>NC_053040.3:452241718-452845229 GCF_002575655.3 Aegilops tauschii subsp. strangulata
TCCCCCTTCCAAACTCCTTGGCCGAAGTCGAGTCTAGTCATTGAAAAACTTTTACTAACATGGCTGTGTGTCTTACGGGCCCACGTCGCCATTGGGTGGTACTAGGATCTTTTACTCCTCGACCCTTACTCTGGGACTCTGATCTCTTTCCTATTCGGGTTAAATGAATTTTGCTAATTCTAACATTAGGATCTCATTATCACTTTCACCGGAGAGCCCCTTATTACTGATGATCGTCTGCTGCACGTGAGGATCCTGAAGACACTCTCCGCTGTTAACCCGAGAACTTGTGTTCATCGCGTTTGCAATTCCCCTTCCACCGTCAACCCTTATGGATAACTACATGCAGTTGTCATTCTTACATTCATCCCTAGTTGTTCGTATGCTTCATAAGATACTCCGAAATACTATCCGACCTTCTGAGCATCCTCTTCGAACTATTGCTCTACAAATACTTGTATGCTTACATTATGGATGCTCCCATATCACTAGCAATATTTATTAGTATCTTTTGACACTATCATTTTGATCCTATTGATTCTAGATGTGTGCAAATGCACACAATCATCAATCGACCCTTCTAAATTATCTTTCCGGCTCAGACGTCATTTTGAACATGAGCTGGTTCTCGACCAAACTATTTGTCGTCGATTGTGCATCGGGTCTATTTAGTTTATCCATCATTGATCAGAGCGTCTGCTTCTGATCCTTCGTTTTGGAAATCATAATTCCTTTGTTATCTAAGCATCGAATTATTCAGATGTTCATCTGACGCCCTTGCATTATTTCTTCCTTTGATTGAGTACTGATACTCACATCAGCTTCGTTGTGGATCGCCCGATCCATTGTTGGATTTCATCCGACATCGTCCTTCATATTCAATAACCTTGTGAGCCTTTCCATGGGTATATAATGCCTTTGGTAAATTGTATCTTATGCTTTGTCAACCATGCTCTACTTTTGAGCTTGTGTTATTTACTTCTGAAGTTTGTGGTATATGTTCTAAGAAGCCCCGATGGCTTGAACCTATGCCTTCCTTAATATGTGTGAACTCGAAAGTTTTCACGAGTCATACTCTTCTGGTATTTTTCCATATAAAATTTCAACACTACAACTTCATCAAACGCGAGAAATAAATGAAAGGATATGCATTGGAGAAGTGGGAGTCGACCTTGAACTTTGTGTTCATGCCCATGGACACGATGTAGATCTTCTCATCGAAGCTTCCTTTAAAATTAGTTATTCCCTTGGCATAAGTTCATCTTATATCTGGGATCTGGCCTTTTGCAATCGTGGTTCCAACCATGTTCTCCTTTAAATACCATTTCTCGTGGAAGTTTAAGCACTTGTCTTTTGCAGAGCAATACCCCAGTCCAACCTCTACCTTGATTCGTCGTCGAGTATTACCCCCCTGGTATCTCGTGATTATCTTGGAACTGCATAACTTCTTATGAGTTCTTCATCAAGTACTACATTCTCACTGATTACAATTTTCACGGGCTTCGAGTTATTAAACACTCAAGGACATCGATAACTGAATCGAGTCCGCGTCGCGATTAAACAACTCTTAGTAATCTTCTTTACTTGCGAGTTTGTACTCGATCACGTCATTCCTAGCCTGATTGACTATATCATTATCGTGCTAAATTTTAACTGTGCTACGAGTCCATCTTCCCGGAGCACAAATTTTCGACGGTGAGCTAATCTTACAATCGATCTTCCTCGTCTTATCATTTCACCTTGAACATCAAGCTTGATTCCGAGTGTGTGTCGTATCCGTGGTCCAATGACCCTACGCTTCACCATTGTTTTTTCTTGATGTCGTCGCTGTTCGATTGCTTCTTCGTGAAATCTCTCGACAATTGTGTCGTGATCATCATCAACATTTTGAGCTCTTCTAGGATATCAATTGAATGCATGAAGAGAAATACCATCCTTGCCCTCGATGATTTGTATTATCATCGACCACTTTATTGCCTTCCGTCCAACACAAACTTGTTCGTGTTTCGTGTTATACCTTGAGAACCATGCTATCCAGCAATTGTTCTTCTTTACCTTGGAGTATTACCATCTTTTATGTCAATAATGTCGTGAGAATTTCACCACCTCTTATGCATTCTTGGTACAAGTGATACTTCCTGCCATCTCCGATCATTCCTTGGTCCCCGTGTTGTTTCTAACCGGAAAACCGACAATTGAACTATGCTGTGCGACTTCAAAATTCTAGCAACCCTATTGCTTTGAAGTTAATGGTCGACATTTCATTCTTATACCATTGGCTATCGAATCACCATTCTAACATCGGTCATGCTACATAAGCCCATATTTCGGGTGCACCTTTCAACTGATGTTTAATTGGGTATGTTTTCCTCGAGCATATCTCATTATATCATTGATCTGACAAATGTTATCTCCTTGTTCACATAATTGTGGAAATCCATCCTTTGAAATTCTGATGAATTGTTGCTGAGTCCATCAGCCCCTCGTCATCCTCTCCTTGGTTTACTCATGAACACTTGTTTCGGAACTCGCTTCCATAGTTCATTTCCCGAGAATCTTATAATGTCTTCTCGTCAATTTGTCGCACCTTTTTCTTCTCAGGCATCCCGAGTCTGAGGTATCCTGACACCAATCAAATCTGAATCTCGGTTAGATATGATGGTTGGAACATACTTTCAAGAGTTATAACATTGGTCCTCTTATGACTCGGTAAGGTGATGTCATGCCTAGCACACCTGGCCGGAGGACCTAGTGTTATAGTTTCCTTTTTAACAAGGTTAACCATTCTTCCATGAGAAAATTGAATGACTTGTTTAATAAGTTTTTCCTGATGGATCCTTTGTGTATCCAAGGTCTTACCTTTGCTTGAAGACCTTGTCAAAGCTATCTCAAAGCATGTCTGTGTTACTCCGAGCTTCAATAAGAACATTTGAAGCAAAATGCTATCTTTTCTTTAACAATTATCCAAAACACCGTTGTATGGGTATTGTCATGAAATTACTCTCCCCTTATCTAAAGGGTTTTCTACATTATATCCTATCACGGATATCATGCTCTGCTTATCATTGGGAAGGATATACCCCTGAAATTTCTGATAATCATTTTTTTTCTTTCCATAATTTGGTTTAACCTTTCTTGTGATCTATATGATCTGAGCAGTAATATTCTCCTGCTTATGTAAACACCTCGGTGGACAACGCTGTCAGTAAGACCCTGTTACTATTGTTGATGACATTCCGGTAACCACTGATGGACGAGAACTTTGCCTATTGGCCCGCCTCGTTTCAACGAGCAGGAAAACGGTTCTCTTCGTCCCTCGCCCTTGGTACCAACATTGTTACTGACATATAACTGACAGGCTAATCTCGGACATGCCTTGCTTACATGATCATGCAAGACGTCATCGCCCTTCCTACTTTTAACCCACATGGTGGGCCCATAACCCACAGTTCCAAAGGATCGAAACCTGACTCTCCTGTACACCCCCTGTTCGCAAAGTTGTTCATAGCGCATGGCCTCGTATGTAATTCACGGACCACCTTCCTAGTGATCTATTCTGGTATCAGACGCAATACTTATTCCCGTTGTCCTAAAACCCTCTCACCTTCTGATTAGGCATCGAACGATTGCCTATCCACTTGAAACTTCTCATGGTACCTTATTACTTGGCTCTCAATATCATCTTAAGTTTCAATTCGAGAGATACTTATGCTTCTTCCCCTGAGTAACCGTCTGATGCTCGATCTTGTTGGAATCCGTCCTTATAGAGTTTTCCCTTCTTACCCTTTCGTAAGTACGATGAAGATGTTGAAGAAAGGACGACAACTTCATCGTGATGACCTGAAGCAGAGAAATGAAGACATCAATGTAATGGATCGACCTCTTCGAGAAGTGCAACCAAGACCGAGAAGACTCGTTAGAATTTCGTAACCAGAACTTTCCCACTTACTCCACCTCTTAAATCTCGGGACGAGATTTCTTATAGTGAAGGAGAATTGTGACGCCCGGATAATTAAGCTACACTAAACCCCTACTAATGATGCCAGGTCATCATAATTAAAATTTGGCTAAACCTCACTTGTTTCAAACTGAGTTCAAATTAAAATTCAAATAAAGTCAAATTATAATTACATAAAACACGCGATTTAAAAATGTTCAAAAGATTGTAAATATTCACGGTTTTATTAAGCAAACATCAACCAACATTTTTGGTAATGTTTATAGGCCTCTAAGATAATTAAAACAGGAACAAACAACATCTAAATTAAACATTTAAAAATAAACAAATAGTTATGCTTTTCGAAATGACTTGAAACTTTGTGCATAGCACCCAAAATATTGTAATTGAATTATATGTGCAGTACCATGTAGAACAAATATCATTTAGTGCCTCATTTAAAAAAAGTAGTAGCTAAGAAAAGAAATAGAAAATAAGAGGAGAAGGCAGAAAACATCACTGTGCACTCAGGTCCTCCGAGCTACAGAAACCGGCCCAGCCCACCATCACCATTATCCCCCACCTCCTGTTCATGGTGGGGATCGTGGCGTTCATCCCCCGGCGCCATGGCCGGTGGTGCTCATGTGTCGGCCATCCCGTGGCCCCCGTGATGGATAAGGGCAACCCAAGCAACCCCTTTTATCTCATTTAACTTCCACCATAAATTCTACAGGTATCAAATTGCCCCCCCACTTTTGTGACAGTCCAAGATATTACAAAGTATTTTTGTGACAAGTCTCATATTTAACAAAATTCATTTTGTATTAAAATGTAATGCAAAACATATTACAATAAATAAAACAGCAAGGAAACTACAAAAAGAGATACGAAAGAAAAAGGGGCCCATGTGGCCTGGGAGAAGGCCAGCCCACCTCCCCACTCATCTCCTTCCTGCTACAGGGAGGCAGGGGGTTCGTGGCAGGCATCCCATGGCCATGGCCGCGCCTGGCCACGCGCTGGCCATCCACCGCCCCCCTCGATGGATAAGACCCCCACCTCGGGCGCCCCTCGACCCCGTGGATGAAACCCTAGTTTCCTTTTCCCCTTTCCCTCACGCTGCTTCTCCTTCCCCGCCATGGCCGCCCCTGCCGTCGTCGTTGGTTTGCCGTCCGCGTAGCCACCAGCCTCCCCGCGTCAAGCCGGCATGTCCACGGGCTCCGTTGCCTTCGACTTCTTCATCATCACCACTGGATCGAGGGCAAGGAGCCGCGTCGGCGTCACCTCACGTCGTCGACTTCGTCTACGGTCGCCAAGCGCCCCCACCGTCGATCTGCACCACCTCGGCTTCTCCTGCATCACGGAGACCTACGTGAGACCCGCTGTGAGGCCGCCTTCTTTTCCCGCTCCTTTCCCATGTCGATTCTCGTCGTAGGTCACCTCACCACCACGTTCGAGCTCTTGGGGAGCTTGTGGTCGCCCTGTCATTGCATGCGCTCCCGCGCAAGTCCTGGCTGCGCGGTGCTGCGTGCTACTGCTAGTTATCGCCGCTCTGCCCGCGCTCGCCCACCGTCTGGCTTCGCCCCCCGGCCGGCGCCCGACCGCACCACTCCACGCTCGCCCCTGCGTGTACTGCGTCGCCGCGTGCGCTGGGCCGCGCCCGCCCGCTTCCCCCCATGTGCGCCCACCCGCGCTCAGGCCGCTCGGCCTCCTCCCGCTGTTGCTTTCTGCTGCGCCGCTGCCTCTGCTGCTGTTGTCGCCGCTGCCGCCAACCGCGCCTCGCGCCCGTCTCCGCCTAGTGCTCCCTGGCCACGCCCGCCTGCTCCCCTCTCCCCTGCCGGCCCGCTCTTCCGCCCCTAGCTACTGCTCCGACCGGCCACGGCTGGCCATGGCCGCGCGCACAGCTGCGAGGGCCATCGATCCAGGCCCCTGGTGGCCGTCGTTGACTCGGTGGCCCCCTAGTTAATTAGGGGATAAGTGGGGGGCCTAATCCCCTCTGTTTTGGCTAACCTATTGATTGACACGTGGGACCCGAACACTGTAGCGTTTAGTTTAGATTAAGATTAATCATTTAATTAACTGAGTCAGTGACAGCTCGGGCCCGCTTCCTAATTACACTTAATTAGGTTAATTTAAATATTGTTAGACATTCAGTGTATGACATGTGGGTCCTAGCAGGCTCATTGACTAGGCAATTGGTCAATGTTGACTGCTGACTGGGCAGTCAACTGGACCCCACCAGTCAGCCTCATAGGTGAACTTCTGGGTAAACTCTCTGTGTACCCGTAGCATTTTACCCATTTTATTTCGAATTTATATAATTTCAGAAATTCATTAAAACTTTGAAAATTCATATAAAATAAACCGTAGCTCAGATGGAAAAACTTTGTACATGAAAGTTGCTCAGAACGACGAGACGAATCCAAGTACGTAGCCCGTTCGTCCGCCATACATCCCTAGCATAGCGAACACGCAACATTCCCCCTCCGGTTCATCTGTCCGAAAACGCGAAACACCGGGAATACTTTCCCGGAAGTTTCCCCCCTTCGCCGGTATCACCTATCCCTGCGTTAGATCACCCCTGGCATGCTATACTACTGGACTGGTGTTATGTTTTGTGATGCTTTGTTTGCTCCGTATTTATTGTTTCTTCCCCCTCTTTTCTCCGGTAGACTACGAGACTGACGCCGTTGTTGGTGCCCGATCGACTACATTGTTGACGACCCCTCCTTGCGAGAGCAACCAGGCAAGCCCCCCCCCCTTGATCACCAGATATCGCCTATTCTTCTCTATACTGCTTGCATTAGAGTAGTGTAGCATGTTACTGCTTTCGGTTAATCCTATTCTGTTGCATAGCCTCTCATTGTTGCTACAGTTGTTACCCTTACCTGCTAACCTACTGCTTAGTATAGGATGCTAGTGTTCCATCAGTGGCCCTACACTCTTGTCCGTCTGCCATGCTATACTACTTGGCCGTGATCACTTCGGGAGGTGATCATGGGTATATCCTATATACTTTATATACATGACACATGTGGTGACTAAAGTCAGGTCAGCTCGTTGAGTACCCACAAGTGATTCTGATGAGGGGGCTGAAAGGACAGGTGGCTCCATCCCGGTAGAGGTGGGCCTGGGTTCCTGACGGCCCCCATCTGTTACTTTGTGGCGGAGCGACAGGGCAGGTTGAGACCACCTAGGAGAGAGGTGGGCCTGGCCCTGGTCGGCGTTCACTGATACTTAACACGCTTAACAAGATCTTGGTATTTGATCTGAGTCTGGCCATTTGGTCTGTACGCACTAACCAACTACGCGGGAACAGTTATGGGCACTCGGCGTCGTGGTATCAGCCGAAGCTCTTTTTGACGTCAGCGACTGAGTGGCGCGCGCCGCATTGGACCGTAAGCTCGCGCTTGTATTAAGGGGGCTAGGTCTGCTTCCGGCCGCGTACGCAACGTGCATGTGTGCAATGGGCGATGGGCCCAGACCCCTGCGCGCATAGGATTTAGACCGGCGTGCTGACCTCTCTGTTGAGCCTAGGTGGGGCTGCGACGTGTTGATCTTCCGAGGCCGGGCATGACCCAGGAAAGTGTGTCCGGCCAAATGGGATCGAGCGTGTTGGGTTATGTGGTGCACCCCTGCAGGGAAGTTTATCTATTCGAATAGCCGTGTCCCTCGGTAAAAGGACGACCCGGAGTTGTACCTTGACCTTATGACAACTAGAACCGGATACTTAATAAAACACACCCATCCAAGTGCCAGATATACCCGGTGATCGCTCTCTAACAGGGCGACGAGGAGGGGATCGCCGGGTAGGTTTATGCTATGCGATGCTACTTGGTGAACTTACCATCTACTCTCTTCTACATGCTGCAAGATGGAGGTGGCCTGAAGCGTAGTCTTCGACAGGATTAGCTATCCCCCTCTTATTCTGGCATTCTGCAGTTCAGTCCACCGATATGGCCCTTTACACATATACCCATGCATATGTAGTGTAGCTCCTTGTTTGCGAGTACTTTGGATGAGTACTCACGGTTGCTTTTCTCCCTCTTTTCCCCCTTTCCCTTCTACCTGGTTTTCGCAACCAGATGCTGGAGCCCAGGAGCCAGACGCTACCGTCGATGACGACTCCTACTACACCGGAGGTGCCTACTACTACGTGCAGGCCGCTGACGACGACCAGGAGTAGTTTAGGAGGATCCCAGGCAGGAGGCCTACGTCTCTTTCGATCTATATCCTAGTTTGTGCTAGCCTTCTTAAGGCAAACTTGTTTACTGATATCTGTACTCAGATATTGTTGCTTCCGCTGACTTGTCTATGATCGAGCACTTGTATTCGAGCCCTCGAGGCCCCTGGCTTGTATTATGATGCTTGTATGACTTATTTTACTTTTAGAGTTGTGTTGTGATATCTTCCCGTGAGTCCCTGATCTTGATCGTACACATTTGCGTGTATGATTAGTGTACGATTGAATCGGGGGTGTCACACTAGCGGGTGTCTGTCTCTCCCACTTTAGTCGGATCGGATTCGATGAAGAGGTTCCTTATGAAGGGTAAATAGCAATTGGCATATCACCGTTGTGGCTTTTGCGTAGGTAAGAAACGTTCTTGCTAGAAACACATAGCAGTCATAACAACAATTAGAGGACGTCTAACTTGTTTTTGCAGGGTATGCTATGTGATGTGATATGGCCAAAAGGATGTGATGAATGATATATGTGATGTATGAGATTGATCATGTTCTTGTAATAGGAATCATGACTTGCATGTCGATGAGAATGACAACCGGCAGGAGCCATAGGTGTTGTCTTAATTTATTGTATGACCCGCATGTCATTGAAAATGCCATGTAATTACTTTACCTTGTTGCTAACCGTTAGCCATAGTAGTAGAAGTAATAGTTGGCGAGACAACTTCATGAAGACACGATGATGGAGATCATGATGATGGAGATCATGGTGTCATGCCGGTGACGAAGGTGATCATGTTGCGCCTCGAAGATGGAGATCAAAAGGCGCAAGATGATATTGGCCATATCATGTCACTTTATGATTTGCATGTGATGTTTGTCATGTTTACATCTTATTTTCTTAGAACGACGGTAGCATAAATAAGATGACCCCTCACTAAAATTTCAAGAGATGTGTTCCCCCTAACTGTGCACCGTTGCGAAGGTTCGTTGTTTCGAAGCACCACATGATGATCGGGTGTGATAGATTCTAACGTTCGCATACAACGGGTGTAAGCCAGATTTACGCATGCAAAACACTTAGGTTGACTTGACGAGCCTAGCGTGTACAGACATGGCCTCGGAACACGAGAGACCGAAAGGTCGAACATGAGTCGTATAGTAGATACGATCAACATGGAGATGTTCACCGTTGATGACTAGTCCATCTCACGTGATGATCGGACACGGCCTAGTCGATTCGGATCATGTATCACTTAGATGACTAGAGGGATGTTTATCTAAGTGGGAGTTCATTAAATAATTTGATTAGATGAACTTAATTATCATGAACCTAGTCTAAATTGTCTTTACAAATTATGTTGTGGATTAATAGCTCGCACTTTAGCTCCTTGTTTTAATACGTTCCGAGAGAAAGACTAAGTTGAAAGATATTGTAAGCAATTGTGCGGACTAGGGCCGTAGTCTGAGGATTGTCCTCACTGCTACACAGAAGGATTCTATCCTTGATGCACCGCTCGGTGTGCCAAGCCCTTTGGCGTCGTCCGTGGATGTTGTGAACATCTGGCAGACACGTTCTGATGACTACCTGATAGTTTAGTGCACCATGCTTTGCGGCTTAGAGTCGGGGCTCCAAAAGCGTTTTGAACGCCATGGAACATATAAGATGTTCCAAGAGCTGAAATTGGTATTTTAGGCTCATGCTCGTGTTGAGAGGTTTGAGACCTCTGACAAGATCTTTGCCTACAAGATGGAGGAGAATAGCTCAGCCAGTGAGCATGTGCTCAGAATGTCTGGGTACTTCAATCGCTTGAATCAAGTGGGAGTTAATCTTCCAGATAAGAGAAGTGATTGACAGAGTTCTCCAGTCACTATCACCAAGCTAACTAGAGCTTCGTGATGAACTATAACATGCAAGGGAAGTTGATCCCGGAGCTGTTCGTCGTGCTTACGGCCGTAAAGGTAGAAGTCAAGAAGGAGCATCAACTGTTGATGGTTAACAAGACCACTGGTTTCAAAGAAGGGCAAGGGCAAGAAGGGAAACTTCATGAATGGCAAGCCAGTTACTGCTCCAGTGAAGAATCCCATGAACCCAAAACCCGAGACGAAGTGCTTCTATTAGGGGAACGGTCACTAGTAGCGGAACTGCCTCAAATACTTGGTAGATAAGAAGGATGACAACTTCAACAAAAGTATATTTGATATATGTGTTATTGATGTGTACCTTACTAGTACTCCTAGTAGCACATGGGTATTAGATACCGGTTCAGTTGCTGATATTGGTAACTCGGAACAAAAGCTACAGAAGAAATGGAGACTAGCTAAGGGTGAGGTGATGATGCGTGTTGGAAGTGTTTCCAAGGTTGATGTGATCACCATCGCATGCTCCCTCTACCTTTGGGATTAGTGTTGAACCTAGATAAATGTTATTTGCATTGGTGTCTGCGTTGAGCATGAACATGATTAGATCATGTTTATTGCAATACAGTTATTCATTTAAGTCAAAGAATAATGGTTATTCTGTTTACATGAGTAACACCTTCTATGGTCATGCACCCAATGTGAATGGTTTATTGAATCTCGGTCGTAGTGATACACATGTTCATAACATTGATGCGAAAAGATGTAGAGTTGATAATGATAGTACCACTTTCTTGTGGCACTGCCGCTTAGGTCATATTGGTGTACAACGCATGAAGAACCTCCATGCCGATGGACTTTTGGAGTCACTTGATTTTGAATCACTTGACACATGCGAGCCATGCCTCATTGGCAAGATGACTAAAACCCCTTTTTCTGGAACAATGGAACGGGCAAGTGACTTGTTGGAAATCATACATGCTGATGTGTGTGATCCGATGAGTGTTGACGTGTGCGGTGGATATCGTTATTTTCTCACCTTCACCGATGAATTGAGTAGATATGGGTATATTTACTTAATGAAGCATAAGTCTGAAACGTTTGAAAAGTTCAAGCAATTTCAGAGTGAAGTTGAGAATCATCATAACAAGAAGATCAAGTTCTTATGATCTGATCAAGGGGAGAGTATCTGAGTTATGAGTTTGGCAATCACTAAAGACAAGGTGGAATCGTTTCACAGTTGACGCCACCCGGAACACCATAGCGTAATGGTGTGTCCGAACGTCGTAATCGCTTGCGATCTATGATGTCTCTTACCGATCTACCGCTATCATTTTGGGGTTATGCATTAGAGACAATTACATTCACTTTAAATAGGGCACCATCTAAGTCTGTGGAGATGACACCGTATGAACTATGGTTTGGCAAGAAACCTAAGTTGTTGTTTCTTAAGGTTTGGGGCTACGATGCTTATGTCGATAGGCTTCGGCCAGAAAAGCTCAAACCCACAGCGGAAAATTGTGTCTTGATAGAATACCCAAACAAGACGATTGGGTATACCTTCTATCTCAGATCTGAGGGCAAAGTGTTTGTCGCTAGGAACAGGTCCTTTCTTGAGAAAGAGTTTCTCTCGAAAGAATTGAGTGGGAGGATGATAGAACTTGATGAGGTTGTTGAACCTTTACTTCAACCAGAGAGTAAGCGCAGCACAAAAAGATGTTTCTGTGGCACGTACCTCAGTTGAAGAGAAAGCTAATGATGATGATCATGGAGCTTCAAATCAAGTTACTATCGAACCTCATAGGTCGACAAGGGTGTGTACAACTTCTGAGTGGTAACCCTGTCTTAAAGGTCATGTTGTTGGACAACGATGAACCTATGAGCTATGGAGAAGCGATGGTGGGCCTGGATTCCAATAAATGGCTGGAAGCCATGAAATCCGAGATAGGATCCATGTATGAGAACAAAGTATGGACTTTGGTGGACTTGCCCGATGATCGGCAAGCCATTGAGAATAAATGTATCTTTAAGAAGAAGACAGACGCTGATGGTAATTTCACCATTTATGAAGCTCGACTTGTCTCAATGAAGTTTCCGACAAGTTCAAGGAGTTGACTGTGATGAGACTCTCTCAATCGTAGCGATGCTAAAGTTTGTTAGAATTATGTTAGCAATTGCTGCATTTTGATCTACGAAATCAGGCAGATGGATGTCAAAACAAAGTTTCCTTGATGGTTTCCATGAGGAAAGGCTGTATGTGATACAACCAGAAGGTTTTGTCAATCCTAAGGATGCTAAAAGGTACGCAAACTCCAGCGATCCTTCTATGGACTGGAGCAAGCATCTCAGAGTTGTATCATATGCTTTGATGAAGTGATCAAAGCTTTTGGGTTTATACAAAGTTTGCAAGAAACTTGTATTTGCAAGAAAGTGAGTGGGAGCACTATAACATTTTTGATAAGTATATATGGATGACATATTGTTGATCGGAAATGATGTAGAATTTATGGAAAGCATAAAGGGTTGTTTGAATGGAGTCTTTCAAAGGAAGACCTGGGTAAAACTGCTTACATATTGGGTATCAAGATCGATAGAGATAGATCAAGACGCCTGATAAGACTTTCATAGAGCACATACCTTGACATGATCTTGAAGGAGTTCAAGATGGACCAGTCAAAGAAGGAGTTCTTGCCTGAGTTGTAAGGTGTGAAGTTAAAGCTCGACCACGGTAGAAGAAAGAGAAAGGACGAAGGTCATGCCCTATGCCTTAGCCATAGGCTCTATACGATATGCCATGCTGTGTACCATGATGTGCCTTGCCACGTGTCCGGCAAGGGGGTATAAGAGTGATCCAAGAGTGGATCATTGGACAGCGGTCAAAATTGTCCTTGGGAATAAGGAAATGTTTCTCGATTATGGAGGTGATGAAGAGTTCGGCGTAAAGGGTTACGTCGATGCAAGCTTTAACACCTATCCGGATGACTCTGAGTAGCAAACCGGATACATATAGTGGAGCAACCATTTGGAATAGCTCCAAGTGGACCGTAGTAGCAACATCTACAATATGAAATAGAGATTTGCGAAGAACACACGGATCTGAATGTTGCAGACCCGTTGACTAAAACCTCTCTCGTAAGCATAACATGATCAAACCCTATAACTCATTGGGTGTTAATCACATGGCGATGTGAACTAGAGTATTGACTCTAGTAAACTCTTTGGGTGTTAGTCACATGGCGATGTGAACCGTGAGTGTTAATCACATGGCGATGTGAACTAGATTATTGACTCTAGTGCAAGTGGGACACTGTTGGAAATATGCCCTAGAGGCAATAATAAAATGGTTATTATTATATTTCCTTCTTCATGATAATTGTCTATTGTTCATGCTATAATTGTATTAACCGGAAACCGTAATACATGTGTGAATACATAGACCATAACATGTCCCTAGTAAGTGATACGTCTCCAACGTATCTATAATTTTTGATTGTTCCATGCTATTATATTATCTGTTTTGGATGTTTAATGGGCTTTATTATACACTTTTATATTATTTTTGGGACTAACCTACTAACCGAAGGCCCAGTGCAAATTGCTGTTTTTTTGCCTATTTCAGTGTTTCGTAGAAAAGGAATATCAAACGGAATCCAAACGGAATGAAACCCTCGGGAGAGTGATTTTTGGAACAAACGTGATCCAGGGGACTTGGAGTGGACGTAAAAAAAGAAGCAAGGAGGCCACGAGGCAGGGAGGCGCGCCTGCCCCCCTGGGTGCGCCCCCACCCCCGTGGGCCCCTTGCAGCTCCACCGACCTACTTCTTCCTCCTATATATATCCATATACCCCAAAAACGTCCAGGAGCACCACGAAACCCTATTTCCACCGCCGCAACCTTCTATACCGTGAGATCCCATCTTGGGGCCTTTTTCGGCGCTCCGCCGGAGGGGGAATCGATCACGGAGGGCTTCTACATCAACACCATAGCCTCCCCGATGATGTGTGAGTAGTTTACCACAGACCTTCGGGTCCATAGTTATTAGCTAGATGGATTCTTCTCTCTCTTTGGATCTCAATACAAAGTTCTCCTCGATCTTCTTGGAGATCTATTCGATGTAATTCTTTTTGCGGTGTGTTTGTCGAGATCCGATGAATTGTGGGTTTATGATCAAGATTATCTATGAACAATATTTGAATCTCCTCTGAATTCTTTTATGTATGATTTGTTATCTTTGCAAGTCTATTCGAATTATCAGTTTGGTTTGGCCTACTAGATTGATCTTTCTTGCAATGGGAGAAGTGCTTAGCTTTGGGTTCAATCTTGCGGTGTCCTTTCCCAGTGACAGCAGGGGCAGCAAGGCATGTATTGTATTGTTGCCATCGAGGATAAAAAGATGGGGTTGATATCATATTGCTTGAGTTTATCCCTCTACATCATGTCATCTTGCCTAATGCATTACTCTGTTCTTATGAACTTAATACTCTAGATGCATGCTGGATAGCGGTCGATGTGTGGAGTAATAGTAGTAGATGCAGAATCGTTTCGGTCTACTTGTCGCAGACGTGATGCCTATATACATGATCATGCCTAGATATTCTCATAACTATGCACTTTTCTATCAATTGCTCGACAGTAATTTTTTCACCCACCGTAATACTTATGCTATCTTGAGAGAAGCCACTAATGAAACCTATGGCCCCCGGGTCTATTCTCCATCATATAAGTTTCCAATCTATTTTACTTTGCAATCTTTACTTTCAATCTATATCATAAAAAATACCAAATATATTTATCTTATTATCTCTATCAGATCTCACTTTTGCAAGTGGCCGTGAAGGGGTTGACAACCCCATTATCGCGTTGGTTGCAAGGTTCTTATTTGTTTGTGTAGGTACGAGGCGACTTGCGTGTAGTCTCCTACTGGATTGATACCTTGGTTCTCAAAAACTGAGGGAAATACTTACGCTACTTTGCTGCATCACCCTTTCCTCTTCAAGTGAAAACCAACGCAGTGCTTAAGAGGTAGCAAGAAGGATTTCTAGCGCCGTTGCCGGGGAGATCTACGCCAAGTCAAGTCAAGTCAAGACATACCAAGTACCCATCACAAACTCTTATCCCTCGCATTACATTATTTGCCATTTGCCTCTCGTTTTCCTCTCCCCCACTTCACCTTTGCCATTTTATTCGCCCTCTTTTTCTGTTTGCCTCTTTTTCGCTTGCTTCTTGTGTATCCGTGTGTTAGATCGTTTGCTGTCATGGCCAATCCTTTATCTGCTCCTTTGTCTCCCGAGTTTGAAATTCTTCACTTCAAACAAAGACAAGGAGAAAACTTAAAAGATGCTTGGTATAGGATGACGGAATCTTATCGTAATTGCAACTTAGAGGTGAGTTTTAGAATTTTACTTCGCAATTTTTACGTTGGACTAAATATGTCCCATAGACAACTCTTGGATTGCGTTGCCAAAGGAAATTTTATTGAAATTGATCCCAGTATCGCGCATGAAATCATAGAGGGAATAGTGGGAACACTACCTCAACAAAAGGGGCCACATCATACCCAGGAAGAGACACAAGTTTTTGAGAAAATTTGCGTAGTAACGAAAATTTTACAAAAGTCTCTTGAACCTCTTAAGAGTGTTAGCGGAAATCTTCACCGCATGAATATGTTGATTACCCTTTGTAATAAGTGGTTGGATTCTTTAGATCTAAACATTTCCGAATATGAAGGGAAACGTAAAGAACCTCCAGGATTTGAGCATGACTCCGCTAAAAAATTAAAACCCAAAGATGATAATACCTAGATCTATTCTTGCCTTTATGCCTAGGTAGGGGCGTTAAACGATAGCGCTTGTTGGGAGGCAACCCAATTTTATTTTTGTTTCTTGCTTTTTGGTTCTGTTTAGTAATAAATAATTCCTCTAGCTTCTGTTAAGATGTGTTTTTATGTTTTAATTAGTGTTTGTGCCAAGTAGAACCTTTGGGAAGACTTGGGTGAAGTCTTTATGATCTTGCTGTAAAAAACAGAAGCTTTTGCGCTCACGAGATTATCTGCCGTTTTTACTGGAGAGCGCTTTTAGGTTGATTCTTTTTGCATATGATTAATAGACAAATTGCTCACGTCCAGCAATTTATTTCAGAATTTTTGGAGTTCCAGAAGTATACGTTTGATACAGATTACTACAGACTGTTCTGTTTTTGACAGATTCTGTTTTTCGTGTTTTGTTTGCTTATTTTGATGAATCTATGGCTAGTATCGGGAGGTATGAACCATAGAGAAGTTATAATACAGTAGGTTTAACACCAATATAAATAAAGAATGAGTTCATTACAGTACCTTAAAGTGGTGGTTTGTTTTCTTGCACTAACGGAGCTCATGAGATTTTCTGTTGAGTTTTGTGTTGTGAAGTTTTCAAGTTTTGGGTAAAGATTTGATGGATTATAGAATAAGGAGTGGCAAGAGCCTAAGCTTGGGGATTCCCAAGGCACCCCAAGGTAAAATTCAAGGACAACCAAAAGCCTAAGCTTGGGGATTCCCCGGAAGGCATCCCCTCTTTCGTCTTCATTCATCGGTAACTTTACTTGATGCTATATTTTTATTCACCACATGATATGTGTTTTGCTTGGAGCGTCTTGTATGATTTGAGTCTTTGCTTTTTAGTTTAACACAATCATCCTTGCTGTACACACCTTTTTGGAGAGACACACATGAATCGGAATTTATTAGAATACTCTATGTGCTTCACTTATATCTTTTGAGCTATATAATTTTGCTCTAGTGCTTCACTTATATCTTTTAGAGCACGGTGGTAGTTTTATTTTATAGAAATTATTGATCTCTCATGCTTCACTTATATTATTTTGAGAGTCCTTTAGAACAGCATGGTAGTTTTCTTTGGCTATAAAATTAGAACTAATATGATAGGCATCCAAGATCGGTATAATAAAAACTTTCATAAAAAGTGCATTGAATACTATGAGAAGTTTGATACTTGATGATTGTTTTGAGATATGAAGATGGTAATATTAGAGTCGTGCTAGTTGAGTAGTTGTGAATTGAAGAAATACTTGTGTTGAAGTTTACAAGTCCCGTAGCATGCACGTATGGTAAACGTTGTGTGACAAATTTGAAACCTGAGGTGCTCTTTGATTGTCATCCTTATGAGTGGCGGTCGGGGACGAGCGATGGTCTTTTCCTACCAATCTATCCCCCTAGGAGCATGCGCGTAGTGCTTGGTTTTTGATGACTTGTGGATTTTTTCAATAAGTATGTGAGTTCTTTATGACTAATGTTGAGTCCATGGATTATACGCACTCTCACGTTTCCATCATTGTTAGCCTCTTCAGTACCGTGCATTGCCCTTTCTCAACTTGAGAGTTGGTGCAAACTTAGCCGGTACATCCAAACCCTGTGATACGATACGCTCTATCACACATAAACCTCCTTATATTTTCCTCAAAACAGCCACCATACCTACCTATTATGGCATTTCCATAGCCATTCCGAGATATATTGGCATGCAACTTTCCACCGTTTCATTTATTATGACACGGTTCGTCATTGTCATATTGCCTTGCATGATCATGTAGTTGACATCGTATATGTGGCAAAGCCACCATGTATAATTTATCATACATGTCACTCTTAATTCATTGCCCATCCCGGTACACCGCCGGAGGCATTCATATAGAGTCATATTTTGTTCTAGTATCGAGTTGTAATCATTGAGTTGTAAATAAATAGAAGTGCGATGATCATCATTAATAGAGCATTGTCCCAAAAAAAAAAGAGAAAGGCCAAAAAAAGAAAGGCCCCAAAAAAAGAAAAGAAATAAAAAGGGACAATACTACTATCTTTTTTTTCCACTCTTGTGCTTCAAAGTAGCACCATGATCTTTATGATAGAGAGTCTCTTGTTTTGTCACTTTCATATACTAGTGGGAATTTTTCATTATAGAACTTGGCTTGTATACTCCAACAATGGGCTTCCTCAAATGCCCCAGGTCTTCGTGAGCAAGCAAGTTGGATGCACACCCAATTAGTTTCTTTTGTTGAGTTTTCATACATTTATAGCTCTAGTGCATCCGTTGCATGGCAATCCCTACTCCTTGCATTGACATCAATTGATGGGCATCTCCCTAGCCCGTTGATTAGCCGCGTCAATGTGAGACTTTCTCCTTTTTTTTGTCTTCTCCACATAACCCCCATCATTATATTCTATTCCACTCATAGTGCTATATCCATGGCTCACGCTCATGTATTTCGTGAAAGTTGAAAAAAGTTTGAGATTACTAAAGTATGAAACAATTGCTTGGCTTGTCATCGGGGTTGTGCATGATGAGAGCATTCTTGTGTGACGAAAATGGAGCATGACCAAACTATATGATTTTGTAGGGATGAACTTTCTTTGTCCATGTTATTTTGAGAAGACATGATTGCTTAGTTAGTATGCTTGAAGTATTATTATTTTTATGTCAACATTAAACTTTTATCTTGAATCTTTCGGATCTGAACATTCATGCCACAATAAAGAAAATTACATTGAAAAATATGCTAGGTAGCATTCCACATCAAAAATTCTGTCTTTATCTTTTACCTACTCGAGGACGAGCAGGAATTAAGCTTGGGGATGCATGATACGTCTCCAACGTATCTATAATTTTTGATAGTTTTGCTATTATATTATCTGTTTTGGATGTTTAATGGGCTTTATTATGCACTTTTATATTATTTTTGGGACTAACCTACTAACCGAAGGCCCAGTGCAAATTGCTGTTTTTTTGCCTATTTCAGTGTTTCGTAGAAAAGGAATATCAAACGGAATCCAAACAGAATGAAACCTTCGGGAGAGTGATTTTTGGAACAAACGTGATCCAGGGGACTTGGAGTGGACGTCAAGAAAGAAGCGAGGAGGCCACGAGGCAGGGAGGCGCGCCTGCCCCCTGGGCGCGCCCCCCACCCTCGTGGGCCCCTCGCAGCTCCACCGACCTACTTCTTCCTCCTATATATATCCATATACCCCACAAACATCCAGGAGCACCACGAAATCCTATTTCCACTGCTGCAACCTTCTGTACCTGTGAGATCCCATCTTGGGGCCTTTTCCGGCGCTTCGCCGGAGGGGGAATCGATCACGGAAGGCTTCTACATCAACACCATAGCCTCCCCGATGATGTGTGAGTAGTTTACCACAGACCTTCGGGTCCATAGTTATTACCTAGATGGCTTCTTCTCTCTCTTTGGATCTCAATACAAAGTTCTCCTCGATCTTCTTGGAGATCTATTCGATGTAATTCTTTTTGCGGTGTGTTTGTCGAGATCCGATGAATTGTGGGATTATGATCAAGATTATCTATGAACAATATTTGAATCTCCTCTGAATTCTTTTATGTATGATTTGTTATCTTTGCAAGTCTCTTCGAATTATCAGTTTGGTTTGGCCTACTAGATTGATCTTTCTTGCAATGGGAGAAGTGCTTAGCTTTGGGTTCAATCTTGCGGTGTCCTTTCCCAGTGACTGCAGGGGCGGCAAGGCACGTATTGTATTGTTGCCATCGAGGATAAAAAGATGGGGTTTATATCATATTGCTTGAGATTATCCCTCTACATCATGTCATCTTGCCTAATGCGTTACTCAGTTCTTATGAACTTAATACTCTAGATGCATGCTGGATAGCGGTCGATGTGTGGAGTAATAGTAGTAGATGCAGAATCATTTCGGTCTACTTGTCGCGGACGTGATGCCTATATACATGATCATGCTTAGATATTCTCATAACTATGCACTTTTCTATCAATTGCTCTACAATAATTTGTTCACCCACCGTAATACTTATGCTATCTTGAGAGAAGCCACTAGTGAAACCTATGGCCCCCGGGTCTATTCTCCATCATATAAGTTTCCAATCTATTTTACTTTGCAATCTTTACTTTCAATCTATATCATAAAAAATACCAAAAATATTTATCTTATTATCTCTATCAGATCTCACTTTTGCAAGTGGCCGTGAAGGGATTGGCAACCCCTTTATCGCGTTGGTTGCAAGGTTCTTATTTGTTTGTGTAGGTACGAGGCAACTTGCGTGTAGTCTCCTACCGGATTGATACCTTGGTTCTCAAAAACTGAGGGAAATATTTATGCTACTTTGCTGCATCACCCTTTCCTCTTCAAGGGAAAACCAACGTAGTGCTCAAGAGGTAGAAGTAAGCCTCTAGTTGACTAGCTTGTTGATCAATAGATGGTTATGGTTTCCTGACCATGGACATTGGATGTCGTTGATAACGGGATCACATCATTAGGAGAATGATGTGATGGACAAGACCCAATCCTAAGCATAGAAAAAGATCGTGTAGTTCGTTTGCTAGACCTTTTCTAATGTCAAGTATCATTTCCTTAGACCATGAGATTGTGCAACTCCCGGATACCGTAGGAGTGCTTTGGGTGTATCAAACGTCACAACGTAACTGGGTGGCTATAAAGGTGCACTACAGGTATCTCCGAAAGTGTCTGTTGGGTTGGCACGGATCGAGACTGGGATTTGTCACTCCGTATGACGGAGAGGTATCTCTGGGCCCACTCGGTAATATATCATCATAATGAGCACAATGTGACTAAGGAGTTATCCACGGGATCATGCATTACGGAACGAGTAAAGAGACTTGCCGGTAACGAGATTGAACGAGGTATGGGGACACCGACGATCGAATCTCGGGCAAGTAACATACCGATGGACAAAGGGAATTGTATACGAGATTGATTGAATCCCCGACATCGTGGTTCATCCGATGAGATCATCATGGAACATGTGGGACCCAATATGGGTATCCTGATCCCGCTATTGGTTATTGGCCGGAGAGGTGTCTCGGTCATGTCTCCATGGTTCCTGTAACATCCCAAATTTTCAATTTGGAATGTTATACATAGGTCATCATATGCATATCATATTTTAATTACATTTTGGCTGTGATCCTAGAAATTCTAAGCAACTCAAGGACCCACAGAGAGAGTTGGGGATTTCATTCTTTTTCATATTTGATTTTTTCTCAAATTTGAAAAGAGGATCATTTTGGTTTTAATATTTTTTCTCTCCAAATATCAAAATAAAAGAGAGGAGATAATATGACTTCTCCAAAAATAAAAGAAATATTGGAGGAAAAATGTTAAAATCAAATAATAATTTTATTTGGATTTTTATTGCTATTTTATTTGAATTAGAAAAATATGCATTTTTCAAAATTGCATTTTTAGGCCAAGAAATTGTTCACTACGTTCTAAATATTTTATTTAGAATGTGAAAATAGTTTTTGGCATTTTTTGAGTTTTTTTATATTTATTTAGGATTTTTCCTTTTCGGCGGAATTTTATTAAAAAAAACACTCGCCCGACTGGGCCAACGGCCCAGCCGAGCCGGGCCGGCCTATCGCCCCGCACCGCCTCCCGCTCCGACTTAGGGACGGAGTCCCGAGTCGAGCCGCCGCCGCCAGCCCCTTCCCCAAGCCGTCCGAATACCCCCTCCTTAAATACCCCACCCCGCCACCGCCTCTCCCACACCGCCTCCCAGCGCTGCCGCAGCCGCCGCCCGCGCCGCTCGCCGCCGCCGCCGCAAGCAGCCGCGCCGCTGTCGCCTCGCCCCGCCGCCGCCTTGCCGCGCCGCTGCCCCGCGCCGATGCCGCCGCCGCCGCTCGCCGGAATCCCGCCGCCGCCGTTTTTTTTGGTTTTAGGTATAAACCGTGGGTTTTTTAACCCAAGATCAATTTTTTAATCGGTTCGGTTTTTTCGGTTAGGTTACTTTGCGAACGTTCGTTCGTTCGTTTGTTTTATCGAACGAATTCACCCATTCGTCTCTGTTAGTAGATGTTCGTCCGATAGATTTTTCTTTTTCCGTTTATTTTCGGCCAGGGACCTATCCGGGATTATTTTTAATCGCAGATTAGCCCCTGATCTTCATACCCTCGTAACTCTTTAACCGTTTGTCCACATCCAGTTAAACCAATGCCAAAATCTTCATCTCGAGCCCCTCTTTCCGGTTAAAAAACTTGAACATGATTTTGACAATTTAAAATTTGGTTTTAAGCAGATTTGAATTAGAATTTCTTTTGATCGTTGTTTTAGTTCCGTAGCTACAATATGATTGATTCTTTTTGCAAATCGAAGATCTTCAGTTGAATTTTCAGATTTGATCTTCTTATTTGAGTTTTACCCTTGCATCTATGCTTGAGTGCTTATGTATGCTATTGTTTGTTTGCGATTGAATTTCCGGAGTGCGAAGCGTGCTACTACGAGTCTCTAGGGTTTGCGGATCGTCAGCAAGGCAAGTAACACGTTGATCATACATCTTTATTACCCAGTTTTTATGCATTAGTTACAATCCTCGAACACTGCATGATTAGGATGTGATTAATTTGTGGGTATTGGGAAGTAGATGATGAGGTAGAACCTATTGCCCTTTTATATCAACCATGGGAGTTACTTCTACGTTATGCTTATACTACTATGCTATGCTCGTAGACGTGGTTTGGGTTTGAGTGTATCCATGATAGATGTGAGATTGTTAATTTAATGGTTAAATTAAGGTGGCTACTTAAATACACATATGGGTGGATTGGTTGCGGGCACCTGGTGAATCCAGTGTTGTCCTAGGATATCCTGGAGTACCCTAGTGATCATCCTACGGTTCGCCACCCAGGCTCAAACGAATCATCAGATTATTCATGCTAGAAACTTCTGTGTGCAGCCACAAGCCATTATGGGCTCTGGCATAGTTGAGTATGTTGTGTGACCTCTTTCAATGGTAGGCTAGCAGATGTAGGGGATGTAGGTTGGTACTGTCTACCCAGAGTAAAGAGTTAATGCTTCTGAAAGACCGTGTCTCGGTCATCAGTTTCTCAAACACCTTGTAGTGCGAGAAATCCAACGGAGGAGACCGAGTCTTGTGGGGAAAAGTGCGCAAACCTCTGCAGAGTGTACAAACTAATCATGGTTAGCCGTGTCCCCGGTTATGGACATCTTGAGTATCTGGTTCTTGGATTATCATGTTGATCTCATCACTCTAATTCAATTTGTTGGGTTATTAATATTGTTTAATTGGGATTGAGTTGGAGGAACCTTCTCAATGTTTAACAACTACCATGATAGTTAAACAAAATATATTCCTTTGTTGTAGGAAAAAATTGGCTTTTCGCAAAAACATTATAACCATAGAGCCTCCACCAGCCATATATGCATGTAGTGATAGCATTTACTTGTTCATTGCTCTATTGTGCTATCTTGCCAGCATATTCCATGTGTTGGCCCGTTTCGGGCTGCAACCTATCATGTTGCAGACTTTTCAGACGAAGGGTAAGGTGCGCTAGGTCGTTGTCATGCACTCATCTATGCCATTGGAGTTGATGGACTCATTTACCTTCAATGCATCCGCAGTTATCTTATTTAGATGGCCTTAAGCCATATTTGTTGTAATAAGTTGTCTTTTGAGACATTCGATGTAATAAGTGTGTGATTGCACTCTGTTATAAATCCTTCAAGTACTGTGTGTCAGCATTACCGATCCAGGGATGACACTTATACACAGAGATTTGACTGTCTGAGGTCGGATCGCTACAAGATGGTATCAGAGCACACGCTGATTGTAAGACACGACGACTAAGATAAGCCATAGGTCACTCTTCTCTACTCATTTCTGAATCCTCTCCATTTTCCACACTATAGGATGGCGGACTCAAGGAACAAGTTTGCACAACCGGATGAAGACACACCTTTTGGGAGACACTTGAAGGAAGTCACTAGGTACCTGAACATCGGAATACCAAGCTTCACCGGGGCCTACACTGCCACTTTTCCAGAAGAGGAGCGTTGGATGATTCGAGTTCAAGTTCCAGGAAGGACATTCACGCCGGTTACTGAGCCCATAGAGTTTTCCTTTGATGCACCCACCTGGAGTCTAGGTAAGAGCATAGCAGCCCACATTGCCATGGGACGCATCGACGAAGTTTATCACAAGGATCTTAAGGACACCATCTACCAGATATGTGTGCGCCGAGATGAGCAATGGGAGATGATCAGCACCAGGAGGGACAGGTCCATTGCAGCTTCAATCCAGGAGTTAAACCAGCACATTCGTCGCCAGGAGAACCAAATGTGCACAAGCATGATAGAACTGAAGAAGGCGATGACCAGGAGCATGGAGCTTGAAGAGGAACTCAAGTCTACACGTGACGGCTATGAGGAGGAAGTCACAATACTAGTGGAGAAGAATGACGACTTGACGAGGAAGCTAGGAGTATTCATGGGAGACCCCGCGCCAGGAGGAGATGACGACCATCCCGATGACATCCGTTTGGAGGACTACATCATCATCGACGACACCGACTCCGACCCCGACAGTAGTGATGATGATTATGAAGACGAAGTTGGAGCGGATATCATGGAGTCTTCCACTGATCAAAATTTCTAGTCGACCACCATATTATCAGTAGTCTTTCCCCCATGTATATAGTAATAGCCCGAGCATTGTAACGATAGTTAGATCGATTGTATGCCCTTGTTTGAATTGATTTGGTGTGATATGAATGTGTTTGTCTCATGTGCATATGGGTAGTGCTTTCTCATTAGACCTCATTCTATTCTAGTCTCTCCCCTCTAAACCCACCAGATGCCTCCGAGACATGACCCCGGATTTGTCTTCCCACCGGAGCTCACTCAGTTGTTCCAACAGCAGAATGCCTTGATGCAGCTACTAGTCCAGAACCAAGGCAACAACAACAACAACAACAACAACAACCCACCGCCACCACCTCCTGTTGACAACTTAGCCTGTTTTCTGAGGCTGCAGCCGCCGGTGTTTTCCAGTAACACCGAGCCAATAGTTGCTGATGACTGTCTACGCAGGATTGGAAGGGAGTTGACCACCGCAGGTTGCACAGTTGCTGAGAAGGTGCGCTTTGCCGCACATCAATTGGATGGACCCGCAACCTCATGGTGGGAGAATTACACAACCACTTTCCCTATAGCCAATGTCACTTGGGAGCAGTTTCAGCAAGCATTCCACACTGCTCATGTCTCAACTGGAGCTATGAGCATGAAGAAGCGTGAGTTTCGCAACTTACGCCAGGGAAATCGTACTGTGGGGCAGTACATGGATGAGTTTAGTAAGTTAGCCCGCTATGCCCCAGATGATGTGGCCACAGATGCCGCTAAGCAGGAGAAGTTTATGGAAGGGCTGAATGATGAGATGGGTATGCAGTTAATGGTGGCAACATTTAACAATTACCAGGAGTTGGTAGACAAGGCTCTAATGATTGAAGGGAAGCAGCAGCAGATTGATAGCCGCAAACGGAAGTATGGACAAGGGAAGTACAATTCAGGAGCTCAGTAGAAGCCTCGTTTCACCCCGAACTCGGGAGGATATACCCATAACCATGGAGGCCATACCCACAATGGAGGAAGTACGCATAACCACAGTGGCCCCAAGAATGGAAATGGGAATGGAGCAAGCAGCAATCAGAACCGTTCCAACCCAGCAACGCCCGCCAAGAAGGATCTAAGTCACATTACTTGTTTCAAGTGCAAGAAGACTGGACACTACGCCACCGAGTGTTCTGAAGAAAAGAATGGAAATGTCAATGGAAGCTCTGGGAAGAAGCCCAACCCTTTTAACAGGGGACAATTGAACCACGTTAACGTGGAGGAGGTTGAAGAGCAGCCAGATGCAGTTATCGGTAAGTTTTTGGTTAAGACATTTACCGCTCTCGTTCTTTTTGATACTGGTGCATCGCATTCATACATATCAAGGGGATTTGTGGACAAGTTTAAGTTACCCACCTTAGCCCTTAGGTCACCCATGCTAGTAAGCTCACCAGGAGCAGAGTGTATGGCCAGCCGGTGGTGTGATCGGTTACCCTTAACCATTGGTGGCCATGTTTTCCCCTCAGACCTAATAATTCTGGAGTCACAAGGATTGGATGTGATACTAGGAATGGATTGGCTATCAAAGTATGGTGGAAACATTGACTGTGCTAGTAGGTCAATTCTGCTCACCACCCCGGAGGGAAAAAGGATTAAGTATGTATCCAGACATGCGCCAAAGAGAACCCAAGTAAATTCCCTCTCAGGAGTTGTTCAGGATGAAGTGCCTGTAGTGAAAGATTACCCAGATGTATTTCCAGAGGAGTTACCAGGCATGCCACTGGATTGAGACATTGAGTTTTTGATAGAGCTGTTGCCAGGCACCGGACCAATATCGAAGAGACCATATCGGATGCCCGCAAATGATCTGGAGGAGATTAAGAAGCAGATTAAGGAGTTATTGGAGAAAGGTTACATTCGACGAAGTTCGTCACCGTGGGGAGCCCCAGTGCTATTGGTTGAGAAGAAGGATGGATCTTTGAGAATGGTTGTTGATTATCGGGCATTGAATGAAGTGACGATCAAGAACAAGTACCCACTGCCGATGATCAATGATTTGTTTGATCAGTTGCAAGGAGCTAAAGTATTTTCCAAGATCGATCTGCGATCAGGATACCACCAGTTGAAGATCCGAGAACATGATATACCTAAGACAGCCTTCACCACAAGGTACGGGCTATATGAGTACACGGTTATGTCATTTGGATTGACTAACGCCCCAGCCTATTTCATGAGTATGATGAATAAGGTGTTCATGGAGTTCTTGGATAAGTTTGTAGTGGTGTTCATTGATGATATCTTGGTGTACTCGAAGAATGAAGAGGAGCACAAGGAGCATTTGCGTTTAGTTCTCGAGAGGCTCAGGGAACATTAGTTGTATGCCAAGTTCAACAAATGTGAGTTTTGGTTGAAGGAAGTTGGATTTCTTGGACATGTTATATCAGGAGAAGGTATAGCAGTGGATCGTACCAAGGTTTAGTCTGTCACTGACTGGCTATCACCCACCTTAGTTGGAGAGATCCGCAGTTTTCTTGGACTCGCGGGATATTATCGGAGATTCATTGAGAATTTTTCTAAGATTGCGAAGCCTATGACGGAGTTGTTGAAGAAGGACACCAAGTTCAAATGGATAGATGAATGTGAGGCAAGTTTTCAGGAGCTTAAGAAACGTCTAGTTACAGCCCCAGTGCTGATTCTGCCGGATATACGCAAGGATTTCCAAGTGTATTGCGATGCTTCTCGCTTAGGACTTGGAGGTGTACTTATGCAAGACGGAAGAGTTGTTTCATATGCCTCACGACAGCTTCGACCGCATGAGTTGAATTATGCCACGCATGATTTGGAGTTAGCAGCTGTAGTTCATGCACTCAAGACCTGGAGACATTTTCTTATTGGAAACCGTTGTGATGTGTACACGGATCATAAGAGTTTGAAGTACATTTTTCACCCAGAAGGAGCTAAATCTCAGGCAGAGGAGATGGTTGGAGCTTATAAAGGATTATGATATGAAGTTGCACTATCATCCAGGCAAGGCCAATGTCATAGAAGATGCCTTGAGCCGAAAGAGTTATGCCAATACCCTCGTAAGCGGAGGATCGCCAAAGGAGTTAGCCGGCGATCTCAGGGAGCTACGTTTGGAGATAGTCCCTAGAGGTTTTGTTGCAGCAATGGAGGTTCAGTCGACATTATTGGGAAAGATTCGAGAAGCCCAGAAGGATGACAAAGATATTGTGGAGATAAAGGAGAAAATGAGCGAAGGAAAAGCCAAAGGTTTTCGTGAAGATGAGCACGACACCTTGTGGTTCGAGGACCGTGTTTATATACCCAAAAATGCAGAGATCAGGAAGTTAATACTTCAGGAGGCCCATGACTCACCATACTCGATACACCCCGGAAACACCAAGATGTATTTGGATTTGAAGGAGGGTTTCTCGTGGACTGGTATGAAGAAGGATATTGCCGAGTATGTAGCCGTGTGTGATGTATGTCAGAGAGTGAAGGCAGAACATCAGAAGCCAGCAGGATTACTGCAGCCTATGCCGATACCCGAATGGAAGTGGGACAAGCTTGGCATGGATTTCATCGCCGGATTGCCCAGGACCCGATTGGGATATGATTCTATCAGGGTAGTAGTTGATCGCTTGACCAAAGTGGCCAACTTTATCCCAGTGAAAACCACTTATATGAGTGCAAAGTTGGCCAAGATATATATGACCAGGATCGTATGTCTGCATCGAGTTCCGAGGACCATCGTATCAGATAGAGGGACCCAGTTTACTTCAAAGTTTTGGCATCAGCTGCACCAGACCTTGGGCACCAGGCTACAGTTCAGTACAGCCTTTCATCCGCAGACAGACAGACAGACCGAGAGAGTCAATCAGATTCAGGAGGATATGTTGAGAGCTTGTGCGCTAGATTATGGATCTAGTTGGGATGATAATTGCCCTACGCGGAGTTCTCATACAACAACAGTTATCAAGCCAGTTTGAAGATGGCCCCTTTCGAAGCTTTGTATGGAAGGAGGTGCAGGACACCGTTGATGTGGGATGAAGTTGGAGACCGTCAGTTGTTTGGACCAGATTTGATCAAAGAGTCCTAAGAGAAGGTTAAGTTGATTCGAGAAAGACTGAATTTAGCTCAGTCCAGACAGAAGAGTTATGCAGACTCAAAACGCAAGGAGGTAGTCTATGAAATCGGAGACAGAGCATATCTTCGAGTGTCACCTCTGCGAGGAGTTACACGTTTTGGAGTTAAGGGAAAGTTAGCCCCGAGATTTGTAGGACCATACCGAGTTTTGGAACGTATGGGAGAAGTGGCCTACAAGTTGGAGTTACCCGAAGGACTGTCAGGAGTTCATGATGTGTTTCATGTTTCCCAGTTGAAGAAGTGCCATGCTGAGATGGCCGATATTCCTCTCAGAGATACAGTGCCCTGGAAGCAATTCAGCTGGAAAGTGATCTGACCTATGAGGAGAAACCTGTCAAGATTCTCAAGTTTGCCAGCCGAGTCACACGCAGCAAGGTTATTAAGTTTTGCAAAGTTCAGTGGAGCCACCATACCGAGGATGAAGCCACCTGGGAGAGAGAAGAAGACCTACGGAAAGACCACCCACACCTATTTTCTAGCCAACCCGAATCTCCAAGGCGAGATTCATCTTAAGGGGGGTAGGTTTGTAACATCCCAAATTTTCAATTTGAAATGTTATACATAGGTCATCATATGCATATCATATTTTAATTGCATTTTGGCTGTGATCCTAACAATTCTAAGCAACTCAAGGACCCACGGAGAGAGTTGGGGATTTCATTCTTTTTCATATTTGATTTTTTCTCAAATTTGAAAAGAGGATCATTTTGGTTTTAATAATTTTTCTCTCCAAATAATATTTCCAAATATCAAAATAAAAGAGAGGAGATAATATGACCTCTCCAAAAATAAAAGAAATATTGGAGGAAAAATGTTAAAATCAAATAATAATTTTAATTGGATTTTTATTGCTATTTTATTTGAATTAGAAAATATGCATTTTTCAAAATTGCATATTTAGGCCAAGAAAATGTTCACTACGTTCTAAATATTTTATTTAGATGGTGCAAATTGTTTTTGGCATTTTTAGAATTTTTTTATATTTATTTAGGATTTTCCTTTTCGGCGGAATCCTATTTAAAAAAAACGCGCGTCGCCCGACTGGGCCAACTACCCAACCGAGCCAGGCCGGCCCACCGCCCCGCACCGCCTCCCGCTCCGACTCAGGGACGGAGTCTCGAGTCGAGCCGAGCCGCCGCCGCCGTGTCCCTTGCAGACTCCGTCGCCGCCAGCCCCTTCCCCAAGCCGCCCGCACCCCCTCCTTAAATACCCCACCCCGCCGCCGCCTCTCCCCACATAGCCCCGCACCGCCGTCCGCGCCGCTCGCTGCTGCCGCCGCAAGCCGCCGCGCCGCTCGCGGGAATCCCGCTGCCGCCGTTGACATTGTCGCCGCCGTTTTTTTGGTTTTAGGTATAAACCGTCGGTTTTTTTAAAACCCTAGATCGGTTTTTTATTATTAGATCGGTTCAGTTTTCTTCGGTTTAGGTTACTTTGCGAACGTTCGTTCGTTCGTTTTAACGAACGAATTCGCCCGTTCATCTCTGTTAGCGGACGTTTGTCCGATAGATTTTTCTTTTTCCGTTTATTTTCGGCCAGGGACCTATCCGCGATTATTTTTTATCGCAGATTAGCCCCTGATCTTCAAACCCTCGTAACTTTTTAACCGTTTGTCCAAATCCAGTGAAACCAACGCCAAAATCTTCGTCTCGAGCCCCTTTTTCCGGTTAAACAACTTGAACATGATTTGATAATTTAAAATTTGGTTTCAAGCAGATTTGAATTCGAATTTCTTTTGATCATAGTTTCAGTTTCGTAGCTCCGATTTGATTGATTCTTTTTGCAAATCGAAGCTCTTCAGTTGAGTTTTGAGATTTGATCTTCTTATTTGAGTTTTACCCTTGCATCTATGCTTGAGTGCTTATGTATGCTATTGTTTGTTTGCGATAGAATTTCCGTAGTGCGAAGCGTGCTACTACGAGCCTCTAGGGTTTGCGGATCGTCAGCAAGGCAAGTAACACGTTGATCATACCCCTTTATTACCCAGTTTTTATGCATTAGTTACAAACCTCAAACACTACATGATTAGGATGTGATTAATTTGTGGGTATTGGGAAGTAGATGATGAGTTAGAACCTATTGCGCTTTTATATCAACCCTGGGAGTTACTTCTACGTTATGCTTATACTGCTATGCTATGCTCGTAGACGTGGTTTGGGTTTGAGTGTATCCATGACAGATGTGAGATTGTTAATTTAATGGTTAACTTAAGGTGGGTACATAAATACACATCTAGGTTGATTGGTTGCGGGCACCTGGAGAATCCAATGTTGTCCTAGGATATCCCGAAGTATCCGTGTGATCATCCTACGGTTCGCCACCCAGGCTCAAAGGGATCATAAGATTATTCATGCTAGAAACTTCCGCGTGCAGCCACAAGCCATTATGGGCTCTGACATAGTTGAGTATGTTGTGTGACCTCTTTTAGTGGTAGGCTAGCAGATGTAGGGGATGTAGGTTGGTACTGTCTACCTAGAGTAAAGAGTTAATGCTTCTAAAAGACTGTGTCTCAGTCATCCGTTTCTCAAACACCTTGTAGTGCGAGAAATCTAATGGAGGAGATCGAGTCTTGTGGGGAAAAGTGCGCAAAACTCTGCAGAGTGTACAAACTAATCATGGTTAGCCGTGTCCCCGGTTATGGACATCTTGAGTATCTGGTTCTTGGATTATCATGTTGATCTCATCACTCTAATTCAATTTGTTGGGTTATTAATACTGTTTAATTGGGATTGAGTTGGAGGAACCTTCTCAATGTTTAACAACTACCATGATAGTTAAACAAAATATATTCCTTTGTTGTAGGAAAAAATTGGCTTTTCGCAAAATCATTATAACCATAGAGCCGCCACCAGCCATATATGCATGTAGTGATAGCATTTACTTGTTCATTGCTCTATTGTGCTATCTTGCCAGCATATTCCATGTGCTGACCCATTTCAGGCTGCAACCTATCATTGCAGACTTTTCAGACGAAGAGTAACGTGCGCTAGGTCGTTGTCGTGCACTCAGCTATGCCGTTGGAGTGGATGGACTCATTTACCTTCGATGCTTCCGCAGTTATCTTATTTAGATGGCCTTAAGCCATATTTGTTGTAATAAGTGCTCTTTTGAGACATTCGATGTAATAAGTGTGTGATTGCACTCTGTTATAAATCCTTCAAGTACTGTGTGTGTCAGCATTACCGATCCAGGGATGACACTTATACACAGAGATTTGACCGTCTGAGGTCGGATCGCTACAGTTCCCGAACCCGTAGGGTCTACACACTTAAGGTTCGGTGATGCTAGAGTTGTTACGGGAAATTGTATGTGGTTACCGAAGGTAGTTCGGAGTCCCGAATGAGATCCCGGACATCACGAGGAGTTCCGGAATGGTCCGGAGGTAAAGATCGGTATATTGGACGAAGGGTATTGGAGTCCGGAAGTGTTCTGGGGGTACCAGGCTATGGCCAGCATGACCGAAAGGTGTTTTGGGGGCCCCGACAAGTGTTGCAGGGCCTCATGGGCCAAGGGGAGGGGGCAAACCAGCCCACTAAGGGGTTGTGCGCCCCCGCACCCTTTCTCACGTTGCTTGGGGAGGTGAGGCGCCTCCACCTGACTTGGGAGGCTAGCCTCCACCTGGCTTGGCTTGGGGGGCAAGTCTCCCTAGGGTTTTCCTAGAGAGATCCAATCTGCCCTGGCCACCGCCCCTAGGGGAAACCCTAGGGCGCCTCTCCCTCTCCCCTTCCCACTATATATAGTGAGGGGGTGGGAGGGCAGCGATGACCCCTTCCCCTGGTGCAGCCGTCTCCTCCTCCAACTCCTCCTCCTCCTCCGTAGTGCTTAGCGAAGCTCTGCCAGAGAACGACGAGCTCCATCACCACCACGCTGTCGTGCTGCTGGAGTTCTCCCTCAACTTCTCCTCTCCCCTTGCTGGATCAAGAATGAGGAGACATCCCCGGGCTGTACGTGTGTTGAATGTGGAGGCGCCGTCCATTCGGCGCTAGATCGGATCTTCCGCGAATTGAATCGCCGCGAGTACGACTCCATCAACCGCGTTCTTGTAACGCTTTCGCTTAGCGATCTTCAAGGGTATGAAGATTCACTCCCTCTCTCTCGTTGCTAGCATCTCCTAGATTGATCTTGGTGACACGTAGGAATTTTTTGAATTATTACTACGTTCCCCAACAGCAGCAGCTCTAGCTAAAGCTGCCTGCGCAAGTTCTTTCGAACGGACAAGGGAAATCAGTTCGCGAGCCTCGCATTCACTAGCCAAATCAACCTCACGTTCGGAGCCGCAGCCACAGCCACCGCCTTGGAACGCCTGGCCTTGGTAATCGGTAGCGTCACGGCCTCCGCCACCAGGTCCGCGGCAAGTCCAGCAGGGGAAGCCGCGGGTCTGCCCCCAGCCGGAGCGTTCGGAGATGCCAGCGCCATGACCGCCTGCTTCGGAGTGGCCGGGGCGCACAGGTTCTCCATTGGCGGGATCGACGCAACCACCTTGTGCCCCGCCGTCTTCTTCACCTGCCGCACCGAGCCGCTCTTGCTCACACCGCCGGGAGTAGACGACGTCCACATGACGGAGCCACATCCCGGTCTCCCACAGCGATCCCTGGAGAGAACACGCCTATGAGCAGAGAGGAGCGGCGACCAAATTCACACGAGGCCGTCGCACCCCGGTGCGCGTCAGAGTCAAGGGCCATGTTGGAGCCGTACTGGTCCACATCCGGAGGAGCGCTCACCGGGCCGAGCGACGCTGCCGCGGCCAGGCCCCTGCCCTTGGACGGACCCACCGTCTTGTCCAGAGACTTGTCGTGGAGACCCAGCTTGTCCCACGCCGCGGTGTTGATGGAGTCATCGCCCATGCTCTCGTCGTTGTCTTGATCCGCGTCCTTGTCACCGGGGCCTTTGCCGTTGGAGGATGGGGGCGGAGGGGAAGGAGCCGCACCACCGCCCGGCGCGGCGAGCTCGGGCTCCAGCTTGATGTCGTAGCCCTCTCCATTGAACCATAGCTCCACGCGGCCGCGCAGCTTGGCAGGAGAGAGGCAGGCGAACCACATCCGCACCGGACCCTGATACGTCTCCAACATATCTACTTTTCCAAACACTTTTGCCCTTGTTTTGGACTCTAACTTGCATGATTTGAATGGAACTAACCCGGACTGACGCTGTTTTCAGCAGAATTGCCATGGTGTTATTTAGGTGCAGAAACAAAAGTTCTCGGAATGACCTGAAACTTCACGGAGATTATTTTTGTAAATAATAAAAAATACTGGCGAAAGAATCAAGGCCAGGGGGCCACACCCTTTACACGAGGGTGGGGGGCACGCCTGCCCCCCTGGGCGCGCCCCCCTACCTCGTGGGCCCCCCTGGAGCTCCACCGACCTCAACTCCAACTCTATATATTCGTGTTCGGGGAGAAAAAAATCAGAGAGAAAGATTCATCGCATTTTACGATACGGAGCCGCCGCCAAGCCCTAAACTCTGTCGGGAGGGCTGATCTGGAGGTCGTTCGGGGCTCCGGAGAGGGGAATCCATCGCCATCGTCATCATCAACCATCCTCCATCACCAATTTCATGATGCTCACCGCCGTGCGTGAGTAATTCCATCGTAGGCTTGCTGGACGGTGATGGGTTGGATGAGATTTATCATGTAATCGAGTTAGTTTTGTTATGGTTTGATCCCTAGTATCCACTATGTTCTGAGATTGATGTTGCTATGACTTTGCTATGATTAATGCTTGTCACTAGGGCCCGAGTGCCATGATTTCAGATCTGAACCTATTATGTTTTCATGAACATATGTGAGTTCTTGATCCTATCTTGCAAGTCTATAGTCACCTACTATGTGTAATGATCCGGCAACCCCGAAGTGACAATAATCGGGACCACTCCCGGTGATGACCATAGTTTGAGGAGTTCATGTATTCACTATGTGTTAATGCTTTGGTCCGGTACTCTATTAAAAGGAGGCCTTAATGTCCCTTAGTTTCCAATAGGACCCCGCTGCCACGGGAGGGTAGGACAAAAGATGCCATGCAATTTCTTTTCCATAAGCACGTATGACTATATTTAGAATACATGCCTACATTACATTGATGAATTGGAGCTAGTTCTGTGTCACCCTATGGTATGACTGTTACATGATGAACCACATCCGACATAATTCTCCATCACCGATCCAATGCCTACGAGCTTTTCATATATTGCTCTCCGCTTATTTACTTTTCCGTTGCTACTGTTACAATCACTACAAAACCCAAAAATATTACTTTTGCTATCATTACCGTTACTTCCATATTACTTTGCTACTAAATACTTTGCTGCAGATACTAAGTTATCCAGGTGTGGTTGAATTGACAACTCAACTGCTAATACTTGAGAATATTCTTTGGCCCCCCTTGTGTCGAATCAATAAATTTGGGTTAAATACTCTACCGTCAAAAACTGTTGCGATCCCCTATACTTGTGGGTTATCAAGACTATTTTCTGGCGCCGTTGCCGGGGAGCATAACGCTGTTCTTTGAGTCACTTGGGATTTATATCTGCTGGTCACTATGAAGAACTTGAAAGACGCAAAAACAAAAATTTATCGCTCAACTACGAGGGGAGGTAAGGAACTGCCATCTAGCTCTGCACTTGATTCACCTTCTGTTTTCAGTAAGCTCGCGACACCTAAACCTGCTTCTGCTATTAATTCTGATATGTCGCATGTTATTGATGATGCCACTTCTGCTATGCATGATACTTATGAGGAAACTACTTCTGTGCTTGATACTACTGTGCCACTTGGTGAATTTCTTGATGAACAACTTGCTAGGGCTAGAGAGAATGAAGTTATTGAAACTGATAATATTGATGAAAGTGATGATGAAGACTCTCCCCCTAAATATGAATTGCCTGTTGTGCCTGAGGCCTATGTTATGGTTGAAGAAACTGCTAGAGACTTTCTTGCTTGCAATGATAGGAGTGATCTTAAGAAATTATTTGCTAAGCTGAAACAAAAAACTCGGAATGCTAGAATGAAATATGATCCTGCTTGTGCTACTTCACCTATCTTTGTTACTGATAAGGATTATGAATTCTCTATTGATCCTGATATAATTACTTTGGTTGAATCTGATCCTTTCTATGGCTATGAATCTGAAACTGTTGTGGCACATCTTTCTAAATTAAATGATATAGCCACCCTATTCACTAATGATGAGAAAACTCGCTACTATTATATCCTTAAGATATTTCCGTTCTCATTAAAGGGTGATGCTAAAACATGGTTTAATTCTCTTGATCCTGGTTGTGTGTGTAGTCCCCAGGATATGATTTATTACTTCTTTGCTAAATATTTCCCTGCTCATAAGAAACAAGCTGCTTTAAGGGAAATATATAATTTTGTGCAAATTGAAGAAGAGAGTCTCCCACAAGCTTGGGGGAGGCTTCTCCAATTACTTAATGCTTTGCCTGGTCATCCTCTCAAGAAAAACGAAATACTTGATATCTTTTATAATGGACTAACCGATGCTTCCAGAGACCACCTGGATAGTTGTGCTGGTTGTGTTTTCAGGGAAAGAACGCCAGATGAAGCTGAAATTTTATTGAATAATATGTTGACCAATGAAAATAATTGGACACTTCCTGAACCAACTCCTAAGCCAACTCTGAAGAAAAGGGGTGTTCTATTTCTCAGTCCTGAAGATATGCAAGAAGCAAAGAAATCTATGAAGGAAAAGGGTATAAAAGCTGAAGGTGTTAAGAATTTACCTCCTATTGAAGCATGGTCTTAATTTACCGCCTGTTGAATAAATACATGGTTTTAATCCGTCACCTATTGAAGAAACACATGGTCTTGATAACCCGACACAGGTAGTAAAGGTAAATTATCTCTATAGATATGACAAAGCTGAAATCCCGCCTACTAAGTTTGCTAGCCAGTGTTTGGATGAGTTTGATAATTTTATGGTTAAGCAAGAAGATTTTAATGCTTATTTTGGTAGACAACTGAAACACAATGCTTATATGATTGAACACTTGAGTGATTATATGTCTAGAGTTAAAGGTGAACTTAAACTCATTAGTAAACATGCTTCTATGGTTACCACTCAAGTAGAACAAGTACTTAAAGCTCAGAATGATTTGCTCAATGAATTAAATAGTAAGAATAATGATTTTGCTGTTAGAGTGGCTACTAGAACTAGTAAAATGACTCAGGAACCTTTGTATCCTGAAGGCCATCCTAAGAGAATTGAGCAATATTCTCAGAGAAATAATGAAGATGCACCTAGTCCTTCTAAAAAGAAGAAAAAGAAAAATGATAGGACTTTGCATGCTTCTAGTGAACCTGTTGTAGACACACCTGAGAATCCCAATGATATTTCTATTTCTGATGCTGAAACACAATCTGGTAATGAACATGAAACTAGTGATAATGTTAATGATGATGTTCATGTTGATGCTCAACCCAGTAATGACAATGATGAAGAAATTGAACCTGTTGTTGATCTTGATAACCCACAATCAAAGAATCAACGTTATGATAACAGAGACTTTGTTGCTAGGAAGCACGGTAAAGAAACAGAGCCATGGGTTCAGAAACCCAGCCTTTTCCTCCCAAACCATCAAAGAAAAAGGATGATGAGGATTTTGAGCGCTTTACTGAAATGATTAGACCTATCTTTTTGCGAATGCGTTTGACTGATATGCTTAAAATGAATCCTTATGCTAAGTATATGAAAGAAATTGTTACAAATAAGAGAAAGGTACCGAAAGCTGAAATTTCCACCAAGCTTGCTAATTATACTTTTAAGGGTGGAATACCAAAGAAACTTGGAGATCCAGGAGTACCCACTATACCATGCTCCATTAAAAGAAATTATGTTAGAACTGCTTTATGTGATCTTGGAGCCGGTGTTAGTGTTATGCCTCTCTCTTTATATCGTAGACTTGATTTGAATAAGTTGACACCTACTAAAATATCTTTGCAAATGGCCGATAAATCAACTGCTATACCTGTCGGTATTTGCGAGGACGTGCCTGTTGTGGTTGCAAACGTCACTATTTTAACGGACTTTGTTATTCTTGATATTCCCGTGGATCCTGCGTGGATCCGACGCTTGTTACCTTTGAAGACTGTGCTTCTTCTAGACGGTTAGGCGTCATGGTCTAGAGCATCCAAGAGGAATTATGGATCGCCGAGTGACCGAGTTTGTGAAGGTTCGGAAGTCACCTGAAGACTTACCACGAGTGATTGGGCGAGGTCTGTGTGACCTTAGCTCATGGAGAATACGGTGAGGACTGTGTGTCCGGGACTGTGTGTCCTCAGGTTTAAATACCTAGCCGCTCCAACCAGACGTACAACTGAGACAACAGTTGGAACTGGTCTACCAAATCATAGTCTTCACCAAGCTTACTGGTTCTATTTCCTCAACTCTTTCATTTCCTCATAACTGTGTTGTGCACTTGTTCATATCTGTGTTTGAAGACTTTGACTGAAGACTTTCTCAATTACCTCAGTTCAATTTCTTCAGTCTATTTGTCTTCATCCTGTGCTATCCTGTGTTTACGCTTCTGTACTCTGTGCTTATCTTCATTTCATCATGATGACCATGCTTGTGTTCTGCTATGCATACTTTTGAGTACTTATTCCACTGCAAGTAGTTCTTCGCTAAGGAATTTCCTCACTGGCAAATTCCTCAGTGAAGAATTCATAAAAATCGCCTATTCACCCCCCTCTAGTCGATATAACGCACTTTCAATTGGTATCAGAGCAAGGTACTCCCTTGTTCTGTGTGATTTTGGTTTAACCGCCTGGAGTTTTAGTTATGTCGACCGCAGGTATGATCAAGGTCTCTGTTGGATGTCCTACCTTTGATGGGACGGACTACCCCTACTGGAAGAACAAGATGCGAATGCATCTTGAGGAAATTGGTAACGACCTCTGGTATGTTGTGGAAAATGGTGTTCCCTCTGTCTCACCCTCACTGAACGCTACCGATGTGAAGAGATTCAAGCAACTCGATTCTCAAGCGAAGAATATCATATGTGGCCATCTGAGCAAAGGACAGTATGGAAGGGTGAGTGCTTTGGAAACTGCTAAGCTTATCTGGGATAGGCTGTCCAAAGTAAATGAAGGAGTCTCAACTCAGCGTGACTCTCGAGTTGATGTTCTTCGCAATCTCTTCAACCGCTTCAAAAGACTTGACAATGAAAATTTTCAACAAACCTTCGATCGTCTCACTAACATCTCAAATGAGCTTCAAGCGCTTGGTGCCACTGACATCACCGACCATGAGGTGGTGAAGAAATTGTTGAGATTGCTTGATTCCTCATTTGATACTCTGGCATTGATGATACAAGAACGTGCTGATTACAAGTCACTTGATCCCGCTAATATCCTCGAGATGCTAAATACTCATGAGTTCCAGCTTGCTGAAAATAGAGATCTCTATGGTTCGAGCTATGGCAGATCACGTGCACTGAAGGCCATGGCAGTTTCTGAGTCTGAAGATGAAGACTCTGACAGCAGCCTTGGTGATCCTGAAGAACTGAGCCATGATCTAGCACTGCTCGTGAAGAAATTCCAGAAGTTCTCAAGACGTGGTCGCTTTGGAAGACCCTCAAGGAGCAATGATTCCTCATCCAGTGACTACAAGAAGAGGCTTTGTCACAAATGCAAGAAACCCGGACACTACATTCAAGATTGTCCTCAGTGGGAAAAGGAATCAAAGAAGAAGAAATACAAGGATTACAGTTCTGATGATGCGAAGAAAAAGAAGAAATCCTCAAAATCTTCATCATCAAAATCCTCAAAGTCTTCATCTCACAAGAAGAGCAGCTCCAAGAAGGCTCAGACATTCATTGGCAAGGAAATGGACTCTGAGGCTGAACCAGAAGAAAATGAGGAAGAGGAGGCATCTGAGGATTCCGAATCCAGTGTGGCGAGCCTAGCCCTCGCTACTGCATTCGTCAGCAAGTCTATCTTCAACAATGAAGAAAATGACCTCACCAACAAGGCTGATGAAGGCAATGATGACTACGCTCCCACCTATTGCTTCATGGCAAAGGGTGCCAAGGTACTCAAATATACCTCCTCTGAATCAAGTGAGAATGAATCTGATGAAAACCTTAAGCCCAGCTATTCTAAACTTGCGAAGATTGCTGTGAAACAACAAAGGGCTCTTGAAAAGGTTCAAAACATGCTAGACAAAAGTGATGATATGTTGGGTGAAGAAATGGATCGCACTAAAACCTTGTTTGAAAATCTTCAGAGACTTCAGACTAGGTTTGACAACCTTCAAGGTCATCATAACACTCTCTTGTCTGATCATGAGAAGCTTTCTTATGAATTTCTCCAAAGAAAGCAAGATCTTGAGAAGCTACGAGTGAGTTATGAAGATCTTCAGAAGGAGCGTGATTCATTACTTGCTCAACAAATCAGCGCTGCTCAGGAAGAATTTGTTCCTCCATGTTTGAAATGCATTGAACGTGAATCTGCTAATTCTTCACCTGAATGTTCAAATACTTCTAATGCTACAAATTCTTCAACTGTCTCTGCTATCACTAATTCCTCATCTGAGGACATTGCTAGTATCACTTACGATGCAGGGCTGAAGAAATTGTACATGACAGGCATGTACAAAAGCCTCAAAGGGCATTAGACTCTTTGTGATGTGCTTAAAAAGCAGATCCTCAACAGGAACCCTAGGAAAGAGGGTATTGCCTTTGAGAGGAAACTCAATGCTGATGGTACATATTGGAAGCCTGAGCAGTACCCCAAAACCTCATGGGTTGCTGCATAGGGACCTCCAGTTGATCCATCTAATTTATCTGGCTTTACATGTGAGTCTTCTCATTCTTCTGATGAGTCATTTGACTCCAACTATAAACTGTTTAAAAATCAGAATGGTGAAGTATTTGCTAGATATGTTGGCACTAACTGCAGGAACGGTTCTCCTATGAAGAAAATCTGGGTTCCCAAAAGGTGCCTTGAAAGTCTTCAGGTGAATGTCCTCATGACACCACCTGTGAAGAATAGGAACCCTAGATCAAATTCTTCATATGGACCAAATTCCTCAAAAGGATCAAAGTCCTCATATGAACATCATCGTGCTAACAACTCTGTTTCGCAGGGAAGAGCTAAGGGCTATGAATATAGCATTATTCTTCTAATCATTATGTTCATAAGTCTTCGAAGAATTTCTCTGCTTATTCATATGCTTACCCTAACTCCTCTTATGTGAAACAAAATGGATTGGCTTCTATGCCACCTTTCTCGTATGGAGCTCGCAGAGTGATGAAGTCTTTGCCACCCCTTCAGATGAGGGTGGTGAAGAAAAAGAACTAATCTTTTATGCAGGGCCAGGTCTCCAGACGTACTTAAACGTCTGAAGAATTTGCTGGAGACCTGAAAAGTGCCTGAAAGGACGCAGGCTAATCATGAAGAAATGAACTTTCATTTCTCACGTCCTCATATTGTTTTAACTATTGCATTGCTTGATGAAATTGGTCTCATGAATTGTGATGTCATATTCTTCACTGATGAAGTATATGAACTTCGTAAGCTGCACTAATTCATCTGCAGGATGATCAACCCAAAACCACTGAGTGGGTCCTCGATAGTGGATGTACAAATCACATGACTGGTGACAAGAATCTATTGATGGATGCTCCCTTATCACCATCGCATCTGAAGCATATCATCTTCGCTGACATAGGCAAAAGTCAGGTATTGGGTCTAGGTAAGGTTGCGATCACAAAGGATCGACACATGGACAAAGTCATGCTTGTCGAGTCCTTAGGATACAACCTCATGTCTGTCTCAATGCTTTGTGATCTTGATATGGTTGTTGTGTTTGGCAAGTATCGTTGTGTTGTGGTTATGGAAGCTGACAATTCCAAAGTCTTCGAAGGCTTTAGGAGAGGAGACTTGTATATTGTTGATTTCTCTACAGGACCGCAACTAGTCGTGTGCCTACATGGAAAAGCTTCAGAAGGCTGGCTATGGCATCGACGACTTGGTCATGCAGGCATGAGGAATTTGCACATGCTTTCGAAGAAGAAGCACGTCATTGGCATTGAGAATGTCAAATTCCTCAAGGATCACTTATGCGGAGCCTGTGAAGCTGGAAAGATGACCAAGGCTAAGCATCCAGCGAAGACTATCATGACCACTACTCGACCATTTGAATTGCTTCATATGGATCTCTTCGGTCCTAACATTACTCAACAGTCACAAATGACGCATCTCTCTATGGCTTTGTTATTGTTGATGATTACTCTCGTTACACATGGGTACATATTGTCACTTACAAACATGAAGTGCAGGAAGTCTTCAAACGATTTTCCTCGAGGGCTTCAACCAACTTTGGTGTGAACATCAAGCACATCAGAAGTGACAATGGAACTGAGTTCAAGAATTCTGGTCTTGATGACTATCTTGATGAACTTGGTATTACTCATGAGTTATCTGCTCCTTACACTCCTCAGTAGAATGGCATCGTGGAGCGCAAGAACAGAACTCTCGTTGAGATGGCATGCACTATGCTTGATGAGTACAAGACGCCTCGTCACTTCTGGATTGAGGCAATTTATACTGCGTGCCACATCATCAACAGGGTATATCTTCACAAATTCTTCAAGAAGACTGCCTATGAACTTCTCACTGACAAGAAACCCAATGTGAGTTATTTCAAAGTCTTCGGTGCTAAATGTTGGATTAGAGATCCTCATCACAATGCTAAATTTGCACCGAAAGCACATGAAGGTTTTATGCTTGGTTACGGAAAGGACTCGCACACCTACAGAGTCTTCAACAACGTTCTTCACAAGGTTGTTGAAACTATAGATGTGCGGTTCGATGAAACTAATGGCTCGCAAAGAGAGCACCTACCCTCTGTGATAGATGAACCAGCACCTGAGGAAACTATCAAGTCCAAGGCTACTGAGGATGTCATTCCTACCGAAGAATCTGCTGAAGAATTCATTCCAGAACGTGAAGAACGTCGAGCTAATGCACCTGAAGAAAATGCTGAAGAAAATGGCGTTGAAGAAAATGCTGATCAAATTCCTCGACGACAACCTACTCATCCTCGCGTTGCAAAAGAAGTGCAAGTTGAAAAGATCATCGATGACATTGAAGCACCAGGTCCTCTCACACGCTCAAAAACTTCACATTTATCTAACTTTTGTGGGCACTATGCCTTTGTCTCTATCACAGAGCCCACTAAGGTAGATGAAGCATTTCTGGAGCCTGAGTGGATTTAGGCCATGCAAGAAGAATTACATCAGTTCAAACTCAACAACGTCTGGGAACTGGTTAAACGTCCAGATCCTAGCAAGCACAATATCATTGGCACAAAGTGGATCTACCGCAACAAGCAAGATGAAAATGGCCTTGTGGTGAGGAATAAGGCACGGCTTGTAGCTCAAGGCTACACACAGGCTTAAGGAATTGATTTCGATGAAACTTTTGCACCTGTTGCCAGACTTGAAGCTATTTGCATATTACTTGCTTATGCTAACCATCATGATATCACTTTATATCAAATGGATATGAAAAGTGCATTCCTCAATGGTAAGCTTGAGGAAGAAGTATATGTTGCTCAACCCCCGGGTTTTGAAGATCCAAAGCATCCTGACAAAGTCTTCAGACTCAATAAGGCCCTCTATGGCCTCAAGCAAGCCCCTCGGGCATGGTATGATACTTTGAAATTCCTCATGAAGAAAGGCTTCAAACCCGGTTCACTCGACCCTACTCTTTTCACTAAATCTTATGATGGTGAATTGTTTGTGTGCCAAATATATGTTGATGATATTATCTTTGGCTGTACTGACCAACGTTATAGTGATGAATTTGCCTATATGATGAGTGAAGAATATCAAATGTCTATGATGGGAGAATTGAAATTCTTCTTAGGTCTTCAAATTCGTCAATAGCGCAATGGCATATTCATATCTCAGGAGAAATACCTCAAGGATGTACTGAGGAAATTTGGCATGCAAGATTGCAAAGGCGTCAAAATTCCGATGCCCACAAATGGCCATCTGTGCACTGATGAAAATGGTATTGACTTCGATCAAAAGGTATACCGCTCCATGATTGGTTCTTTATTGTATTTATGTGCATCTAGGCTAGATATTATGCTTAGTGTTTGCATGTGTGCCCGATTTCAAGCTACACCGAAGGAATCACACCATAAGGCTGTGAAACATATTCTTCGATATCTAGCTCACACACCAACACTTGGATTATGGTACCCCAAGGGCTTGGCTTTTGATCTCATTGGATATTCTGACTCTGACTATGCTGGTGATCGTGTGGACCGCAAGTCAACATCTGGTACATGTCATTTCCTTGGACGATCTTTGGTCTGTTGGTCCTCGAAGAAACAGAACTGCGTATCACTGTCTACTGCTAAAGCTGAGTACATTGCTGCTGGTTCTTGCTGTGCTCAATTGCTGTGGATGAAGCAAACTCTCAAGGACTATGGCGTCAACGTGAAGAATGTGCCTCTCTTCTGTGACAATGAGAGTGCCATCAAGATTGCTCACAACCCAGTTCAGCACTCGAAGACAAAGCACATTCAGATTCGTCATCATTTTCTCCGCGATCAAGTGTTGAAGGGCGACATTTCTATTGAGCATGTGAAGACTGAAGAACAGCTAGCCGATATCTTCACTAAGCCCTTGGATGAGAAGAGATTTAGCAAGTTGCGGTGTGAGCTAAATATCCTAGAATCTTTGAATGTTCTTTGAAAAGGACACTCATCCTAACACTTATGTAAAATTGATGACTTAGATGTGCAACACATGAAGAAACGTTTTTCTTCAACCAATGAAGAATAACACTCTAAGTGTGAAGAAATTAATGAAGAATTTGATTCTCAGAACCCTACGACAATTGTACGCGGTGTCTGAAATCATCATTCTTATACGGTGGGTCACGCCACCACCAAAAGTTGAAAATCTTCAATTTGAGTTTTTCCTCAGTGAAACTCCTCAGTTGTTCATTTTCTTCAACTTTGCATTGTCTTCACTGTTTCCGTCGTTTTTCTTCATTGGCTATATATATATGAGTTTATGTCCTCTACAACATTCACTTATGGCTAATTCTTCAAGTTGCGTTTTTCTGCTAAGTGAATGTGATCGGACCCTTCCCCCTCTATGCTATACTCAACCCAATCTATTCACAAATTCTTCATGTGTGTTCTATTTGAAACTCGTTCAAAATCTTCAATGTGTCCTTGTCAGCTGAAGAATTTGCGAACGGAACTTTTAACTTATCTTATCCAAATTTTCGGCTTTGCCGCTCAAACCGTTCCGCATCCCACGAAATACTTATCTATTCACCCACGATCTAACACGATCTCCACTTCTCAGGATGTGGGTGACACATGTCAAGTGAATGAGAAGGGTCAGGGGCACGTTCTTCCAAAATCTTCGGGCGAACAGTTTTTCACCGTGGCTATAAATACCCCCTCTTCCCTTCCTCACTCCCTTTACTCCGCTCGACCTCTCTCCAGCTCGAGCTTCTCAAACCCAAGCTCCGCCACTACTTCATCGTTGCCGTTGAGGAAGAGCTTCACTGCCTCAACCTCGTCACCGTCGTACTCGCGCCGGCCATGGAAATCTTCACTCCGCCGCCGCCGTAGCCGTCTTCCTCCGCCGAGTTAGGGTGTGGAAGATCTGCACAGACGAACTTCTCATCTCTACCTCATAGTTCATCGTGTTCTTCGTCCAGGGTAATTAAAAGTTACTTTTACTGCCCTCTTTGATTCAAATGATTTCTACAAAATCTTCAAAGGTGTTTATTCTTCAAATTCTTCACACACTAAACAACTCACATGTCATCTGTTCTTGATTCGTTTCTCTAAGCATCATTTTTCTTCAAGATTCCTCAATTGTGTGGATCTTCGATCTATACAACTCTGGAACCTAAGACAAAGAACGCTTAGTGAAATTCTTCAAGACTCATCTGGTCAAATTCCTCAAACTTGTTCTTTTTGAAAAACCTTCTGAGAACGCATATGACCTCTCCAAATTCCTCGCAACTATACTATGTTCACAGGTACTCATGTCCGCTGCTGAATCACTAGGTTCTCATCAACTTAACTCATTTGCAGTGTTCCTCGAAGAAAAGTTGCATACTTCTTCAGAGAGTTCAATTGTTCAAATTCCTCAACTGAAGAAAATGGCTGATGGAAAGAAGCCACGGAAAGGAGGAAAGAGGCCTGAGGTCAACACTGCTTTTGAAATCCCTGAGGACATCTATGCTGGGTACTGCACACCCCCTGAGGAAGATAAAAATCAGCGCAAGGTGCGCATTCAGAAGATAGAGAGGAGATGGGCAAGAGAGTGGAGGGAGTACAGATATGTGACTCCCAAGTACATGAAGAAATTCGCACTCAATCCTCCCTGCTCAAGACCTCCGTTGGCACCTGGCCAAGAAGCTGACCTCACCAGCCTCAAGCGTGGTGAAGATTATCCTGAAGAATGGGCCAAGTGCCAGGCCAAGTTGGCCAAACAAGCAAAAGATGCAGTGAGGAAATTCAACGAGGACTCTGCTGCTGCTGCTGCCTCTACTGAGGCCTCTGCTGTCAAGCCGAAGAAATCCATGGCAAAGAAGCCTGCGCGTAAGCCAAGTGCTTCACCGTCAATGTCCTCACGGCAAATTTCTCACGCTGCTCCTGCCCCTCCAAAGTCCTCAGCTGCTCCGACCAAATCCTCAGCACCTGTGCATCTTGCCACGTGCCAAAGGACTATAGGCCACTCTATTGCCTCAGGAGTTTCAGCTAGTTCCTCAGCTGCACCAAATTCTTCAACAGGACCCTCTCTGCTGAAGACTAAGACCACTGCTGGACGAGGCTCTCGCCCAAGTCCTCACAAGAAGCAGGTCGCCTTCCAAGTGCTGTCTGAAAAAGACGAAGCTGATGATGAAGAACTTGCTGAAATCATCAGAGATAGGCAAGTCAGGGCCGCTAGAGCCAAGGGCCCAAATGTGCCTCTGCTTTTGGATCCAAAGTTGATCCTTGACTACATTGATCTCTGGCACAAGGACCCAAACACTCCTATGCCTGACTTCAAGCTGACTCCTGGTCAAAGTCATATGTTGACTGCCTTCATCCAAGAAGAGAAATGGAAATTTGAGAAGGCCAGGCAGCTCAAGAAAGCGCAGTAAAGGAAGGAGAAATTCCCGAAGAACAACGTCGTCTCTATGACAACTGATGAACTTGTGAAGATCCAATTAGAAATCAAAGTCCTCAACGATGATTTCAATGCTTACTATGCTGATTGGAAAGGAGCCAAGGTCAGGTTTGTTAAACTGACAAAGATGTTCACCTCCAATGTTGCAGCCCCATCGCAACAAGAAATTCCTCAGGCTGAAGCATCTGCTCAGCCCACTGAAGAACATGCCAGCACCGCTGATGACAATCAGGCTGCTGAAGAAAATGTGAGTTCCAGGGCTGATGACTGCATTCCAGCCGCTGATGAAACTGCCAGGGTACCCACTAGTGGTGCGCCTGAAGAAAATGAAGAGGTCAGGGCAACTGCATCAGTTATGCCTGAAGAAAATCAACCACATTCCTCTGCTCCTCCTGCACCTACTCCAACTCCAATCCTTCCATCTGCATTAGATGTGAAGAAGACCAAGGCTGCAGAGCGTGCAGCAATGAAGAAAAGGAAAGCATCAGCTCCTTCAGATTCTTCAGCATCAAAGAAGATGAAGAAATTGACAAGCTCATTTGCTAATCCAATTGATGTTGTTCCAGTTTCCTCCATGCCATCAAAGGAAATCGTCCCTTTTGATGAAGAATATGTGATCCTAGCGGATCTGATGAAGAAAATCCTTCTGCTGCTTCGTCAGAGCAGATGGATGAAGAAATTGAAGTGGATAAAATCCCTTCAACCCCCACAGTTTCCTCGCCTATGCCTCAGTTTACTGCTGAAGAGGCTGGCGTTGAAGAAATGGAAGATGAAGATGTGGACATTGGTTGTACCACACCAGTGATGAATGATGACTTCTGGGAAAGTCAGCACCCCAACTCTCCACTCTTCACTCCATTGCATCAAATTCCTCAGTCCCCGGCAACAACAGTTCAAATGGGATCTGATGAAGCTCATGAACAAGTTCCAGCCACTAGTGCTGAAGAAAATGAAAATGAAGAATTGAAGACCCAGACTGCCACTGAAGAGGAACCAGAAATTCCTCAGCCTGAAGAACCTGAGATTGCGATTCCTGAGGTTGTCATGCAACTGACTGACACTCCTCTGCCCAAGCCAAAGGATCCATTCTCAAGGAAGCAAAAATTCAAGGCTAATGATTTCTTCGGCGAGCACGTATTCTTCACTGACTACAACCCCTATGACTCTGCTCACATTAGGAAGAGGCATTTCTGGACTGCCAGCCAGGCAAATTTTTATTCCTCACTGCTGTTCAAAAAAGACAAAGTCTTCGATCATGAGCACATTCCTCACGTGGATATGGAATCTCTGCCGTGCTTCGGGCCAGTCCTCAGTGTTCTTTATGACGCGGGACTGTTAAATTTCTGCACTGATATATGTGATTGGAATGAAGAGCTCATTCTTCAATTTTATGCAACTCTGCACATCATCGGAGACTCTGAAGATGTGAATTCATGGGTGCTGGACTGGATGTCTGAAAATACTCACTACAAGGCACCAGCTACTGAATTGCTTCGTGCTTTGCCTCTCAGTCCTCCCCTTGAAGCTGCTCGTTGCGTCTACAGTGAACCTGAGCTTACAGATCACTATATGCAAGTGCTGATGAAGCCTTTGAAGCCAGGTCAGGCCCCAAGAACAAAATTCCTTGTGAAGGAATTGTTATATGTGCCTCGGACTGTCTATCGCATTCTGATGAAGACATTGAGTCCTATCAAGGGCCACGACTCGGATGAAGAAGAAGTCGTTGGCATCATGAAGAATCTGCTTTTCAATATCATTCATGGCGTTCCTGTCAACTTCCATGATTTCTTCATGAGGACTCTGGCCAATGTCGCAATGTCACCGTTTGAGTTGAAGCCTTATGCTCCGTGGATTATAAGATTCCTCAAAACATGGTCTTCACTCAACTACAAAGCTGATACACTAAACCATTGCAGCTACTTGCCCCGATTGAAGTCCTCAAACAGACATTTTCCTCAGCTGATGAAAAGGGCAAGGCTACGGCTGTCATTGATGAAGGCATTCGTCCATTGGATGGTCAATTTCGCAAGGCTGCATCCTACTCCACCAATGATGACTCTGCCACCCATGACTCTGCCGCCAACACAACCAAGCCAAATCCTCAAGGCACAGCTCCTAGGGTGATGACTGACCCTGAGCTTCTCCTCAGTCTTCACTAGAAGGTTGATCGTAATCACAAATGGGTCAAGCGTCAGTTTGGTTCAATTCTTCACAATATGACTACTACCCACAATGCAGTGAAGAAAAACCATTACTACCTTCATGAAACCCTCAACCGCACCTCGGTTGTTCTGTCGCACATATATGGTGAAGAAGATCTGAAGAAAATGGGTCTCAAGGAAGATTTTGACTGGGCTGCACCTCATCCGAAGAAGTATAAGAAGGTCAAGGTTCCTTCCTTGGTGGCCATCTCCTATTCTTCATCACGTGACACTGATGAACATGAGGACTTGGACGACACTACGGCAGGCCCTACTACAACAAATGACCCCAACAACGCTGACGCTCCTTCATCAACTTGATATTCTTCAGGGGTGTTAGTCCTCATTTTCGAACCTTTTGGTCATTCGATGACAAAGGGGGAGAAATTTGAGTTAGTCTTCAAGTGGGTCTATCTTATATGGGCGTTTTTTTTTTCTAAGTTACAACTCTCGTTCTTCTGATGACTTTGTTGGATCGAGTTGTAAACTTAAAACTCTATGGTGGCCTGATACTTTTGATGTTTCTTCTGCATGCTTATTCCTCGTTAATGTTACTGCACGCATGCTGAATTACATCAGTCACCATATTTCATCATGCATTTCAAATTCTTCATATATTATGTCAAATGCGTGTATGAATTACAAGATATAGGGGGAGATCTCCATGATTCAACTCTTCAAGTGTGCATTGCTTCAAAAGAAAATTCCTCACTATGCACATCTTCAGGGGGAGTTCTTCTATATCTTGCAATCAAATTCCTCAATATCAGTATTTACACTTCATATGTTTATCCCCGTTGAAAACTTAACCTATATTGTCATCAATCACCAAAAAGAGGGAGATTGTAAGTGCATCTAGTGCCCCGTAGTGATTTTGGTGTATTGAAGACTTATAGGTTAAGGGACTAATGTGTTTATGAGTGTACACAGGTCTATAAGTCAATGAGGAGTTTGATATTTACAGAGAAAGTCGACCCCTAAAAATGAAGTTCTTCGACTGAAGACTTTGAATTTCTGAAGACTTTCTGAAGACTTTGAAAGTGAAGAAATTGGTGTGACCTTGAAGACTTGGTATTCGTTTGAGGAACATGAAGCGTGAAGACTTTTGTTTTCGTAGTTTCATTTTCTCTTTCTTGACTCATAGGAAACACCGTACTGTTAAAGGGGGTCGAGGAAATACTAAGGAAAAATTTCCAGGTGATGCTCAACTCAAAATCCTACACCTACCAATCCCTTCGAGTGAAGCCATTGGAAATCTCATACAGTCCAGTCATATTCTTCAGTGACAGAGTCTAAGTTCTTCTGGTCTCTGAGGAAGTTGTTCTGACTGAGGAGTTAGGAATTCGCAAGTGCGGATTGCCTACACAGTGAGGAACATGATAGCCCTGAGGAATTTGATACTCAAATTTCCGACCGTTTTTGTGCTATGCGCCAGCTGTCCCAAAATATCTACCCAACTAACGGTCATATCATTGAAGGGCATTTATGTCTTATCATGACGGGTTGCTCCCTAGGCTATAAATAGCCGCCCCCTACAACCACTATCTGGTTGGCTGCTCCGAGAGAAACTGACATTTGTCATTTGAGAGCATCCCATCCTCCGAGAACTTTGAGCGAAAATCATCAAGTGAGGAAAACCCAAACCCAAACACCTACAAAACCCAAAGTGATTGAGCATCACTGAAGAGATTGATCCTACGTGGATCCAACGCTTGTTACCTTTGAAGACTGTGCTTCTTCCAGGCGGTTAGGCGTCATGGTCTAGAGCATCCAAGAGGAATTGTGGATCGCCGAGTGACCGAGTTTGTGAAGGTTCGGAAGTCACCTGAAGACTTACCACGAGTGATTGGGTGAGGTCTGTGTGACCTTAGCTCAAGGAGAATATGGTGAGGACTATGTGTCCTCAGGTTTAAATACCTAGCTGCTCCAACCAGATGTACAACTGAGACAGCAGTTGGAACTGGTCTACCAAATCATTGTCTTCACCAAGCTTACTGGTTCTATTTCCTCAACTCTTTCATTTCCTCATAACTGTGTTGTGCACTTGTTCATATCTGTGTCTGAAGACTTTGACTGAAGACTTTCTCAATTTCCTCAGTTCAATTTCTTCAGTCTGTTTGTCTTCATCCTGTGCTATCCTGTGTTTACGCTTCTGTACTCTGTGCTTGTCTTCATTTCATCATGATGACCATGCTTGTTTTCTGCTATGCATACTTTTGAGTACTTATTCCACTGCAAGTAGTTCTTCGCCAAGGAATTTCCTCACTGGCAAATTCCTCAGTGAAGAATTCATAAAAATCGCCTATTCACCCTCCCTCTAGTCGATATAACGCACTTTCACTTTCCTTCTTCTCCTCTTCCCCTTCCTCCCCCTCCTATTAGGACTAGGAAAGGGGGGAAACCTACTCCTAGTAGGAGTAGGAACCCTGTCGGGGATATACCCCGTGGCGTAAACCGGCCGGAAGTATAACCCGGCCGGACTTGGCGGTTTACTTGAGACCCGACTGAGAATTGACGATCCACTGGCGACCCGTTTGGACCTGGCAGTTTACAATTCATTGGTAATCCGGCTGGCGGGTCAGACAGTGACAAGGCCCAAGGCCCAGAAGGCCGGTTCATGATTATGGTGGGCCGGTTTAAGAGGAAAGTCGTGAGGAATATTTTACCTTACAAGGAGTTAAGACCAGGACTTGTATCCAGTTTGTATTAGAGATAGACTAGTCCTAATCCTAATAGGACTCCACATGTAACCCGCCCCTTCAACATATATAAGGAGGGGCAGGGCTCCCCAAAGAGGGACATGCAACAATCAATAATCTCTAGGGCTAGACACAATTAGAGGAGAGCCGGTTTACCGGCGACTCCCTCATGAGTGTAATGAGATCTAACCTCAAATAGCATGTAGGGTTATTACCGGATGATGTTTCCCGGGGCCCGAAGCTGTCTAAATCCTCGTCTTGTGTTGCGTCTCTCAATTCCGGTCAACCCCTCTCAAGCTACTACATAGATGCGCTGGCCTCACGACTAAGTCCTCACCCTAGGACATCTGCCGTGACAATTCCACGACAGTTGGCGCCCACCGTGGGGCTAGGCGCATGGTGGTGCTGAGTTCTTGGAGGGATCACTCCTAAGGATCGAGGGGCTCGCAATTTTTTAGATAAAAAAGCTGGTTTGAAAGGATTTGCGTCAGCTTCAAGTTCATCAGTTCAGATTGAAGATATGTGAAATTTGAGGTCAAGAAAAATTTAGGGTTCCGTTTTCTGCGGCGGCGGGTGATCCCTGGATCTGATTTACCCTGTGGCGTTTTGAAAGAATAAAGATCTCCGGCAGGAGCAATCGATGAGACCTTCAGCGGCGCACGTGCAGGATCACGCCCAATCATCCGAAAGCTCGCGCATTACGGAAAACCAGAAGACAAACGCTGATGGAGTTCTGCTCTGCTGCAGGCGATAAAGAGTATAAAAAAGGTGTCCATCAAAGTCCTGATACACAGGCGTGAAGACAAAGGCTCGTAACATCAACTTAAAGCTGGCTAATTGCTATTACTAGTCAATTAATGGTAGTGCTACTATCACTACTTTACTCAAGCCTGAAGAAGTACGTGGAGGAATCAATCAGGATTTGTTTGCCACTCGTATTTGTACGCATGAGGTGTCCTGGTCGGAAGCAGCGTATAGGTTTGTAACCTGAGTTGGATATAAAAAGGGAAACAGCCCACGACCCGGAAGTTTGGGCGTGAAACTCGGTTTCTGCCATTGAGCCGGCCTCGTTTGAATGATCTCCATCAGGCCGTTGGCCCCTGAGCCGCCGTTGTTCTCCACATCCGAGTCCGGATCCGCCTCCACTTGCGAGCCGGCCTGCCGCGTCAAATCACCGGGTCTACTCTGCTGGTTTCCTCTGGGCTGCCCCCGTGAGGAGCCGACCTGTTGACCAGCAGGCCTCGCGCCATTTTCTGCTGCGGCCCCGCGGCGAGTCGCCGCCTGTTTTAGCCGCTGCTATGGCCTCGTGAGAGTTGATGTCTGCTGCCATGGCTCGCCTCTGCTGGTTAACAAAGAGAAACTCTGCTCGAGGGACCGTGTGTGCACCGTTTTGGACTTGTTTAAAAAAAGGAGAAGGTCACGTGGATACCTCAGACACTAGAAGATAGAGAACCAATCAACTCTTCTGTCAAAAACAAAAGCAGCACTATGCATTATCCAGCGCCAGCATCCGCCAAAAAATATCAGGTGTTATTTTTCCTATGTGTTTTATCAGTATATGTTAATTCATCCGACAATAATTACTCTGGCCTGTAATATTCTTACGCAGGGCGACTATTAAAAGAAAAAGGGGTGGTGTTATACCACGAATACACGTTCGGCTGTGTCGCGCGGCTTCACGGACAGGCGTGTCGCGGTCCGGTTTTCATCAACGCGCCGGCCGACTCGCCCGTCCGCGCTGCCTTACAGCACACGGACGACTCGCCTGTCCGCCCTCGTGACCGGTTCACGCGTCCGCACCGGCTTACAACACGGAGGACAATTTGCTCGTTCGCACCGGTTTACACACCACGGCCGATTCATATGTCTGCTCTCGCGGCCGACTCGGTCGTGGTTGATTTCAGCTTCAACGCGGTGATCATCAACTTCATGGCGGATTATTTTCGGCCTAAATACATCAGGTGATATTCATCTAAAATATATTTTTAGCACATATTATTTTTTGTCAAAGAACATTTTATCTTTGCCTTGGTCTGCAATATTGTTTATGCAGGACAATTGTTCACTGCAAAAGCTATGGCTGTGTCATAAACTCGCGCCACCATTATAAATGCCCTAGTATCTTATCATGCCATCAAGCTCGATGAATATATGTGCAAACCGCCATTCTGCAGACCGGTTTACATCAATATGACGTGGCTAATTCGCCCGTCCATGCCGGTTTACAACACCGCGGCCGACTCATCTGTCTGTGTCACTTCTGAAGCCGCGGTCGTCTTTGTCGTCCGTCTCTCGCGGCCTGGTCTACATCAACACACCGGGCCGCATCTATCTGCATGAGCTGTTTATTGAATATAAAGCATGTCACAGCTTGGGTAGCCCGGTTTTTTCTTTCAAAAAATTGGAGGCAAATTATCATATACTATCAACCGCCGTCTGCACTGGATAGTTCAATGGGCAGGCACGCAAGTCACCGCCACTATAGTTTGGATAACTTCAAATCGCCAGTTGGAAGGAACCATTGGCCGAGTTGCTGACACGGCTCATACAGGATCATTTATAACCCACTGCAGTCACCTCAACCTTCTGGGATTCACATCGTGCTATCAACACCAATGATATACAAGTTATGCCAGCTTATATCACGGTCAAGTATGGAGAATCTCAAGCCAACTCCTCGAGTCACCTTGAGACTCGGGGGCTACAATGATATGACTCAGCAAATGTTGCCGGTTTTCAGTGAAGTCAAGAACCCCAGGACGTTGGAGCGAAAGATAACCCGGTCCCGGAGGCTACTACCATATGGATGAAAATTTAAAGGCCGTCAGAAAATTTCCGGTTTAGAAAATATATGACAGTTACAAAAACCCAGCTTAATGAAGAAGGTCCGGGTCATTAGAAAGGATTCCGGTTTAAAATCCGGCTCAAGGGAAGTCAGTCTCACTGAAGCTCTCGAATATGCGGTTTACAATCCGGTTCAAGGAAAATCTGTTCTCCCACAAGGCTCTGAAGCTCTCAAATCCGGTTTAGGAATTTTTGGTTCAGAAAGAATTAATCTCTCGCAAGTTCGAGTTTAAATGCCGTCAGAAAATTTCCGGCTGAAAATAAAGATTCCGGTTTAAAATCCGGTTCAAGCGAAAGATGTCTCCCACAAAGCTATGAAGCTCTCAATATCCGGTTTAAAAATCCCGGTTCAAGAAGAATTTATCTCTTGCAAAAAGTTAAAGGTTGCCAAAGAGGGCATGTTGCCATGATGCGCGGTTCAAACATGGGTATTCCGCCTTATTGGCTTATCATATTATTGATCACTTAGGGGCTTGGTCGTATCCGAACCATAGCTACACCTCTTGATCAGTGCAATGCCACAAAGTCACTTGGGGGCTTGGTTGTATTCGAACCATAGCTACACCTCTTGGCTGGCTCAAAAGCCACGACAGTAAGTCACTTGGGGGCTTGGTTGTGTTCAACCATAGCTACACCTTTTGGCTGGCGCAATGCCATTACTTAGGGGCCAAAGAGTGTTGTCAAGAACAACTCAAACATAGGAACCCGTTGAGCACAGCTCAAAATGTTGCTTGGGGATTCTTTGCTATCGCAATGAACAAAGAAATCTACACTTGCAATAGGCTATCAAGCCGTGGCTTGGAAGCCTGGTATATACACCTAAAACCCCAGGTTAACCTGCCTTCATTAAGTAAGTCACTCCACCCAGGTAAGCCTGGTATGACCCGCCAACTTGACAAGTCAATCGCATATGACCCTGAACTTGTCAATGATAGACCGGCGATTGGTTAAAGATGGAGGACCATCTTAAAAGGCTTTGTGAAATGGTTTAACTCAGTGGCCTGGCAGCCCATGAAAAGCCTCGAATTTGGGGCCTGGCAGCCCGTGAAAAGCCTCGACTACAAGTTTTTCATATGCTTTTGTTTGCCAAGTTTTTTCTCTTTTGGTGACATTTATAATGTTTTGATAAACCGGTGTTCATTAAACCGGCTTGACTTTCAACTACAAGTTGTCAGTACATGATCAGTTATAATCCAGTGTTTATTAACCCGGCCTGGCTTTCGACTATAAGTCGCCAGTATATATTTGGATTGCGCCATTGGAATCATGCGCTTATAAATCATTGGATTATATTATTCAAATCTTTAATAGCCAACATGGATGAATTTTTATTATGGTTATCAATAGCCAATATTATGATGGAGATCTTCAAAGTCGCTTCAGCGCAATGGGTATTATTTTATTAATGGACATGATTTGTTTTTACAATGGAGGGAATAGTCCCGAGTCGCTGCAGGCTCACGACCCGGCGCTTGGGGGCTACATTATTCAAATTGAGATTACATCAAATATGCAAGTCCCATGTCACTGCCAGCATGCACCATGGCACTTGGGAGCTAATGCAAAGTCATTTTTTCGCTCACTTTATGGAAGACCCGACTCGTCACATTGTAATGAGTTGGCCCTTGGGGGCTACCAATTGCTCCTGTCAACAATTCAAGGTACACAAGTCTTAAAACCATTATATTGAAAGGTCCATTGCTCAGTTGGTAAAGCACAAAGCTCTTACCCTTGTGGACGTGGGTTCAAGCCCCATGGTGGGGGTTACATTATATCATGTTCTTTTCAAAGAAGTATATATAAAGTACCAGCTCAATATTATCTTACTGAGCCGACCCTTGGGGGCTACACGTTATTGTTCAAATCTACATGATCATATTTATAAAGTCCCTGCTCATTATTGCATAATGACCCGGCACTTGGGGGCTACATATATGGAGTATTCAGTTTTTAATAGTGGCTGAGAGGAACAACATGGATTTCTTCAAAGTGGCAGTAATTATATGGAAACAAGTCTTAAGACATCACTTTGTTCTGCTCAAGACTTGGGGGTGACAGGTAATATGGATATCAGGGAGAAAAATCTCCAAATTCTCAGTTCTGAGCAAACCAGATTGACCCGGTGTCTGCAACAATTATGACCCGGCGTCGGTAACAATTATGGCCCGGTGCCATCAATATTTATAAACCGACAATTTTGACAATGATAAACCGGCAAGTTCTACATTTTCAAACCGGCGGATATCAGTTGAATATTTGAAGACCAATATTTTTGTCAAGTCAGAGCATTGAAGACCGATTCAAATGGATTCTTTATTTACAATATTTATTCTACAAGTAAATTGATTGTGAAACTGGTCTATTGACCTGGATTTTCAAGAAGGAGGAAATGACAAGGACTTAAGGATGATCAGGTGCCAGTCTACAAGAATTCTTAACCCGGAGCACAACCTGTCAAATTTGTTCTTGTGTTTGTTTTACAGGATCAGTTTAACATGGATAAATCCAAATTAAACTGGGGGCTAATGTCGGGGATATACCCCGCGGCTTAAACCGGCCGGAAGTATAACCCGGCCGGACTTGGCGTTTTACTTGAGACCCGGCTGAGAATTGACGGTCCACTGGCGACCCGTTTGGACCTGGCGGTTTACGATTCATTGGTAATCCGGTAGGCGGGTCAGACGGTGACAAGGCCCAAGGCCCAGAAGGCAGGTTCATGATTATGGTGGGCCGGTTTAGGAGGAAAGTCGTGAGGAATATTTTACCTTACAAGGAGTTAAGACCAGGACTTGTATCCGGTTTGTATTAGAGATAGACTAGTCCTAATCCTAATAGGACTCCACATGTAACCCGCCCCTTCAACATATATAAGGAGGGGCAGGGCTCCCCAAAGAGGGACAGGCAACAATCAATAATCTCTAGGGCTAGACACAATTAGAGGAGAGCCAGTTTACCGGCGACTCCCTCATGAGCGTAATGAGATCTAACCTCAAACATCATGTAGGGTTATTACCGGATGATGTTTCCCGGGGCCCAAAGCTGTCTAAATCCTCGTCTTGTGTTGCGTCTCTTGATTCCGCTCAACCCCTCTCAAGCTACTACATAGATGCGCTAGCCTCACGACTAAGTCCTCACCCTAGGACATCTGCCGTGACAATTCCACGACAAACCCCCCCTTGGGGCACACCATGAGGGCCGGCCGGCCCCCTCCTCCCCTCCTTTATATACGGGGGAGGGGGGCACCCCATAGACACACAAGTTGACAGTTGTCTTAGCCGTGTGCGGTGCCCCCCTCCATAGATTTCCACCTCGGTCATATCGTTGCAGTGCTTAGGCGAAGCCCTACGCCGGTAACTTCATCATCACCGTCACCACGCCGTCGTGCTGACGAAACTCTCCCTCGACCTCAGCTGGATCTCGAGTTCATGGGACGTCACCGAGCTGAACGTGTGCAGATCGCGGAGGTGCCGTACCTTCGGTGCTAGGATCGGTCGGATCGTGAAGACGTACGACTATATCAACCGCATTGTCATAACGCTTCTGCTTTCGGTCTACGAGGGTACGTGGACACACTCTCCCCGCTCGTTGCTATGCTTCTCCTAGATAGATCTTGTGTGATCGTAGGTAAATTTTTTGAAATACTATGTTCCCCAACAGTGGCATCCGAGCCAGGTCTATGCGTAGATGTTATATGCACGAGTAGAACACAAAGAGTTGTGGGCGATAATAGTCATACTGGTTACCAGCATGTCTTACTTTTATTCGGCGGTATTGTTGGATGAAGCGGCTCAGACCGACATTACGCGTACGCTTACGCGAGACTGGTTCTACCGACGTGCTTCGCACACAGGTGGCTAGTGGGTGTCTGTTTCTCCAACTTTAGTTGAATCGAGTGTGACTACGCCCAGTCCTTGTTGAAGGTTAAAACAACAAACTTGACGAAAAATCATTGTGGTTTTAATGCGTAGGTAAGAACAGTTCTTTCTAAGCCCGTAGCAGCCACGTAAAACTTGCAACAACAAAGTAGAGGACGTCTAACTTGTTTTTGCAGGGCTTGATGTGATGTGATATGGTCAAGACGTGATGATATATAATTTGTTGTATGAGATGATCATGTTTTGTAACAGTTATCGGCAACTGGCAGGAGCCATATGGTTGTCGCTTTATTGTATGAAATGCAATCGCCATGTAACTGCTTTACTTTATCACTAAGAGGTAGCGATAGTCGTAGAAGCAATAGTTGGCGAGACGACCACGAAGCTTCGATGGAGATCAAGGTGTCAAGCCGGTGACGATGGTGATCATGACGGTGCTTTGGAGATGGACATCAAAGGCACAAGATGATGATCGCCGTATCATATCACCTATTTGATTGCATGTGATGTTTATCTTTTATGCATCTTATTTTTCTTAGTATGGCGGTAGCATTATAAGATGATCTCTCACTAAATTTCAAGGTACAAGTGTTCTCCCTGAGTATGCACCGTTGCGACAGTTCGTTGTGCCAAGACACCATGTGATGATCGGGTGTGATAAGCTCTACGTTCACATACAACGGGTGCAAGCCAGTTTTGCACACACAGAATACTCGGGTCAAACTTGACGAGCCTAGCAGATGCAGATATGGCCTCGGAACACTGAGACCGAAAGGACAAGCGTGAATCATATAGTAGATATGATCAACATAGTGATGTTCACCATTGAAAACTACTCCATCTCACATGATGATCGGACATGGTTTAGTTGATTTGGATCACGTGATCACTTAGATGATTAGAGGGATGTCTATCTAAGTGGGAGTTCTTAAGTAATATGATTAATTGAACTTTAATTTATCATGAACTTAGTCCTGATATTATTTGCATATCTATGTTGTAGATCAATAGCTTGCGAGGTAACTTCCCGTTTATTTTTGATATGCTCCTAGAGAAAAACTATGTTGAAAGATGATAGTAGCAATGATGCAGACTAGGTTCGTGATCTGAGGATTATCCTCATTGCTGCACAGAAGAATTATGTCCTTGATGCACCGCTAGCTGACAAACCTATTGCAGGAGCAGATGCACACATTATGAACGTTTGACAAAGCTCGGTATGATGACTACTTAATAGTTTAGTGCACCATGCTTTACGGCTTAGAACCGGGACTTCAAAAACGTTTTGAACGCCACGGAGCATATAAGATGTTCTAAGAGTTGAAATTGGTATTTCATACTCATGCCTGTGTTGAGAGGTATGAGACCTATGACAATACTTTGCCTACAAGATGGAGGAGAATAGCTCAACCAGTGAGCATGTGCTCAGATTGTCTGGGTACTACAATTGCTTGAATCAAGTGGGAGTTAATCTTCCAGATAAGATAGTAATTGACAAAGTTCTCTAGTCACTATCACCAAGTTACTAGAACTTAGTGATGAACTATAATATGCAAGGGATGATGAAAGTAATTCCCAAGCTCTTCGCGATGCTTAAATCGGCGAAGGTAGAAATCAAGAAATAGCATCAAGTGTTGATGGTTAATAAGACCACTAGTTTCAAGAAAAGGGCAAAGGGAAAGAAAGAGGAACTTCAAGGAAGAATAGCAAGCAAGTTGCTGCTCACATGAAGAAGCTCAAAGCTAGACCCAAGCCTGGAACTGAGTGCTTCTACTGCAAAGGAAATGGTCACTAGAAGTGGAACCGCCCTAGATACTTGACGGATAAGAAGGATGGCAAAGTGAACAAAAGTATATTTGATATACATGTTATTGATGTGTACTTTACTAGTGTTTATAGCAACCCCTCAGTATTTGATACTGGTTTAGTTGCTAAGAGTAGTCACCAAAAACAGGAGTTGCAGAATGAACACAGACTAGTTATGGGTGAAGTGACGATGTGTGTTGGAAATGATACCAAGGTTGATAAGATCACCATCGCACACTCCCTCTACCTTCGAGATTAGTGTTGGACCAAAATAAATGTTATTTGGTGTTTTCATTGAGCATGAATATGATTGGACCATGTTTATTGCAATACAGTTATTCATTTAAGTCAAAGAATAATTGTTGTTCTGTTTAAATGAATAAAACCTTCTATGGTCATACACTCAATATAAATGGTTTATTAAATCTCGATCGTGGTGATACACATATCCATAATATTGAAGCCAAAAGATTCAAAGTTAATAATGATAGTGCAACTTATTTGTGGCACTTCCGTTTAGGTCATATTGGTGTAAAGCGCATGAAGAAACTCCAAAATGATGGGCTTTTGGAATCACTTGATTATGAATCACTTGATGCTTGCGATCCATGCCTCATGGGCAAGATGACTAAGACTTTGTTCTCCGGAACAATAGAGCGAGCAACTGGCTTATTGGAAACAATACATACTGATGTATGCGGTCTGATGAGTGTTGAGGCTCGCGGCGGGTATCGTTATTTTCAGACCTTCACAGATGATTTATCTACTTGATGAAACATAAGTCTGAAACATTTGAAAAGTTCAAAGAATTTCAGAGTGAAGTGGAAAATCATCGTAACAAGAAAAAGTTTCTACGATCTAATCGCGGAGACGAATATTTGAGTTACAAGTTTGGTCTTCATTTGAAACAATGTGGAATAGTTCCGCAACTCACACCACCTAGAACACCACGGACTAATGGTGTGTCCGAACGTCATAAGTGTACTTTATTAGATATGGTGCAATCTATGATGTCTCTTACCGATTTACCACTATTGTTTTGGGGTTATGCATTAGAGACAACTGCATTCACGTTAAAAAGGGCACCATCTAAATCCATTGAGACGACACCTTATGAATTGTGGTTTGGCAAGAAACCCAAGTTGTCATTTCTTAAAGTTTGGGGTTGCGATGCTTATGTGAAAAAGCTTCAACCTGATAAGCTCGAACCCAAATCGAAGAAATGTGTCTTCATAGGATACCCAAAGGAGATTGTTGGGTACACCTTCTATCACAGATCCGAAGGTCATTGCTAAGAATGGATCCTTTCTAGAGAAGGAGTGGGAGGAAAGTAGTACTTGATGAGGTAATTGTACCTTCTCCCGAGTTGGAAAGTAGTACATCACACAAGTCGGTTCCAGTGATTCCTACACCAACTAGTGAGGAAGCTAATGATGATGATCATGAAACTTCTGATCAAGTTACTACCAAACCTCGTAGGTCAACCAGAGTAAGATCCACACCAGAGTGGTATGGTAATCCTGTTCTGGAAATCATGTTACTAGACCATGACAAACCTACGAACTATGAGGAAGCGATGATGAGCCCAGATTCCGCAAAATGGCTTGAGGCCATGAAATCTGAGATGGGATCCATGTATGAGAACAAAGTATGGACTTTGGTTGACTTGCCCGATGATCGGCAAGCAATAGAAAATAAATTGATCTTCAAGAGGAAGACGGACGCTGATAGTAGTGTTACTATCTACAAAGCTAGACTTGTCGAAAAAGGTTTTTCACAAGTTCAGGGTGCTGACTACGATGAGATTTTCTCACTCGTAGCGATGCTTAAGTCTATCCGAATCATGTTAGCAATTACCACATTTTATGAAATCTGGCAAATGGATGTCAAAACTACATTCCTTAATGGATTTCTTAAAGAAGAGTTGTATATGATGCAACCAAAAAGGTTTTGTCAATCCTAAAGGTGCTAACAAAATGTGCAAGCTCCGGCGATCCATCTGTGGACTGGTGCAAACATCTCGGAGTTGGAATATACGCTTTGATGAGTTGATCAAAGCATATAGTTTTATACAGACTTGCGGTGAAGCCTGTATTTACAAGAAAGTGAGTGGGAGCACTACAGCCTTTCTGATAAGTATATGTGAATGACATATTGTCGATCGGAAATGATGTAGAATTTTCTGGAAAGCATAAGGGAGTGTTTGAAAGGAGTTTTTCAAAGAAATACCTCGGTGAAGCTGCTTACATATTGAGCATCAAGATCTATAGAGATAGATCAAGACGCTTGATAAGTTTTTTCCATGAGTACATACCTTGATAAGATTTTGAAGGAGTTCAAAATGGATCAGTCAAACAAGGAGTTCTTGCCTGAGTTGTAAGGTATGAAGTTGAGTAAGACTCAAAGCCCGACCACGACAGAAGATAGAAAGAGAATGAAAGTCATTCCCTATGACTCAGCCATAGGTTCTATAAAGTATGCCATGCTGTGTACCAGACCTACTGTATACCCTGCCCTGAGTTTGGCAAGGGAGTACAATTTTGATCTAGGAGTAGATCACTGGACAGCGGTCAAAATTATCCTTAGAGGACTAAGGAAATATTTCTCGGTTATGGAGGTGATAAAGAGTTTGTCGTAAAGAGTTACGTCGATGCAAGCTTTGACACTGATCTGGATGACTCTAAGTCACAATCCGGATACAATTGAAAGTGGGAGCAATTAGCTAAAGTAGCTTCGTGCAGAGCATTGTAGACATAGAAATTTGCAAAATACATACGGATCTGAATGTGGCAGATTCGTTGACTAAACTTCTCTCACAAGAAAAACATGATCACACCTTAGTACTCTTTGGGTGTTAATCACATGGTGATGTGAACTAGATTATTGACTCTAGTAAACCCTTTGGGGATTGGTCACATGGCGATGTGAACTATAGAGTGGTAAATCACATGACGATGTGAACTATTGGTGTTGATGTCTACTACACAACCTTCTTCTTGTAGACGTTGTTGGGCCTCCAAGTGCAGAGGTTTGTAGGACAGTAGCAAATTTCCCTCAACTGGATGACCTAAGGTTTATCAATCCGTGGGAGGCGTAGGATGAAGATGGTCTCTCTCAAGCAACCCTGCAACCAAATAAAAAAGAGTCTCTTGTGTCCCCAACACACCCAATACAATGGTAAATTGTATAGGTACACTAGTTCGGCGAAGAGATAGTGATACAAGTGCAATATGGATGGTAGATATGGGTTTTTGTAATCTGAAAATATAAAAACAGCAAGGTAACTAATGATAAAAGTGAGCGCAAACGGTATCGCAATGCGTTGAAACAAGGCCTAGGGTTCATACTTTCACTAGTGAAAGTTCTCTCAACAATAATAACATAATTGGATCATATAACTATCCCTCAATATGCAACAAAGAGTCACTCCAAAGTCACTAATAGCGGAGAGCAAATGAAGAGATTATGGTAGGGTACGAAACCACCTCAAAGTTATCCTTTCTGATCGATCTATTCAAGAGTCCGTAGTAAAATAACATGAAGCTATTCTTTTCGTTCGATCTATCATAGAGTTCGTACTAGAATAACACCTTAAGACACAAATCAACCAAAACCCTAATGTCACCTAGATACTCCAATGTCACCTCATGTATCCGTGGGTATGATTATACGATATGCATCACACAATCTCAGATTCATCTATTCAAACCAACACAAAGTACTTCAAAGAGTGCCCCAAAGTTTCTACCGGAGAGTCAAGACGAAAACGTGTGCCAACCCCTATGCATAAGTTCACAATGTTACAGAACCCGCAAGTTGATCACCAAAACATACATCAAGTAGATCACGTGAATATCCCATTGTCACCACAGATAAGCACAGATAAGCACATGCAAGACATACATCAAGGCTTCTCAAATCCTTAAGACTCAATCCGATAAGATAACTTCGAAGGGAAAACTCAATCCATTACAAGAGAGTAGAGGGGGAGAAACATCATAATATACAACTATAATAGCAAAGCTCATGATACATCAAGATCGTACCACCTCAAGAACACGAGAGAGCGAGAGAGATCAAACACATAGCTACGAGTACATACCCTCAGCCCCGAGGGTGAACTACTCCCTCCTCGTCATGGAGAGCGCTGGGATGATGAAGATGGCCACCGGTGAGGGTTCCCCCCTTCGGTAGGGTGCCGGAACGGGTCTAGATTGGTTTTCGGTGGCTACAGAGGCTTGCGGCGGCGGAACTCCCGATCTAGGTTTCTTTCTGGAAGTTTGGGATTATATAAGAGGTGTTGGAGTCGGGGACAAGTCAGGGGGGTCCCCGAGGCGGCCACGAGGCAGGGGCGCACCCAGGGGGTAGGGCGCGCCCCCACCCTCGTGGTGGCCTCGGGACTCTTCTGGCCCACCTCCGGTACTCCGTGGCCTTCTTCTGGTCCAAAAATGATCTCCGTCAAATTTCAGCTCAATTGGACTCCGTTTGGTTTTCCTTTTCTGCAAGACTCAAAAACAAGGAAAAAACAGAAACTGGCACTGGGCTCTAGGCTAATAGGTTAGTCCCAAAAATCATATAAAATAGCATATAAATGCATATAAAACATCCTAGATGGATAATATAATAGCATGAAACATTCAAAAATTATAGATACGTTGGAGACGTATCAAGCATCCCCAAGCTTATTTCCTGCTCGTCCTCGAGTAGGTAAATGATCAAAACAGAACTTTTGATGTGGAATGCTACCTAACATATTTATCAATATAATCCTATTTATTGTGGCAATAATATTCAGATCCATAAGATTCAAGACAAAGGTTTAATATTGACATAAAAATAATAATGCTTCAAGCATACTAACCAAGCAATTATGTCTTATCAAAATAACATGGCCAAAGAAAGCTCATCCCTACAAAATCATATAGTTTGGTCATGCTCCATTTTCGTCACACAGGAATGCTCTCATTATGCACAACCCCGATGACAAGCCAAGCAATTGTTTCATACTTTACTAATCTCAAAAAAAAAATTCAACTTTCACGCAATACATGAGCGTGAGCAATGGACATAGCACTATGGATGGAATAGAGTATAATGATGGGGGTAGTGTGGAGAAGACAAAAAAGAAGGAAGTCTCACATTGACGCGGCTAATCAACGGGCTAGGGAGATGCCCATCAATTGATGTCAATGCAAGGAGTAGGGATTGCCATGCAACGGATGCACTAGAGCTATAAATGTATGAAAGCTCAACAAAAGAAACTAAGTGGGTGTGCATCCAACTTGCTTGCTCATGAAGACCTAGGGCATTTGAGGAAGCCCATTGTTGGAATATACAAGCCAAGTTTTATAATGAAAAATCCCCACTAGTATATGAAAGTGAAAAAACAAGAGACTCTCTATCATAAAGATCGTGGTGCTACTTTGAAGCACAAGTGTGGAAAAAGGATAGTAGCGTTGTCCCTTTTTATTTCTCTTTTTTTCTTTTTTTTCTTTTTTTGGGCCTTCCTTTTTTTATTTGGCCTTTCTCCTTTTTTGGGGACAATGCTCTATTAATGATGATCATCACACTTCTATTTATTTACAACTTGATGATTACAACTCGATACTAGAACAAAATATGACTCTATATGAATGCCTCCGGCGGTGTACCGGGATGGGCAATGAACCAAGAGTGACATGTATGAAATAATATGCATGGTGGCTTTGCCACAAATACGATGTCAACTACATGATCATGCAAGGAAATATGACAATGATGAAGCATGTCATAATAAACGAAACGGTGGAAAGTTGCATGGCAATATATCTCGGAATGGCTATGGAAATGCCATAATATGTAGGTATGGTGGCTGTTTTGGGGAAGATATAAGGAGGTTTATGTGTGATAGAGCGTATCATATCACAGGGTTTGGATGCACCGGCGAATTTTGCACCAACTCTCGAGGTGAGAAAGGGCAATGCACGGTACCGAAGAGGCTAGCAATGATGGAAGGTGAGAGTGCGTATAATCCATGGACTCAACATTAGTCATAAAGAACTCACATACTTATTGCAAAAATCTACAAGTCATCAAAAACCAAGCATTACACGCATGCTCCTAGGGGGATAGATTGGTAGGAAAAGACCATCGCTCGTCCCCGACCGCCACTTATAAGGATGACAATCAAAGAACACCTCATGTTTCAAATTTGTCACACAATGGTTACCATACGTGCATGCTACGGGACTTGCAAACCTCAACACAAGTATTTCTCAAATTCACAATTACTCAACTAGCACAACTCTAATATTACCACCTTCATATCTCAAAACAATCATCAAGTATCAAACTTCTCATAGTATCCAATGCACTCTATATGGAAGTTTTTATTATACCCATCCTGGATGCCTATCATATTAGGACTAATTTCATAACCAAATCAAATTACCATGCTGTTTAGGACTCTCAAAATAATATAAGTAAAGCATGAGAGTTCAACTATTTCTTCAAAATAAAACCACCGCCGTGCTCCAAAAGTATATAAGTGAAGCAAGAGCAAACAATAAACTACTCCGAAAGATATAAGTGAAGATCAATGAGTAGTCGAATAATTATGCAACTATGTGAAGACTCTCTAACATTCAAGAATTTCAGATCTTCGGATTTTATTCAAACAGCAAGAAAAACAAAATAAAAAAAATGACGCTCCAAGCAAAACACATATCATGTGGTGAATAAAAATATAGCTCCAAGTAAACTTACCGATGAATGAAGACGAAAGAGGGGATGCCTTCCGGGGCATCCCCAAGCTTAGGATATTGGTTGTCCTTGAATATTACCGTGGGTGCCTTGGTCGTCCCCAAGCTTAGGCTCTTTGCACTCCTTATTCCATAGTCCATCGAATCTTTACCCAAAACGTGAAAACTTCACAACACAAAACTCAACAGAAAACTCGTAAGCTCCGTTAGTATAAGAAAACAAATCACCACCATAAGGTACTGTAATGAACTCATTCTAAATTCATATTGGTGTAATATCTACTGTATTCCAACTTCTCTATGGTTCATATCCTCCGATAGTACTCATAGATTCATCAAAATAAGCAAACAACACATAGAAAACAGAATCTGTCAAAAATAGAACAGTCTGTAGTAATCTGTATCAAACGTATACTTATGGAAATCCAAAAATTCTGAAATAAATTGTTGGACCTGAAGAATTTGTCTATTAATCTTTTGCAAAAAGAATCAACCTAAAAGCACTCTCCAGTAAAAAAATGGCAGCTAATCTCGTGAGCGCTAAAGTTTCTGTTTTTTACAGCAAGATCGCAAAGACTTCACCTAAGTCTTCCCAAAGGTTCTACTTGGCACAAACACTAATTAAAACATAAAACCACATCTAACCAGAGTCTAGATGAAATATTTATTACTAAACATGAGCAAAATCAAGGAACAAAAATAAAATTGGGTTGCCTCCCAACAAGCGCTATCGTTTAACGCCCCTAGCTAGGCATGATGATTTCAATGATGCTCACATAAAAGATAAGAATTGAAACATAAAGAGAGCATCATGAAGAATATGACTAGCACATTTAAGTCTAACCCACTTCCTATGCATAGGGATTTTGTGAGCAAACAACTTATGGGAACAATAACCAACTAGCATAGGAAGGCAAAACAAGCATAACTTCAAGATTTTCAACACATAGAGAGGAAACTTGATATTATTGCAATTCCTACAAGCATATGTTCCCCCCTCATAATAATTTTCACTAGCATCATGAATGAATTCAACAATATAACCATCACATAAAGCATTCTTTTCATGATCTACAAGCATAGAAAATTTACTACTCTCCACATAAGAAAAATTCTTCTCATTCGGAATAGTAGTGGGAGCAAACTCAACAAAATAACTCTCATGTGAAGCATAATCCAATTGAAAATTAAAATCATGACGAAAAGTTTCATGGTTATCATTATTCTTAATAGCATACAAGTCATCACAATAATCATCATAGATAGCAACTTTGTTCTCATACCAATTGGAACCTCTTCCGAAATAGTGGACTCATCACTAAATATGGCTGGTAGATATGGGTTTTTGTAATCTGAAAATATAAAAACAGCAAGGTAACTAATGATAAAAGTGAGCGCAAACGGTATCTCAATGCGTTGAAACAAGGCCTAGGGTTCATACTTTCACTAGTGCAAGTTCTCTCAACAATAATAACATAATTGGATCATATAACTATCCCTCAACATGGAACAAAGAATCACTCCAAAGTCACTAATAGCGGAGAACAAACGAAGAGATTATGGTAGGGTACGAAACCACCTCAAAGTTATCCTTTTTGATCGATCTACAAGAGTCCGTAGTAAAATAACACGAAGCTATTCTTTCCGTTCGATCTATCATAGAGTTCGTAGTAGAATAACACCTTAAGACACAAATCAACCAAAACCCTAATGTCACCTAGATACTCCAATGTCACCTCAAATATCCGTGGGTATGATTATACGATATGCATCACACAATCTCAGATTCATCTATTCAAACCAACACAACGTACTTCGAAGAGTGCCCCAAAGTTTCTATCGGAGGGTCAAGACGAAAACGTGTGCCAACCCCTATGCATAAGTTCACAATGTTACGGAACCCGCAAGTTGGTCACCAAAACGTACATCAAGTAGATCACGTGAATATCCCATTGTCACCACAAATAAGCACATGCAAGACATACATCAAGTGTTCTCAAATCCTTAAGACTCAATCCGATAAGATAACTTCAAAGGGAAAACTCAATCCATTACAAGAGAGTAGAGGGGGAGAGACATCATAATATCCAACTATAATAGCAAAGCTCGCGATACATCAAGATCGTACCACCTCAAGAACACGAGAGAGAGAGAGAGATCAAACACATAGCTACTGGTACATACCCTCAGCCCCGAGGGTGAGCTACTCCCCCCTCGTCATGGAGAGCGCCGGGATGATGAAGATGGCCACCGGTGAGGGTTCCCCCCTCCGGCAGGGTGCCGGAACGAGTCTAGATTGGTTTTCGGTGGCTACAGAGGCTTGCGGCGGTGTAACTCCCGATCTAGGTTTCTTTCTGGAAGTTTGGGGTTATATAAGAGGTGTTGGAGTCGGGAACAAGTCAGGGGGTCCCCGAGGCGGCCAGGAGGCATGGGGGCGCGCCCAGGGGGTAGGGCGCGCCCCCACCCTCGTGGTGGCCTCGGGACTCTTCTGGCCCACCTCCGGTACTCCGTGGCCTTCTTCTGGTCCAAAAATGATCTCCGTCAAATTTCAGCTCAATTGGACTCCGTTTGGTTTTCCTTTTCTGCAAGACTCAAAAACAAGGAAAAAACAGAAACTGGCACTGGTGTGACACCCAAAATTTTATTTGGATTTTTCAAAAGATTTTATTTGACTTGAGGGAGGTGAATTAAAAAATTTCTTCAAAAGGACCCTCCCTTTCAAATATTTTTCTCATGACAAGAGTTTTGTTTGGATTCACCCAAGACTTGTTTTTGGTCTTGGAGGTTCTTGCTTTTATTTTGGACTCAAGACAAAATACTTTTCACTTGAGGAAAATGCCTTTTGAAAATCTCCTTGGAAATGCACTATGGCTTTTGGAATAATCCTTTACCACTTTCAACTTCTCTCTCTTGCCATGGCCTTAGTGCAAATCCACCCTCCTAAACCTTCCCTCATCTTTGGATCATGATTTGCATCAAATCCAGCAAGTTGAACCTCCCCTATGATTATTTTTCCATTTAAAACTTATCAAATAAATTTCTGTCTTCTATTCTAGCCATTGGTGATTTACAAAGGAACTCCACTTTCTGTTTTGATTTTTGCCCCCAAACCAATTCCCCTTCCTAGTTCTTTGAACCCTCAACCAAGATCCATGAAGATCCACTGGTCTTCAGTTCAAATTTTTCAAACTACACTTGCTGCAAGTTTGGACCAGATTTGTCAAATTTGGTGAAATTCATTCAAATCTTTCTCCAAATATTCCAAGTAAAATCAGGCAGCCCCTGGGTGCAATGAGTGGTCACCTCACCAAGTACCAGCTCCAGAAAAAATTTCTACTTGCCTAATCATTCTGTCGAACACCTGCAGTGCTACGTCAATGTCAAGTTTAGAGATTCAGAAATTCAGTTCAGTATTCTACTGTCGTTTTCTTCAGAACATGTTGTCGATCTCGACAGTGCCGCGTTGGCACCTTGCTCCTCGTCCCCTCCTCCTTGTTCCTGCTCCGCACGAACGCCTGGCACCTTGCGGACGTCGGCGACGAGCAGCAGAAGGTGCGCCGCCCCGTGACCGACGCCAGCGGCGGCTTTGCGGCCGCCAGAGAGAGGCGCGGCGCTGACGGCGCCACCCAGCGCCGCCCAAGCCACCGGAGCTCGCCGCGTGGCCTTCCACTCCCCAAAACACGCTGCCACTCTCGTCGTGAACCGCAGGGCGCGGAGCGCGCTCTCTGCCGCCAACGTGCCCGTGCGGCCACCCCACCGTAGACCGGCGCCGTTACGCCAAGACTAGCCGAGATTAGCGGGGGAATGACACCAGTAACTTCCACTGATGCTGCCTGGCCACTCAAACCTCCTGCAAATCCACTGCCTCGCCGTAATTGCTCGCCGGAGATTGCCCGTTCACGGCCACCCCGTCGATCCGCCTATAAATAGAGGCCCCGAGCTTCAACTCGAACCCACACCATCCCTGCACTCCACCTAGAGCACGCCCAGCCACTGGAAGAGCCCCGAGGAGGTCTCCTTCCTCGCCTCCGGCCGCCGCGACCCGCCACGGGATCCAGCTCGATTCGCTCCCGTGCGTGCGCCTCTGCCTCCCATCCCTTGCCAGTAGCTTCACTATGCATCCCTCCTTCTGACCCGCGCTTCAATTCGAAGTTTGCAGCCCTCCACCGGAGTTCTCCACCATCACCCGAGCCGCCGTCCGCCGGAGAAAGTGTCGCCGTCGACGTGGTGCTCCCCGTTGGTCGAGTCCACCACCCACCGACGCGGAAGGACACGCTGAAGCTCTTGGTAACCTCCGATCTTCCTGACTCGCCGTAGTTCGACGCCGGCGTCCACCGCAGTCTTCGGGCGCCGGCGAGCTTTTTGAACCTGACGTGTGGACCCCCCATGTCAGCCTCTGTTCTATTCTCCCTCAAACCGTTTTCTGTTGGCGCCTTCGGGCAAAATACGCTTTCCCTCTTTAGCTAGCGCATTTCTTTCCGAAGCGTTTTCTGGTTTCTCAGTTTAAACCCTGGAACTTTTCTGTTTCATTACAGATGGGTCCCTGGACAGAAACCTTTATAACTTTTTAATAAAAAGGAATTTTTGAGTGATTCTTTTTCTGAGAGTCTTGAAATTTTGTCTAGTTTTTTATGGGATTTATTTGGAAAAAATTTGGAGAAGTTTCTGTGCACACGTTGGTTTTCACATTAGTACCCGTTTTCGTTATGCCGTAGGTTCCGGAAGAGGTGACGGAGCCGCGAACTTCGCCGAGCTGGACTCCGACTTCTCCGAACCAGGCAAGCATGTTTGAACCTTTGATATGACAGGTGTTTTGCATGTTTGCGTAAAAGTTTGTGCGTGGCATATGAGTATCGGTGAGTTCCCCGTTGCTTGTGAGGCAACTACCCGCATTTTTCCGAAGTCGCGATGATCTCTGGTGAGAGATGGCCAAATCATGTGGTGACATGAAGGGCAGCAAGGTGGTACTGTTGTAGCATGCCAGCCTTGCGTCATCTGACAACTTCCGACGTTAACGTGGACGGAGTCACGTTTTCGTTCTTTCCCCTTCCGTGCTACCACATGTTTCATTTGCCAGGATGCGGTTTAGTAAGTTGGTAACCTCTTTCCGTGTACACACCAAACAGAGGGGCCGGGATGATGGTACCTTGGCCCAGGATTAAAGCCAGTCATCCGGTCAGGGGGCATGGGTGTTTCTGGTTGGGACCGAGAGGGGGGGCACCCCCTTAGAGCGCGCGTATAGAAATTTGATCCCATGCTACACGAGGTTGTAGCCTCCCCGTCTCAAGGTTTTTCTTGAACGTTACCGAGGGTGATCCCTGGCTTCGGAATGTTGAATGGGTGTGTATTGGTTAGACGTGTTTCTTCCAAAACACCGTAAACGGAACTAGTCCCCGTGACTACTGAAATCCGTTGGCTGTGGTTAAGTACAAACTCTGCAGAGTCAAATTCTTCCAAGTCATCGTATCCATGATCACGTAGTGAAATCAGTATACCCATATCTATCCGCGTGGAAAACTTGTCCCCGGTGAACAAACTCAACTGGTAAACCCAGTTTAAATTATTATTACTGTGGATGGACTAATCTTATATTTGTCTCGTACTTGTAATAATTTATAATCTCGAGCTACTGAATGTTTGAGCTACAATATAAGCCCTTTATGCGACTTCGCGCAGACGTCCGACTGTGGCATGTTTTTGTTTCCTTACTTTAAATATAAGCCCTTTATGTGATGTCGCTCAGACGTCCGACTGTGGCATGCACTGCCTTTATTTTTTGTTATAAGCCCTTTATGTGGTGTCGCCTTGACGCCCGACTGCGGCATTATTATTCTTGCAGTTTCCTCTCGAGGAGTCATTCAGACACTCGTTTGGCACCAGTATTACTATTCTGCAGTTTCCTCTCGAGGAGTCATTCAGACACTCGTTTGGCACCAGTATTACTATTCTGCAGTTTCCTCTTGAGGAGTCATTCAGACACTCGTTTGGCACCAGTATTACTATTCTGCAGTTTCCTCTCGAGGAGTCATTCAGACACTCGTTTGGCACCAGTATTACTATTCTGTAGTTTCCTCTCGAGGAGTCATTCAGACACTCGTTTGGCACCAGTATTACCATTCTTGCATTTTCCTCTCGAGGAGTCATTCAGACCCTCGTTTGGCACCCAGTATTTATTGTCTCTATGTCTGGACGCACTGGTTTACTTGTTCATATGCTTCATGTTTACATTGTTATATCTTATGTCCGAACTGTCTTGCGAGTACTTTCATAGTACTCACCTGGCTTGTTGATTTGGCCAGATGTGGACGAAGGCGATCTCTTGGATGAAGAGTTTGATAGCGCGTCCGACGCCTAGAGGAGTCCCAGTCAGTCCTGCGCGATCCCGGACATTGGTCACTTGTATTATATACGCTTCCGCCACCCGCAATAAGTCTCCTCGAGCCTCACTCCGACGCTCGAAGAGCTGTAGTCTTCAGGAGTCATATCACTCGCTTCGCGGTGATATTTCCACCACCGTTATTATCGTGAGTTAGTAGTTATGCCACCCTATCCGCCGTCTTGTTTTATTGGCGTGCATGTAATAAATTGTTGGGCAGTTTTCCGCTCAACTTTGTATTATATTCGGTACCCCTGGTATTTTTCTTCTGTGACCATGATATTGTCTACCAGTGAGAAGGAATTCTTCCTTACTGGTCCGTAAAAGGGATTGGTCTCTCAATAATTATATTAATGAAAAACCGGTCGTGACAAGCTTGGTACCAGAGCCAGGCTGACTGTAGGAAGCCACTAGGTGCGATCGCTAATCGGTTATTAGCGTCTTTTGTGCTTTTTTAGCATTTTGCAATTGTAGCTATTTTCTGTTGGTCATCATAAATTTATGACATGACTACTCAGAATTTTTGCCTACTTTTGTAGATGGCTGGCAGCAGCTGTGAGAATCGAGTGTTCACGAACGTGCCCGAGGGGTTTGTCAAGCTCCTCGTCTCCATCACCAAGCTCGCGCTCGGGCCAGCAACTCGCCCGGAGTTCACACTCTATCAGCACAAGCTCAGCGACGACGTGTCTATGCACCAAGCTATGGTGCAATTCAAGGGAGGATGCTCTGCAGCTCGCCACTTCCGTTTTGTGGGAAGGGCCATGCCTACGGAGAGGCATGCCATGCAGATGGCTGCCCGTGAGGCGATAGCTCGTCTTCGGGACATCCTTCCTACGATGAAGACTCGTCGCTACCGCTACCTCCCATGCCATGTGCCATACACCAGTCACTATGCATTCGCCTGCCATCGGGGAGAGCGAGATGAAGCCATCGAGATGGTTGTGGAGTATCTCAAGGCTCTGTAGGAGTCTTTCGACAACCTCGTAGACGATCTTGTGGCTGCCCGCATGGACTTAGTCCGGGGCGGTCCTGCCAGCAGGAAGGAGCTTCTCCACACGGCACCGCCTCTGACATTCGTCTCGTCTTCAGCCTCGTATGCACCGGCCGTTTTGGCCACTGCTCGCCGTCTGCCTACCACTGAGGAGTTCGACCGAGTCATCGCTCCTACTCTAGTCAGAGCCGCACCGCCCGCCGCACCCGCTCTGCCACCCGTCGCTCCCGCACCATCACCGCAGCGCAGCGTTACGTGCCAGGAGCCAGCTAGAGAGGAGGTGGAGGTTGATTCTCCTGGACCCCTGAGTCTTGCCATCGGCAAGGGGAAGGAAATCTACACCATCTCCGACTGAGAGCGCCGAGTAGCCGCGCGTTATGTCTGCTTGTATGATGTGTTTCCTCTGTACGCTAGTTTGTATTGGTGTGTTTGCTGCCTTCCGGAGGAGTACGCTAGTCTAAATAACATGTCGGGAATGTGTACGCACATCCTGAGTGCTGTATCATGTGTTTGTATTTCGCGTGTAAGATTTGTGTTAAGCAGTCTTTTCTCCATGCAAAACCGCTTATGTTTTCCTTGAAAACCTTGAGGTCTTTTAAATTGTTGCCTTTGCAAGGTTTTCCTTGTGCTACACAGTTTTTCTCATGGGTTTTGCAAAATAATACCCCAGACTGGAAAAATGTCTCGTCCGTGGACTCGCTCCATGCCCAATCAGCCAGAAGAGGTTTATGGGACACAGACTAGCAACAATTTCACTCAGGGTCAGTCCAGTCAACAAGACAGCGAAGCAGCCCTGTCTCAAGTATGCCGTCTCTTCGAGCAAAGCCAGCAACAGCACCAAGAGATGATGAATCATGTCATCAATATGGGAAACCACCATGAGCCCTATCAACCACATTCCAAGTTATCTGAGTTACAGAAGACTCGCCCCTCAACTTTTGCTCACACTGATAGGCCACTGGAAGCCGATGATTGGCTTCGTGACATTGAAAGGAAACTGATTATTGCTCAGTGTTCAGATCATGAGAAGGTGCTTTATGCACCACACTACCTTGCTGGAGCAGCTGCAGCATGGTGGGAAAACTTCCTACACATGCATCCCAGTGAACACAACATCACCTGGGAAGAGTTCAAGGAAGGCTTCCGTGGGGCGCACATCCCCAGGAGCATCATAAAAATCAAGAAGAGAGAGTTTGATGACCTGAAGCAGAGAGGCATGTCAGTCACGGAATACAATGGTCAGTTTACCTAGCTGTCTCGTTATGCCTACGACGAGCACATGACAGAAAACAAAAAGATGGAAAAATTCCTGGACGGCCTGGCACCAGCACTAAGATGCCAACTGATTGTACACACCTTTCCAGACTTTAAAACTCTGGTGGACAAGGCCATTACCTTGGAGAATGAGCGCCGTAGTCTGGAAGATATCCGTAAGCGAAAGTTTTGTCTTAGCCGTGTGCGGTGCCCCCCTCCACAGATTTCCACCTCGGTCATATCGTTGCAGTGCTTAGGCAAAGCCCTGCGCTGGTAACTTCCTCATCACCGTCACCACACCGTCGTGCTGACGAAACTCTCCCTCGACCTCAGCTGGATCTAGAGTTCGTGGGACGTCACCGAGCTGAACATGTGCAGATTGCGGAGGTGTCGTACCTTCGGTGCTAGGATCGGTCGGATCGTGAAGACGTACGACTACATCAACCACGTTGTCATAACGCTTCCGCTTTCGTTCTACGAGGGTACGTGGACACACTCTCCCCGCTCATTGCTATGCTTCTCCTAGATAGACCCTGTGTGATCGTAGGTAAATTTTTTGAAATACTACGTTCCCCAACATCTCAGGGGGCCCACGAGGCAGGGGGCGCGCCCCAGGGGGTGGGCGCGCCCTGCACCCTCGTGGACAGGGTGTGGGCCCCCTGATGCTGATTCTTTCGCCAGTATTTTTTATTATTTCCAAAACGTGTCTCCGTGGATTTTCAGGTCATTCCGAGAACTTTTATTTCTGCACAAAAATAACACCATGGCAATTCTGTTGAAAACAGCGTCAGTCTGGGTTAGTTCCATTCAAATCATGCAAGTTAGAGTCCAAAACAAGGGCAAAAGTGTTTGGAAAAGTAGATACGTTGGAGACGTATCAGTCGCCATCAGCAGCATCGCCTTGTTGGGAAACACCACCGAGAAGCAGTCCGCGCCCACGGGGAGCACCAGCCAGGCCCACTCGCCTTCAAAGAGGTGGGGCAGCTCCGCCTTCAGCATGGCAGGGGAGAGCAGACCCGGGGCCGCGGAGATGAAGGCAGCGTCGGAGCCCAGGCCCTCGCCCGCAGCCGCGTCGGCCGGCCCCTCCACGAACGGTAGGCAGAAGAAGCCTTGCCCCGGAATCGCATTCCCCATGATTTGTAGCTGCAACGGCTTGCCACGGGTCGGGCAGTAGGCCGAGGCGTGGCCCTCCTCTTGGCAAAGGACGCAGAGGGCACTACTAGGAAAAGGGCTATAGATGGAATGGCCACTAATGGCGCACCAGCCATGTGGTGCGCCATTGCTATGTAGTAGTGGCGCACCATGTGCTGGTGCGCCATTAGTGTGAAATACACTAATGGCGCACCAGACACACGGTGCGCCATTAGTAACAATTTTTTTTCCAGACATACTAATGGCGCACCAGGGCACAGTGCGCCATTACTAGTTCTAACTAGTAATGGCGCACCAGCCACATAGTGCGCCACTACAATATTTTTTTATTTTTTACTTTTTTACAAAACTACTAATGGCGCACCGGGGGACAGTGCGCCATTACTAGTTTAAGCTAGTAATGGCGCACTGTTCCCCGGTACGCCATTAGTGTTTTTTTTGTTTTGCAAAACTACTAATGGCGCACCACCAGCAGGTGCGCCATTAGTAACCAGGGTTACTAATGGCGCATTAGGTGGTGGTGCGCCATTAGTAACTTGGGACGAGCTAGATATTTTGGACAGCCACACCTACCCACTCACTTTCCCCACTTCATTCTCTCCTCCTCCTCCTCCTCCTCTAAGCTTGTCTCGGCTGCCTCCTCCTCCTCACCTCATTTGCACCATAAATTCATCCAAATTAAGTGGTTAAACCCCCTTTTTTTGATAGGTAAGTAAGGGGGAAGCTATCTTTATGTTGTTCTCCCTCCAACAACGTGCACATGCACTTTTTATGTCCTAGCTAGATCTATGTATGTTTGTGGTGTTGCATATGTTTGTGCTGTTGCATATATGTTTGTGTTTGCAGGTACCGGTATTTGAAATGCGATAGTTGCCAATATTTTGCCGGAATGTTGATTCATTTCCGTTTCGGCGAGAATTTTGGCACTATGCATTCTTTTTGGTCCTATTTTTAGGGAAAGTCATGCCAAATTTTTTCTTGGTTCTAAAATATCGTTTTGCTCTACCCCGCAGGCGACCATGGTCCGCACGATGACCGAAGGCATCGTGAATAGGTTTTTGAGCTCCGCGAAGGCCGAGATGCTTGAAAAGAACGAGACGGAGATAAGATGTCCGTGTCGAAGATGCAAGCTGAAGAGCCTTATTGCGGACCCGGATTCCGGGCAGGTGCGGGACCACCTGCTCTTGCGTGGTTTCATGGATGGCTATCGGTGGCAAGGTGATGAAGATGACTATGAAGTCGTCCATGGGGGTCGGGCAAGAAATGAGGATGGGCAGCAAGACAACCACCGCGGCTCGGGCGGGCGAGAAGACGAAGAATCTCCAGGACATGATCACGACGGTGATGCTGTACACAGTCATCATGTAGAAGATGCCGGACATGATGATGAGGAAGATGCGGGAGCAGACGAAGGGCATGATCATGAAGATGAAGATGCCGGCGGAGCAGACGACGATGGACCATCGATGGGCTGGGTGCAGGACCCTCATATTCAAGAGCTGCTTCTCAAGCAGACGGATAACGCAAGAGCTGCCGCCCGAGAGAAAGCCAAGCTGGATCAACTGGAGATAGACGCAGTTACTCCATTGTATGAAGGATGCAGGCCCGAGGATGCCCGCCTGAAAGTAACGCTCATGGCTCTGGAGATGAAGGTAAAACACAAAATGACCGACGCCTGCTTCGACGAGAACATGTCATTCTGGCACGAACGTCTTCCCAAGGGGAACAAGTGCCTGACCAATTTCGAGGAGGCGAAGAAAATCGTGTGTCCTCTGGATTTACCGCACGTGAAATACCATGTGTGCATGAACAATTGCATCATTTATCGGGACGAGCACGCGGAGTCTACCATATGTCCGGTGTGCGGCGTCACTCGATACAAGAAGAGGAAGAAAGCTCCTCGAAAAGTGGTGTGGTACTTTCCGATCACTCCTCGTCTGCAGCGGTATTTCGCGGACCCTAAGGTAGCAAAGCTCCTGCGTTGGCACGCGGATAGGGAGGAGAAGAAGCGAGAAGATGACGCAAATGATCCGGAGATAAATAAAAAAGACAAGATGCTGAGTCACCCTAAGGATGGGAGCCAGTGGCAAGCGTTGAACTTCGAACACCCAGAATTTGGGAACGATCCAAGGAACATCGTGTTGGGCGCGAGCACCGATGGAGTTAATCCGTTCGGCAGCCAGAGAAGCACACATAGCACCTGGCCTGTGTTTGTGTGGATGTACAACCTTCCCCCCTGGTTGTGCATGAAGAGGAAGTACATTCACATGAGTATGCTAATTGAAGGGCCGAAACAACCAGGGAACGACATGAATATGTATCTGGGGCTGCTGAAAGAGGAGCTAGACACGCTGTGGAAAACGCCAGCCAATACGTGGGACGCCGCAGAGAAAAAATATTTCCCTATGAGAGCCGCACTGCTCACGACGGTGCACGACTATCTCGGTTACGGATATCTCGCAGGGCAGGTGGTCCACGGATTTTCTGGATGCGTCAGGTGCATGGATGACACAACGTATCGCCAGCTAGATAGAGATCCCGGGTCTTCGAAAACCGTGTTCATGGGACATCGAAGGTGGCTTCGCGACGATGACCCGTGGAGGAAACGCAAGGATCTGTTCGATGGTGAAACCGAACCCCGAAGACGCCCGCGTACGAGGAGCGGCGAGGAAATAGACGAGCTGTTGAAAAATTGGAAAGATTGCCCACTGCCGGGAAAGAAGCAAAAGCTGCCAGAGCCGGGAAAGAAACGAAAGCTTAAGGCGCCAGAGCCACTACTGAAGGTATGGAAAACGAGGTCTGTTTTCTGGAACTTGCCGTACTGGAAGATCCACCGTGTGCCTCACAGCCTTGATGTCATGCATATCACGAAGAACGTGTGCGAGAGTCTGCTTGGTACCCTGCTCAACATGCCAGAGAGGACCAAAGATGGGCCGAAAGCAAGGGCAGACTTGAAATCAATGGGCATCAGGGAGGAGCTTCACGCTAATGATGATGATGATGATGAGGCGAAGCAGGACACGGAAAGTCGTCGCAAAGGCAAAAAGGCGAAGAAGACCGGAAATGACTTCCCTCCCGCATGCTTCACTCTAAGTCGGGAGGAGATCGATCAGTTTTTCACCTGCCTCGTAGGAGTAAAACTTCCTTACGGTTACGCGGGGAAGATAAGCAGATACCTAGACTCAGCGAAGCAGAAGTTCAGCGGGATGAAGTCTCACGACTGTCACGTGCTGATGACGCAGATACTTCCAGTTGCAATCCGTGGGATCATGGACACGCACGTCCGTGAAACGCTATTTGGCCTATGCAATTTTTTCGACGTCACCTCTCGGAAGTCGGTTGGCGTGAGGCAACTCAGAAGGCTACAGGAAGAGATCGTGGTGATACTATGCGAGCTTGAGATTTACTTCCCGCCTGCGTTCTTCGACGTTATGGTGCATCTGCTGGTCCATATCGTGGAGGATATCATCCAACTCGGGCCGACGTTCCTGCACAGCATGATGCCGTTCGAAAGGATGAATGGTGTCATCAAAGGATACGTTCGCAACATGTCACGTCCAGAGGGAAGCATAGCCAGGGGCTTTCTGACCGAAGAGTGCATCTCCTACTGCACGAATTATCTAGGCATCGAGAACCCCGTTGGTCTGCCCGTCAACAGGCACCTCGGCAGGCTCGCTGGATGGGGTCACCGTGAGGGTCGCCGCGAAATGCATGTCGACTTCGATGGTCGACTCGCCGACTTTGAAAGAGCAAACCTAGTCGCGCTACAACACATAGACGTGGTCGATCCTTGGGTGGTAGAGCACAAAACATTTATTGAGAAGACGTACAATGACCGAGGCCAACAGAGGACGGACGGAGATATAATCAAAGAGCACAACTCATGTTTCACGCGTTAGTTCAAGCAGAAGCTTCTGTCGTACCTACATGAGGATTCTTCCGCAGAAGAACAACTCATATTCGCCTTGTCACAGGGCGCCGAGCACAACCTGATGACGTATGAGGCGTACGATATCAACGGCTACACATTCTACACCGAGGACAAGGACATGAAGAGCGATGGTTATCAGAACTCCGGGGTAATGATGGAATCCTACACCGGTAATGACAAGGACAGATACTACTGAAGGATCGAGGAGATCTGGGAGCTGAGCTACGCTGGAGAGAAGGTCCCGATGTTCCGTGTCAGATGGGCCAAGAGCGTCATAAAAGAAGACCGGCATTTCACCACCATGGTTATACCCGAAGCCAAATCCAAGACCGCAGGCGCGAACGTCACCGCGAAAAATGAGCCATGGGTACTGGCTTCCCAAGTGGACCAATGCTTCTTCATTACCGACCCGTCAAAGCCCAGTCGTGTTGTCGTGAGGAGAGGCAAAAGGAAGATCATCGGAATGGATGGAGTCGCCAATGAGCAAGACTTCGACAAGTACGGCGACCCGAAGATGGAACATGACGACGACGATGAAGTATCAGCATACACCACAAGAAGAAGCAGGACCACCCTACCTAAAGGATGTCCGTTCAAGAGAAGAACTCCATTTACGAAAAATAAGGGCAAGAATATTGTGAACAGATAGCTAGCTAAGATCGATTATATTTAAATTGTAGTCTTCATTTCTCGATTGTATTTCATGGGCACTTTTTGAACTCATGAATGTTTTTAAATTTCATGGACACTCGATCTCGATCCCCCTCCATCTCGATCGCTATCCCACCTCGCCAGATCCGGTCCCCCTCGCCGCCGCGCACCCCCCGCACCATCTCCCCCGCTCCACCGGCCGCCGCCGCCGACCCCCCGCATCCTCCCCCACTCCACCGCCGCCGATGACCCACCGCACCCTCTCCCGCTCCACCGCCGCCGAGCACCCCCCGCACCCTCTCCCCCGCACCCTCCCCGGCCCGCTCCACCGTCACAAATGAATGCAACTAAAATTGCAAAAAAAAAAAACTTGATTATATTTTCAAATAACAAATTTGATGATATTTTCAAATAATAAATTTGATGATATTTTTTAAAAAATTATTACTGTTTTTATAAAAAAATATTACTCTTATGATTTAAACAAGTTTGAACATATTTAAACACAAATAAATATCAAACAGCATTTTAAATGCATAAAAACAAAAATTGGGGAGCCTGGGAATCAAACCCAGGACCTCCTAGTGTGTGTGCTGCGTGCTGACCAGTCAGGCTAGTGGGCGTGTTCTGATGGAGATAGGGTTAGGTGGAATATAACCTGACCAGTCGGGCTAGTAAATTCTAATGGCGCACCAGGGTGAGGTGCGCCATTGCTATTGTCGTACTTATGGCGCACTTGGGGGAGGTGCGCCATTGCTAACCCTCCCCCCACTCCACCTGTTCCCCTCGCACTGTGGCCTCCCTCCCTCCCTCGCCAGATCCCCCACTCGACCCCAACCGTACGCCGCCGCCCCCTTGCTCCACCCCCTCCGTCCGCCGCGCCTGCACGCCGTCGGCGACGCCGCCGCCGATGTGGTCTTGCGCTGCCCCGACGCCGCCGCCCCGACCCCCGCGGGACTCCACCCCCGCCGCCCCCGCGCCCCCGAACGAGATCGGCCGAGCGCTCCTCTCCTCTCCTCCTCCCTCTGACGAGCGAGGGCCTCCTCCGGCCCCTGCAGCAGCCGGCGAGCGCAGCCCCGACGTGCCCACACCCCGCCTGCCCCTGCCGTCCTCCGCCACCGGTCACCTCCGCAGCAACCGGCGAGCCAAGGACGGTGCCGTGACCCTCGCCGCCTCTTCCTGCGCGTGGCCAACGGCTGCTCTCCTTCGACCACGGCCTGGGGTGAGCCTCTCTTCCTTGCCTCTATGCTTCTTGTCCATGTCACTGTTCCCTGTTCCTCTCTTGTTCATGCTGCTAGTTACACGGATCAATGGATGTTAGATAGATGTATGTATGTTGATGTTAGTTAGGTATATGATGCTTGATGGATGGGTGGATGAGTTGTGCTAGTTGCTTGCTAGATGGATGGATACTAGTTTGGTTCTGTTTTTGCTGCTGTTTGGTTCTGAAGATGAGTAGCAAGTATAGTAGGAAGATGATGCATAGTAGTTTTATGTTGTTGTAGTAGTTGTAGTTGTAGATACAGTAGCAGTATCATGTGCTATAGTAACAAGTGTCATGTTGTTGTATTAGATACAGTAGCAGTATCATGTGCTGCTGAAGATGAGTAGTTGTAGGAAGATGATGCCCTAAAGGAAGTGACTTGAGTATTTGGCCTGCCCATCATGTTTGTTGGTTGTTTGCTGTCATGTTGTTATTACTTCCATTAGGGCATCTGTTGGTTCATTAATCTTAAGCCCATTATTCCATGGAATAGCTGAACTATAATACTATTATTTAAATATGGTAGTTTGTGAGATACAGAAATAGATAAATTTAAGTTTGTAATGGCTAACAGCCAGACATGTGAATCTGTTCTTGATACTCCTTTTCCCTTTTCTTAGAATCATCATATACAAATTAGAACCTATTGGAAATATGCCCTAGAGGCAATAATAAATGGTTATTATTATATTTCTTTGTTCATGATAATTGTCTATTGTTCATGCTATAATTGTGTTATCTGGAAATCGTAATACATGTGTGAATACATAGACCACAACGTGTCCCTAGTAAGCCTCTAGTTGACTAGCTCGTTGATCAACAGATAGTCATGGTTTCCTGGCTATGGACATTGGATGTCATTGATAACGGGATCACATCATTAGGAGAATGATGTGATGGACAAGACCCAATCCTAAGCATAGCTCAAAGATCGTGTAGTTCGTTTGCTAGAGCTTTTCCAATGTCAAGTATCTTTCCCTTAGACAATGAGATCGTGCAACTCCCGGATGCCGTAGGAGTGCTTTGGGTGTGCCAAACGTCACAACGTAACTGGGTGACTATAAAGGTGCACTACGGGTATCTCCGAAAGTATCTGTTGGGTTGGCACGGATCGAGACTGGGATTTGTCACTCCGTGTGACGGAGAGGTATCTCTGGGCCCACTCGGTAGTGCATCATCATAATGAGCTCAATGTGACTAAGGAGTTAGTCACGGGATCGTGCATTACGGTACGAGTAAAGAGACTTGCCGGTAACGAGATTGAACAAGGTATTGGGATACCGACGATCGAATCTCGGGCAAGTAACATACCGATTGACAAAGGGAATTGTATACAGGATTGATTGAATCCTCGACATCGTGGTTCATCCGATGAGATCATCGTGGAACATGTGGGAGCCAACATGGGTATCCAGATCCTGCTGTTGGTTATTGACCGGAGAGGCGTCTCGGTCATGTCTGCATGTCTCCCGAACCCGTAGAGTCTACACACTTAAGGTTCGGTGACGCTAGGGTTGTAGAGATATGAGTATGCGGAAACCCGAAAGTTGTTCGGAGTCCCGGATGAGATCCCGGACATCACGAGGAGTTCCGGAATGGTCCGGAGGTGAAGAATTATATATAGGAAGTCCAGTTTCGGCCACCGGGAAAGTTTCGGAGGTTATCGGTATTGTACCGAGACCACCGGAAGGGTCCCGGGGGTCCACCGGGTGGGGCCACCTATCCCGGAGGGCCCCATGGGCTGAAGTGGGAAGGGAACCAGCCCTTAGTGGGCTGGGGCGCCCCCCCTTGGGCCTCCCCCTGCGCCTAGGGTTGGAAACCCTGGGGGTGGGGGGCGCCCCACTTGGCTTGGGGGGAAGCCACCCCCCTTCCCCCTTGGCCGCCGCCCCCCTTGGAGATCCCATCTCCCAGGGCTGGCGCCCCCCCCCCCCCAAGGGTCCTATAAATAGTGGGGGGAGGGAGGGCAGCAGCACCACAACCCCTGGCGCCTCCCTCTCCCCCTGCAACACCTCTCCCTCCCGCTAGTGCTTGGCAAAGCCCTGCCGGGATCCCGCTACATCAACCACCATGCCGTCGTGCTGCTGGATCTCCATCAACCTCTCCGTCCCCCTTGCTGGATCAAGAAGGAGGAGACGTCGCTGCTCCGTACGTGTGTTGAACGCGGAGGTGCCGTCCGTTCGGCACTCGGTCATCGGTGATTTGGATCACGGCGAGTACGACTCCATCAACCCCGTTCATTGGAACGCTTCCGCTCGCGATCTACAAGGGTATGTAGATGCACTCCTTTCCCCTCGTTGCTAGTACACTCCATAGATGGATCTTGGTGATGCGTAGGAAATTTTAAAATTCTGCTACGATCCCCAACAGTGGCATCATGAGCCAGGCCTATGCGTAGTTACTATGCACGAGTAGAACACAAAGCAGTTGTGGGCGTAGATGTTGCCAATTCTTCTTGCCGCTACTAGTCTTATCTGTTTCGGCGGTATTGTGGGATGAAGCGGCCCGGACCGACCTTACATGTACGCTTACGTGAGATAGGTTCCACCGACTGACATGCACTAGTTGCATAAGGTGGCTAGCGGGTGTCTGTCTCTCCCACTTTAGTCGGAACGGATTCGGTGAAAAGGGTCCTTATGAAGGGTAAATAGAAATTGGCATATCACGTTGTGGTTTTACGTAGGTAAGAAATGTTCTTGCTAGAAACCTATACAAGCCACGTAAAAACTTGCAACAACAATTAGAGGACGTCTAACTTGTTTTTGCAGCATGTGCTATGTGATGTGATATGGCCAGAAGATGTGATGAATGATATATGTGATGTATGAGATTGATCATATTCTTGTAATAGGAATCACGACTTGCATGTCGATGAGTATGACAACCGGCAGGAGCCATAGGAGTTGTCTTTATTATTTTGCATGACCTGCGTGTCATTGAATAACGCCATGTAAATTACTTTACTTTGTTGCTAAACGCGTTAGCCATAGAAGTAGAAGTAATCGTTGGCGTGACAACTTCATGAAGACACAATGATGGAGACCATGATGATGGAGATCATGGTGTCATGCCGGTGACGAAGATGATCATGGTGCCCCGAAGATGGAGATCAAAGGAGCAAAATGATATTGGCCATATCATGTCACTATTTGATTGCATGTGATGTTTATCATGTTTTGCATCTTATTTGCTTAGAACGACGGTAGTAAGTAAGATGATCCCTTATAATAATTTCAAGAAAGTGTTCCCCCTAACTGTGCACCGTTGCAAAGGTTCGTTGTTTCGAAGCACCACGTGATGATCGGGTGTGATAGATTCTAACGTTCGCATACAACGGGTGTTGACGAGCCTAGCATGTACAGACATGGCCTCGGGACACACGCAATACACTTAGGTTGACTTGACGAGCCTAGCATGTACAGACATGGCCTCGGAACACGGAGGACCGAAAGGTCGAGCATGAGTCGTATAGAAGATACGATCAACATGGAGATGTTCACCGATCTTGACTAGTCCGTCTCACGTGATGATCGGACATGGCCTAGTTAACTCGGATCATGTTTCACTTAGATGACTAGAGGGATGTCTATCTGAATGGGAGTTCATTGAGTAATTTGATTAGATGAACTTAATTATCATGAACTTAGTCTAAAATCTTTACAATATGTCTTGTAGATCAAATGGCCCACGTTGTCCTCAACTTCAACGCGTTCCTAGAGAAAACCAAGCTGAAAGATGATGGCAGTAACTATACGGACTGGGTCCGGAACCTGAGGATCATCCTCATAGCTGCCAAGAAAGATTATGTCCTAGAAGCACCGCTAGGTGAAACACCAATCCCAGAGAACCAAGACGTTATGAACGCTTGGCAATCATGTGCTGATGATTACTCCCTCGTTCAGTGCGGCATGATTTACAGCTTAGAACCGGGTCTCCAAAAGCGTTTTGAGAAACATGGAGCATATGAGATGTTCGAAGAGCTGAAAATGGTTTTCCAAGCTCATGCCCGGGTCGAGAGATATGAAGTCTCCGACAAGTTCTTCAGCTGTAAAATGGAGGAAAATAGTTCTGTTAGTGAGCACATACTCAGAATGTATGGGTTGCACAACCGCTTGTCTCAGCTGGGAGTTAATCTCCCGGATGACGCGGTCATTGAAAGAATCCTTCAGTCGCTTCCACCGAGCAACAAGAGCTTCGTGATGAACTTCAATATGAAAGGGATGGAAAAGACCATTCCTGAGGTATATTCAATGCTGAAATCAGCGGAGGTGGAAATCAGAAAGGAACATCAAGTGTTGATGGTGAATAAAACCACTAAGTTCAAGAAGGCAAGGGTAAGAAGAACTTCAAGAAGGACGGCAAGGGAGTTGCCGCGCCCGGTAAGCCAGTTGCCGGGAAGAAGTCAAAGAATGTACCCAAGCCTGAGACTGAGTGCTTTTATTGCAAGGGAAGTGGTCACTGGAAGCGGAACTGCCCCAAATACTTAGCGGACAAGAAGGCCGGCAACACCAAAGGTATATGTGATATACATGTAATTGATGTGTACCTTACCAGTACTCGTAGTAGCTCCTGGGTATTTGATACCGGTGCGGTTGCTCATATTTGTAACTCAAAACAGGAGCTGCGGAATAAGTGGAGACTGGCGAAGGACGAGGTGACGATGCGCGTCGGGAATGGTTCCAAGGTCGATGTGATCGCCGTCGGCATGCTGCCTCTGCATTTACCTACGGGATTAGTTTTAAACCTCAATAATTGTTATTTAGTGCCAGCTTTGAGCATGAACATTGTATCAGGATCTCGTTTAATTCGAGATGGCTACTCATTTAAATCCGAGAATAATGGTTGTTCTATTTATATGAGAGATATGTTTTATGGCATGCCCCGCTGGTCAATGGTTTATTCTTGATGAATCTCGAACGTGATGTTACACATATTCATAGTGTGAATACCAAAAGATGTAAAGTTGATAACGATAGTCCCACATACTTGTGGCACTGCCGCCTTGGTCACATTGGTGTCAAGCGCATGAAGAAGCTCCATGCAGATGGACTTTTGGAGTCTCTTGATTACGAATCATTTGACACGTGCGAACCATGCCTCATGGGTAAGATGACCAAGACTCCGTTCTCCGGAACAATGGAGCGAGCAACCAACTTATTGGAAATCATACATACCGATGTGTGCGGTCCAATGAGTGTTGAGGCTCGCGGAGGATATCGTTATGTTCTCACTCTCACTGATGACTTAAGTAGATATGGGTATGTCTACCTAATGAAACACAAGTCTGAAACCTTTGAAAAGTTCAAGGAATTTCAGAGTGAGGTTGAGAATCAACGTGACAGGAAAATAAAATTCTTACGATCAGATCATGGAGGAGAATATTTGAGTCACGAATTTGGTGCACACTTAAGGAAATGTGGAATCGTTTCACAACTCACGCCGCCTGGAACACCTCTGCGAAATGGTGTGTCCGAACATCGTAATCGCACTCTATTGGATATGGTGCGATCTATGATGTCTCTTACCGATCTACCGCTCTCATTTTGGGGCTATGCTTTAGAGACTGCCGCATTCACTTTAAATAGGGCTCCGTCGAAATCCGTTGAGACGACACCGTATGAATTATGGTTTGGGAAGAAACCTAAGCTGTCGTTTCTAAAAGTTTGGGGATGCGATGCTTATGTCAAGAAACTTCAACCTGAAAAGCTCGAACCCAAATCGGAAAAATGCGTCTTCATAGGATACCCTAAGGAAACCTTTGGGTATACCTTCTACCTCAGATCCGAAGGCAAGATCTTCGTTGCCAAGAATGGGTCCTTTCTGGAGAAAGAGTTTCTCTCGAAAGAATTGAGTGGGAGGAAAGTGGAACTTGATAAGGTGATAGTCACCCCTTCCGAACCGGAAAGTAGCGCAGCGCGGGAAGATGTTCCTGTGGTGCCTACACCGACTGGGGAGGAAGTTAATGATGATGATCATGAAGCTTCGGATCAAGTTACTGCTGAACTTCGTAGGTCCACAAGGACACGTTCCGCACCAGAGTGGTACGGCAACCCTGTCCTGGAAATCATGTTGTTAGACAACAGTGAACCTTCGAACTATGAAGAAGCGATGGCGGGCCCGGATTCCGACAAGTGGCTAGAAGCCATGAAATCCGAGATAGGATCCATGTATGAAAACGAAGTATGGACTTTGACTGACTTGCCCGATGATCGGCGAGCCATAGAAAATAAATGGATCTTTAAGAAGAAGACAGACGCGGATGGTAATGTGACCATCTATAAGGCTCGACTTGTCGCTAAGGGTTATCGACAAGTTCAAGGGGTTGACTACGATGAGACTTTCTCACCCGTAGGAAGCTGAAGTCCGTCCGAATCATGTTAGCAATTGCCGCATACTATGATTATGAGATATGGCAGATGGACGTCAAAACGGCATTCCTTAATGGATTCCTTAAGGAAGAGTTGTATATGATGCAGCCGGAAGGTTTTGTCGATCCTAAGAATGCTAACAAAGTATGCAAGCTCGAGCGCTCAATCTATGGGCTGGTGCAAGCATCTCGGAGTTGGAACATTCGCTTTGATGAGATGATCAAAGCGTTTGGGTTTACACAGACTTATGGAGAAGCCTGTGTTTACAAGAAAGTGAGTGGGAGCTCTGTAGCATTTCTCATATTATATGTGGATGACATACTATTGATGGGAAATGATATAGAATTCTTGGAAAGTATAAAGGCCTATTTGAATAAGTGTTTTTCAATGAAGGACCTTGGAGAAGCTGCTTATATATTAGGCATCAAGATCTATAGAGATAGATCAAGACGCCTCATTGGTCTTTCACAGAGTACGTACCTTGACAAGATATTGAAGAAGTTCAATATGGATCAGTCCAAGAAGGGGTTCTTGCCTATATTGCAAGGTGTGCAATTGAGCACGGCTCAATGCCCGACCACGGCAGAAGATATAGAAAAGATGAGTGTCATCCCCTATGCCTCGGCCATAGGGTCTATTATGTATGCCATGCTGTGTACCAGACCTGATGTAAACCTTGTCGTAAGTTTGGTAGGAAGGTACCAAAGTAATCCCGGCATGGAACACTGGACAGCGGTCAAGAATATCCTGAAGTACCTGAAGAGGACTAAGGATATGTTTCTCGTTTATGGAGATGACGAAGAGCTCGTCGTAAAGGGTTACGTCGACGCTAGCTTCGACACAGATATGGATGACTCGAAGTCACAAACCGGATACGTGTATATTTTGCATGGAGGAGCAGTAAGCTGGTGCAGTTGCAAGCAAAGCGTCGTGGCGGGATCTACATGTGAAGCGGAGTACATGGCGGCCTCAGAGGCAGCACAGGAAGCAGTCTGGATAAAGGAGTTCATTACCGACCTAGGGGTGATTCCCAATGCGTCGGGCCCGATGACTCTCTTCTGTGACAACACTGGAGCTATTGCCCTTGCCAAGGAGCCCAGGTTTCACATGAAGACTAGGCATATCAAGCATCGCTTCAACTCCATTCGTGAAAGTGTTCAAAATGGAGACATAGATATTTGTAAAGTACATACGGACCTGAATGTAGCAGATCCGTTGACTAAACCTCTCCCTAGAGCAAAACATGATCAACACCAGGACGCTATGGGTGTTCGATTCATCACAATGTAACTAGATTATTGACTCTAGTGCAAGTGGGAGACTGTTGGAAATATGCCCTAGAAGCAATAATAAATGGTTATTATTATATTTCTTTGTTCATGACAATTGTCTATTGTTCATGCTATAATTGTGTTATCCGGAAATCGTAATACATGTGTGAATACATAGACCACAACGTGTCCCTAGTAAGCCTCTAGTTGACTAGCTCGTTGATCAACAGATAGTCATGGTTTCCTGGCTATGGACATTGGATGTCATTGATAACGGGATCACATCATTAGGAGAATGATGTGATGGACAAGACCCAATCCTAAGCATAGCTCAAAGATCGTGTAGTTCGTTTGCTAGAGCTTTTCCAATGTCAAGTATCTTTTCCTTAGACCATGAGATCGTGCAACTCCCGGATGCCGTAGGAGTGCTTTGGGTGTGCCAAACGTCACAACGTAACTGGGTGACTATAAAGGTGCACTACGGGTATCTCCGAAAGTATCTGTTGGGTTGGCACGGATCGAGACTGGGATTTGTCACTCCGTGTGACGGAGAGGTATCTCTGGGCCCACTCGGTAGTGCATCATCATAATGAGCTCAATGTGACTAAGGAGTTAGTCAAAGGATCATGCATTACGGTACGAGTAAAGAGACTTGCCGGTAATGAGATTGAACAAGGTATTGGGATACCGACGATCGAATCTCGGGCAAGTAACATACCGATTGACAAAGGGAATTGTATACGGGATTGATTGAATCCTCGACATCGTGGTTCATCCGATGAGATCATCGTGGAACATGTGGGAGCCAACATGGGTATCCAGATCCCGCTGTTGGTTATTGACCGGAGAGGCGTCTCGGTCATGTCTGCATGTCTCCCGAACCCGTAGGGTCTACACACTTAAGGTTCGGTGAGGCTAGGGTTGTAGAGATATGAGTATGCGGAAACCTGAAAGTTGTTCGGAGTCCCGGATGAGATCCCGGACATCACGAGGAGTTCCGGAATGGTCTGGAGGTGAAGAATTATATATAGGAAGTCTAGTTTCGGCCACCGGGAAAGTTTCGGGGGTTATCGGTATTGTACCGGGACCACCGGAAGGGTCCCGGGGGTCCACCGGGTGGGGCCACCTATCCCGGAGGGCCCCATGGGCTGAAGTGGGAAGGGAACCAGCCCTTAGTGGGCTAGGGCGCCCCCCTTGGGCCTCCCCCTGCGCCTAGGGTTGGAAACCCTGAGGGGTGGGGGCGCCCCACTTGGCTTGGGGGGGAAGCCACCCCCCTTCCCCCTTGGCCGCCGCCCCCCTTGGAGATCCCATCTCCCAGGGCCGGCGCCCCCCCCCCCCCAGGGTTCCTATAAATAGTGGGGGGGGGAGGGCAGCAGCACCACAGCCCCTGGCGCCTCCCTCTCCCCCTGCAACACCTCTCCCTCCCGCTAGTGCTTGGCGAAGCCCTACCGGGATCCCGCTACATCCACCACCACGCCGTCGTGCTGCTGGATCTCCATCAACCTCTCCTTCCCCCTTGCTGGGTCAAGAAGGAGGAGACGTCGCTGCTCCGTACGTGTGTTGAACACGGAGGTGCCGTCCGTTCGGCACTCGGTCATCGGTGATTTGGATCACGGCGAGTACGACTCCATCAACCCCGTTCATTGGAACGCTTCCGCTCGTGATCTACAAGGGTATGTAGATGCACTCCTTTCCCCTCGTTTCTAGTACACTCCATAGATGGATCTTGGTGATGCGTAGGAAATTTTAAAATTCTGCTACGATCCCCAACAGAACCTTTCTAACATCTGCATATTTCAGGTTTCCGAGGAGGTAAAGGAAGTGAAGTCCAGACAGTGTAGCAGCAGCAACACCTCCAAGGTGAGAAATATGTTCCTATTTATCTTTTTTTGCTCTATTTCTTCAGTACATCATATAATATAGAGAAGTGCAGATCAAGTGGTGCAATCATATACATCTGGCCACTTAAGTCATCCTTCCCTTTAAGCAGAGTGATGCCTTTCGATGTCACACAATAATGTTTGTTGCAAGAACATTCTGCTCTTAGTGTTCGTTTGTTTGCAAAGATCCTGCTTATATGTACTGATGATGAGTCTTGTTGAAACCTTACATATGTTGGTTCCTGCTTATTTGCTCCAATGGCACAAACTTGAGCTGCTAGCATAAAAAGTGTTGCAGGCGACAGACAGTGAGGAGCTACTGTCAAAAACTTGAGCTACTGTAAAAATATTCAGTTATGGCATCTAGAATTATGTCAGTTTTGTTTTGTAACTAGAAGACCAAAGTGTTAGGAATTCTGTCCAAACTGTAGTTTTCAGTATTCTGTCCAAACTGAAAACTGTTAAAAAGACCATGTGTTTTTTGGTCAAAATCTGCATGTAAAACTGAAATAATCAGTCATAAAGAATATCCTCAAGACCATGTGTTTCTTGGATTTATGTAATGATGATGGAACATTATAAAGCATTGTACTCCAGTGTGTATGAAGGATACAAAAAATTTAGCAACTTCTCTGATTTTATAAAGTTGTTCTTATATGGGTGAAACTTCACTTGTTTTTAGGCTAGTGCAGGGTGTTGCTTTATTGTGATGCCTCTGAATTACTTGTGATCACATTGAGAAAGACTTGCAAAGATGATGATCATCTTTTACAGAAAACAATTTCTGTAAACACGTCAGTAACTTTGCTAGTTTGCTGGGTTTTGTCTCCGACCATTGTGTCGTGATGAATTTGCAGGTACCCCGAGAGGCCCTTGAGTTTGCTGGAATGTCGATTAACTTCCGTTCCGGCAAATTCGGGTACTCCATATGTCCTATTTTCAGCAAAGGTCATGCTGAAATTTTCCCTGAATTTTAGCATGACTTTGCTAAAAATAGGACATATGGGGTACTTGCGACTAATGCATGGGCCGGGGTATCTTAGTACTTAGTTAAGTAGGATCAACTGCCCCGCCATTCTTGCTGCATTAAACCATAGGTGGCAATAGAGCCAAGTGATTAGGCCCAACTTAGAATCCTCCTTAGCATCGATAAACCCTAGATGATAAACCCAACATAGGTGGCAATAGAGCCAAGTGATTAGTGCCAAGTGATTAGGCCCAACCTAGGGTGCCTCGGCATCGATAAACCCTAAATGATGAAAACTTAACTTAGCATTTAGGGTGCCTCGGCGTCGACAAACCCTAAATGATGAAACCTTGGCTTCTATAGGGTGCCTCGGTGTCGATGAGAACCTAAATGATGAGACCATGATCTTGTTCCTTGATAATAACCAACTTTTTGACCAAACTTTTTTCCTATTTAGAGCGAAACATGACCCACAACGATGAGGCCGGCGGTTCGGGCGGCAAGCAATTCTGGGAGCTGTCCCAGGAGATGGAGGAAGAACCTCACCGCTATGAGGACGCCGCGGAAGACACCGATCCTGACTACACAACCCCTAGTGGCGTCGGGGATGACACCACTGATGGTGCCGCCGAGGATGCCACCACTGATGATAGCGGAGCACGCACAGATGGCAGCCAACCGAAGAGGCAACGGAAGGACCGGCCCCCGAACGTGCTCGGGACCATCAAGGAGGAATTTACTGAAGTGAACTCCGACGGGCATCCAACGGCGCCCAAACATGTAGTCAAGGGGTACTCGGTTCAGCTCGGGTGCATTCTCCGGAGCACCGTCTCGATCAACACCGAGAACCTAAGGCATAAGAACCGAGGGAATTTGCGCAGCCTCCTCTTCACGAAGCTGCACGAACGATACAAGTTCCCCGCTGAGTTTGCAAACACACGCCTCTCAGGGAATAAAGTGAACAGTGCCGCCCTCACGAGGATGAGCACGGCCCTGTCTACATGGAGAAGCACGGTGAAGGCAATGATTGAAAAAGGTGATAGTTATGACAAGATCAAGGCGAAATATCCTTTGATGAGCGAAGATGACTACAAGGAGTTCAAGATCAAGTGCGAGAGCAGCGCAACCTCCGAATCAAGTCAGTGGGGGAAAGAAATGCGGGAGTTGAACTTAGGGGTCCACCAACTCGGTCCCGGCGGTTACAGAGTGGCGGAGCCTATATGGGACAAGAAGGACGCGGAGCGTGCCGAGCAAGGCCTGCCGCCCCGCTTCGAGAAATTACGTGACAAGCAGACCAGGAACTTTGTCAGGGCCCGGTACAAGGAGGACCCGGTAACAAAGGAGCTTACCACGGATCCGAAGACCAGGGCGCTTGAGCTTGTTCTGTTAAGGAATACACCCCCGCGTAATTAGCTCCATATGGTTGCATTCTAATTAATGAAGCCAAATTTCTAAATGGTTCACATTCCTTCCGCAGGAGGCTGAAAGCAGTAGCGCGGGGTCGTCTCAGAGCTCCCCTTTTGACACCCCTTTAAATAGGGCGTTGAACGTAATGAAAAACAAGGATAAGCTCAGTAAGCCGTCATCAGCTGGTCGTGTGGCCGGCAAAGGCTTGTCCACAAAATGGTCGTCATACTATACCGCTGGTGGGCGAAAGGAGAAAAAGACCAGCTCGGAAAGCCAGTCGCGCGAGGTTCAAGAACTCAAGGCACAAGTGGCGCGGATTCCGGAGATTGTCCAAGAGCAAGTGCAACAACAACTGGGAACGACGCTCACCGCCATTGTGCCTACCTTGATTCAGGGGCTGACGACGTGGATTGCGGGCGGCCAACAGGGGCCTCCCCCGGTTCCTAGCTTCACGGCCAGCAACTCGCACAACGCGCAGGCGGCGCCATTGGTGTCTCCGGCGGAGGCGGTATTCGTGTCTCCGGCGCCGGCACGGGCATTGGAGCTTAATGCACCTGGGTGTATGCCGGCCGGCACCTCGCCAGCAAGCGGCCCCTCCGTCAGTTGCACGCGCACGCCCGCCGTTGGCGGTGCCTCGACATTAGCCGAGCTCAACGGCATCACGGTAACTAAGCCTCTCGGCCGATGACTTCATCTCCTTGCCTTTGACTGGGCATCCCTGACGCCCTACATGTTTTCGCAGGGCGCCACCGATGTTCCTTGCACTCTCCTGCACTTCGTGGGCGGCGAGTTGGTCGATGTCGCTAAGGGCAGAATCGTTCAACCGGGCAACCGCGTGTTCCACGATAATCCGATGCCACCCACCTTGTATAGGGTTGAACTGGTTCGGGTGCTGCCAGGCTGTGACGAGTTGTTACCTCCGATTCGACCCGCTGGGGCCGACGAAGATGATGTGATGACCCTCAGCGCCTGTGTAAGCTGGCCCCTGCTTTGGCCGAAGAGCCAGATTCGTTTGGGGGCGGGGGACACCACCCCACAGACAAGACCGCCAGTCGTGCCAGCGCCAAGCCATGGCAAGAACGCCGCAACGCTACCGGACATGCCGGACATCCCTATGGCACATGATCCGGACATGCATATGGCACAGGATCCGGACGACGACGACAACGACGGCGGTACGTTTTCCAACGTCGATAAGTACTTTGCCGAACATGGGTACGGTGACGAGTTCTGCGGGCCTCCTTCTCAAGAACCCAACCCTGAAAAAGACGACCGCGATCTAGCTGGTACGGCGGAGAAACCCAATTGCAACAGGCGTCGTCTGGCGTTCAGTTCTCAGGAGACGCCTCCAGCTGCCGCCTTCACCGAGCCTCAGATAGCTGAGGTGCCAAATATTATCAGCCCCAACACGCTCAAGAAGGCGGTCTGTGAGCAGAACTCGATCCCATTACAACAGATCAGGAAGAAGGGACGGAAACGAAAGACTAACAAGGGCGCCAGTGCGAGCCAGCCGGCACCGAGTACGATCCGTGCTCAGGACGGGCCACCTTCACCTAAGGATATCTCGAGGAGGGTGCATGTGGCGGGTAGGCCGATGCTACCGACAAATATTCTCAATGCTGCAACCGGTGCTATGCGGAGTCTGCATGACAGTGTTCTATCTTTGGAGAAGCGGCGTCTCAGAGAGAATGATGTGGCATACCCGGTTTTCGTGGCCAAGGTGCCAGAGGGCAAGGGCTTTGTGGATAGCGTCGTCGGGGGTACGATCGTCCTGCGGTTTGATGACATCTTTGCTATGCTTAACCTTCATCCGCTGCACTACACCTTCGTTCGGCTGTTTTCGCTGAGTATGGAGATGCGGATCATTAGAGACAAGACCCCGAACATTGTGATAGTCGACCCCTTCTACATGCATGCCAAGATCTTGGGCAGCGCTGGGGACCGGCAAGTCGCGAGTTCACACCTCGAAGGCGTCATTCTGGCAAACCCAGATAAGGATAACTTCCTCGTGCCTTACTTTCCCGAGTAAGTCATCTCCTAACCGCCCCGTAACATATGATTTCTTAGATTTCGATCGTTCTTTTTTTTCTAACATTCCGTGTTCTGTGCAGTGACACACATTGCACACTCATCCTCTTAAGCCCGAAATATTCCATGGCCACGTATTTCGACCCGGACCGTGACTCCAAGATAGACTACACAAATATCAAGAAAGTTCTTGATGATGCTCTCCCCGGCTACGACGCATCTGGAGGCACGTTTAAGAGGCCAGTTCGTAGGTACGGCAGGCACGTGTTCACCCACAATACGACGTTCCCCTGCGTCAAGCAGCCGCCTGGCGGTCAGAAGGATGCCTACTACGCCCTCCATCACATGCGGGCGATCGTGCGGGACCATAATCACCTTCTGCTACCAAATAATCTCAAAGATTGGGCCGCAAGCTTGGCGGCAATCCAGGACGCGGACATCCGACAAGAATTCTTTCGCATCCAGTCGGAGTTTGCAGAAATCATCCATCAAGATGTCCTTCGTACCTCGGGGCAGTTCTACCTCAAATTTCAACCATCCAACAGTGAGATAGACACAACGCTACAAATGCAGGCTGACAACGCCCGCGACTTCATGACCATCACGACAGACGGCGGCTTCATCCACGCTCCGGTCCCATGAGTCGAGTCGAAAGTAGTGATGCTATGTGTAGTTCTGAAACATTGATTAGCTCATGTTGTAATTAAACTTTAATGAACTTGTATGTCTCTTTGGTTTGGACAGTCGTTCAACTTAGATGTAATCGATGCTATTTATTAGTAGGACCATGAATCGTGCTATTAATGTCTTGCTTTTCTCTTCTGATCCTTTTGTTGCATACTTATATATTGCTTATGTATTGTCTGTTGTATGGCTAGTGCATAGAGATGCCGTCGTATGTCGTGTACAAGGGTAAGGTTTCCGGAGTCTACGACGACTGGGAGGAGTGTCGGAGACAGGTTCACCGTTTCAGCGGTAACAGTTACAAAGGGTACACCACTAGGGCGGAGGCGGAATCTAGATACGCGCGCTATCTAGCGGGAGAGAGGAGAGAGCGTTGGAGGAACCGGATGAAGACCAGTTTCATCGCGATGATGCTCATCGCGATAACCGCAGCTCTCTTCTATGTGATGGTAATTTAGATGATCGGTATCGACTTGTAATGTGAAGACAAACTCGCTACTCGCGGTCTCGAGACTTGTAATGTTCTATCTTTGTTCGGTCTTTTGAATTCGGAGACTAATATGATGAATTGTATTCGGAGACTAATCTTCTATTGTATTCGATGAATCTGCTGTTGCTGTGTGGTGCTGCTTATATTCTGTCCAATAATATATTTTGTAATCTGTGCAAAAAATAGAAAAGAAAAAAATCCCTAATATACATACTAATGGCGCATCACACCAACGTGCGCCATTAGTATGCCAAAGGATACTAATGGCGCATCACACCGCAGTGCGCCATTAGTATGCCAGAGGATACTAATGGCGCTTCACCCAGCAGTGCGCCATTAGTATGCCAAAGGATACTAATGGCGCATCACCCCGCAGTGCGCCATTAGTAAAAAATATTAGTGGCGTGGTGCTAGTGGCGCACCAGTAGTGCGCCATTAGTAGGCAAAACTGGTGCGCCACTAGTAAGCCTTTTTCTAGTAGTGGGGGCTTGAACATGCAGTCGATCTGGAAGTGGCCGACCCGCCCTCACTTGAAGCATTCCGGGCCGTGCGCCTCCTCCACGGGATCGGCTCGGCCGCCGTGCCCTTGGACGACGACGGAGCCGCCGGCAGCACAGGCAGAGCACGCCGCGGATCCGCCGCAGCCCCCGGGCGCTGCTTCTGCTTCTTGGCGTAGGGGTCGCCGACCCGGTCGCCGCTGAAGGGGTGTTGTATCTCCTTGCGCCTGAGCTCCTTCTTCTTCTCCAACCCGCGGCCCCGATGCTCTTCTTTCTTCTGGTGCTTGCACTCCTGCTCCTTGATCCACCACGGAGGGGGCGGCCCCCAGCCCCCCGCCTCCGCCTCCTGAATCGCCAACTGCATCTTGGCCTTGGCCCGCAGATCGCGCTCGCGTTGCTTCTCGGCCTCCGGATCCAGAGGCACCATCGGCGGCTTCTCCACACGTCGCTCACGGCGCGAGCCCATCCACACTACCTCGACGAAGGAGCGCCGAAGAGGGGGGGAGGGGACAGGCGGCGGAGACGGCGAGCTTGCTTCCCGAAGCGACGCACTTGCTCTGTGGTGGCTGGGAACTCTAGGGTGGGATCTAGCCCGCCCCGGCACACCCACACCCATTTATAGGGGAGGCGGGGAGTCAACCCTAGCGACTCCCCACCCGGCCGGGCCGCGGGAGACGACTGGGCCCCTGGGCCGTTGCCACCACAGGATCGGGCCCTGGAGCCAACCCCAACCCCTGCCCAGGGGACCGAGGCCCCGAGACCGGCTGGACGGGCCCCCCAACTGGGCCGGACGGCCCAACTGGGCAGGGCACAGGCCCAGCCAGGGGAACCCTAGCGAGCGGCTCCACTCCGCCGCCGCCGCCCTGCTCGACCATCGCCGGCGGCCTGGACTTCGCGTCCAACCAAGCAATCTCCTGCGCAGCCACGTCCCTGGCAGCGATCAGAAGCGCAAGCGCGTCAGCCCCCGAGCGCGACCGTGGTACCCCGCCACGCGACGACGCATGACGCCTAGCGCCGCGGCCGCCGGGCGCAAAGCGCCGGCGACGACCAGCCTGGGAGGAGCTTCCCAGCTCCTCGGCGCGCGTGACAAAGTCGCCCAGCGAGCACGGCGGCCGTGCCCGCGTCAGACCCTCACCATCACTGCCAACAGAGCTCACCTGACTTACCTCCTCGTCCTCTGAACTTTCCCCCGCCAACGCCCAGAAACAGCTCCCGCCGGACGCCGCCGGCCGAGGCCTGGGCCACCCTGCTCCCCGCGCCCTTCCTCACCGCCGTCCACGTCTCCGGCCCGCTGCTGACCTCTGGCGCCGCCCGCCACCCGCACGCGTCGCGGGGATCGCCCGGCCGTACAGGAGCCGTTGGGGGCACGCTCTCCTCCATCATCAGACCGCTACTCATGCTCTGTAGTCGTCGTTGTTCTAACCAGTCGCCGACTGCCTTATTCATATGCCAAATGCTGGTTCGCATCGTTCACACAAACAACACAAGGTCCGGATCTCCTTCTGACCCCCTGTTCAGAAAGATGGCTTCGCTGTTGCTCAGATCTGCCGCAGGCCGCGTTCTTGGGCGATCAATCCCTCTAGGGCTAGGGTCCTTCCGTCGGAGCCCAGGCCGGTTCCTCTCCGGTGGTGCTGAGAGGATCGAATCCCAGTCCCAGGTAATCCCATCTTTCCTCCCCCCTAATTTACTCCCAATGTTCTGTCTTGCTCTAGGGTTTCATTGATTCACAAAATTAATTGTTGTTAGATGTTATCTGACTGTGCGTTGTTGTAAAATCTAATACTCCCTCCGTTCCTAAATATTTGTCTTTTTAGAGATTTTAAATGGACTCCCTCCTACGGATGTATATAGACATATTTTAGAATGTAGATTCACTCATTTTGCTCCGTATGTAGTCACTTGTTAAAATCTCTAAAAAACAAATATTTAGGAACGAAGGGAGTAGATGTTGCGGCGGGACCACGCGGGTTGGTTATAATATATTATTTTGATGAGATTTGGTTGTCTTGAATTTGAATATGCGACTGAAGATTAAAAATACACATGGTATGTTGTATTTAATTATTATATACTCCCTCAGTGTTAAAAAATGTCTTATATTATGAATGGAGAGAGTAATTTGTTTTGAAAAATTAGTAGTGTAGTAAACGATGTAAGGGTATTTGTCATGCATATTGAGAGAAACAAAAGTAGTGTAGTAAACGATGTATCATTATTTAACTTGAAATAAAGTGCGTCATGAAGGCTTTCCCTAAAAAAATAGTGTAGTTGATAAAGTAGGTTGTGTGCATGTTGAGGGAATTAGTATAGGTAACATTTTCATGCATTGCATGTTAAGAGAAATAAAATTAGTGGAGTTGATGAGATGTCATGTGCGCATATTGAGATAAATAGACTACTAGTGGGGATAATAACTACTGTAGTACACGATTTCAAAAAGAAAAACTACTGTAGTACACTTAAGTACATAGGATATGTTCTAACGGTACCTCCTTTTAGACGGTGCAGAAATTTCTTAACTGGCGACATGCCAATCTCTTCGTCCTCCTGATCATTTCTCCTTTCAGCTTCAGTTCGTTGTTCGGATCTAGCCGAATTAACTTCTCAAGCTGTGAAATATTTGCAACCAGTTACTGTGTATACAGGATGTGCCATGACAAACTAATGCCTAATTTTATAATAATTTATTAAAGTTCAATACTTCCATTTATTCACAGCATTCTTGCTCAAACTACACCCACTCCCCTGAGACCCGTCTTGAGATAGCATTGGAGAAGTTTGGCGAGAACTTGCAAAAGGCACATGAAGCAACTCTAAGTTTGCTAGAACAGGAAAAACGGTAAGTGGATTCATTATGTGTAGTTTTTCTGTTCCGTTTTCTCTTGATAGTGGAACCCGATACTTCTCTGTCATTTAAATTTGTACTATTTGATTTCTTTTTATTTTGCAGTTTCGAGCGGCAGGAGCAACGACAAAAGGTGTTATCGTATTTCTTAGTTCCTGTTGGTGTTGCCTTTCTTATATTTGGTCCAGACAAGAAGAAGGAAAATCTCGAGGAGACCATTGAAACCTCTACTTAGCGAAATTTGTGGTGCATCAATGCATCATCCATGCGAAGTTTGTGGTGGAGCTGTTTTTCGTACCTTGAGCTATGTTTTTATGTAGAGTTAATAATTGTGAGCTTACTATGCGGAACTATGACAAGTTTTAAGGCGTAATAATACTAGAAACGGGTAAAGTTGTCCAGTGCATCAGTAGAAATTATTTAGTCTTAACTCAGTTCTCATAATGATTGATCGGAGAAGTATAATCGTGTTGTAGGTCAACCTGGCAATGTGGATTACCCAGACGGGTATTGGACCCACATCCCCGTCCCCACAACAATCTTCCCATGCCCGTCCCCATACCCGCCTGCGGGGATAAAAAGATTCCATCCCCATGCCATCAGTTTTTTATCCCATGGAAAAACCCATACACGCAATCAAAAACTAGGGAATAAGGGAGTATTTTCAGTAGAAAAATAAGTGAATGGCTACATGCATGCAAGTCAACTGGTTTTCTATTTTGGGTCAGTCACTTCTTTTTTTTTCATAGGTGAAGTCACTGTTTTCACATTAGTATTCATCAATTAATAATGGGAAATGATTAGAATCATCCGGCCGATCTACGCCTCATCATGATCCGTCACATCGAGAGCCAACCACGTGTCGGACAGTCCCACACACCGCGAGTATTAGGATTTTGCAACATCGTCTATGTTTCTGAAACATGGGGAATGTTGCAGTGGCAACATAAGTGTGCGGCATACAGACGAAAATTCTCCAATATAATCTTTGTTACAAAAAAAATCTGCAACATAATGTCTGTTGCAAAAAAGATCTACAACATAATCTCTGTTGCAAAAATGTTCTGCAACACAACCTCTATTACAAATGTCTTTTGCAACATGATATCGTTGTAGAAAAAAATCTACAACGCAGCCTATGTTGCAAAAGTGGCAATAATGAAGGACGACGCTCGATGCTAGTTCAGCCAGATTCAACGGCTCGTAAGGCGACGGATCCGGCCGACGCGTAACACGCAGGGGCGGAGAGAGGGGGGGGGGGGGGCGAGCAGGGGTTAGACCCCCCCCCCCCCCCCCCCCCCCCAGCGATCGGCCCCCCTGAATGTCTCACGGGCTGTGGTAGTATACTGCATGTGCTAATGGCCGTAGATAATAGCTGCTTAATTGGGAATTAAGCCCAAAGTTAATACTTGCGTGGCCTACTAACCGAAGCCCAAGTAGTAGCCCATCTGCCCACTTTGACCCGAAAGCCTACAATTATGATATTTGTGTCGTTAGTCTAATCTTCAAGATCGATCCACCAGCTAGGGCTCCTGCCGCCGCTCGTCGTCTTGTTGCTCCTGCAGTCCAGCCGCCGGGCGCTGCCCCGTTTGTCAGCCGCCGGGCGCTGCCCCCATTTGCCAGCCGCCGGGCCCTAAGAATCTCTGCAGATCATGAAGAGAAGGAGGTTGCCTCCGCGGTGTTTTGCCATACTGTTAATTCTGCCAACGAGCCAGGCCATTGAGTCCGTTATTTGTGCGTGATCTAGGGCTAAGTCTAAAGGTACATGAACATACACTTCCTCTACTGCTAGTATTTTTCCGATGGATTACAACCTAGCAGCATAATTAACCTAATAAATCTGGTAGTACTTTTCCTATGGATTAGTTTACTAAATAGACGTTTCTTTGGAAAATCCAAATAAATTAAACATTGCTGCTAATTGCTATATCCTTCTAATTTCCTACTTAGATTTCTTTGTTGTATGATCAATCTATCTCCCCCGCAAATTTTACGAGTATCATGTTCTCTTTTTTGACGTGTTACAAGTATTATATTCGATACAATCTAATAGATAATTGTTAAAAGCTACACCCTCTGTAAACAATTATAAGACATTTTAGATCACAATTGTTTACAGAGGTAGTATAGTGGTTTCGAAAAATTTTGGTTTCGACTCTCGCCCCCCATGTCCAATTCCTGGCTCCGCCCCTGGTAACACGTCCCATTAATAATAGAAAACAAGGCCAAAGGCTATCTCATGGCAACGCTATGCCTGGCTGGTACATGCATGCTTGCGTGCATGCAGTTGTTCGACGTGTCATGCATGGATGATTGATGGGTCACACGTACATCACCATTAACAGTTAGACTTTTTAGGTTCGAAACTACTATGCAGACGAAACTCCTGCACGACAAGGAAACGACAACCAAATCCAGCCGTCTACTTCACTTTTACTGTTGTGCATGGACGAGCTGATCTGATTGTCGTTCACAAATCGTCCACTGACCATCGTGTGTATAGCAGCGCTGTTTTAGGTTTGGTTGATATGAATACGTACATGAGAAATAAAAGCACGCACACATTTGTGTAAGTCTTTAGTGATGGTATAGACATATCCGGAAAAGCTTGTCTCTCAAATGAATGTATCTAGCACCAAGTTAGTGCTAGATACATCCATTTGAGAGACAAACTTGGGACAAGCTTTTTCGGACGAAGTTTTCTATGAAAAATGTATTTGTGCCATTGGAATTGCCCTTTAAGAAGTAGAAAAATATTTGCAAACAACTTTACACTCAAATTGCACTTTTTGTAATACACAAAGAATAAACATATACTAGTGCAATTTTAACAATCTAGTATAATTTACACACATATTGTATAGTATTTGCGTGTATACCTACACACGGAAATAAAACATGAAGTTGTCTAAGAAAGATGAATTATGATATTCTTATTACCCTTTAAGAAGGAGATGACGAAAACAATAATAATAATAAAAAATACGCACATTTCACACATAAATTGAGCTTTCTATAATATGCAAGAAGAACCATATAGTAGTAGAAGAATATTGGTATTACCCTTAAATAAAGAAAAATGAAATTAAATAAAAATCAAATCAAAAGCAAAATAATTAAGTTCTCTAGGGAAGAATGAAACCCTTTCTGAAGAAAGAAAATATATAAAAAAAACACAATAATGAAAGTTTCTAGGGAACAATGAAACCCTTTAAGAAGAAATAAAAAAATAAAAAAACAATAGAATGAAGTTCAAGGGAAGAATGAGCCCTTTAAGAAGAAAGAAAATAAAAAATAAAAATAAAATCATGAATTTTTTTATGGAAGAATGAAACCCTTTAAGAAGAAAGAAAGTAAAAAAATTAAATAAAAACAAAATAATTAAGTTTTCTAGGGAAGAATGAAGCCCTTTAAGACGAACAAAAAAACACTTACATACAAGTTTGCCCTGAAATTGCACATTTTGTAATATGCAAAAAAAAAACATTTACAGTGCAATTTCTGTTCTCTACTATAATTGACACAAATGGTGTATCGTACTTGCGTGTATACTTACTTACAAACATTAAAAACATTTTCTGAGAAGAAATGAAGTATAGTGACACTGGCACTACCCTTTAAGAAGAAAGAAAGTGAAAAAAAGGAAATGATGATAAATTTGCGCACAATTTACACATTAATTGCACTTTTTAGTATATATAAGAATAAACATATAATAGTGGAATTTACATAAAAAGAAGTTTTTAAACAAGGAATGAGTTAGTTGGTATTAACCTTAAAAGGATAAAATGAAATAAAAACTAAAACATAATAAGACAAATAAAGTTTTTAAGAGAAAATGAATTAGTAACATTTGTATTGCTATTACGAAGAAAGGAAATAAAAAAAACTTGCACACAACTTTGTGTGAAATTGCACTTTTTAAAATATGCAGCGAATAAACATCTACTAATGCAACTTTCACAATATAGTATAATTTACACACATATTGTATAGTACTTGTATGCATACATACACAAAAATAATAATAGAAAATATTTTTTTTCTAAGAAGATTGAATTAGGACAAAAATAGCATTGGTATTACCCTTAAAAAAGAAAGAAAATACAAAAATACAAAAAATGCACTTTTTATAATATGTAGAATAAACATATAAGAGTGAACTTTCCATACTCTAATATAATTTGTACATGTAGTACTTGCGTGTATACATTTACACACACTCAACATCTGAAAATACACGTAAAGAAAAAACTGAAAAATAAAAAATAAATACAAACACGTGCAGAAAACAAAAGCAAACACAGGGAACAAAAGCATGCACACACACTAAAATTGGGATGCATTTCATCCATGCACGTGTGTGCAAAAGCCATGAACTGGAGACATGCAGGCGTGGAGGCGCATGTCGACTGAACAATTTACAGAGTCAGACGACCTCCTACACACGTATCACCAAGACACCAAGCACCTTGAATCAACTGCCACAATTGACTGACCGAAAATAAAATTTCACTCGCCTGACATGTAGCTAATATGGAAAATTACTAATATTTCAGCACAATAAATAGTATGTTGTGGCTAGGTTATGGATTTCCTAGGGCTTTTTCGGCCAAATGGACGGCATGGGTGGAAATTTAGGTGGGTAGAGGCTGGAATTACATCGGGTCTACTAATTTGGTAAACGTTTAGGGATGGTGCGCCGGCCAAAGCTTGGGTCGGTCGCCCGCTACCACGCGCTCCTGCTTCTCCCCCGCCCCACCCGCTGCGACGGCGAGCTGCGACGATGAGTGGCCCCGGCAAGCGAGCGGCGACGGCGAGCGGCCCCGACGAGGCCGCCGTCTACCCCCCGTCGCAGCCAATCTCGCTGGTGAGGTTGTCATCCACCCCACAGCCGGCGATTTCCTGACACGCACGACCACCTCTTATCCGCAGCTCCGGCTATTCTCCCAGCGCGCCGTCTCCAGCTCCAGCAATCCCTCAGCTTTGGCAGACAAGCTACATAACTGCAACGGCGAGGCACACCCATGACACAGGGGATGCTGGAACCGGCGTCTGATTTTGCTGCAAGCAACAAACCCAGAGCTGGAACCAACACGTAGTTTTGGGGCATCGCCTGGAGTGTTTTCTACGTCGACTTCGGCGACCGCCTCATTTTGTTGCGAATGATGATGCAAAAGCTTCTTCCGGCAAGATTTTTTGCTACCATGGCGACCGGCGGAAGCAGCGGCCAGCAATGGCTTTTCCAACACATGATTTTTGTCCCGACAAAGCCAGAGCTGGAACCAGCTTTTGTTTTTGCTACAACCAGCAAATCCAGAGCTGGAACCAACAACATTTTTTGCTGGAATCAAAGGAAGCAGGGGCTTCGACGGATGTACGTCAGAGCTGCAACCAATGCTGAAAAATGCTATGTCCAGCAACCATGAAAGCTACAGCCAGCTTTGAAAAAAGTTTCAATTGGATACAGGGTAGCTGGAGGTCGGCATCGCGCAGCGGCAAAAAGCTGCAATCGGCGTGGAGGAAAGCTACAACGCGCTTCTAAAAAAGCTTCAAACCGAGAACGGCTAGCTAACAATGGTGAGCGGTGGCGACGGAGCTGCATGGCGCGCGGTGGTGTGACGGGCGCGCGGCGATCTATGACGGCGGGCTGCGACAATGCTGGAATCCTCACCTAGTGGTGCTGCAACCAGAGGGAGGGAGACACGCCTGTAGGGGAACGCAGCAGAAAACAAAAAATTTCGGACCTACGCACCAGCCCAGGACCACTATGGAGACTGCATACATGGTTTGATCTTTTTCGTTACCGACTCGTAGCGCAGCGGGAAGTAGAGTCGATGACGATCGGCGGTGCAGATCCCCGCAGCTAGGATTTACAACCTCCCAACCGCGAGGATGTATACCCTCATCTGCTCCTCAGACAGCCCTCCAGGAGGCGGTCGAACAGCCCCCCGGACGGTGTCGCGGACAGCCCTTCGGGAGGACCTTCGAAACTCGAACAGTCACTCGGACAGCCCTTCGGGAGGACCTTCGAAACTCGGACGGTCACACGAACAGCCCTTTGGGAGGCACTCACGAACTAAGACCGAAACTACGATCTCTCTACAGAGTTGCACACATACGGTGTCATCTATCCGGCAGGGCTTCGCCGTCCAGAACTAGTTCCTGCCGGAACCCAGACAGCCTTACGGCTCTACGAAACTCTTTTCGTGGGAGGGAGAGAAGAAGCCAGATAATGCATGGCATGTGTATGAGAGCAAGGGATGAGAGTGGAGGGCTGCCCCTCCACCTCTATTTATAGGAAATCCCAAGGGGGTAGGGTAGTTTCACAAAAAACCCAAAATGCACATGAATGAAGTCCTTCCACAAGGACCTAGGAGTGAAACCAAGGAACAAGAGGGTCCCCAAGGGGGGATACCCCATGTGGCCGGCCACACCCCCATGAGGGGCCCAAAAAATGGCTCCTATCCATCCATGTCATCCCCAAGATCTTTTGGAGCAAAGCCCCAAAAGGTGGCTTTCCATAAAGTAACCATAAAGCTGATTTTCACTATTCACGACGACATTTTTCAGCGTCTGATCGAACTGAAAATATTTATGTGGGCTAAGAACATTTCCAATACCCACTAAAATGATTTTCAACGCGTTCCGAAACAATTCCGGTTTTAGTGATTTTCATCTGCGAAACGCATCTGAAGTGGCTCCGGCAGCTCCGGAACATTTCCGGTTTTTATCTCAGAAAATTCCAAAAAGCTTCCAGAATGATTCTGGCATCCTCCAAGAATTATCAGGCATGTGCCGAAACCAATTTGACTTAATGGTGTATCCCGAAACAACTTTTCGGTATCATCGAAACTTATCCGATGACCTCTCTCTGCGGTACGATTCCGCTGTCCGAAACTTTTCGGTGTCCGAAACTTTTTCGGTGATTTTCTCTCAGACTCCCTGTCTAGTATTCAGCAGATAGATGACCCTTAAGCGTGTGACCCTATAGGTTCGGTGAAGTATAGACATGACCCGGAACCCCTTCCGATCAATGATCAACATCGGAGCCGTGGACACCCATATTGACCCTTATACCCACACGAATAAATATTCGAGTGAACCTCCAGTTGCCATGTGCTATTCCTGTTGCTTCGCGATATGTTACAAATACCCGAGGTGAGACATGTTGGCATTCCCGTGGATCAACAACTTGTCCACTATGCTAGTTACCTCGTTACCGGTATTGTTCTCTTTTCTCGTTATCGTGTTCCGGCATCCCCGTGATCAAATCACAAAGTGTCTGGCCAGACGATGATGGATACCGTAACACCAAGAGGGCCCAGAGATATCTCTCCATCGTCGGAGGAGCAAATCCCAATCTTGAGCTATCAAGTTACTTGACACACTTTTCCATGAACCCGTAAGCCGCCGTAATAGCCACCCATTTACGGATGACGTTTAACAAACCCCAAAGTTCATGAAGCAAGCATGAAGAAACTTGATACTCTCATGGTCTAAGGAATCATGCAAACGTTAACCATCTCTGTGTTATGTACCAATAAACTTGTGACGAATGAATCTCATAGCATAACATCAATCCGGGTCGATTCAACACAAATGTTCTCTTAACATTGTGCCCTCAAAGTTGCTGGCATAGACATGCCCATGACCAGGAAAACAGAATCATCATGCAACACTTGAGCTAGTCTTAGAGGCCAGACTAGGAATACTTCTTACCGTTTATTATTCCACACGTGCATATGAGTCTTCCTCCGAGCCTCGTGGTTATTGCAGACTCGAGAACCATAGCAGTTATAGCATGGAACATAAACATAATTATGAACTCGGAGATAAATAATATCATTTATTATTGCCTCTAGGGCATATCTCCTACAGACTCCCACTTGCACTAGAGTCAATAATCTAGTTAATGCTAATGCACTTTACACCTGTGGCACACCGGTGTAAATATGCTTCGCTTGTGGTATAGCCTGATGTCCAACGGATCTGACGACTTTAGTTCCGTGTGTATCTTTGCATGTCCTCGCGTTTTCACGTTTTCACAAAATTCATATTTTGTGTGGACTTGGCTTTGTATGTATGTGAATCATAGGTCGAACCTGGATTCCTCAGACTGAGTTATGGAGCAACTACCTGTAGTAGTGTCCCTTTGTCAAAAGCCATCTTGGAACTATACTAAGTTCATGAATGAACTATATGATTCAACATCTTCTTTGTCGCTTCTAAAGCATCAACATACTTAGCCCTTGTTATAGAATTCGCCACAGTAACTAGTTTGAACAAATTCCAACTAACTGTGCCACCACATTGTGTGTTACACAAAACCCTTAACTTAAATCAAAAATCGCACGGTGAAAAGATGAAGACTATCGATGTAACATTTTACAACGAACTCTTCATGATCTCCGCTTGCAAGAAAACATATCATCAGTACTTACTCTAGTACTCAATGACATCTTTCACTGTTGTCCCACGATCAGTACTTTGATCACTTTAGTATCCATACTCGCAACACCTTGGGAGTATCGGACATATCTGGTTGTTTTACATACCATGGAATACATGATTAATCCAAACACAAAAGTGTGTGGAATCTGCATCATGTATTTTACCTATCAGTGTTTTGGGACACCGAGTCTTGCAAAAACTCCTTCCATGTGACTTTGGCAAGAATCACTCCTTGGCGTTTTAAATGCTAAAAGGTTTTAGCATCTTGTCAATATGTATTCATTGCTTAGCCCCATTAGGTAAATCTATCTCCATAGATCATCATGCCTAATATTGAGGCTATTTAGCCTAAGCACTTCATCGAAAAACTATTTTCAAATGAAGTCCTAATTCGTGTCAAGAAATTTATTTCCAATTACCAATGTGCCAAGCACATAAGGTTTTTAGAAATATTATTACGCTCCCACTTACTTTCTTGAATTACAAGCATCTTCGTTACCCATTGATGAAGTCAAAACCCCTTTGACCATTTCATCAAAACACGAAGATTCCAACTCCATTTTGCTCTCTTCTGTCCATTGCTGGAACTCTGAAGTTTGCATACCTACTAGCATCCTCTGGATCGACAAATTACTTTGGACTGTATCATATACAAGTCCTAGCTTTCATTTCCATCAGATGGAAATCCTTTTATCATCCATGTTTCATATCTCATGATTGAAATATGTATTAATTGCTAGTTCAACCCGAACCGACTTTAAGCATCGCTACGATGAAAACAACCTCATCGTAGTCAACTCTTGAACTTGTTATTTCAACAAGTCGAGCTTTATGGATAAAACATTTTATCCGTATCAGTTTTAAGTTCCATAAATATTCGTTAGACTCTAAGTCTTCCGAAAGTTGTATCAAGGTTTTAATCTTGAATCACTTATAGGGAAACTAACTTGGGTTGTATTGGCATTTAGCCAATTCCGGAGTCAGGGCCCATCAACGCTTCCTTGTGTATCGTAGGTATAATGTTGTCTAACAACAATATCTCGTTTGCGCACCTGAGAGGTTTGCACGAGCCTTGCCTACGTGGTTCAGCTGCAAGTTCGACCGAAGTTCATACATTTTATTGTAGAGACTTCCGTATCAGTCGCAGTAGGAAACTCTGGAATTACTTCCAAGGTCTCTTTCCTTTGATCTGATGACTTAGATACTGTTTATCTCGTCGAGTTGCACTATTCTCCCACTCACCTTTTTGAAAGAACCATTCTCTTTAAAAGCACACCGTTTCGCGGCAAAACTATTTGCCTCGGTATAGTGAGGGAGGAATACCCAACATTTTGGTATAACCTACAAAGTAGCACTTGTCTGATTTGGAATAGGTTTGTAACCTTTTACACAAGCCCCATATTCCAAATGTTAAGAAAAGATATAACATGGTTGGGCGTACCATACCATGGCTTCATTTCAACAGACCCGATGTAGCTCTTTTCAGTGTAAAAGCCGCAGTCTCTAAAGCATCACTTTAAAAAGGATAATGGCAAATTTATTTATGTCATCTTTGACCTTACCATGTCATAAATGGTTAGATTACATCTCGACGGACTTTTCACTTGCAGTGGTGTTCCGGGAGGTGCAAGTTATGAAACCCCTTTCACAACTCATCAGACATTCGCTAAACATGTAACTCAAATATTCCTTTGTGCAATCAAATTGCAGAAACATAATTTTCTTGTTACAATAACTTCTACTTCATTTTTGGAGAACCTTTCGAATGATTTCAAAAGATCCAGACTTACGTCTCATCAAGTAAATATCCATATATCTACTTGAGTCATTTCTGAAGATAAATAAATCCACCACTAACAAAACTTATCGGACTACACACATCAAATGTATGATCACTAATAAGTTTGTTGTTCGTTCCTTATGGCCTGTGAACGGTATTTTAGTCACTTCACTTTTCGGAGGAAAGTTGCAAGTGTCAGATGATTCAAAATCAAAAAGACTTCAAAATCCATCATAATGGAATTTTCCATGCGGGTTTCTCCAATGTGACCAAATGTAGTGCCACACTTGTGTGGTATTCTTTTAGTCTTGCGACATTTAGCGTCAGTGTTATGGATGTATCATATTACCCTCAATATTCATAACATACGTCCCATCGATGATGGAAGTATGGCCCTTATGTTATTCATAATACTTAACAACAATTGTTGTTTTTATGAACAACTCTTTTGCAACAAACATTGTGCAATGGGCAAGAGTGTATGAAACTCTAAAATGAATTATGAAAAGTAAACCCAGAGGTATTGTATTATTATCAATATTCATAACATACATCTCATTCATAATGAAAGTATGGCCCTTGTGTTATTCATAACATCGAACATAAAAAGTTCTCTTATGAACAACCTTCTTGCAAGATGCCTTATGCAATGGGATAGAGTTTGTAAAACTCTAAATGAATTATGAAAATAAATACAGACGGCAATACACCGATGGAAGGTATAGTAACATTTACTATGTTCCATGTGTATACCTTAACCTCATTTCTAGCTAGTCTTTCATGCCATAGTAGTTCTTACATCGAGTTGCAACAGGATGCAATCGAGCGGGCATTTTTGTGATGAACTCACAATACCCAAGAATTAGTGATTAACATGTTTAACCATAATTCGCAAGAACTATATCTTTGACCAGCCTTCTATACATCAAAAACTTGTATGACATTCATACATGAGCTGGATATTCCAGTCTTCTTTCCTTTTGCCTTTATACTTCTAGCAGTTTAACTTTTAGTATTTCTCCTACTCTCAGAAGAAGCACCCAACTTAAGAGTGGCATTAGCCCCGGACTTCCTAGGCGTGTAAGTCATACTAACACCCTTTGGACACTTCCTTTCTCTTTAAGTTGTTGTTTTATTCACCTTTCATTATATGACAGGCGTTCTTCTGGATCCCTTTCCCAACAGTCAAATGCATAGTAAACACTTTTACTAATACTTGCAAACAAACATTGCTTTGTTTGTATTTGAAAATAATTTTCAGTTCCATGAATATCATATAACTATCCCAACTTTCGAAGTTTGGGTTTCATGAAAGCAAACATATTCCACTTGACCGTAACAGAATTCTAGCTTTTGGATCAAAGGACGAGAGTCACATGATCCAAAGCATTAGCGGGAGGATACGGAAAGCATGCGATAGGACAAAGTCCTTCTCGGCACTTTTGAGGACAATCCTCGAATTACGTTACCAATCGTAAAGTTTTAACCAGATATTTAACAGTTATTCAATTTTAATAGGGAAGGTGGAAACACGAGCCATTATTCTACAACTATTTTGCAAGAAACACTTAGACAGTGTTCATAATTAATTGCACTGAGAATTAAACATGTTAATTCAACAGTGTGCTCCCACTCAAATCAATATCTCTCACAATTAATTTTGAGTGATACAAGATCCAGACTTCAATTCATCGCCATAGAATCATCATCTCATAACGGGAATTTTAATCGGTAGGCCAACTTGCCGATCACATCTCTATGTGACTCTTTCTCATCTTTCGATGCGTGTGTTCCGAGCTCAGGACGATCCTGCCATGAACGTCAAGACAACCAAGTGATCTTGCTGCAAGGTCTGACCTCACCCGCCTCACACTTCTCTAATCGTTCGTACCCATGCATCCATGGCGCACCCCGAAAAGATAGGTGCCGTGACGGTGCTACACTTGGGAGAACACTAACTACTTGATATTTTAAGTGAGAGATCACCCTAATAAAAGCGACTACCGCGCAATCAAGAAGGGTGCATCATAAGGGATAAACATCTCAGGCAATTCATAATAGCATGATATGGTATAGCCCTTTCTGACGGAGAAGTATTTCATTTCTTCGTCTTCGGCATTCGCGTCGGTGGTCACCTTCACGAAGATTGCCACCACCTTGTTGATGCACCAGATAATATTGCTATCTCTATAGCTAACAAAATAATGCATTACAACAAGGTTGACACGCAGGTCATTAAAATGCAATCATATGGCTCCAGCCATCATGCCGAATCATGACACGCAGGTCATGTTAATCAAATTACATCATATAGTCATCTCATACATAATCGAATTAGTATGAGCACTGCTATACCACATCACATGCACATCCTGCAAAACCAAGTTAGACGCCTCTAATAGGTTTATGCAAAATTTTATTTTACGTGGCTTCTAAGGTTTTGACTTAAACCGTAGCTACCAACGTTTTATCATCAAGTATGATTATTCAGGTTGCTAGATTAACATCTCGGGGTGTATGAAACACGGGATAATTAAATCTCGAGCCCCATACTAAACTTCGTCATACGCGTGACCCCCGTGCAGATCATATCTGCAATGCCCTTTCATCTGCGAATTTCATCTTTCTTTTGACTACGGCAGAACCCAAAGAACTGATAGCACTTCCATGATCAATCAGGATCACGGATTGCCAGAACTTTGTCAAATTCCACCATGCTGTCTCGAGATTGAGCAAACGCAAATTCTAGGGAAGCAACAAGAACCTCGGGTAACAGATTTCATCTGTCACCCGCATAAATAATTTTCAGCAATAGATCTCATCTACTACCTAATTATATTATGCAATACCCATACATCTCCATGTATTCTAGATCGAAACCTGCATCTACGCATAGCACGGCTCTTGATGCCACTGTAGGGGAACGCAGTAGAAAACAAAAATTTTCGGACCTACGCACCAGCCCAGGACCACTATGGAGACTGCATACATGGTTTGATCTTTTTCGTTACCGACTCGTAGCGCAGCGGGAAGTAGAGTCGATGACGATCGGCGGTGCAGATCCCCGCAGCTAGGATTTACAACCTCCCAACCGCGAGGATGTATACCCTCATCTGCTCCTCAGACAGCCCTCCAGGAGGCGGTCGAACAGCCCCCCGGACGGTGTCGCGGACAGCCCTTCGGGAGGACCTTCGAAACTCGAACAGTCACTCGGACAGCCCTTCGGGAGGACCTTCGAAACTCGGACGGTCACACGAACAGCCCTTTGGGAGGCACTCACGAACTAAGACCGAAACTACGATCTCTCTACAGAGTTGCACACATACGGTGTCATCTATCCGGCAGGGCTTCGCCGTCCAGAACTAGTTCCTGCCGGAACCCAGACAGCCTTACGGCTCTACGAAACTCTTTTCGTGGGAGGGAGAGAAGAAGCCAGATAATGCATGGCATGTGTATGAGAGCAAGGGATGAGAGTGGAGGGCTGCCCCTCCACCTCTATTTATAGGAAATCCCAAGGGGGTAGGGTAGTTTCACAAAAAACCCAAAATGCACATGAATGAAGTCCTTCCACAAGGACCTAGGAGTGAAACCAAGGAACAAGAGGGTCCCCAAGGGGGGATACCCCATGTGGCCGGCCACACCCCCATGAGGGGCCCAAAAAATGGCTCCTATCCATCCATGTCATCCCCAAGATCTTTTGGAGCAAAGCCCCAAAAGGTGGCTTTCCATAAAGTAACCATAAAGCTGATTTTCACTATTCACGACGACATTTTTCAGCGTCTGATCGAACTGAAAATATTTATGTGGGCTAAGAACATTTCCAATACCCACTAAAATGATTTTCAACGCGTTCCGAAACAATTCCGGTTTTAGTGATTTTCATCTGCGAAACGCATCTGAAGTGGCTCCGGCAGCTCCGGAACATTTCCGGTTTTTATCTCAGAAAATTCCAAAAAGCTTCCAGAATGATTCTGGCATCCTCCAAGAATTATCAGGCATGTGCCGAAACCAATTTGACTTAATGGTGTATCCCGAAACAACTTTTCGGTATCATCGAAACTTATCCGATGACCTCTCTCTGCGGTACGATTCCGCTGTCCGAAACTTTTCGGTGTCCGAAACTTTTTCGGTGATTTTCTCTCAGACTCCCTGTCTAGTATTCAGCAGATAGATGACCCTTAAGCGTGTGACCCTATAGGTTCGGTGAAGTATAGACATGACCCGGAACCCCTTCCGATCAATGATCAACATCGGAGCCGTGGACACCCATATTGACCCTTATACCCACACGAATAAATATTCGAGTGAACCTCCAGTTGCCATGTGCTATTCCTGTTGCTTCGCGATATGTTACAAATACCCGAGGTGAGACATGTTGGCATTCCCGTGGATCAACAACTTGTCCACTATGCTAGTTACCTCGTTACCGGTATTGTTCTCTTTTCTCGTTATCGTGTTCCGGCATCCCCGTGATCAAATCACAAAGTGTCTGGCCAGACGATGATGGATACCGTAACACCAAGAGGGCCCAGAGATATCTCTCCATCGTCGGAGGAGCAAATCCCAATCTTGAGCTATCAAGTTACTTGACACACTTTTCCATGAACCCGTAAGCCGCCGTAATAGCCACCCATTTACGGATGACGTTTAACAAACCCCAAAGTTCATGAAGCAAGCATGAAGAAACTCGATACTCTCATGGTCTAAGGAATCATGCAAACGTTAACCATCTCTGTGTTATGTACCAATAAACTTGTGACGAATGAATCTCATAGCATAACATCAATCCGGGTCGATTCAACACAAATGTTCTCTTAACATTGTGCCCTCAAAGTTGCTGGCATAGACATGCCCATGACCAGGAAAACAGAATCATCATGCAACACTTGAGCTAGTCTTAGAGGCCAGACTAGGAATACTTCTTACCGTTTATTATTCCACACGTGCATATGAGTCTTCCTCCGAGCCTCGTGGTTATTGCAGACTCGAGAACCATAGCAGTTATAGCATGGAACATAAACATAATTATGAACTCGGAGATAAATAATATCATTTATTATTGCCTCTAGGGCATATCTCCTACAACGCCCGGCCCGGCGGAGCTAGGGACGTCTTTCTTTCGATCGGCCTGGCGGAGCTGCATGCGACGAGTGCCTCGGGCGAGCTGCGGCAACGAGCGACCCCGGCGAGCTGCGACGCGGCGGCCAAGGCCGAGCACGAGGAGGTTGACCCGTGGAGATATGTTATTTTCCTGTGTTTATGCGTGCGTGTAGAAGGAAGAAGACGACTTGGTCGCGGCAATCTCATCCATTCACGCGTGCAAATCCAACGCTCGGTAGCCGACCGGCCCAAATTTGAGGCAGTGCGCCGGCGCAGAGTACTACCATACTAATTTTTGGGACTACATGTATACTTCACGGGTAAGGCGGGTAACGGGCACGATTAATGCTTTCCCATGCCCCCCATCTTAATGCTATCCCATGGTATCTTTGAAAAATGCTATCCCATGCCTATCCCCGTCTTGTGTGCTGGGTAAGCTATTTAACCCACCAGCATCCCCGTAGACATTAAAGTTGGCATATCCCCGTACCCTAATAGAGTAATTACCCACGGGAATACGGGTAATAATTAACCATTGCCAGCTTGAGTTGTAGGGGAGGGTTTGACTTAGAGAGGCGCCTCCCCCGATCACACAGCTCTTGATCGTTTAGTCCCACTTAATCCCAACCCCTTTTTTGATCTTACAAAAGGTTTCCCCTCGATTCCTTCTTGGATATCTTTGGTGTGGTTCACTTCTATTGGATTTGATGTTTCACAAACTAGATCCTACTATCTGGTTTTCTCCTCCACCATAATGCTCATGTTTCACAAGCCATGGCGCTCCATTTGCCAAAATACGGATGATTACTAAGAAAACCAAGTATAGTTGGAGGAGCTAGCGCCTGGGAACCGCCTTGCTGGCTCGCTCGCGGACTCTCCGGACTCCATGCGGCGGGAGACGGGTGGCGAAGAAGAAAGGTGGTGGCACGATGAGAGTGGGCCATAAAGAAAGCGACGCAAAGAACGGCAATGCGAAGGTGGTGGTCGGGCAGCATTACCATGAAATTTTACTAAAAAAACTCAAATACTTTGACCTATGAAACTTGCAGTACCAAATTACCAAATCTTTTTTTTGAGGGACCAATCCTTGTTTCAAAGACTGGATCAGAACTGCCGCTTCAGTCAGTTGCATGAATTTAGATTGTCGACGACCTAACTAGTGCAGGCCTTGGACATGGTGGTATTTCTCTTAAACAAACCCGGCTTTTGAGTAGGCAAATTCTAGGAGGCGGTGGCGCTGGCGGAAGGATACAGACGGTGACAACCTCGAGGGCTGTCTTCCAAGGCATCCTCCATCCCCGCAAGGTCCATCCCGGAGTAAATAGCATAAAACTACTACTTTATAGGCTATGGTTCCAAAACTACCGGTTTTTAATTTTTCTCAGATAACTACCAAACGAGGGGTCGGCTGTTTCAAAAAACCCAAAACGCTGAGTGCTTATCAGTTGATCGTGATTATGACAGGTGGGACCCGCACATAAGAGAACCGTTTGTTTGACTGTTGCCTTACATGTAGGACCCACATGTCAGTATCTATGTAAGTTTTAAAAAAAGCAATCGGGTCCCTGATGTTTTCTGGAAAAAGCAATCGGGTCCCTGATATTTTCTGGAAAAAGCAATCAAGAACTGCGCCGGTAGCTCGCTGGCGGCCAGATCGCCGGCCAAGCGAAAGGCGGCGGCTCGGCCACCGCGTTCCTCGTCGCGACGGCGGGCTTCTCTAGTCGGGCGACAGGCTAGGTGGAGGAGCTCCTGGCCATGGCGCGCGGCTGGTGGCGGCCCGAGCCCCTGGCCATGGCGCGGCTGGCGGCGGCCCTTGCTCGTCGGCGCGCTCCTGGCCATGGCGCGCGACTGGTGGCGGCCTGAGCCACTGGCCATGGCGCGGCTGGCGACGGCCCGAGCCCCTAGCCATGGCGCGCGGCTCGCGACGGCCTGAGCCCGCCATGGGGAGCCGGCATAGAGGCAGCCACTGGCCCGGCGGCGTCGTGCAGCACGGCTAGGCGGCGGGCGTAGAGAGGTAGGAGAGAAGGAGGTGAGGCGGGGCAACGGCCAGGGTTGAGCCCCGGTGAGCGCCGGCGGCGGGCGGCTCACCGGCCGGAGGCGGAGCCACGAGGTCCAGCTCGGGAGCGAGAGGAGGGACCCGATTGCTTTCTGCAAAAAAAGCAGGGACCAGATTGCTTTCTTAAATTTGTGTGCACGCCCACACCTAACGGTCAAACAATTAGAGCTCTTACGCATGGGGCCCACCTGTCATAATCACAATCAATTGATAAGCACTCAGCGTTTTGGGTTTTTTGAAACAGCCGACCCCTCGTTTGGTAGTTATCTGAGAAAAATTAAAAACCGGTAGTTTTTTGAAACCATAGCCTGTAAAGTAGTAGTTTTATGCTATTTACTCTCCATCCCGATGTGACCCTTTTTGTCGGTAATGAACGCCTAGCTCTCTGAGATCATGCTATTTTTGCCCTTAACATTCCAAATGAGTTCTTTATTCTTCCTTCTCTTCTTCAATCTAATCCATTGGTTGGGTTGTATTTCGGTTTGATGAACCATGGTCATTGTATGGCTACAACTGAGTGCATGTTGGCCTATCGCATCTTCAGCGTCGCTCACCAAATCGACCCCAAATGTCTGGACGCGGCTCATCAAATTTGATTGGGCCGGTCCAGACGTCCAAAATTCACCAGACCTGGCCCATATCACGGAGCGATCAGGTGGAGTGCAGACGTCCGCCACGGTGGTGTTCGACAACCCGGTCCTACCCAAAAATCCTCTTCGGCTGTAGAATCATCCACATTGATGTCGCTCTCACTGGCTCGCCACCTATCCGCCTTCATGCCGACGCACTGCCCGACTCTTAAAGTTGGATGGCATCTCCCCAAACTCTATCCTCCCACCCCCTCCCAAAGCCGCCACAAACCCACACCTACACCGACCGCCACAATGGGCAAGAATACCGAGGCGGAAAAGAACCGGACATGGTGGCTGCTCGGTGGCTACCCCTTGGAGCAGCTACCGCGACGCCAAGACCCGGATCGAGGAGGAGCTCTGGATCCAATTTGCGCCACCGCCCCAGTTGTTGGGGCCGTCTTCGTCTGTTGTGAAGGAGGATCCGGTCTTGGATGATGAAGACGACGTCGAGTCGGCCAAGATCGAGGCCGAGGACTCTAAGGAGGAGAAGCCACCGTAGCCACCCATGTCCGTGGGCGGCTAGTTCTAGCCCCACATGTGGATCGTGCTGCAGAACTCGTTGAGCGACCAGTGTACGACGTCGACATCCTCTCCACCTCAAGGTTTTCAGATCGTACGCCGCGTGCAGTCGACTCAACCGCCTCGTCGCCCCAGTGCCAAATGGTGCCCATGTTGAAAATATGCCCTAAAGGCAATAATATTGTATTATTATATTTCCATATTAAGATTTTATATTCTATGCTATAATTGCTGTGATCCTGTAATGTGCGATTCAATGAAAAATTCATATGCACGTGTGGAATGATTAAGACGAAGTAGGTTTGAAGATACCCACCATCGATTTTCGTATATACTATAAGCCTTTTATGAGATTCCAATATGAAGCAAAATGAATAAATCTACACCCTAAAATATGTCTATCATTTGTATGGCATTCATATTCAAATCTCTAAAAGCGCTTATATTTAGAAACGGAGGGAGTAGTACAGTGTTATTTATACGCCAAACTTTGGTTCGCATCGTACACACAAACAACACAAGGTCCAGATCTCCTTTCTCACTTGTAAATAAAAGAAGATAAAATAAGAAGAAGAGTCCCGATCCACTTATTCAGAAGGATGGCTTCGCCGTTGCTCAGATCTACTGCAGGCCGCATTCTTGGGCGATCAATCCCGCTACTAGACCTTTCAGATGGCGCCGAGCAACAGTAGGCTAAGAAGCATTCTTCCAACAACACTGGTATTTCCTCCACCATGGCTCTGATGAAGGAAATGATGACGAGGGAGTCTCATCTCCCTCGTCATCATTTGGTTGGTTCCCCCAGGAAGTAAGTAAATCGATATCCTCAAACCTGATAAAAAAATGTTTAAAAATTCATATCAAAACATGTTTCTTTACAGCAAAGGAAAAAAATGATTTTAACAATAATATGCAGTTCCACTGCTGCATAATCTAACAGATACATAAGCAAAGATGGGAATTAGTAAGGTTGCGCTTCTGCAATTCACTAGCCGTGTCACTAGATGCAAAAATATATGGAAATACATCAACATTTACTTATGTAGTTTAGACTAACTGCATCATACTGCAAGTAGTATAATGTTAATGTCCTTACATAATTCCATAAGGAGGACATACAAGGTAATGATACTGAAAGGACAAGCGGTACAGGCGCTTATTCTTGTTTTCTACTCCCTCTGTCTCAAAATATAAGAACGTTTTTAACACTACAATAGTGTCAGAAACGTTCTTATATTATGGGACGGACGGAGTACTTCCGAGTCCCCGGATACTAACTAGTGAATGTGTTGGCACCTAAATATACCAACATTATTATCTACTATAAAGAAACAGAGACAAACTGTACTTATAGTACACGAGTACTAAGTAATTCAGGGAATAAGGAGAACAAAATGCGTATTGTTCTGCGAAGATTGTGCATTACCTTAGTCTTTCGTAAGTCCTTATGTCGCATTCCTTGCCCATGATGGAGAACCATCCTCCTCCCCTTACATGAGAGTATGGTACTGTCACAGTTATTTAGTCGGTCATCATCGAGGTTGAAAATAAATACATACATGCATGAAGTAATGCAAGTAGAATTTACAATATTAAACATAATGCAGAAAGTGGACCTAGGTGAGCAAAGAAATCACAATGTAGCAAATACTCCTCACTCAGAACTGGCATTGAATGCATGATTTCAGTAGAATCTAATTTTGCCAGGAAAAGTTGATTGTCTTGTAAGTGCTATGGCAACAAACAGTAGATAACAAAGCAAACATTGATTACAACGGGAAGAAAATTCCCTGCCAAAAAGGACATTGAAAGGGAAAATAGAGAGAATTTACTGATAAGTTGTGAATAAGTAAAGAATAGCAAGGCGAAGATAAAATTGGACCAGTGGATGTACCTATTGCCACTCGACGGGTGTGTGCCATGTATGATTCAAAGTTGTTGTTTTCTCTGATCTCATTGAATAGTTCTGAATGGCATTGCATAATACAGAGCTCTTCCAGCGAGGAGAGTTCCCGGATGCTTAGTGGGAGAGATTTTAAGGACTTGGCCTCTGATATTCTTATGCATCGAAGGAATTGGCGGTTCTGTATCAGCCATTGCTCAGGTAAGCTCTCCATCTGTGGCCCATGTGTAATTACCAACTCTATTGTTCGATGGAGTCTCTTGAGTGGCTCGACAAGCAGCATGGATGGGAGATCGACCTGAAGTTTGTGTATCTGCACCAGATGATCTTCCTCGCCACTAGATGATGCATGTGGAGTCAGGGACGACCCAACCTCCACAAGTTGACTGCAGCATTCGATTTGTAAGTATTGCAGAGATGGAAGGGAGCCGAGACCTCCCAAGCACAAGAGATTCTCGCATCTATATATCACCATATGCCGTAGCGATTTGAAACTCATGAACACATCTGCTGAGGGGAGGGATACAAGGCCGGAGCATTCAATTATGAGGAGATGGTTGAGATAAGTGAGCTCTCCTTTAATAGTTCCAATTGTGCTAAACTTGGTACAATCCGCGATACAGAGTGTTGCAAGTCTATTCATTCCATGAAATGCAATGGACCCAGACTCCAGATTGCGACAGTTTTCGATCTTGAAGTACTGGAGAGCTCCCATGTACATCTCCTGCTCCAATAGACTCCCTTCTAGCGAAGTTAGAAGAGCACATCTCTCGACGACAATGCTCACTAACTGTGATGGCTTAGTCTCACTGCTCCCACCGTCAATCATAGGAAGTTTGGTCAGTCCAACCTTTGATATCCTCAATAGCACCAAGCTTGGAGGTAGAACAGGTAGTTCACTTAACATTGGACAATCATGCACTTCTAGAGTTTCAAGCCTTGGAGGTAGAAAAAATTCCATGGAGGTATTACTAGAAAAATGACCAATCTGTTGTAGCTTAAGAAGTCTTTGGAACTTAATATGCCTGAGCCATACTAGCTTTCCAAGAGAGGGAAGACCTTCCCAGCTTAAACAATCACGCAACTCAAGTGACACCAGGTTTTTGATAGTGAGGTCCTCAATCCAAAATGGAAGTTTGACGCCAGTGTATCCAGCAATTTCCAATTCCATAACATTACAATGTGGCTCAAGGTGTTCAAGAACTAGCGCATCCTTATTGTTTTGTTCGCCAAACCAACTGAGTGACAAAGAATTGAGAGAAATAATTTCATTCAGCTTGGCATCCTTAGCTTCTTCCGGATTCTTGACTTTCTCAAGCCCGCATACTTGTAGCCTGCGGAGAGTTCTTAAGCTCTTGACTTCACTTAATTTGCTGACTATGCTTTCTTTTACCAGGTAGTTATTCAACTCCTGAAGATGAGTGAGTCTGCCAACAGAGAATTCCACAGGATCAAATTCACCATGGCTGTTCTTATTAAATCCATATGATACATATCGCAAGCCATCTAGGTTCCCCAAATATCTTATTTGTGACATTTCTTTTCCTTCTTTATTCCCAACAGTTTTGCAGTAAAACAGCATCAAGTGATACAGTCTAGTAACCCCGCATATCCCCTCTGGAGATATCTGGTGCAGACTGAGATAGCGAAGGTGTATCAATTTGCCACATTTTTCAGTGAGGTGGAAACCACAATCATAATGTTTCTGTCTTGACCGCAAGAGACGCAAGAACTCCAAGCTTTCAATAACTCTTTCAAGTTCACAAACTACATCCTTTTTAACCTCAGCATCACTATGATCAATGACAATAGTGCGCAAATACTTATAGTTGGAGATTTTTTTGACCTCTTCAATAGAAAAGCTGTGAATATTAGCAATGCACATGTGTCTGATAGTGCGGTTATCATCTTCAAAAAACGAAGCATGAGCAACTCTTGCACATTCACCCGAGGACACATCTGTTGCTAAATCATGCATCAAATCATGCATTACATAGTATTCTTCTTTTCTTCCGTTAGTAATATTCGGTCTGGATTTCAGCTCAAAAAATGAACTTTTATTCAGCTGAACCAAAATTTGTGCTCCAATATCCTCAAAAGTTTGTGAATCACTTGCACGCTGCGAGATCAATCCTGAACCCATCCACATTTGGATCAATTCTTTCTTTTCAAACTCGTAGTCCCGTGGAAATATACAACAGTATCGGAAACAAATTTGAAGCTCCGTTGGTAGTCTATAGTAGCTTAATCTGAGAACCCTCATGATACCCTCTTCGGTTCCACTGAACTGTTTTAGTTCTTCATGCAAGAACCTGTTCCAGTATCCAATCATCATATTCCCTCTCAAATGCCCAGCGACAACCTTTGTTACCAAGGGGCATCCTCCTAGTTTCCTTGCAATTTGCTCTCCAGCTGATTTGAAGTGTTCACAATCTTGCGGATCCAGCCCGAAAAATACATGGTGATTGAGCAACTTAATATTTTCATCTTCTTCTAGTCCTTGTAGTGTCAAGCAGTGACCTCCTTCAACTCCCATTGAGCTTGTGGCCGTGTCTACCACCGATTGCATTCTGGTTGTCAGCAAAATTTTGCTTCCGCTGTTCAAACTCCTGAGAGGAGCAAATAGTTTAGCCCATTCAGATTCTTTCTTATCTTCCCACACATCGTCCAAAACTAACAAAAACTTCATAGACTTGAGCTCCTCTTTGAGATTCTTTTGCAATGGTCCCAAATGATCAGGACCTGGTTTTACCCCTGTAACAGATTCCAGCATTTTACTTGTCACCGTTGTTGCGTCAAAGTTGGTAGACACCGTGACCCAGATGACCTTGAAATGATTCCGCACTGCATCTTCTTTACATATGCTCTGAGCCAAAGTAGTCTTCCCCATGCCACCATGACCAACCACTGAAATAATAGGTACACTATTGATTCTTGTCACACCATCAGCCGACTCAACTGATGTCTTGGTTATCCACTCAATGATCTTCTCCTTCTCCCTTTCTCGCCCAACAAATTTAGATACACTCAATTCAGAGCTTGTCTCACGATCTGCGTCAACTTGCTGCTGGCTGGCAGAAGCAGATTTTTTGAGACGGTCTGCGATAGTGAGGAAATTGGCTATGCCTGCAGCAGATCTGTCCAAACCTTCCACAGCTTTTCTCAGTCTCTTGAGAGTGTCACGTTGAGAAAAATTCTTCAAGGTCTTGTCCAAACTACTAACTTTTTTAACAGATCTGACAACTTTGTGCTTCATCTTAGTAAGAGAAGAGCCCCAATCAATAACCTTACGTTCCTCGGCCTTCTCTTCCAGCTCATAGTACTCGAGCTCATCAACGACGTTCTCAGCATCCTCGACGGCGGCCCTGAGCTGCCACAGACATTTGTCCAGGGCAGGGCTCTCCTCCCTGACGTGGTCTGGGTTGACGACGTCGAACACGGCCTCAATATTTGGCATGGCCAGCTCAAGCCGCTTCTTCAGCTCCTCCATGCCTTCAGATCTGTGGTACTTGTCGAGGTAGCTGAAAGCCTTTCCAACCAAGGAGATGGCAGGAATCGCCACCGCCTTCCCGGCAAACGCAGCCGCAGTAGCCATCTGCCTGCGCTGGAGAAGAGGGAGACGCCGGCAATCTTGTCAGTGTTCCGGCTACCCGAGTCAACGAGCGCCACAAGTGCACCGACAGTGAACGTGGGAGGAGATTGGGTCATACCTACGGGGATGTACCTACCGTGGAGGACGCCCGGCCGGCCGCGGAGTAGCTGGGCTGTGGCTGGTGGCATGACCCCGGCAACTCGCCGGCGAGGAGAACGACGCCGGGAACAGCCAGATGAACGGCAGAGCAGAGTGAGAAGGGGATCTGAGTTGGCTGTGGCACCCAAAGGCGTAAACAAACGTGGAGGTCGTCGTCGCCGTTTGAATTATTTCATCGAAGAGTTGACTTTCAAGACAGATTATCCAAATAATCTCCCTGTGCAGTTGGGCCTTGTTTACTGGAACTTGAAAAAAAAAACATTACTAAAGACAGAGTTCAGCTACGCTACAACGCTGCGCTCCTTCTTCGGCAGTAGAGATATACAACGCTGTGTTGATGCACCCGACCAACGATTTCAGCTGACGACAAAAATCTGGGTTCTACAACATCCCATTGTTAGAGTCCAGACCAAAATAGAGCCTTTCCATGCGTTTGCATTTTCGGCCGTCGGATCGGTTTCCTGATGCGACTCGGGCCGTCGGATCTCGGGCTTGGCTCACGTGAGACGTCGGATATTTACCAGATCATTGTGAGCCGTTGGATAAAATTTCAATTGCAACAGAATGTAAATACGTGCCCCCACCAGGGCATTTCGGTCATTTCGCGTAAGGGGTATAAAAGGGGGCGCTACCGTGGGATGACCTAGCCGCCTCCTCCCTCCCGCACTCGCGCCTCCCCCCGCGCCCAGCTACTGCCGCCTCGCCTCTCTCTCCATCCCGCCCTGCCTCTCTCTCTCTCTCTCCCTCCAAACCCTAACCCGCGCCCGCCTCCCTGCCCCGCCGCCGTCGCTCGCCCAGGCACCCATCCACGACCTCACGCTGCCCCCTCCCGTCTCTCCCTCGCATTGGCCGTCGTGCCCTCCCCTTCTCTGCGCTGCCTCGAAGAAGCACCTCGGTTGCTGCTGCTCCGCATCACCGCTCCTCACCCACGCACCGCGACCGCCTCCTCCCCAGAAACCCTAGCAGCGGCCAGCTCGCCGCCCTCCGCCGTCGCGTCGTCGCGGGGTTCCTCGCGCAGGCGCATGGCGCCAAGGCCGTGACCTCCTCTCGCGCCTCTGCTCCCCCGACGAGGCCGCCGCCTCAATCCCCTGCCCAGCCCACTTCATCACTGAGTCACCGCCGGGGACGCTGCACCGGCCGGTAGGAGGCCGGGCTCGCCGTGGAGCACGGGCTGCAGAAACTATCGGGACCCCAAGGTGAGACACGTCTGGCCCGTCAATCTCGTGCTGTTGTTGGCCGCCATCCCTCTTTGACCACTACAGATCGACATTGGTGAATCTGTTTCCATAGTTCATACCTTGCTGAGGAAAAAACAGCCTTGTCGACATGCTCTAAGAAAGAGTGCTAATGAACACAATCTATTGGGCATGAAAATAAACAAATAATAATTTGATTCCCTCCTGTAGAAACCAAGGAAAAGGCTCTGCCCCTTTTTACTAAACCATAGCAATTAGCAAGAGTATATACTTGTGCTTAACTGAATACTGCAGTATGAGGATGCCATTTTCTACCCGCTCATGTATAGTATTTACTTGGACTTCCCTAGAAAAATCTCATGTTCTATCTTTTTATGTTCCTACGAATCTGATTAGACGAACTACACAGCAGAAGCAGTTTTTGCTAACATATAAGAATACACCAGCATCAGCTGGACGAGGTTTCCGGCCAGTTTGGCACATAGCTTGCGGGTCGCTGACATATTCGACTTAATTTACAGTTAATTTTTCTGCTCAAAATATATTTGCTCTTCAATTTCCTGCTGTAGTTGTCTTTTTGTGTGCTTAGTACAGTGTGTTTGGGGTGTTGCATCTGATAAAATCTCATCAGTAGTGGTTTCGATTTTGATGTTTTATCTTTCATAGAATCTCGGAAGCACACTTAGGTTGGAAACATGCCGGTAGCATTTATTTATCTTTATTTGTTGCTATTTGAGTTAGTTTGCTGCTTGGATATCATGCCATACCAGCTCTAACATCCATGCATATGATTTCTCCAGGGTCATATTCTGAATAATAGTGCAAGGTACTTTGAGTTAATGTTCTGCAAATTAGTGCATCTGGAACGCTAGGATGTGTGGGAACACAAAGGTATGGCAACAAACTCAGAATTTGATTATTAGCCTATTGTCATCCTCAAAACCTGATATTAAAAATATTTATGACTGAAATGTTGACTTGATCTCAAGTCTGATTTGCTAATGGTGGTTATATGATCTCAATTTGTGATATAGTGTGTGATGGATATCAGTTTTCCTGGCTTTCATCGCATTTATTGTATAGTTTTCCTCTTTTATATACTTAGATTAGAGGCCTCTTGATCCATGGCACTGTCATGTGAATTCTCTGTCTTTTTAGTTACATAGATTCATTATTCAGGCCTCAGGCCATCTACTTGCTGGAATAGGCAACAAGTGGAGGAGTGTAGACTATAGAAAATGGTCTTAGGCTGCAAAAGTAGTGGGATGAACATCCCTTGAGCACTATGTAACTCTATGACCTATTCTTAGGTTTATGCTTGATTATTTGTGTAATTTTGGTTGCTCCCGACTCTGTTCTTAGCTGAAGATTATTTATTAGAATTTATGGAAATTGGAGGACATATGTATATGTATAGTAAGTCTTTTATTTTTAGGTTGACATATGTATAGTATCGTCAAGGTGCTTATATATATTTTCAATACATTGGATTATATTTTTCTGGGTGACATATGTATAGTATTGTCCTGCTCCTCGGGTGAGCGCTTCCCCCTATGACCTCGACCCCCTGTCTCTGCTTTTCCACTGCGACAACGTCTTCTTATCCACAATGGCCATAGTGCCCAATGTTTTTACGACATATTTTTGGATCCTGACGCAGTTATGGTATCTTCTATGAGATAATTTGGTTCATCGTGTTGGTAGACCATTCTCTTAGTTGACCATTTGTTTGTGTTTTGGTTCTGGTTGAGATACTAAAGGCATAGGGTACTATGCATTTAGTAAAATACCCTTCATAGACCATTATCTATGAAACTAAAAGTCACTTCATGTTTTGTATGCAGGAGTTGGTGTGTGCCTCCATTGCGGCTTAGGATGTTTATGGCGGTCTTTCTTTTTTATCTGAATGGAGAGGGCCGCTGGTTCTTGATCTTAAGGTTAACCAGTTTTTTTTTATGTTGCGTGCTCATGCTGCTCTATGTTTTCTTTCTTGATCTGAATGGAGAGAGTGCCACTGGTTCTTGATCTTAAGGTGACCCAATTTTTTTATGTTGCGTGCTCATGCTGCTCTCTGTTTTCTTTTAATGCTTCTTGCTTGCTATTTTATTGCTGTTAGGAATGCAGTGTTAATTTAGTTTCCTACTATTTTGATCTGTCAAGTATATTAAAAACTTTGTAAGTTCTAATGTATCAACAAGAATCTGCGGATGCTTCTTTTCTTCTTGGGTTCTTAAAAAAGCACAAAGGTGGTCCATCTTCAACTGTAATCTGTTCGATGCTGTTTTTCTAATTCCCTAGGAAATTATTAGTCATTTTGGTGTTTGGAGGTACACTGTCAAGGCGACTAATAAACTTTTTTCCTTTTACAATGTACAATGCATATATAAGTTAATATTATGTACTTTTGTAAATGAAGTTACTATAGTTGAGAGCATGGATATGGCCCTTCCAAAGCTCTATGCAGCAGAGAACGGCGGGCGCGGCGGAGTGGGACCGTGGGAGGACACGTCGGCCTGCTGCTACGAGTAAGGTCCATACTGTGCTTTTAGTCTCACACCGCAAATTTAATAGAATTTTCACCGCTATATGAACGTTCGCCTCGGGAATGGTCTCACTAAGTACCAGTAGAGTAGGTTAGGACTCGATTATGCCTGTGGGGACAGTGTACAGGGTTGACAGTATCCACTATGTACAAGATTGATCAGTTTTGCCTAATTATTTAGTGGATATTTGTATCACTGGTCATGAAACGATGTTGTTAGTGGTGGATTGGTAGGCAGATGCAAATCAAATCATCATTTTTGTTGATTCGATAGAGCTGACAATATTAAGATCCGCATAAGACGCTTCTGTATCCAAATTCCATGAATGAATCATCAAGTAGAAGAATTTTCTATGAAGTCCATGTTCATGAGATGTAGGGCAATTTCAACTGTCTGTTTAGGGAATGTACCAAAAATTCGTGTTACAATTCAGTAAGAACAAGCACAATTATTTTCTTTTCGGCTTTTGGTTCTAAGCAAGTCCAAATCCTTTAAGCTATTAAACACATGGGAGTGATGTCTGAAGCATACAATACCAGTTGTTCGCTATTCAGTTCACTGATGGCGGCGAGCCATTTGATCTGCAAATCTCGGAAGTGCAGAATTACATGACCTGCAGAATAATTGTGGTGTTTTTGGTGATTAGTTAACTTGGGTTGCTGTACAATTTTTGATTTAAAGCTGAAGGTGTTTGGTCTTGCTGACTTGTGCCCTCTTGTGATGACAGAAAAAAAATTCCAATGGTCCAAAGGATCAGCTCAGGGGACTCGAGGCAGGTCTGGCAGAAGCTCTGTGTCTCAAGTAAGCATTTCAAGCATTTCTTCATCTGTGCACCTCGCAACAATAGCATATAGATTGTACTTCAGTTGTTTCTTTTCATTATCAATGGTTCAACACATGCACTACTTAATCAATGTTTGATTTCATATTGGTCTCCTTGCCTTTCACTGCATTTAATGGAAGAGCTGAAATATTGTAAACTATCTTGGCAGCCCAACTAAAGAAAGGGTCAGAAAGTAAGCTCACCAGCGAGTCAATTTCAAATGCTACTACAACGAAACGAGCAGCTCAGGAGCTTGATCTTTGATCAGAGGTCTAGGACTAGGAGAGATGAGTTTGCAGGTGTAATATCACATCGCCTTTAAGGTAAAATATACATTCCACTCAAACCAAGTGCTTCTCAGAATTATTCAAAGTTTTGAATAGCGGGCTAAGCCTCTTAGCGACGGCTCATGCTGCCAATGTATATATTTAAGTCCACTATTTCAGTGGAATAATCTACCAATAACTCACATAGGCTGTTAAGTACCAGGACTTTGTCTGCCAAATAACTCGCATAGGATTTAGAATTATGCTTTTGGTTGGTTTAGTTTATTAATACTACTTGAGGTAGCCTTTTGAAAATATATGTAAGCAGACCCGAGTACTCATTCAAAGTGTTTTGTTATTAACATTCATATATATGTAGCTCTGATAAGTGTTGGTGGGTTTAGTTTTCCAATACAATAACTGATGTTTTCTGTATAGAATAAGATGGAACTAAACATATCCAGTGCAACATTTGGAATTACTCAACTTTGACAAGCTTCAACAGATATAGCTTTACAATACTCCCCCCGTCCCAAAATAAGTGTCGCTGATTTAGTACAAAGTTGTAGAATAAGTGAGACTTATTTTGGGATGGAGGGAGTACCATATAGTTCATCTTGCTTTCTCAGGATAGCATGCAGATCACCATATTTCCTATTTGATAAGCATATGATATTTACTGTCTAACTCTGAACTATAAATAATATGATTGCAGGTCGCTGTCTATCATCTCTCTCTCTGACTACCCCTCCTCCCATTAATCTATCAATAACTCACATAGGCGTTTAAATTTATAGGAACGAACATGTTATCTTGCAAGTAAATATGTATACCATTTTTTGGCTTAAGAAGCATGGACTATATTTAGATCCCTTTGTTGCCTGCTAGATGGTTTTGTGTAAACGAAAAAGTTACCAAATATTTTCCAGCTATCTCTTGAGTGATTTTGCTTGTTAGTAATGTTTACACTACCTAAATCCTAAGCTAGGGTTTATCAGTAATTAGATATACTTAGGTAAGTAGAACTGTAGAATCTACTAATAAAGGTTCATCAAAATGGGGAATCTTTCATGTACATGATCACATTTTTTGTTGGGATTCTTTACTTATTTTCCTCCCCTGAACCAGGACATCACAACCTCTATTTGCTTGATTAAGCGGCTTTGATCAGTTGGTGTAAATACTAAGGCTTTTTATCAAGAGCAAATCATAAAGTCATATATTGTAGATTTGTAGACTAAAATAGCCGTTCATCCTCACTATTTGATTTTGGATGTCCCTCTTAATGTTTCTCCAGCTGACTACAAAGTTGTTGTTTTAGTTGCTGCCACATATTTTTATTTTGTTGAATGTGGGAGAATAGCGAAAGGGGTACATTTCAGTTATCATATGATTAGAAATATACCTTGCTCCCTATCTTTTTGGATATGCACTTCTGTTAGTTATGTGAGCTATGGTTGTCCTGTTACATGTACTTCTTGGGGCAGTAGCACTACTCATCTGCATGTACAATGTTTATTTATATACAAGACAGAGTGACTGCAGACTTGGTTTATATTAGGTCTCCTTTCCAAACATGGTTCTAATTTTTTTTTCTTTGATGCCAGGTGCCACATTGTGCAGAACAAGGAGAGATTGTCGAGGCGGAGCCGTGACGATTGTGGAGGTCATGATCATTAGTTCATCATCATGAAGCAGAAGAAGTCGATATAGCTTTTGCCATGGCGTGGTTCTCACCTGCTTTGCGAGTACTTATTTTATATGCTGGGGCTTAAAATTAGTTTTGTGGCATCATGGATAAGGCAAATATGACAACTGTCTCTACTGTTCTGTTTTTTGGCCAATTTCTTTTCCACTGGCCCATTATAACCTCTGTTAGATAGTTTGCAACATGCTCACATGGTAAAGGTGTCCTAAACTGACGATTCATGTTTCTTGTGGAACGCCACCTATCTATTTTTCATGTAGGATTTTGGCTTAAAACTGGTTTTGTGGCATCATGAATTTCATTATGTTCTGGAAGTCAAGGTTCTGGTCGATTGATTTATGTCTTGAATTTCCTTATGTTTTCCTTTGTGGTCATCTGTCCTGCGAGTTATTGTACATGCACCTCCATTCTTATGCTGAAGACAAAATTTGTGAATGATTCTGTAGGAGTTCGGAGTACTATGAGCATTTCTGAAGGTTCACACCATGGCGACTGCTGGAGCAAGCATTCACCTCAATGCAGGGGACATCTGGTTGATAACAATCTTCTCCCGTTTAGTTATCCTTTGCTGTTCCATTTTTAATCTCCTCCTGCTTGAAAGTTTTTTGTTCCTTTCGTTCTTCTTGCCGAGTACTTCATGGCCTGGTTGTGTTTGACCCCTTCGTGGTGCTGACTGGTGTGCCACCCCGGTGAGATCCAACATGAAGAATAGGAAGTAGAGAGGGAGGTGGGGAGGACTTGTGTAAAGATGATTAGGGGGTCATGGATTTGTGTACCTAGCTACCATACCTAATATTGTGTCTGCTACACATATTTATTTTTATGGTTTGCTTCCTGGTGTTCTAAGATTTCCTGCCAGCAATACCTCCATCAAACCTAGGAAGACAATTTTTTAGTAATGTATTGCCTTTTGTGCCATGCTTGTGGATATGCTTTTTTGGGTCACAAAATTGTATTTGTTTCCATTCTAGGTTCACTTCCATCTCCTTAGAATTGTATCAACAGTTCTTTCGGACAACGCCTCGACGAGCAAGATCTTATAGAGCTATCCAATACACTACTTTCACCGTATGTCATAGAAGGACTATATATATATCGGTTCTCTTAGGCTACTTTGAGGACTTGCTTTTGGTATATCATGTGACATTTTCTATGACATGCTCAAAGTGATGTAATTAACCAAACCATTATTGTTATTAGTGCTTAGTTCCTCCTATATCTTTCTTTGAAAAAATCAAATAATGGAATCAATGGTCTATATTTCCTTCAGTCTCTCGAATATATATTGCGTAACCAGTAGTGGACTGGTGGGTGATGCCATCGTGTAACAGCCTGAATCGAATATGAATAGTGTTCTATCAAGTTGGATATAATGTCACTGCATAGTAAATAAGTTATTGTATGCTGCAATTCTTCTTTGTTTTTGGTATGCTGTTGTAAACCTGCACACTTTTCCCTTTCATCATGTCAATCTATCAAATTTGAAGTGTGACCTACTGTGTTGGATGGTTGCTGGGTTGGGTATGACCGCACCTGGCTGGGGTGCGGGGTGCGGCAAGCCGCACTTTCCATCTAGTGCTTTATCAAACTACACAAAAAGGATGCATCTTGCTGTACACCGTAGCCTTGAGACGCCACGATCGAATAGCCTGAGTCCGAGTTAGTGGTTCAAGTTTTGATTAATAGCCCCAGTTTCAGTCAACAGACATCAAACTCCTCACCGTATGTCATGGCTGGTTAAGCTCCTGCAGTGATACATATAACCATGGACTAGATGATAAAATTAGAGGAGGAGCTACGTGTAGCATCCTTGCTAGTGCTGGTATAGCGCTTCTGCTCCGGTGCTCCCCTGGAGTGAACGTTCAGCGCGAGAAACACAAGGACGGCCCAGATGCATCTATGGCCGTTCGTAACGAGGGGCACGATGGTCATTTCAGATGGGCGTAGAGCGCGCGTAGACCAGTCGTAGAGCCCTGTACGAGCCCGCGCCGGCCCATGTACTATTGTACGCCGGGCGTGTATGTGTATTATACGGTGGCGTTCGTGTTTTCCCGCGGTCGTGCGCGTCCACGTGTGCGTGGATAACTTCCAAAAAAAGGCCGACAGTATAAGAGGAGGGGAACCGGCACCGGCCGTATCGCCCACCCATTTCCCCCCAAATCGCCTCCCTCTCCCTCCTCTCTCCTCTGCATCATCGTCTCCCTCTCTCCTCCTGCTTGCTTGTGACTCGGATGGAGTAAGGCCGTGGCAAAGCCGCCGTCACGGACGGAGATCTGAAGAAGACGGGCACGCAGACTGCGGGAGATGCCGTGCAGGCCTGCGTCGGAGGTGCGGGTGCGGGAGGTGCTGCATCCCCACGAGCGGCGGTTCTGGAGGAGAAGAAGGTGGCCCTGTCGGACTCCGCCGTGTCGGAGCTGGGCGTTGACGGCGTCGAGCGGCGCGTCTCATGGACATGCGGAGGCCGGCGGCGAGCACGTGGACTTGCAGGTAATCCTTGCCAACAGTCCCCTCCGTTGCTACTTATGAAGGAGATATGCCCTAGAGGCAATAATAAAGTTGTTATTTATATTTCCTTATATCATGATAAATGTTTATTATTCATGCTAGAATTGTATTAGTCGGAAACTTGATTCATGTGTGAATACATAGACAAAACATAGTGTCCCTAGCTAGTATGCCTCTACTTGACTAGCTTGTTAATCAAAGATGGTTAAATTTCCTGACCATAGACATGTGTTGTCATTTGATGAACGGGATCACATCATTAGGAGAATGATGTGATGGACAAGACCCATCTGTTAGCTTAGCATAATGATCGTTTAGTTTTATTGCTATTGCTTTATTCATGACTTATACATATTCCGTTGACTATGAGATTATGCAACTCCCGAATACCGGAGGAACACCTTGTGTGCTATCAAATGTCACAACATAACTGGGTGATTATAAAATTGCTCTACAGGTGTCTCCGAAGGTGTTTGTTGGGTTGGCATAGATCGAGATTAGGATTTGTCACTCTGAGTATCAGAGAGGTATCTCTGGGCCCTCTCGGTAATGCACATCATGATAAGCATTGCAAGCAATGCAACTCATGAGTTAGTTGCGGGATGATGCATTACAGAACGAGTAAAGAGACTTGCCGGTAACGAGATTGAACTAGGTATGAAGATACCGACGATCGAATCTCGGGCAAGTAACATACCGATGACAAAGGGAATGACGTATGTTGTCATTACGGTTTGACCGATAAAGATCTTCGTAGAATATGTAGGAACCAATATGAGCATCCAGGTTCCGATGTTGGTTATTGATCAAAGATGTTTCTCAGTCATCTCTACATAGTTCTCGAACCCGTAGAGTCCGCACGCTTAATGTTCGATGACGATTTGTATTATGAGTTATGTGTTTTTGGTGACCGAAGATTGTTCGGAGTCCCGGATGAGATCACGGACATGACGAGGAGTCTCGAAATGGTCGAGAAGTAAAGATTGATATATTGGAAGATGGTATGCGGACACCGGAATGGTTTCGGAGTGGTTCGGGTATTTTTCGGAGTACCGAGGGGTTACCAGAACCCCCCGGGGAAGTATTGGGCCTACATGGGCCATAGGGGAGAGAAAGGGGAGCTCGCAAGGGGTGGCGCACGCCCCCTCCAAGGGAGTCCGAATTGGACAAGGAGGAGGGGGCGCGACCCCCTTTCCCTCTCCCTCTCCCTCCCCTTTCCCCCTTCGAAAGAAAGGAAGGGGGGGGGGCGACTAGGATTGGGAGTCCTAGTCAGTTTCCCCCCACTTGGGGGCGCTCCTAGGGCCGGCCTCCTCCCCTCCTCCTTTATATACGGGGGCAGGTGGCACCCCAAAGCACAACAGTTGTTTCTTAGCCGTGTGCGGTGCCCCCCTCCACAGTTTACTCCTCCGGTCATATCGTCGTAGTGCTTAGGCAAAGCCCTGCGCGGATCACATCACCATCACCGTCACCATGCCGTCGTGCTGATGAAACTCTCCCTCGACACTTTGCTGGATCAAGAGTTCGAGGGACGTCATCGAGATGAACATGTGCAGAACTCAGAGGTGCCGTACGTTCGGTGCTTGATCGGTTGGATCGCGAAGACGTTCGCCTACATCAACCGCGTTAAGCTAACGCTTCCGCTTTCGGTCTACGAGGGTACATGGACACACTCTCCCCCTCTCGTTGCTATGCATCTCCTAGATAGATCTTGCTGTTCGTAGGAATTTTTTTGAAATTGCATGCTACATTCCCCAAAAGTGGCATCCGAGCCAGGTCTATGTGTAGATGATATGCACGAGTAGAACACAAAGAGTTGTGGGCGATCATAGTCATACTGCTTACCACCAACGTCTTATTTTGATTCGGCGGTATTGTTGGATGAAGCGGCCTGGACCAACCTTACATGACCATGTTCATGAGACCGGTTCCACCGGCAGACATGCAACTTGTTTTGCATAAAGGTGGCTGGCGGGTGTCTGTTTCTCCAACTTTAGTTGAATCGAATTTGACTACGGCCATTCCTTGTTGAAGGTTAAAACAACACACTTGACGAAAAATCGTTGTAGTTTTGATGCGTAGGTAAGAACGGTTCTTACTAGAAACCCGTAGTAGCCCACTGGTGCGCGTCGGTCCTAAACAAACGGTTTAAAACCCCTTTCCGTGATGGCATCTGGAACAGTCTCCAAGTGAGTGTGGGCGATAGGGGGGTCCTTCCCACACGACCCATAAACCGTCGGGGATATGCCCTCCTGGCACACACGTTCGGCAAAATGAGGCCGTGTGCGACCGGCGAGCGCTCAAATACGGAAATACATGAAGTAGAGCTAAAAATACAATTATACGGTGAAATTGTTTCCGGTCGCAAGTACATCCCACACAGTCAGTCCCCGCTAAACGTTTCCGTTCGTATGCACATCCCACACATTCGCTCCAAGGAAAACGTTTCCGTTCACAGGTACATCACACACAATTTTTCCCGTTAAATCGTTTGCGTTATTGAATGTAGCACACACGGTCCGTAGAAGAAACTGTGTGGCAAAGGATGTCCATGACACACATTTTTTATGTGGTAAACGTTTGCGCAAGGTGGCCTAACGCAAACAGTTTTCAAGAGAAAGTCGTGTGTGATTGTTCATTGATCCAACACGGTTTATTCCTAGAAACTATGTGCGTTGCCTAAGGTCATCGCCCACGGTATTTCTTGAACAACAGTTTGCAATATCAAAACCCAATTAGCAGGCTAATTCGCCATTACCAGGCTAATTGCCCTATTATTAATAATCCATTTATTAATCTAATTGACATTCATATTAAGCACACAATATATTTCATTTCCATATTAAGGAAGCAGAATTTCATAATTGAAATACATCAGAGTACAACATGATATAGCTTCAGCACTCAGCTACCCCATTACACAACTGCACCAGTAGCAAGTTCCACATGCAACATGTAGAACCTTTTGAAATTAGCATCATAGACGGTATATAGACAGATGCATCTCATCTGGAAAACTGTTGAAGTCGAAGGCAAATATTGAGCCTTCATTCATGTTGAAGGTCTTTGCAACTTTAGGCCAGTGACTGTGGATGATTGACCGTCCGTCCTTCGACCTCTTCAGGAACACTTCAATATTGAACCATGGGTGTTGTATGAAAACCTTCCTTGCCTCCTGACCATAGAGGTGGTTTGAGAGATAATCATCAGTGAACTGCTTTGGAAAGGCCTGAAAACAAGGATATGCATAAATATCTTCTCTATATTGGAAATGGGGCAAAGGAATAAAAAAAGGCAAGGTATAATAGTTAGCACCATCTTGTAGTGAACTGATGTCTTCTTCATTGTGCAGACAAAGATCTTGTTGTTTTTTGTCGCTAATTTCTTTATCCTAACAATCTTTCTGAGTTTCTTGATTTGATTGATATTCATGGACAACTCATTTCCCCATATGCAAAAAGGGTCGAACAGTGGGTCAAAACCTCTGACAGCAGGACCTACATGTGCAAGACCAAATTGTTAAAAACCAAAATATTAGAATGGTTCCTGCAATTGCACAATAATGTGCTATTAGACAACGGACCATGCACGTGCTAACCTCGATTGTAAACCTTAGTGCTTCCCATTGTTTCCCTGCAACACATATAAGGTAGTTAGTCATTAGGTTAAGTAAGGGTTCGCATGCTATCAGTAAAATATGTTGATGAAAAATAAGCACATTGCAGATTCATCAGATTAATTGAAGCCACACGGAAACCCATTTACCCAAACCAAGCATGATTAAGAACTAGGAAATATAGCACTTGTATATGTTTCTCATGTATTAAGTGCAGCCAAATTCGATTTATTCCTCACATGCACAACAATACAAAATTCTACCCACGACAATTGGACATCCCATTGCAGAATTGAACCAAGCAGTTAACTAAACACCACAACAAATGAACCAAACATTAACTGAGCACCATATTGCACAATATAACATTGAACCAAACAGTTAACTAAACACCACAACAAATGAACCAAACATTAACTGAGCACCACATTGCACAATATAACATACTCCTAATAGAAGATCAGACAGTTAATCAAACAGTTAACTACAGCCAATTGTAGCAATTGTATGTGTTTCTCATGCATTTACTACAGCCAAATTCAATTTATTCCTCACATGGTATACAATAACAGAATGCACCCACAATTTTGTAAAGATAAATTCGATTTATTCCTCACATGGAAGACAATACAAAATTGCAGCCTGAAGAATTGAACATCACATTTGCAGAATTGAACCAAACAGTTAACTGAAGACGGCAACTAATTAACAAAACAGTTAATAAGTGAGCACCACACTGCACGACATATAGAACATATACACTAGAGCAACAGATTGCATGGTGAAATTAGATAGCACAATTCACTAGATTTTGTGAAGGAAAGGCAGGAGCAGCACACGCAACGGGTAAACCGAGCATGCTTAACCGGCGTAGCTAGCAATTGGCAAGGTGCTCCTTCAAGATCTGGGGGTCGGCACGAATGGCAGCCATCGCGACCTCATCCGTGCGTGCAACCACGATTTGCTTCTCCGCTGCCAAATTCTCCTTGAGGTCCTGGCTATACTGTGTGCACCATGGCTTAGGCCGGCGCTTATTTGTTGGAGGGGTCGGTGATTTGGGTGGAAGGTGTCGCGCTCGCGCCGGCGGTCAGGGCATGTGGGATGTGGAAGGAGGAGGAGGATGGGGGTCGGGTGTGGATTACCTGCCTGGATAGAGGAGGCCGAGCAGCGTGAAGGAGGGTCGCCGGCGAGGAGGCGGCGGCGCTGCAAGCAAGGAGTGAAGGTTTCAACTTGGAAAGGAAGGCGGAAAGAGGGGAAATGTGGCTTTTGGTAAGGGGGAGGGGGCGGGGAGGTAGATATTTCCGTGGAAGCCAAAAATTTGGAATCGCTTCAGCCAAAAAACTGGCGCGCAAAGTGTCATCAGACACGGTCCCTTATTCAGAACTGTGTACGATATGTGGACATCACAAACGATTCAGATGGCTTAACCCGTGTGTGATGAGTTTGAACGTCAAAAGTTTTGGTTCGACATTCCATGGTTATAGTGGTCATCCACGTCATTGCATAATTTGGGTACACAAAGGAGACTACAGCACACCCACACTTCTTAATCGAGCAAGTTCAGCAATTAAACAAAGGTAGCTGACCTAAACCTTACTCTAACAAATTAAAAACCGACGCTCTTAATTAAACAAAACATAGAGTACTACTACGGCTGGTGCTCGTCGATCTCCGCCGCCGCCTCCATGTCCAGATCGCGCCCGACGGTCTCCTGGGGAAGGGGCTCCATGGCATCCATCGCACCATACTCGGCAAGCATCTTACCATCCGCGTCTGCCATCTCTTTGGAAAAGGCCGCCACGAGCTGGGCATGGGAGGACGCGATCTGGGCTTGGACAGGCTCCGTCATTGCAAGGTATGCGGCGGAGGAACGGACGGCTGCTCGAACGCTCTCGGCGATTGCCAACTCTTCGGCCGTGGGTTGCCGACCGTTGTCGGAGAAGCTTCGTTCGATTTATGCGGTGACCGCCAGGAGCTGGGCGTGGGCGGCCTCGACATGGTCGTGGGCAGCCTCCATCAGGGGCTAAGGCCGCCGCTGCGGAACGGACAACTGTTGTGCCGCTCTCGCCAGTTGCTATCCCCGAGGCAGATGTTGCTGTCGCCACCTGAGAAGCAACAGCGGCCGTTTGGGCTGCCTTTGCCGCCCGGTCGCAAATTGCGGCAGCGCTTATGCACCTTGTTAGCACGCGCATGGCGGCTGCGGCTGCGCTCTTGCCGAAGTGGGCCATCAAAGTTGCCCTCACGACGCGGGTCCACGTGCCCATCTTTCACCGGCGACGATTGAACAATGAAATGATATTTGGGGAGCGAGCTAGTGTGCTTGACACGCCGGCTGTGGACTGTAGCCGACGCACCTTCTCGCGTAAGCCATAGGCGTACTATACACCGACGGTGCTCCAAGATATTTTGTAGTACATCTCACACGGTTGATGATAATAAACTGTGTGCGATCTACTTGATTTTTCATCTTGATTTGAATTACATAATGGGGTTACAGCGGAAATGGACGGTGTTTGAATTGCTAGACCTTTTATCTGGAGTGAACATGCAACTATATGTGTGTCGTAAAAGAATTGGAATTATTCAGGGTTCGTTTGAACATTTTATACATTAAATTGGTTTTCTACCCATTTCAGGTGAAAAATTCAAATTTGAACTACATGCACATGCTCCAGTGCATATAAATTGGTTGAAAAATCAAATCTATGTCCTTGGGTGCATGCTTAGGTCCCATGCAACAAATGGGAATGAATTTCAAACACCAGGGCACCGTTGATTGCCGGCAAAACATTGAGATGCCTGGTTTTTAAATTCTAGTAAATCCAAAACTCGTCAGAAAATTCATGAAACTTGGCATGCTATCATGGAGCGGCATCAACATGCCGTGGTACAAATTTTGTCCCATTTGGGGCAGGTTTGGGTATATGCTTCTCACAAACCGGAGCTTCTCACAACAAGCATGATGGTTTTCGGTAGGGAACGTCCCACCTTTGTGGACGAAACGATATCCATTGCCTCTTATTGCTTTCAAATTATTTTCTCGTGTCAACATAGAACAACAGGACTGTTGTGTGATTTTTTGTGATTTTTCGGGGTTCGTTTGGACATTTTTATGCATTAACTGAGTTTTCAATGCATTTTATGTGCATAACTCAAATTTGAACTACATGCACATGCTCAAGTGCATATAAATTGGTTGAAAAATCAAATCTGTTGAAAGGATCGATATAGTTGACTAGAGGGGGGGGGGTGAATAGGCAACTAACAATTTTTAGCTTTTCTTTACCAATTTAAACTTTGCATCAAAGTAAGTTGTCTAGATATGCAACTAGGTGAGCAACCTATATGATGCAACAACAACAAGCACACATGCAAGCAAGAGATATAACACAAATAAGCTTGCACAAGTAAAGGCACGAGATAACCAAGAGTGGAGCCGGTGAAGACGAGGATGTGTTACCGAAGTTCCTTCCCTTTGAGGGGAAGTACGTCTCCGTTGGAGCGGTGTGGAGGCACAATGCTCCCCAAGAAGCCACTAGGGCCACCGTATTCTCCTCACGCCCTCACACAATGCAAGATGCCGTGATTCCACTATTGGTGCCCTTGGAGGCGGCGACCGAACCTTTACAAACAAGGTTGGGGCTATCTCCACAACTTAATTAGAGGCTCCCAACAACACCATGAAGCTTCACCACAATGGACTATGGCTCCGCGGTGACCTCAACCGTCTAGGGTGCTCAAACACCCAAGAGTAACAAGATCCACAAGGGATTAGTGGGGGGGGGATCAAATTTCTCTTGGTGGAAGTGTAGATCGTGGCCTTCTCAACCAATCCCTAGAGAATCAACAAGTTTGATTGGCTAGGGAGAGAGATCGGGGAGCTTGGAGCAACAATGGAGCTTGGAGGTGGAAGAGGTGGTCAACTAGAGGAAGAAGACGCCCCTTATATAGTGGAAGAACAAATCCAACCGTTATCCACCAACTCAGCCTGTGTAACGCGGTACTACCGTACCTGAGGCGCGGTACTACCGCAGGGGCACGCGGTACTACCACAGGGCCCCGCGGTACTACCGCCCACGCAGCAGAGACCAGAACAGCCCAAAATGCACTAAAGCAGAGGGTGGTAGTACTGCTGGCGCGGTACTACCGCGCCCCCTTGCGGTACTACCGCAAGGCAGGGGCTGTCCAGAGATGGGAAGGCACGGATTTAAAAGTTACATCCGTGGCTACTTCCGCAGAGTTGGAGTCGATGCAAAAACCCGACGCGGTAGTACCGTAAGCCAGCTGCGGTACTACCGCGCGAGGCGCGGATGTAAAAAATTACATCCGCCCCTTACTGCCGCGCACTTGCGGAACTAAGCCAGATACCACGGTACTACCGCGCCCTGTGCGCGGTACTATCGTGATGGGTGCCACCCACTAGGGAGAGGGTGACAACATCTGGACTACGGCCACAGTACTACCGCTTTCCTAGAAGCGGTACTACCGTGTGCGCTTGCGGTACTACCGCGCCAGCGGGCAGTACTACCGCAAGGGCCTGCGGTACTACCGCTCTAAGGAGCAGTACTACCGCACGCCCTAGTTCAGCAAGCACGAGCAATATTTGATAGACAAGGAAAACATAGGATGCTCCAAAGGCTAGAAGAAAAGGAGGTGCAAAGGAAGATGTGTACGTGATGAATCCACCCAACCTTTCCAACGTGGACCCCCTCTTAATAGTACGGCTTCCCTATCACTCAATACCACCAAAAAGAAACGTAGAGAAATGCCTTCTTCCATAGCCTTCGAGGGGAACCAAATCATCTTGTGCGTAGTCAATATATATCTGAAATATTCGATGCACATGATTAGTCCGCAAAAGTATTTTCATCAATCACCAAAACCAACTAAGGGATAAAAATGCTCTTACAATCTCCCCCTTTTTGGTGGATTGATGACAACACGGGATTTACACAAGGGTATAACGCAAAGAGCAAGGGCAAACCCCAAGTCTCTAAAATATAGACGGGCTCCCCCTAGATGTGTGCTATCTCGATAAGTGCTTTGGACTGCACGGCACACATACTAGGATCAACACTCCCCCTATATTTTATAGACATGGCATATCTTGCAATAAGGCTAAAACTAAGCAAGATAGAAAAGAGCATAATGTAATAAGAACAAGATAGAAAAAGCTCACTACGGTACGATAGAGTGCATATGTCTTACACCATACGATAGAAGGTCTCACAAGCACAAACCAAAGCAAACCAAAGCAAACGAAATAAACGAAGTTCAACTGACCCAAACACGACACAACTCGCAAATCCTACACTCTCTCCCCCTTTGGCATCGAGACGCCAAAAAGGCAGAGAGGACACCTACAACAATAGTGGTGGCTCAAGCTGAGTAGTCACTCGCACGCTCCCTGTCAGACTCTGCAGCTGGGACGGACTCCTCGTCAGACTCGGTCCACTGATAACCCTGCTTGGCAATCCATTCTGCCTCTGGGGTGATGTGCTCCTCTGACCCGCTGAATATGTTCTCGCCAAAGGTCCTGAAAATCCGCTTGTCGCGGCGGCGAGTCTCCTTGGAAGCCACATGGGTCTTGTACTGCCCCTTTGCCTGCATACAGAACAAAACCTTCATCTTGTTCTTCAGTCGCTTAGGCCAAGATGGCTCAGAGGTGGGAGGGATGTAACCCTCAGAGCTGTCCTCGTCTGCGGCCTCCTCCTCATCCTCATCTGCATCCACGTCCATGGCAGCCGCGACATCAGCACGAGAGGTAGTGTTGGCCCACTGAGTATTGACAAGGAGGTTGATGGGCTCATGCCGGATCCAACTAGGGGCCTCAAACTCATCCTGGGGGTAGAGCTTCTCCCAAGTTGCCGAGATCAACTGAAACAGATAAGGTCCATAGATGGGGACCTTGTGGTTGAAGACCGCAAACCGAAGCTCATGCCACATGATATGTGAGACATCAAGTGGTAGTGTCTGAGAGTTGCGAGCGTCTTCACACAGGAGCATCATATCCATACGATAGGCATGCACCTTGTCATTGTCCCTAATGCGTGGGAAGAGAGTGTTGCGGAAGATCCGGTGCATGATGTCAAGAAAAGAGTTGAGTACCCAAGTTGACTTGCCATTGGAGAGCTTCTTCTCCACATAGAAGGGTAGAAGCCTGTTCTTGTTGGCAGACTCGGAATTAGCATGAGGGCGAACACCTTGGGGTGTGGCGAGCCCCTCATCCGGAACCCCAAGCAAAGTCATGAATTCCTTCCAAGTAGCAGTCAGCTGCCGACCATTGGTCATCCAAGTCATGGTCCTTTCCTCATTGGGATGAAAATGCACTGAGGCAAAGAACTGAGCAAGGATCTGAGGATCATAGTCTTTGTGGAATGAGATGATATGCCCAATGCCAAATTGCTCCACTAGGTCTAAAGCCTCACCAAAGTAGTCCTGGTGCTTCTCTTGCTTCATGTGATGCATGTTGATCCACTTCACCTCCACATAGGTGTTTTGCTTGGCCTTGATGACATCCAGATAAATGAGATTCTGCTGCTTGGTCCAGAATAGCTCATTCCCTCGAAAGTTGGCACGAGGGTTTCCATATGGATTGATCTTCCTCCGAGAGATGAACTCAGCAAGCGGCATCTCATCCATACTCATGGTGGGTTCCTTCTCTTTGGTGGCGGTGGGCTTGGTTCTGCGTTGGGGGGCATTGGAGCCCTCTGCTGCCTCTGGGTTGCGCATACGCTTGGATACCGTGTCACGGCTTGGATTGGAGCGGCGAGCCGGAGCACCTGAGCCACCACCTAAAACACACACCACAAAACAAACACGCACGAAACGCGAGAAGGATCAATGCAAAAACCACAGCAAAGCAGGTGAAACAAGTAGACATAGCACGTGAGAAGTGCCACAAGAGGGATTTGAGTCAACGGTAGTATCGTGTGTTGCGCCACGTGCGGTAGTACAGCTCCAAGGAGCGGTAGTACCAGAGACGCGGTAGTACCGCACCAGTAGGGCGGTAGTACCGGACGCGCGGTAGTACCACACCTGAAGAGCGGTAGTACCGCATGGTTGCAGATCCGAAATGGCCATGAAGATCTGAGCACAACCGTGACAACACGCGGTACTACGGTCGATCAAATCCATCACGGGACAACTTTAGCAAGTACCATCACTACACAAAACTACTCTCCTACATCCTACTCTTGCAAAGATTTGGCCTAAAATCTCAACAACAACTTGCATCTCCCCAAAACCTAAAATCAACAAGACGAACAAGAAAAAGGGAGGGATTGAGGGAGAAACCTTGTTCCATGGCAAGAGGGAGTGGTGGGGAACGATCCCACCGGTCGGAATCCGAGGAGAGCGGCCGGAGACGGAGATCCGGCAAGGACCTCCAGCGCCGTTCTTGAGCGAGAGAGAGAGAGAGAGACGGAGTGGGGAGAGAGACGAATGGTTTTGGGGGAGTTAGAACTCCCCCTGCCCGTGTTTAACCCCCCACGCACCCTCGACCGCACGGTAGTACCGCATGTCACCGCGGTAGTACCGCCCCGGGCGGAAGTACCGCACCGTGGCTTTAGTACCGCTCCCCCAGGCGGCAGTAAAAAATTACTGCCGCGCTAGGTGCGGAAGTACCGTGCGCTCCTCACACGGTAGTACCGCACGTCATTGCGGTAGTACCGCCTGGGCGGAAGTCTCGCACCGAGGCCGTAGTACCGCTCCCCCAGGCGGAAGTAAAAAGTTACTGCCGCGCTGGGTGCGGAAGTACCGCGCGCTCCCCACGCAGTAGTACCGTGGCATGCCGCGGTAGTACCGTGAGCTCAAGAAAAAATAGTTTCAACCAAACGAGAGAACACCGAATCACGGAACCTTCAAGCGAAAGACCACACCAAAGAGCTAACACACTGGACACCACAAGCACAAGCTCGGCACGAAGGAAGAGAGGTAAGAGACAACAAAGACCAAAAACGAGACACAATCTCTCCAAGGAGAGGGCGGTGGCCAGAGCCACCTATGTTTGAGTCAATTGGTATGGCACCACGAAGAATTATCCTTGGGCCCATGACCAAAACTCGTCTTTGAAGCACAAGTACCATCAAAAATGGCTAATGTGGAAGAGTTGATCACTTTATGCATAATGGGGGGAGGGAGAGTTCATTGAGAGAACAACACTCCCCCTATGTCCATGCCTACACCTAGGTTAGACAACAAGTTGAGTGAGGTGGGGTGTGCAAGGGTTCAAGCAACATTGCTCGAATCAATGATATTTAGCTCATGCCTTAACTCGCGAAATCTTGCTTCATCCAAAGGCTTCATGAAAATATCTGCAAGGTTATCATGGGTGTTGACGTAGTTGAGCTCGATCTCCCCTCGCCTAATGTGATCCCGGATGAAGTGATACCGAATCTCAATATGCTTCGTCTTGAAGTGTTGCACTAGGTTGAGAGAGATCTTGATGGCACTTTCATGTCACACCAAAGAGGCACTTTGTCACAAATGACACCGTAATCCTTTAAAGTTTGCCTCATCCATAAGAGTTGTGCACAACAACTACCGGCCGCCACATACTCCGCTTCGGTGGACGAGAGAGACACACAACTTTGCTTCTTGGAGGACCAACTCACCAAAGAGCAACCAAGAAATTGGCACCCTCCGGAAGTGGACTTCCTATCCACTTTGTCTCCCGCCCAATCGGAGTCCTAATATCCTACAAGCTTGAAGTTTGCTCCCCTTGGGTACCATAAGCCAAAGTTTGGGGTATGAGCCAAATATCGAAAGATTTGCTTGACCACCACAAAGTGGCTTTCCTGAGGTGCGGCTTGAAACCGTGCACAAATTCCCACACTCAACATGATATCCGGTCTAGATGCACAAAGGTAAAGCAAGGAGCCAATCATGGAGCGATATACCTTTTGATCCACCGCTTTACCATTGGGATGAATGTCAAGTTGGCACTTGGTGGGCATTGGAGTGGAAGCCGGCTTGACATCACTTAGCTTGAATCTCTTGAGCATGTCTTGAGTGTATTTGGCTTGGTTGATGAAGGTTCCTTCTCTTCTTTGCTTCACTTCGAACCCGAGAAAGAACTTCAACTCTCCCATGGAAGACATCTTGAACTTTGAGGTCATGGGAGCGGCAAATTCCTCATTGAAAGCTTTGTTAGGGGAACCAAAGATAATATCATCAACATATAGTTGGCACACAAACAACTCTCCTTTGACCTTCTTAGTAAAAAGAGTGGGGTCGATTAGCCCAACTTCAAATCCACGGTCTTGTAACAACTCGGTAAGGTGGTCATACCACGCACGTGGGGCTTGTTTAAGGCCATAGAGTGCCTTATCGAGTTGATACACATGATCAGGAAAGTAGGGATCCTCGAACCCGGGGGGTTGCTTGACATATACTAACTCATTAATGGGACCATTAAGAAAAGCACTCTTCACATCCATTTGTTGCAACTTAAAGTTGTGATGAGAAGCATAAGCAATCACAAACGAATGGATTCAAGGCGAGCAACGGGAGCAAAGGTTTCACCGTAGTCGATACCCTCGACTTGGGAGTAGCCTTGTGCTACCAATCTTGCCTTGTTGCGGACGATGGTCCCATGAGCATCTGCTTGTTCTTGAATATCCACTTGGTTCCAATGACATTGTGGTTCCCGGTTGGCCTTGGCACCAATCTCCACACCTTGTTGTACTCGAAGTTGTTGAGTTCTTCATGCATAGCATTAAGCCAATCCGTATCTTTGAGTGCTTCATATACCTTTTGGGGTTCAACACAAGAGACAAATGCGTGATGTTCACAATAGTTTGCCAATTGTCTACGAGTGCTTACCCCCCTTTGAATGCTTCCAAGCACAATTTTCATGAGATGACCCTTGGTGGAGAGCTTGGATGCAATCTTGGCGGCACGATGCTCCAATTGCTCCTCGGTGGTGAGTTGAGGAGCGATCACTTGATCATCTTGAGCGCCGTCTTGAGCTTGTTCTTGATCTTGAACTTGCTCGGAGGAGAGAACTTGACCTTGGGCATCACTTGGTGTGTCAACACCGTCTTGAGCATGATCTTGCCCTTGGTCTTGTTCATGAGGTTGAGGGCCTTCACTTTGTTCTTCGGAAGCATGTGGGCCTTGGGTTGGTGATGGCTCCACTTGAGTGGAGCATTGTCCTTCTCCTTCGGCCACAAGGGGTTCCTCAATGGGTAGGATAAAACCAACACCCATTCTTCTTATGGCTTGAGGAGGAATTTCATCACCTACATCACAAGTGCCACTTTGCTCCACTTGGGAGCCGTTATTATCATCAAACTCCACGTTACACGTCTCCTCAATAAGTCCCGTGGATTTATTGAGGACACGGTAAGCATGAGAGTTTGTATCATAACCAACAAATATGCCCTCATAAGCTCTAGCCTCAAATTTAGACAAACGAACACCTTTCTTGAGAATGAAACACTTACACCCGAACACCCGAAAGTACTTGAGGTTGGGCTTGTTACGGGTGAGTATCTCATATGGAGTCTTGTTCAAGCCCTTGCGGAGGTAGAGCCGATTGGATGCATGACACGTGGTGTTGATGGCTTCGGCCCAAAAGTTGTATGGAGACTTGAACTCCGCCATCATGGTCCTTGCCGCATCCATCAACGTCCGGTTCTTCCTCTCCACTACACCATTTTGTTGAGGGGTGTATGGTGCGGAATATTGATGCTTGATCCCCTCATCACTAAGGAACTCATCCAAGGTGTAGTTCTTGAACTCGGTGCCGTTGTCGCTTCTTATAGTCAAGATCTTTGCATTGTATTGACGTTGGGCTTCATTTGCAAAGTCAATGACGGTTTGTTGGGTCTCGCTCTTCCTCTTGAAGAAATATACCCATGTGTATCTTGAGTAGTCATCCACAATCACCAAGCAATACTTTCTATCCCAAGACTATCAAAGGAAGGAGGCCCAAAGAGATCCAAGTGAAGGAGCTCCAAAGGCCTCTTCGAGTAAATGATAGTCGTGGGAGGGTGAGCCTTCTCATGTAGCTTTCCTTCGATACAAGCACGATCTTTAGCAAAACTAACATTTGTTAGTCCACGAACATGGTCCCCCTTGAGAAGACTTTGCAAAGATCTCATATTGACATGGTCTAAACGGCGATGCCAAAGCCATCCCATGTCAACTTTAGCCATTAGGCATGTCGCGGTCTTAGTGGGTCGCTCCGAAAAGTTAATCACATATAGACCATTCTCGACATGCCCAACAAAGGCTACTTTAAGAGTCTTGCTCCACAAGAGGGCCACGGTATCAATATCAAAGGAAGTGGCAAAGCCCATGATTGTAAGTTGACGAACGGAAAGTAAATTGTATGCAAGGGACTCAACAAGCATGACCTTCTCGATCATGAGATCATGAGAAATGACAACCTTGCCAAGTCACAATACCTTAGAAGACAAGGCATCACCCCACTCGACATTGGTGGGCATAGATGGAATCTTGTGCACGTCCACCACCAAGTCCTTACTTCCGGTCATATGGTTTGTAGCTCCACTGTCGAGCAACCATGATCCCCCACCGGAAGCGAACACCTACAAGAGATCAATGCTTGGTTTTAGGTACCCATTTTGTAATGGGTCCTTTGATGTTAGTGACAAGGGTCTTAGGGACCCAAATAGACCATTCAATGTACTCATAAGGAGAACCAACAAATTTGGCATAAACATGTCCATCACTAGCATGGCACAACACATAAGAAGGATTAAAGTCGCCGGCTTTGTTGGGAAGGGAAGTGTTGCCCATCTTGGCATCACCACCCTTCACGGTGTTCTTCTTCTTCTCCTTAGTAGCACCCTCTCCCTCCTTCACAAAGGTTTGCTTGAGAGGGGGAGGTCGTTTGGTCTTGTCATTCTTCTTCTTAATCTTGGACTTGGGTGCGTACCCAATCCCTTCCTTGGCCACAACTTCCTTTTGATTGCTCAGAAGGTCATTGAGGTTCTTCTCGCCTTGTATGCAAGACACAAGACCCTTCTCAAGCTGCTCCTTTAACTTAGCATTCTCCTCAACAAGATGCACATGCTCACAACATGGATTAGTAGCATTTGCATTATCAATTAACACCATATGAGGAAATGTGGCTTCCTCCTTGGTTAGCTTTACTTGAAGTTGATCATGAGACTCCTTGAGGCTAGCATGAGCACCCTTCAAGACTTTGTGAGCCTTGTCGAGAATGTCAAACTCCTCTTTGAGTCTATCAAGATTAACCCCAAGCTTGGCCTTCTCGGAGTTTAGCACACGAGAAACAACAAGAGCATGATCAAGATCTTTCTTTAACTTAGCATGATCATAGCTGTGTGACTCCTCAAGAGCCAAACGAAGACCACGCTCTTCCTCAAGAGCATTGGAAAGATCCGAAATCTCATCGGCATAGTCACGACTATGCCCCTCCATCTTAGAGATGGTATCTTCGTGAACCTCGATCATGTCATTGGCTTCACCAAGTTGTTCCAAGAGAGCAACGAAGTGCTTCTTGGATTTACCCTTGAGTTTACCCATAAAGGTCTCAAACTCATTCTCCTCCACATTAGTTCCCTCATGTTCATCAATGCCATCCATCAAAGAAGGATGATTAATGATGGTAGTTTTGATATTGGGGGTTACCTTGTTGGTGGCTTTAGCCATGAGGCACTTGGCGGTGATGCTCTCATTGGGTGAGTCGAAGAGAGACACCCGTGGAGTCGTCACAATGGCAACGGAGGCCATGGCAACGGACTCACCATCTTCATCATCGTCATGATCCTCATTGTACTCTTCTTGTACCACCAATGCCTTGGGAGGAGTCTTCTTGGTGAAGTTGCTCTTGTTGGGGAAAGACTTGGCCTTGTCCTTTCGGATGAGCTTGCCACCATTGTCTTCCCTCTTCTCATAAGGGCACTCTGCAACAAAGTGGCTCACATTGCCACAATTAAAGCAAGTCCTGACTCGTTGCTTGCCCTTTGCGCCACTTGAATTGTTCTTGTTGAAGTTGGGCCTTGAGTTCTTCTTGCTCCAAAGTTGCCTTGAAGCAAGAGCCATGTGTTCATGATAGGCATACTTCGTATGTTCGAGGTTGCTCTCCTCTTCTTCCTCTTCATCCTCTTCCTCCATACTAACCTTGGCCTTTAGAGCAAGGTTGGGCTTCTTTACTCTTTGAAAGCTTAGTACCGCATTGTCAGCGGTCTTGTCCAAGATGCTCATAGCAATGAACTCATCCAACACTTCACTTGAGGACAAGGTGTGGAAGTCCGGCCTTTGACGAATGGCGGAGGACATGGCTTTGTGGTAGGGCATCATTGCCTTGAGGAATTTGCGCTTGATACAATTGTAATCCATGTCCTTACTTCCATGATCTCGGAGAGAGACCGCGAGTTTGGTTACCCTCCGATAAAGCTCACGAGGTTCTTCATCTTCTTTCATTGCAAACTCATCGGCTTCATCTTGCACCACTTCATAGTTGGAGCGTTGAATGCTTGCGCTTCCCCGATAGAGGGAAAACACTTGGTGCCAAGCATCTTTGGCCATGGAGTAGGGCCGGAGATGAGGAAGATCTTCGGGTGGGATTGCTTCCTGGATGATGAAGAGAGCATTCTCATTGAATTGATTATCCATGGCTTCTCTAGGAGTGAAGTTGCTTCGGTCATGCGGATAGAAACCTTCTTCAATGATTCTCCAAAGGTTAGTGTTCACATGATTTAAATGACGCTTAAAATGATAGACCCAAGAATCAAATTCCACATTCTTCTCAATCTTAGGGGCCGAGCCGACATGATTCAAATGAGTGGAAGGAAGCGGTCCACCATAGACATGTGGAGGTTCCACATGGGCAAAGATGCCGGTGCCATTTTTACCACTAGAAGAAGGAGCTTTCTCGCTAGTAGCTTCCCCCTTGTCGGAGGTAGCATCCGTCACCTTGTTAGCGGGATCACCCACTTTCAACGGTGCGGTGGAAAGTTTAAGCCCTTCTAAGAATTTATTAAACATGCTTTCGACCTCGGTCGTCATGGAGGTTTTCAATGTGTCCAACGCTACATTGAATTCCTCACGAGAGACCGCGGTTCCCCCATCTCCCATAGACGAGACCGGATTCGCACCGGAGTGCTCCTCCACACCATCTATGACGTCAACCATACTCTTCGGACGGTAAAGTCCTTAATAAAGAGACGATGCTCTGATACCAATTGAAAGGATCGATATAGTTGACTAGAGGGGGGGGGGGTGAATAGGCAACTAACAATTTTTAGCTTTTCTTTACCAATTTAAACTTTGCATCAAAGTAGGTTGTCTAGATATGCAACTAGGTGAGCATCCTATATGATGCAACAACAACAAGCACACATGCAAGCAGGAGATATAACACAAATAAGCTTGCACAAGTAAAGGCACGAGATAACCAAGAGTGGAGCTGGTGAAGACGAGGATGTGTTACCGAAGTTCCTTCCCTTTTAGGGGAAGTACGTCTCCGTTGGAGCGGTGTGGAGGCACAATGCTCCCCAAGAAGCCACTAGGGCCACCGTATTCTCCTCACGCCCTCACACAATGCGAGATGCCGTGATTCCACTATTGGTGCTCTTGGAGGCGGCGACCGAACCTTTACAAACAAGGTTGGGGCAATCTCCACAACTTAATTGGAGGCTCCCAACAACACCACGAAGCTTCACCACAATGGACTATGGCTCCGCGGTGACCTCAACCGTCTAGGGTGCTCAAACACCCAAGAGTAACAAGATCCACAAGGGATTAGTGGGGGGAATCAAATTTCTCTTGGTGGAAGTGTAGATCAGGGCCTTCTCAACCAATCCCTAGAGAATCAACAAGTTTGATTGGCTAGGGAGAGAGATCGAGCGAAAATGGAGCTTGGAGCAACAATGGAGCTTGGAGGTGGAAGAGGTGGTCAACTAGAGGAAGAAGACGCCCCTTATATAGTGGAAGAACAAATCCAACCGTTATCCACCAACTCAGCCTGCGCAACGCGGTACTACCGTACCTGAGGCGCGGTACTACCGCAGGGGCACGCGGTACTACCACAGGGCCCCGCGGTACTACCGCCCACGCAGCAGAGACCAGAACAGCCCAAAATGCACTAAAGCAGAGGGCGGTAGTACTGCTGGCGCGGTACTACCGCGCCCCCTTGCGGTACTACCGCAAGGCAGGGGCTGTCCAGAGATGGGAAGGCACAGATATAAAAAATTACATCCGTGGCTACTTCCGCAGAGTTGGACTCGATGCAAAAACCCGACGCGGTAGTACCGTAAGCCAGCTGCGGTACTACCGCGTGAGGCGCGGATGTAAAAAATTACATCCGCCCCTTACTGCCGCATACTTGCGGAACTAAGCCAGATACCACGGTACTACCGCGCCCTGTGCGCGGTACTACTGTGATGGGTGCCAGAGGGTGACAACATCTGGACTACGGCCATAGTACTACCGCTTTCCTAGAAGCGGTACTACCGTGGGCGCTTGCGGTTCTACCGCGCCAGCGGGCGGTACTACCACAAGGGCCTGCGGTACTACCGCTCTAAGGAGCAGTACTACCGCACGCCCTAGTTTAGCAAGCACGAGCAATATTTGCATAGACAAGGAAAACATAGGATGCTCCAAAGGCTAGAAGAAAAGGAGGTGCAAAGGAAGATGTGTACGTGATGAATCCACCCAACCTTTCCAACGCGGACCCCCTCTTAATAGTACGGCTTCCCTACGACTCAATACCACCGAAAAGAAACGTAGAGAAATGCCGTCTTCCATAGCCTTCGAGGGGAACCAAATCATCTTGTGCCTAGTCAATATATATCTGAAATATTCGATGCACATGATTAGTCCGCAAAAGTATTGTCATCAATCACCAAAACCAACTAAGGGATAAAAATGACCTTACATCTGTGTCCTTGGGTGCATGCTTAGGTCCCATGCAAGAAATGGGAATGAATTACAAACACCGGGGCATCGTTGATTGCCGGCAAAACATTGAGATGCCTGGTTTTTAAATTCTAGTAAATCCAAAACTCGTCTGAAATTCATGAAACTTGGCATGCTATCATGGAGCAACATCAACATGCCGTGGTACGAATTTTGTCCCATTTGGGGCAGGTTTGGGTATATGCTTCTCACAAACCGGAGCTTCTCACAACAAGCATGATGGTTTTCGGTAGGGAACGTCCCACCTTTGTGGACGAAATGATATCCATTGCCTCTTATTGCTTTCAATTTTTTTTTCTCGTGTCAACATAGAACAACATGAGTGTTGTGTGATTTTTTGTGATTTTTCGGGGTTCGTTTGGACATTTTTATGCATTAACTGAGTTTTCAATGCATTTCAAGTGAACAATTCAAATTTGAACTACATGCACATGCTCCAGTGCATATAAATTGGTTGAAAAATCAAATCTGTGTCCTTGGGTGCATGCTTAGGTCCCATGCAAGAAATGGGAATGAATTCCAAACACCGGGGCACCGTTGATTGCCGGCAAAAAATTGAGATGCCTGGTTTTTAAATTCTAGTAAATCCAAAATTCGTCTGAAATTCATGAAACTTGGCATGCTATCATGGAGCGGCATCAACATGCCGTGGTACAAATTTTGTCCCATTTGGGGCAGGTTTGGGTATATGCTTCTCACAAATTGGAGCTTCTCCCAACAAGCATGATGGTTTTCGATAGGGAACATCCAACCTTTGTGGACGAAACAATATCCATTGCCTCTTAGTGCTTTCAATTTTTTTTTCTCGTGTCAACATAGAACAACAGGAGTGTCGTGTGATTTTTTGTGATTTTTCAGGGTTCATTTGGACATTTTTATGCATTAATTGAATTTTCAATGCATTTTATGTGCATAATTCAAATTTGAACTACATGCACATGCTCCAGTGCATATAAATTGGTTGAAAAATCAAATCTATGTCCTTGGGTGCATGCTTAGGTCCCATGCAAGAAATGGGAATGAATTTGAAACATCGGGGCACCGTTGATTGGCGGCAAAACATTGAGATGCCTGGTTTTTAAATTCTAGTAAATCCAAAACTCGTCTGAAATTCATGAAACTTGGCATGCTATCATGGAGCGGCATCAACATGCCGTGGTACAAATTTTGTCCCATTTGGGGCAGGTTGGGTATATGCTTCACACAAACCGGAGCTTCTCATAACAAGCATGATGGTTTTCGGTAGGGAACGTCCCACCTTTGTGGACGAAACGATATCCATTGCCTCTTATTGCTTTCAAATTATTTTCTCGTGTCAACATAGAACAACAGGACTGTTGTGTGATTTTTTGTGATTTTTCGGGGTTCGTTTGGACATTTTATGCATTAACTGAGTTTTCAATGCATTTTATGTACATAATTCAAATTTGAACTACATGCACATGCTCCAGTGCATATAAATTGGTTGAAAAATTAAATATGTGTCCTTGGGTGCATGCTTAGGTCCCATGCAAGAAATGGGAATGAATTTCAAACACCAAGGCACCGTTTATTGCTGGCAAAACATTGAGATGCCTAATTTTTTAATTCTACTAAATCCAAAATTTTGTTAACCATTCACGTGACGCCACGTGTATTGGTTTTAATGGCTATAGGAGGTGCCGTGCGGACAGCTGCTTGACCTTGACTGAACGGGAGGCATGCGAGCGCCGTCCGGTGCGCAGGCTGACCAAGAGGCATGCAAGCTGTCCTTGAGCGCGCAGGCTCACCGGGAAGCGTGCGAGTTGTACGCTTCGCAGGCTCAGTGGGAAGCGAGCCCTTTGACTTCCATGGCCGCCCGCCTTGCTCGCATCCTCTCCATTAATGGCGCCCAAGCCGCAGTTTAATTCGCTTTTTAAATATATAACACTCATCGCAAACTTTTTAGTTTAGAACACCCGTATGCAAACCGACAGCTTCCCCAGGAAGCCAAGAGAAAATGTGCCGGGCAGGATTTCTGCAGCTCTTGATCGCAAACGTTTTAGATAGAACACCCGTATGCAAAGTGAGAGCAGCGCATGGTTTGTGCATCCCTTCAACGCAAATGGTTGTTTTGGATGACCCATGTGCAACCACATACAAACAATTTGGTAAGATTTGTCAGTCCTTGTAACACTGTGATTTGTCAAAATATGAAGCTAAAAATCACTAGCAGTATCTAATTTTTGCAACTAAAATTCAGTAATTAAGCATAGATTTCATTCATAGATTAAGCAGTCGTTCTTAATTTATACAAACAGTTCAACTCGACAGCTGAACCGACCAAACTTTTCCCCAATTGTTGCCAACCACGTACTAAAATAGCTAGTTCAACTATATATACTAGCTAATTATAAGTACGTTGTACAGTTCCACCACATCTATAGTCAGATGAACTGAACAAAATAGCCCCTAAATACTACTACTACTTACGGCTGCCTCTCCTCTGCCGAGCGCGCTCAGTAAGAGGCGGAGGAGGAGGAGGAGCCTACCGATGAGCTAGGCACCCGCAATGCGGTGCCTGCCGCTAATGCAGCTTCAGCGACGCTCGCCTCGAACGCCCTCTGCCGCTCCAGACGAACCTACGAACTATGAGGAAGCGATGATGAGCCCAGATTCCGCGAAATGGCTTGAGGCCATGAAATCTGTGATGGGATCCATGTATGAGAACAAAGTATGGACTTTGGTTGACTTGCCCGATGATCGACAAGCCATAGAAAATAAATGGATCTTCAAGAAGAAGACTGACGCTGATGGTAATGTTACTGTCTAGAAAGCTTGACTTGTTGCGAAAGGTTTTCGAAAAGTTCAAGGAGTTGACTACGATGGGACCTTCTCACCTGTAGCGATGCTTAAGTCTGTCCGAATCATGTTAGCAATTGCCGCATTTTATGATTATGAAATTTGGCAAATGGATGTCAAAACTGCATTCCTTAATGGTTTTCTTAAAGAAGAGTTGTATATGATGCAACCAGAAGGTTTTGTTGATCCTAAAGGTGCTAACAAAGTGTGCAAGCTCCAGTGATCCATTTATGGACTGGTGCAAGCCTCTCGGAGTTGGAATATATGCTTTGATAGTGTGATCAAAGCATATGGTTTTATACAGACTTTTGGAGAAGCCTGTATTTACAAGAAAGTGAGTGGGAGCTCTGTAGCATTTCTAATATTATATGTGGATGACATATTGTTGATTGGAAATGATATAGAATTTCTGGATAGCATAAAAGGATACTTGAATAAGAATTTTTCAATGAGAGACCTCAGTGAAGCTGCTTATATATTGGGCATCAAGATCTATAGAGATAGATCAAGACGCTTAATTGGACTTTCACAAAGCACATGCCTTGATAAATTTTTGAAGAAGTTCAAAATGGACCAGTCAAAGAAAGGGTTCTTGCCTGTGTTACAAGGTGTGAAGTTGAGTCAGACTCAATGCCCGACCACTATAGAAGATAGAGAGAAAATGGAAGTCATTCCCAATGCCTCAGTCATAGGTTCTATCATGTATGCAATGCTGTGTACCGGACCTGATGTGTGCCTTGCTATAAGTTTAGCAGGGAGGCACCAAAGTAATCCAGGAGTGGATCACTGGACAGCGGTCAAGAACATCCTGAAATACCTGAAAAGGACTAAGGATATGTTTCTCGTTTATGGGGGTGACAAAGAGCTCATCATAAATGGTTACGTCGATGCTAGCTTTGACACTAATCCGGATGACTCTAAGTCGCAAACCGGATACATATTTATATTGAATTGTGGAGCTGTCAGTTGGTGCAGTTCCAAGCAGAGCGTCGGGGCGGGATCTACATGTGAAGCGGAGTACATAGCTGCTTCGGAAGCAACAAATGAAGGAGTCTAGATGAAGGAGTTCATATCCATTCTAGGTGTAATACCTAGTGCATCGGGTCCAATGAAAATCTTTTGTGATAATACTGGAGCAATTGCCTTACCGAAGGAATCCAGATTTCACAAGAGAACCAAACACATCAAGAGACACTTCAAATCCATCCGCGATCAAGTCAAGGAGGGAGACATAGAGATTTGCAAAATACATACAGATCTGAATGTTGCAGACCCGGTGACTAAGCCTCTTGCACGAGCAAAACATGATCATCACCAAGACTCCATGGGTGTTAGAATCATTATAATGTAATCTAGATTATTGACTCTAGTGCAAGTGGGAGACTGAAGGAAATATGCCCTAGAGGCAATAATAAAGTTGTTATTTATATTTCATTATATCATGATAAATGTTTATTATTCATGCTAGAATTGTATTAACCGGAAAATTGATGCATGTGTGAATACATAGACAAAACAGAGTGTCCCTAGTATGCCTCTACTTGACTAGCTCGTTAATCAAAGATGGTTAAGTTTCCTGACCATAGACATGTGTTGTCATTTGATGAACGGGATCACATAATTAGGAGAATGATGTGATGGACAAGACCCATCCGTTAGCTTAGCATAATGATCATTTAGTTTTTTTGCTATTGCTTTCTTCATGACTTATACATATTCCTTTGACTATGAGATTATGCAACTCCCGAATACCGGAGGAACACCTTGTGTGTTATCAAACGTCAGAACATAACTGGGTGATTATAAAGATGCTCTACATGTGTCTCCAAAGGTGTTTGTTGGGTTGGCATAGATCGAGATTAGGATTTGTCACTCCGAGTATGAGAGAGGTATCTCTGGGCCCTCTCGGTAATGCACATCACGTTAAGCCTTTCAAGCAATGTAACTAATGAGTTTGTTGTGGGATGATGCATTACGGAACGAGTAAAGAGACTTGCCGGTAACGAGATTGAACTAGGTATGAAGATACCGACGATCAAATCTCGGGCAAATAACATACCGATGACAAAGGAAATGATGTATGTTGTCATTATGGTTTGACCGATAAAGATCTTCGTAGAATATGTAGGAACCAATATGAGCATCCAGGTTCCGCTGTTGGTTATTGATCCGAGATGTATCTCGGTCATGTCTACATAGTTCTCGAACCCGTAGGGTCCGCACGCTTAATGTTCGATGACGATTTGTATTATGAGTTATGTGTTTTTGGTGACCGAAGATGGTTCAGAGTCCCGGATGATATCACGGACATGACGAGGAGTCTCGAAATGGTCGGGAAGGAAAGATTGATATATTGGAAGATGGTATTCGGACACCGGAATGGTTTCAGAGTGGTTCGGGTATTTTTTGGAGTACCGAGGGGTTACCGGAACCCCCCGGGGAAGTATTGGGCTTACATGGGCCATAGGGGAGATAAAGGGGAGCCCCTAAGGGGTGGTGCGCCCCCCTCCAAGGGAGTCCGAATTGGACAAGGAGGAGGGGGCGCGGACCCCTTTCCCTCTCCCTCTCGTTCCCTTTTCCCCCTCCGAAAGAAAGGAAGGGGGGGGGGCTGACTAGGATTGGGAGTCCTAGTCGGTTTCCCCCCACTTGGGCGCGCCCCTAGGGCCGGTCTCCTCCCCTCCTCCTTTATATACGGGGGTAGGGGGCACCCCAAATCTCAACAGTTGTTTCTTAGCCGTGTGTGGTGCCCCCGTCCACAGTTTACTCCTCCGGTCATATCCTCATAGTGCTTAGGCGAAGCCCTGCGTGGATCACATCGCCATCACCATCACCGTCACCACGCCGTCGTGCTGACGAAACTCTCCCTCGATACTTTGCTAGATAAAGACTTCGAGGGACGTCATCGAGCTGAACGTGTGCAGAACTCGGAGGTGCCGTACGTTTGATGCTTGATCGGTTGGATCGCGAAGACGTTCGACTACGTCAACCGCGTTAAGCTAACGCTTCCGCTTTCGGTCTACGAGGGTACGTGGACACACTCTCCCCATCTCGTTGCTATGCATCTCCTAGATAGATCTTGCGTGTTCGTAGGAATTTTTTTGAAATTGCATGCTACGTTCCCCAACAAGTTACTCCTGTTAAGCAATAGATGTAGGTGTTAGGGTTTTTGTTGTTGCTAGTTGCTGCCTCCCCTTCTGATAATTAGGGTTTTTAGAAATTGGATTTATTTATAGTCAATGCTAAGTTTGGATAGATTCTGTGATTGAATCATCTAGTAGATGTAGTAGTTAGGGTTTTTTAATTAGATGTTTAGTTAGGGTTTTTTGTATTGGATTCATTTATAGCCAGGGATATATATACTGTGATTGAATCATCTAGTAGATGTAGTAGTTTGGGTTTTTTACTTAGATGTTTAGTTAGGTATTTTTGTATTGGATTGATTTATAGCGAGTGATATATGTAATTAAATTTTGTGATTGAATGATGCGATAGAAGTAGGAATTAGGATGTTTTAATTAGATGTATGAGTTAGGGTTATTCGTACTGGATTCATTTATATCCAATGACATATGTAATTAAACTTTGTGATTCAATGTTCCAGTGGATGGAGGAGTTAGTGTTTTAAGTAGATGTTGGAGTTAGGGTATTTTAATTGGGATATTTAAATTAGTGCCCCTGGTTCCTTAGTTGTGCTCACTTTTCCCCACGCTCCAAACTTTTGCTCACTTTTCCCCTCTTCCTTAGCTGAAACTCTCACACATGCTCATAGCGGGCGTTTGCCGTCTTGACCGTCCATTGACCGTTAATTGCTGACGAGTGGGGCCGAGTCTTCGTCTGACTGTTGCTTGCTGACGGGTGGGACCGCAAGGAGACACGTATTGGGCAGCTTGTCTGAATCTGAAACAAATCTAGATAGGCCGCACTGCACTGCGCCGCCCCTCCCCCTCCGCCGGCGTCGTGCCGCGTCCACCACAGTTGTTTCCTCCACCCTATGCCCCTATTCAGTTCGTCGGCGACGCCGCATCTCCGTCAGATATAGCCCACCTCCCCACCTGGGATTACATAGCGATGTTGAGTGAGGATGGCCGGAATGCCGTCGACCGTGGAGAGGATTGGGTGGAATCTGCGGCAGATAATTCATGGATTAAACCTGGGTAAGCATTGTTTCCTCTCGAATTGACGTTCTAAGTCGTATTGTAGGCCGTATTTGACTTCTGTTTGCTTGAATCGTTTGAATCTGTGCTCGATTTTACCCGGCTAACCGAAGCCTTTGTTTCCTTCAACAAAATAGGATTGATCCCGCGCTGGCTTTCCGGCTGGCGATTAGAATGGAAACTAGTGTGCTGCGTGGTACTAAACCGCATTTGATTTCATCATTTTTCTATCCCAAAGTGGTAGAAACCAGCATATCTTTCAAAGATTTGCGAGCTGAGCTCCGAAACACCTATCCCTAGAGTGATGCCGATGCTGTTGAACTGAATTACTTCAGCAGTGACGAGCAAAGATTTCTCCCACTAACTTGCGACGATCATATGCCGTTGCTTTTTGCTGGGATTGCTGGCTGCCGATTTGGTAAACTCCAAATCGATGTGCTTCAGCCACGCGCAGAACGGGCGAAGGGGAAGGGAGTTCAGACATCATCTGTCTGTGCTAATAGCCAGCACCCCGGCACTCCTTGTAGGTCGACACCAAGTAAAGCAAGTGGTTCATGGAGCCAGAACATGCCTGCTGCCAATTCTGGTTCCGATTCAGCTGCTGCTTCTCGTGTACCTTCTGCAGTTGGTGTAGAAGAAGATGCAGAACCTGACGAGGCAGTGCCTACAAATGATGATGAAGACGAGATGATGTTTCCTGAACTGGTCGATGTAGCCAGTCAGCAAGCAGTGGATGACGAATATATGGAGGAGCCCATCAGCCAAGCTAGGTTTGATGACACTGACGATGAAGAGAAGGTTGAGAACATGGAGAGCTTAATCAAGGATGAATACGATGGTGATGACATGCCAACAATTGAGTGGAACAGGGAAAAACCTGAGCTTAGTGTAGGTACCATTTTCCAATCAATGGTGGACTGTCGGAATGCAGTGACAACATGGTGCATTATATCTGAAAACACCTATAAGATTAAAAGGAGTGAGCCAGCAAGGTTCACAGTATTTTGTCCATATCCTAGGTGTAGGTGGAAGTTGCATGCATCTCGTATGATCAAGAGCAAATATATTCAGGTAATCCAAGTTCAGTTAGTAATTTAGTTTCAGATCGTTGAGTAAGGTTTCTCAACTGTTTTTTTACCCTTTTATTTTGTTTCAGATAAAGAAAAACCCACACAAGCACACATGTCCACCTGGAGGGGGAGGGGGGAAGGCCAAAACCAAGCTAGCAAAAACTAGGTGGGTGGCAGATGCTATATTGGATTGGCTGAGAGAAGAACCTGGACTTGGTCCAACAGCACTCCATGGGAAGCTTTTTGAGAAGTACAAGATAGAAATTCCTTACATGAGAATTTTCAATGCTAGGGAAAGGGCTCTTGACAGAATTAATGGTCAATGGAATGACAGTTTTCAGCTGCTTTACACTTTCAAAGCTGAAGTGGAGATGGCAAGTCCAGGGAGTGTTGTAGAGATTTACAAGCATACAGTTCCATTCAAAATAAATGGGAAGTCATTTTAGAAGGAGTGCTTCAGAAGGGCTTTTGTTTGTTTCAAGGCTTGCTGGCAGGGGTTTCTAGATGGTTGCAGGCCCTATTTGGCTGTAGATGCTACACATTTGACTGGAAGATGGAGAGGACAGCTAGTAGCAGCTTCTGTAGTTGATGGACACAACTGGCTATTCCCAGTTGCATTTGGTGTGGTGGAGGCAGAGTCTGAGGAAAGTTGGATCTGGTTTCTGCAGCAGTTGCGCAACATTATAGGCACACCCCCAGGTTTAGCTATACACACATATGCTTGCAAGGGTTTAGAGAGTGCAGTGGAAATTGTATTCCCTGGAGTGGAGCATAGGGAATGTATGCGACACCTAGCGCATAATTTCAAAAAGAAGTTCAAAGGTAAAGTTTATGATGAGAACTTATGGCCAGCATCATACACATGCAGCAAAAGGAAGCATGAACACCATTTGAGAGTGTTGTATGCTCAAAATCCTCTTGTGAAGGAGTACATGGATGCACATCATGGTAAGGTGTGGTCAAGAAGCCAATTCAACGAAATCTGCAAAGTAGATTATGTGACCAGTAACCTTGCAGAATGCTTCAATTCAAAGTTCAAGTCAGTGAAAGGGCTCTTGTTGTGGCAAGCATTTGACAAGATGAGGCAAATGATCATGATAAAGATGGCTCTTCGCAAAAGAATTGCAGAAACACAATATGTTGGTCATCAAATGCTCCCATCACTGATTAAGGCATTGCACTTGAAGGCAAGAGGACTGAAGATGAAATGTATTCGATCTGGTACATATGAGGGAGAGGTTACATATACTGACACTAAAAATAGGGTATGGAGGTATCCTGTGAACCTAAGTACTAGAGAATGTACTTGTAGGCAATGGTAGATCCGTGGGAAGCCATGCATACATGCCCTACATCTGATGACCGTTATCGGGGGTGCAGATGGTGAAGTTGATCAATATTTCTCTGAGTATTTCTCTGTTGCCAAATTTATGTCTGCTTATGCTGACAATGTGCCTGCACTATTGGGGAAAGATCAATGGAACATAGTAGATCCAGGGTTCAAACTCCACGCTCCTGTCATTACTAGACCACCAGGAAGACCAAGGAACCAGAGGATTAGAGCAGGTGAGGAGGGTCGTCTACCAAAGAAGCGTGCTTGCAAAAAATGTGGAGTTCTGGGGCATATTGCTAGGCTTTGTACCAATGCAGTGGATGCATCATTTGGAGAGGAGGAAAGATGAACAGCAGCCAATGCTGAGGAGAATGCAGCAGCAATGGAGACTGAAGATGCAGTGGAGAATGCAGCAGCAATTGAAGCAGTGGAGAATGCAGCAGCAAATGAAGCATCTTGGTATGTGTTTGCACCCTTTGTAGAATGCAGCTACCCTTTTGTTTGCATTTGTTGTCTTTTTTGCCTATGGCTTATAATTTTATTTACCAGCTCTAGGGAGAAAAGGCCAAGAGATGAAGAAGCAGAAGATTTTGAAACCATGGCCTTTGATGGTTTTGAAGCTATAAGAGAGGAAGAGGAGGGGGTAATTTTTCCAACTGTGCCTTTAAAGATTATTGAACCCATAGATGACCGTCAAATGGTCGTCAAGTGCTTGGCGAGTGGAACTACTCCATCAACACCTCCACGGGGAAAACCCCAAGTAAAGCCCAAGATCAAAAGGAACAAGAGTCTGAAAGAAAAGAGCATCTCAACTAGGGAAACCAGGAGCAAGACGGTGAAGCCAGCTGCAAACACAAGGAGCAAGTCGAAAATTTGAATTAAGTTGTTGGGAAATGTTTGTGTTGTCAATTTGAGGGCGAGTCGATCGCTTAAAACTTGGTAGATTTGTATTAAGATGTTGGCATCTTAAAACTTGGTATATTTGAGCTACTGTGAAAACTTATCAGTTGTAATAAGGGATCCCTTGTAATAATGTTGCTTCTACTTTGGTTTCTTATTTGTGTCAGAATTCAAATTTCCATCAAAATTTGAATTTAAATCAATATTTTAATTTGGGCCAAAATTTGGATTCGAGCCAAAGTTGAAGTTGAACATTGGAGGTTCATTGCTCTGTGTGGTGTATTTGATCGAGCATTTGAAGCCCAATATTCGTAGGTGAACAGTCCGAATGAGAAATGTGCTAGAAACAAGCTCGAAAGCTAGGGTAAACAACCCTATTTGAAATCAAGTTTTTTTTTACCTTGGCTAAATGAGGCATACATATTTTTATGAACACTTGTTCCATATATATATGGTAAAAACGAAGTCTCACTATTTATTGATTAATATTCATATTACTACATTTTTTTTGAAAAAATATGCTTTTAATTCAAAACCGTGAAATAACACGTTTTAGATATGAAAATTAAAAAGTAAGTTCAGATCCTTCTTATTCACTCGAAAATGAAGCTATGGAGATTTTTTCTGATTTTTTTGAATTTTTTGAATTTTTTTCAAACCCTAAACCCTCTCTCCCTATTATACGAACTCTGAACATGTTCATAGGTGATAGCTCATTTGTGTGAAGCCTTTTTTCATGAAAATGACCTACACCAAGTTTATATTTTTTTCTCATAACCTTGTCACATATGACGGCTATGTGCACAAGAATTACAACATTTTGAGTTTTTTTGAATTTTTAAAAACATTTGAACTTGATTTTGACAGATCACTTCAAAAAATGTTTTTTCAAAAAAATGCCCCTATACCGAGTTTATATTTTTTATGGTAACTAGGTCTCATAAACGGACGAACTACGTTTGTTTTATATTTTTGCGATTTTTTCTAATTTAGTTATGGCCATTTGAAATCTGGTCAAACCCTAATAACCCCGTTGACTCGCTCATAACCCCGCAGAAATGCTCCAAACCGTAGCGTCGAACGTCCGTCGTCGGATCCTACCGAGCGCCAAACACCACCCGTCAGATGTGGGCAGGCATGCGCGATCCGCGTGATGCATCCTGATTGGCTACTGCACTGTCCTTCTCGGGTTTTTACGATCTGCCCCACTTTACATATGAAATTGTATTTTTCGCACATGACCACCACATGTCAGTGTTAAGAGTTGGTTCAAATATTCAAACTACAAAATACAATGTGGCAAATCGTCAATATAGCTTCCCCTTCTCCTCTTCTCCATCTGACAGACAAAGGCATCGAGCAGATAGGGCAATTCCTCTATTTCTTTCCCCATCTTCTCGTTCTTCTTCCTCTCAAGCAATTCCTCTGTTTCTTTACCCATCTTCTCATTCTTCTTCCTCTCGAGCAATTCCTCTGTTTCTTCCTCTCGGGCGATATGTCGACCTCCTCGTCAGCCCCCCGTTCCACGTGGCCGGTGTATGGTCCAGTGCCGATGACTCGATGCACTGACTGCCCACGGACTGCGCCACTGAAGCGGTTGACTTCGAAGGAGGAGAAGAATGGGAACTTTGGGCGCGAGTTCGTCAAATGCGAGAGCAAGCCGGAGGGGCAGGTTAGATTTGAGTTTTCCTCGCATCCTTTATCTCTAATTTCTCAAAAAATCTATCACATTTCGTTTTCAGATCGTGAAGAAATGCCACCATTTCGAGTGGATGGATGATTACATCCAGAGGCTTCAAGGGTTGGGCTTGCTGGATTCGAGGGGGAATGCAATCCGCGAGTTCAATCTGCCCCATGACAGTGCCGCTCCGGCAGCAGCAGCGCGTCCGGAATACCCGATGGTGGTAGATGTCGAACTGAAGACGGAATTGAAGAAGATGAACAAGAACTTCAAGCAGCTGATTGAGTTGAAGAAGCAATCCAATCTGATAGCTTTAGGAATACTTGCTCTAGGAATTTTTTACTTGATGGCCATCTCTCGTTAGAGATGTTTGTCTACTGTTGTTGCCACTGTTTAGCAATCCAAGTCTGTTTATCTCAAATGCAACTCTGTTTAGTGCAACTGTCGATCTCTGAATGTATGCAGTTTACTGTTAAGTTTCGACACTTTCAGTTTCGGCAGAAGACAAGTACCAGTTCAGTGATAGGATTATTTTGTTAGCAAATAACCTTGAGTGTTGGATCATACCCTAGCTCGTCAGATGACAGTAAGCAGTACTTGAGCAGCACAAGGGATATACATCAAGTTCATCTCTTCTCTCTCGCACTTGCGAAACTTTTGTCCTCGAGTTTGTCAGTTCTGCTAGAAACCTAGTTCGCGGGCCCAAAGAGAATCAAGCTGCAATAGGCCCACAAAGGATAAATGAGGCCCAGAAACAAGCGATGTTTCTTTTTTTGTTTAGGAACGATTGCTTTGTCCTTTTTTGTTTCTGATTGCTTTTTTCATTAATTTGATTGCCCAATCTCTTCTATCTCATTGAGGATTTTTTTTGCTTTCCTTTATGGGTCCCTTCATTTTTTAGAATCAAAGTATTTGCAAACCGCAGTATTATTATGCCTAGAGAACCAATACTTCATGATTGGAAAAAGAGGTCCAACCCTCTTTTTTATATACTTCAAACATAGTGTAGTTTTCTACATATTAAAGTATATAAAACTACACTTTTGACTAAAGCCAAACATCTCAAAGTATTTGATACTTCAATATTTCTGAAAACCAAAGTATTCTTGGAATACCTAAAAAATACAGAGCTCTCAAACCAAAGCCGTGTACAAAAGTACAATATGTTCTTATTTTTAGAAGGCATCTATGAACACATCATTTTTAGTTAGTTTGGTTAATTTTCCCCACGCCAATTAGCCGTGTCTAAACTTGGGACAAACAAAATACAAAGGGAAATACAAACATAACAAAGCATTAATATAACACACATAAATTAACTTAGATAGTAGGGTTGCTAGGGCAACAAACATAACAAAACATTAATATAACACACATAAATAGATAGGGTTGCTAGGGCAACATAAGTTCCCAAGTTCTTACATAGCTAGGTCGGGCAACACGCACACCAAACTCACACTCACACTACATAGTATATAGGGATAGGGTAGCTAGGGCAACACGCACACCGCCGGCTTCACCGTCTTCTTCGCCGTCGGCTTCAGTACTCCTCCTCCTCAAGGCTGTTGTCGCCGACGTAGTACGGGAGGCTGTGCATGCGGTTGCGAGCGGGGAAGACGCTCTCGAAGTCCATGAAGATGTTATGGGTGGTGAATGCGATGAACTCGCACCCACACCAATACACCTTGCCGAGCAGGTAGTAGGCATCGAACCTGTTGGTGAAGTGGATGACGAGCCCTACCACTGGAGCGTTGGTGTGGGGACGCTGGTCCACGAGGTTGAACATGGGCGGCGAGCCCGGCGGGAGGTGGTGGAAGCCCGCACGGAGGAACCCCCGTGCAAGCTCAGTGCTACCCCTCCAGCGTGAGATCGCCCACACGCGGAGCGATGCCTCGACGACGACGTTGGCGGGGTACCGCCGTTCCGGCACGGTGGGCGGCGCTTGGAACGTCGGCCCGTTGTACCGCATCTTGAAACGCTTCGCTGAGTGGAACGGCTTTGGCTTTTGGGGGAAGAAGAGAAGTGGGAGGCGCAGATGGATCTGTAGAAGAAGAGGCAATGAAGGGCAGTTTAAATAGCCAGGAGAGACGAAGTGGGTACACGCGCAAACGACGTAGATCGTGACTCAGTGCGTGCGTGAACCGATGCGATCATAAATGTGTGAACGTGAATCCATGCGAACGTGCTTTGCGTGCTCTGCGTTAGTGGCTGCCTGCCTCCCCCTTCTGCGTGCTCTGCGTTGGCGGCTGCCTGCCTCCCCCTTCTGCGTGCTCCGCGTTGGCGGCTGCCTGCCTCCCACAACTGAATCGAGCGGCACTCGTGCGGCGTGAACCGATGCCTCGACATAGACGCGAGCGTGTGTGCAGCCTGCCCCTTCTGCCACCGGCACGTATGCCTGCGACGCGTGAAACGACGCCGCGGAGCGACTAAATCCACCGGCAACCGGGCGGCAAGGATCGATGCGTGCGTCTCGGTGTGCATGCATGCGTTTAGGTCTAGGTCACTAGATGCATGCGTGGCGGTGTTCGCATGCATAGCAGGCTAAATCGATGCCAAAGCCGGGCATGCATAGCAGGCTGCATCCATCGATAGAAGGCTTTTTTAATTTATTCCCAACAAACTAACGGGCCCGTCCTATGAACACAAACACGGCCCAACCAGCGAAGCCACAACCACAGTCAACAGAGTCCAACGTGGCCCCACAAGTCAGTTAACGGCCAAGACGGCAAACGTCTGTTATGAACATTTGTGAGAGTTTCAGCTAAGGGAGTGGGGAAAAGTGAGCAAAAGTTTGAAGCGTGGGGAAAACTGAGCACAACTAAGGAATTGGGGGCACAGATGGAATAAGCCCATTTTAATTAGATGTAGGAGTTAGGGTTCATCATTTCACTCATTGTGACCTATCAGTTCTCATTCACAACTGCTCATACCATACTGCATTTGTGATTCAATGATCCAGTAGATGGAGGAGTTAGTGTTTTTAATTAGATGTTGGAGTTAGGGTATTTTAATTAGATGTAGGGGTTAGGGTTCACCATTTCACTCATTCTGACCTATCAGTGCTCATTCACAACTGCTCATACCATATTGCATTTGAGACTAAGAAAAAAAGGCTAGGGGATATTTCAAGAACAAGAAGTATGAGTATGTTGACATAATTTCAGTAGTAGTCATATGAGTTGCAAAAAAATGCAGTACCAAGGCCTACTGTTCAACCTTTAAATGTAGTACCAAGGTTCTTTAAGTTTTTGTTTGTACAAATTTTATAATGAACTTACAAGCAAATGTGGATACATTTGCAGAAGGGTGGCCTCAAAAACATTAACATGGCCTTGAAATATTGTTCTTGTACAAAATTTTATAAACCAAATGTTGTATGCAGGCCTATTGTCCAGCCTCATAAAATTAACCTGGCCAGAGATTTTCCTCTTGTACAAATACTTATGATGAAGTACAAAAATATGCAGCTGGGATGTCACCATTGTATAACTATGAAGTAAATATTCCAAGGAAGGATCCTAGCAACAAAATATACTATCTTTTTTCATTTAGTAGTGTGGGGGAAATTCCCTCAAAAGAAAAGTGTTGGGTTAATCCAGGGAATGTCAAGAATCCAGCTTGGATTTTCATTAGAATTTATGAAGGAAAGCATTTATTTGTTGATTGATTGCTTAGATTCTGTATTTATAAGGAAAGCATTTTTTTGTATGTACATATCAATGAACTTGTATGTTGATAGCCCTACTGTTTAATATCTAGATAGCTTAATATCACTAATGCAGGATGCTGCTAACGTGACACTACGATTCAGAGACCCTTTGATGAAACTGTGTGCGATGCATTAATTGCAAACGATGATGTAAAAAACCGTCAAAAAAGATGCAAAACGTTTGCGATGAAGGATACATCAAACATGGTTCAGATTTTAGTTGCGTGTGCGATGCAGGGCATACGGTTCAGTTTAATTAACTGTTTGCAATGAGGAAGAAGAACAGAAATGGGCAGCCAGATGAAGTCGTGTGCGTTATATGGCATACAGTTCACTCAGATTAACTGTTTGTGATGAGACGGAACAACAGAAACGTGCATCCAGATAAAGGTGTGTGTGATTGATGGCATACACTTCAGAAGGATTAACTGTTTGCGATTAGATAACAGAACAGAAATGATCAGCCAGATCAAAGTGTCTGTGATTAACGACGTACACTTCACACGAATGAACTGTTTGTGATTAGCCACAACAAACATAAACAGTTAGACAGATCAACGTGTGTGTGCTAGACGGGCACACATTCTAATTAAAAGAAGCGTGCGTGATGGTAATAACGAGCGCACACGGTTGTTGGAACAAGACGTGTGCTGACATTTCCTATTGCGGTGCACCATATGGTGCAAACGCCACGTACGCGGCCGAGAAAGCGTGCCCACGTTACGTCGTGCAGGAATAGTGCCGCACTTAGAAATTATAGAACCGTCAATAAATTTTGAGCCCGCGTCCCGCCACATTCCAAATTACTACCACGCTATATTTAATTGCAAACCTAATGACACCGATCAAAACCTAAATGGTTCCCTACTTAGGAGCGTATTAGTACTCGGTTATAAATACTACTACTCCAAGATGACTGCACATTCCTCCTCAACTCCTCATCCACAAAAACAAACAAGTCATTCATCATCGTTCCCTTGCGTCTGCCATGGCCAGCTTGAGTTCTGCGTTGAGAGATTACCACCAGGGAGAGGTGAGCATGGAAGCGGAAGCATGAGAGATGTCCCGCCTCACCGTGAAAGCAGTCGACATGTCCCGCCGCGCCGCCGAAGCAGCACGGAGGTCCCGCCGCGCCGTCGATGCAGCAGACCGGTCTGGCCGCACCGCGGAAGCAGCAGAGATGTCCCACCACGCCGCGAATACAGCAGAGATGTCCTCCCGCGTCACGGCGGCCTGGGAAAATGTCTCGCGGGTAGGCGAGGACTCTTACAGGCGCATGAATGCGATCGTCCATAGGTAGATGGATCAGATCTCCGGCTAGGAGAGGTTGCAGGACGACATGAAAGCCTCGTTTGAACAGTCTACCAGTGTCATTTGGCAACTAAGTGAGGGCAATGCGAAGCTCCGGGCCGAGCGCGACCTACTGAGGGCGAAGATCGTCGGAAGTGCGGAGCAGCAGGAGGAGACCACTGCCTTGTTGAAGAGGATCGACATCATCGTCAAGAAACTTATGGACGAGAATGGCATGCTCCGCATCGAGCGCCAAAGGCCGGTGGAGGAATCCGTGGATGCTCTCAAGCAGCGTCTTGAGGACACAAAAGAGCTCATCGCCGCTCGCCGCGGAGACTAGTTCCCACGGCCTGCAGCAACACATCAATAAAGTAGAGATCAGCGAGCCAGATCGTTGTCTTCCTTCTTCTTTTGTCCTTGTGTATTTCGGGGGTTGCAACATGTGGCTTTTTTAATTATCTTCCTAAATATGTAAGACAATTATTATCCACTGTCATCGTCCTTATATTCATCAGTCTTGCTATAAGTCGCAGTCGATGCTATATAGGTCCGTCGGATCTTACATCAAGATCCGTGCAAAACTTTCTTTTCAGATTTTCTTTTTCTTCTCTTAAATCTCAGTCGAGTGAGACATAGCCACGCCATGAAACAGAGGCTTGGGTGCCATTAATGGAGACGTTGGGAGGGAGGTGGGCGGCGGATAGAGGTCAAAGGGCTCTCCTCTTGATAAGCACGCGCAGGGGTCTGATCGCACGCCTCCCGTACTCAAATAGCTACCCCGCACGGCACCTCCTAGCCAATAAAAAAATGGCACGCGTGGCGGCACGCAATTGGTAAGTAGAATGCCCACGGTTTCAATAATATTTGTGGTTCTGTTTTGTAACGTGACAACACTTGTTCCAAAATGACTTTGTTGATTGTTAATGTGTGCGCCTTTGCAAATCAGACAAAAAAATTACCACAGCATGTTGGTGCCATGTCATGACACCATGGCAAGTTTCATGATCTTCAGGCGAGTTTTGGATTTCTGGGAATTTTAAAACTAAGTTTCTCGATGTTTCCGGCAGAGCCAAGACGCCAAGATGTTTGAATTCATTCCCACTTCTTCCATGGCACTTAGAAGTTCGCCCAAGTACACATAAATGATTTTCCAACTAACTTTTGCGCACTGGAGCATGCGCTTGTACTTCAAATTTGAATTATGTGCATTAAATGCCTAGAAAATCAATTAACATATAAAAGGCCAAACAAACCCGAAATAATTCCAAAATTTAGCACGAAACTCCTATTTGGTCTAAGCTGCCTGTGCAAAAAAATCTAGGTGGGAGAAGGCAGTGTATGTCGTTTCGCACACGGATGTGACACATTCCCTCTCGGAACCAGGAGCCTTCTTGAGAGAAGCGCCGGTTTGCAAGAAGCTTATAGCAAAGCTTGTGCCAATTCAGCCAAAAAATTTACCACAACATGTTGGTGCCATGTCATGACACCATGCCAAGTTTCATGATTTTCAGGCATGTTTTGGATTTACATGAATTAGAAAACCAAGTTTCTCAATATTTCCAGCCGAGGCACGACGCCCAGATATTTGAATTACATTCCCATTTCTTGCATGGGACCTACAAATTCACCCAAGGACACACATTTGATTTTTCAACTAACTTTGGTGCACTGGAGCATGTACTTGTAGTTCAAATTTGAATCATGCACATTAAATGCCTAGAAATTCAATTAATGTATAAAAAGGCCAAACGAACCTGGGATAATTCCAAAATTTAGTACGATACTTCTATTTGGTCTAAGCTTCCTGTGTAAAAAAATTAAGGCGGGAGAAGGCAGTGTATGTCATTTCGCACACGGAGGTGACACGTTCCCTCTCGGAACCATGAGCCTTCTTGAGAGAAGCTCTAGTTTGCAAGAAGCTTATACCAAAGCTTGTCCCAATTTGGCCAAAAAATTTACGACCGCATGTTGGTGCCATGTCATGATACCATGCCAAGTTTCACGATTTTCAGGCGTGTTTTGGATTTACATGAATTAAAAAACCAAGTTTCTCAATATTTCCGTCCAAGCCATGACACCCAGATGTTTGAATTTCATTCCCATTTCTTACATTCGACCTAGAAATTCACCCAAGGACACACATGTGATTTTTGAACCAACTTTGGTGCACTGGAGCATGTGCTTGTAGTTCAAATTTGAATTATGCACATTAAATGACCATAAATTCAATTAATGTATAAAAAAGTCCAAACGAACCCGGAATAATTCCAAATTTTAACACGACACTCATATAGTTCTATGTTGCCTCTATAAAAAATCAAGGGGGGGGGGGAGGCAGCGTATATCGTTTCGCACACAAAGGTGACACGTCCCCCCTCGGGAAACACGAGTCTTCTCGAGAGAAGCTCCGGTTTGCTAGAAGCTTATACCAAAACTTGTTGAAATGCAGCCAATTTTTTTACCACATCATGTTGGTGCCATGAAATGACACCATGCCAAGTTTCATGATTTTCAGGCGAGTTTTGAATTTCCAGGAATTTAAAAACCAAGTTTCTCAATGTTCCCGACCGAGCCACGACGCCCAGATGTTTGAATTTCATTCACATTTCTTGCATGGGACCTATAAATTCACCCAAAGACACACATATGATTTTTCAACAAACTTTGGTGCACTGGAGCATGTGCTTGTAGTACAAATTTGAATTATGCACATTAAATGCCTAGAAACTCAATTAATGCATAAAAATGCCAAACAAACCCAGAATAACTCCAAATTTAAACACGACACTCATGTAGTCGCATGTTCACTGTACATAAATGTTCTAGAAATTCAAACACCATCCTTTCCCTCTGTAACACCATTTTGTCTTTCAAAACATAATGAAAAAAATCAGGTATACCACAGACAGTTTACTAGAAAGAATTGTGTGGGACGCGATATAAAATATCTTGGCGCACCGTCTTGTCTGGCTTATGCAGGAAGCTTCGTCTTCTATAATCCACTGTCCGTGCTTGAACCACACTTGCGCGCTAGTTTCTCGCGGCACCGAGCGAAATTTTTCTGCCACCGCGGAAATATCTATCTCCCCGCCCCCTCCCTCCCACCAAAAGCGACATTTCCACTGTTCCTCCTTGCTTTCCAAGTTCAAACCTTCACTACTGCTTACTGGCAGCTTAGCCTCCTCGCCGGCGACCCTTCTTATTGCAGCACCGCCTCCTCGCCGGCGACCTTCTTCTTGCAGTGCCGCCTCCTCGCCGGCGACCCTTCTTCTTGCAGCGCCGCCTCCTCGCCAGCGACCCTTCTTCTTGCTGCGCAGCCTCCTTGCCGCCGAGCCTTCTTCTTGCTGCGCGGCCTTGTCAATATGGTCAGGTAATCCACACCCCACCCACACCATCCTCCTCCTTCCCCGTCCCACATGTCCCGACCGACGACGCGACACCTTCCACAGAAATCACTGTCCCCGTCCTCCAATTAAGCAGCGCCCACAACCATTTTGCATGCAGTATAATGTGGAGCTTAGTAGCATCTGGCAGCGGAGAAGCAAATCGCGCCCGCACGCGCGCACAAGGTCACTATGGCTACCATGCATGCCGACCTCCAGATCTTGGAGGAGCACCTCGCTCGACATACATTCACTAGTATATAAGCTTCTCCTCTGCCGCCCGCCTCGCCATGCCTCGCCTCATCATGATGCAGCGTCGCGCCACGGGCTGCGGGAATGCCTAGAACATGCATGAAGCTAAAGCATTTTGCTGCTGCAGTTAGTGGAGATTGGTTACGAGGTTTGATCGGCTTTGACTGCTACTTCTTCGTCTCCCGTCTCTTCGTTTCATTTCCCGTTGCATCCTATTTGCCTCCTCTTTCCGTGCTTATAAAATAGAGGTCGCTCCTCTCCATAGACACATAGAAACAGAGCACCACTTGCCTCCTGCTACCAAGTTCCAGAGCACTGCGCTACCAGGTTCTTCCTCATCTTGGCTTATGGTATGCACCGCCGATAGGGACAGTAGGCCTCCGAAACTACGCAACATTGAGTCATGTACGAAGCTCCTAAGCTACCACCTCAGGTTTGTCTCCTACCATTTGTATCTTCAAATCCAACCTTGTGATTCTTATCCAGAATCAAAATTAAGGAGCTGAATTTCAGTGTACAATTCTGTAATGCCTGATCAAGTAGATTTATGTCTTTCCATGAGTGGCTAACTGTCTCTCCTAGGCCATTTGAATTCTGAATGTGAATATTAAAATGCATGTTATACAAAATTCAATCTTTCCAACTCACACTGCACTATACATACAAATTTATGGTTGTTGGTTCTTTTGTTTGTTGTTCATTTTACAAGTGATTTTTTTGCCTGTTATAGTTTCAGTACTGAACCCGCAAAAAAAGTTTCAATGCTGAATTTGTTGGTTCTGTTGTTTTTGCCACATTCTGGTAGTGTAGTCCTTTTTTGCCTGTGAGCCAGTGTCGCTACTGAATTGTATTCTGTAGTTTATTCCTTGCACATTCTATTACGGAGTGTTTTTTGTATGATCTAGTCTCATATACTGAACTGTTCGTTTTGTTGTTCATTGCAGGATTTGACATGGCATGCTAAAAATTTCAAGAGAAGAACAAGCAGTGGGATGGTGACAAGTGCATCATTTTGACCTATCGATGAACATCTCCGGTCAGTGGTTATGTTTACGGGAACAAAAAAACCTATCGTGGTCAGTGGTCATCGCTTGTCAAACTTAATCGTTATCGTCAAGCGGATGCTTTGCTTAGTGTTATCATCCTTGCGTCATTGATGCTTTGTGATTTGAGCTTCTTCGTTGAAGCACCTGGTTGCTCTTGTTCTTAAGATTGGACTAGTTGCAGATTTATGTTGCTAGATGGATTACTTGTGGATTAATGAGAGAAAATCAGTTGTTCTAGGCTTGGTCAATCCGCTATTGCTTGAGCCAGTTCTGGGATGGTGACGCCTTAAAGAGTGTGATCAAAGCGAGCTAGGACATCACCATCATGGATACGTAATCACTATCCCCACGCCCATCATTTGATCATCAATAGAACACTACAGCATCAACATTACTTTTAACCATCTTGGCACTGACGATGATGCCTCACACCTAGAGATAGACACATGGAAATAAGACTGCTGTTGGATCATACCAATATGAGCCTCCTTCAACCTTCCTGATCTTATGCACAATCCTTCAAAGTACATGACTCCCTTTGCTGTTCTGAGCCTCGTTGCGTGCGTGCTTCCCACAGAAACCGACACCTGACAGCAATAACAATTTTTTTCATAGTAGCTTGGATTATGACTTATGAGGCAACAGGTTATATGAAGGAAATATGCCCTAGAGGCAATAATAAAGTTATTATTTATTTCCTTATATCATGATAAATGTTTATTATTCATGCTAGAATTGTATTAACCGGAAACATAATACATGTGTGAATACATAGACAAACAGAGTGTCACTAGTATGCCTCTACTTGACTAGCTCGTTAATCAAAGATGGTTATGTTTCCTAGCCATAGACATGAGTTGTCATTTGATTAACGGGATCACCTCATTAGGAGAATGACGTGATTGACTTGACCCATTCCGTTAGCTTAGCACCCGATCGTTTAGTATGTTGCTATTGCTTTCTTCATGACTTATACATGTTCCTATGACTATGAGATTATGCAACTCCCGTTTACCGGAGGAACACTTTGTGTGCTACCAAACACTTTCCCCAACGATGACTTCTTCCAGGACATCGGCAACCTCTTCGGTAACAAGGGTGACAACATCGCAAATGGCGCCGCCCCTGCTCCTGTCTAGGACGTGTTCATGTCTCCTCTATTTAATATGTTTTTTTCCTGATTTTAGTTCAATTTCTTGTTCTACCAATTGGACTAGATATGCCATGTTCAAATTCACTACTACATATGTTATTTTCTCACTCTCTGATAGACTACACGACTAGTTTAATCTTTACTATTATGGTCATGTTTTATCTACTATTTTTATGGATTATATCATATGGTAAACTGCTCATATTTCCAACACGCCCCATGTACATGTGTGGGTGTAACAAACACATCCTATGTGGTCAGTCTTCCTTCACCAAAATGTTCCATGGCAATCCAATGAGATTGATGCCTCTAATACCAATGTTTATTAGAAAATATAAGTTTATTCAATTATTGGCATCAGTATACAACATTGCATTGCATAAGCCGAGAAACTTTGTGGCTCTCATTTTAATATGGAACCAAACTGTCTATAGCAGCACTGAAGATGGTGGTGGTTGGTTTCGCATTCCAACTGATAAGGTGGGCGAAAGCCTCTTTATAAGCAGTCACTCTGACACGACTCATGAGTGCAACCCGCTAAATATTTGCATAAGCGTCGTTGAACTACAATGCAATACATCACTTAAGAATTTTTTTTAGTAATACAGTCCATGAAACTAAAATATTTGCTGACAATTAATTAATTTCAACATTTGGAAACATGATGTAAAATATAAATAATGTTGCTTACTTGCTTGGCAGGACGACAACGTTGAGAACATGAACACAATGACCAATAAAGCAACAGCTATGTTGTACATGACCATCCTTGTGTTTCTCTTGACCAGTGCCATGACGAAAAATGTGACTTATGTTCGGTCTTTGTTTTTCACTTCCAAGCTCCTTTACAGGTGTTTATATCACTACAAAAAAAAGACACATCCGTGACATTTTGGGCCGAACGAATTTTTTTCCTGTCATACTTATGACACTTCTATGACGATAATTGTGACAAAACCCGGTATCATCATAGATGTGGTGGGGTCCTACTTCTATGACAAAAAATCATGACATAAAATGGGCTTTTCGTCCTCGGCAGGCCGGAGACGCAACTGCATGACATTCTTTGGGCCGTCCGTGACGGAAAAACCGTGGTAGAAGCGATGGCGAGGAAAATATCGGGGAGTTCTCAGTTATGGTGGGTGGTCGGGGGCCGAGCGATGCGCGTTTCTCTCGTACACGTAGGCGGGTGGGTGCGAGGCGTTGGGCTCTAACTGAACCCGAGCGAGGCATTTGCCTACTGAACCCGAGCGATTGCACTGCAGGCTACACGTTACTAAACCCCAGCGATCGATCGATGGCTGTTAACTGAACCCGAGCTAGCGATTCCTTCGCTACTGGTGCTAACTACAGCCGATCGAACACTGATGCCTCCTTCCCTTCATGAACAGTGAGCGTTGTTGGGGGGGGGGGGTTTGGATGAACAGTTCCCGGGGGGGTTGGATGAACAGGACCCCGTAGTAGTAGAGGCCATTGCCGCTAGATGAACAGGACCCCGATCGATCGAGCCGGTAGATGAACAGGAGTCCATGGAGGGCTGGATGAACAGGACCCCGTGGAGGGCTAGTTGAACAGTAGCCGGTGGAGGGCTGGTTGAACAGTAGCCGGTGGAGGGCTGGATGAACAGGACCCCGTGGAGGGGTGGTTGAACAGGACCCCGTGGAGAGGGCTGGTTGAACAATAGCTGGTGGAGGAGCGCGCGGTGGAGGCTGGATGAACAGGAGCCCGTGGATGAATAGTCGCAGGTGGAGGTTGGAGGAGGTCGACGGTGGATGAACCGTAGCCCATGGAGGCAGTCGACGGTGAAGATGAACAGTATCCCGTGGAGGCAGTCGACGGTGAAGATGAACAGTATCCCGTGGAGTCAAGTTTTGCAGTACGCCACACCCCTCCCGATGAACAGGACCCCTGTTTCGACCGTAGCGCTCCAACACAAGTCCATTTCCTCCGTTTTGCGGTACGCCACACCCCTCCCAATCAATAGGACCCCGTATCCACCGTAGGAGGTCCGTTTCCTCCATTTTGCGGTACGCCAGACCACTCCCGATGAACAGGATCCCGTTTTGACTGTGGCCGGTCGAACACAAGGCAGTTTCCTCCATTCTGCGGTACGCCAGGCCTCGTTTCCATTGGTTGTTCCGTCCAAACCGGTTTGCTCCCGATGAACAGCACGCGTTCCGTTGCCTCCCGATGAACACGACACATTCCGTTGCCTCCCCATGAACACGACGATGACGACGCAGTTTCTCCATTCCGACCCAGCCATGTACATGAGCCCTGGCCGTACGTATGCATGAGTAGGCGTTCGAGACCCCGCCCGTATGTACGTACGTGGCCGTATTTTCTTTCTTGCACCCTGGCCGCTGTACGTACATGTACATGCTACGTGCGCGCCTCTACTACGACACGTGTGCGCCTCTACTACCACACGTGCCCTTCCTTACACGGTCACGGTTCATCGCTACAGCCCGCAGACAGACCGATCGTATGTACATACACGTTCGCGACCGGAATGACAACACTACGTACGCTTCGACCGGGTGGGTCCTGACTGTCAAGCACTTCCTTGCGTGCGAAGATGTAGCTGGTGGGTCCTAGCAGTCAGGGGGGCGAATCATTATTTTTGCCCGTAATATGGACGCACTTCCTTGTGTGCGAAGATGTAGCTGGTGGGTCCCAGCAGTCAGGGGGAAACGTTTTTTTCATGAAATACGATGGCCTGTCCGGTGGGTCCCTGCTGTCAGGTGGAGGAATAATTATTTTGCGCGTAATAAGGAGGCACTTCCTTGCTGCGGCCGTGGACCCAGCTGCCAGCCTCTCAACGTACAGTACTCTTCTGATGGAAGTCATTCATTGACCACATTGACCAGCCACGCCGAGAGCACCAAGGCGGTGGACGACGGCGAGGCCTAGCAAGGGAACGACACGGAGCCGAGGAAGACGCGGCAGTGAATGCCCACACGGAGAGGAGTACGAGGGTTCACTGGTTCGGCTGCGGTGTGAGGCTGCCGTCGCCGCAGGGCCTGGCCAGCGGTGGGAGTATGTAACACCCCGAGGATCGTGCTACAGTAACTCTCTGTGATTAAGCTAATCATGTTGCTAAACAGGGCTTGATCACATTGGAATCAGATTTCTTTTCAAACTCCTAATTCAAACTTCAATTAAAATTAAAGTGGAAAATAAAAGTTTTCAAAAGTTTAAACAAAAATGTTCGGTGGGTGCCAAATAATACACCGGTAATTATTGTGGAGAAAACTCCCTTTTAGAAAATGCCTAAGTATTTTAAAATGGATTAAAAGGTGAAAGAAAATAAATAAAAGAAAATGCAAAACAAAACAGAAAACAAAAAAATAAAAACAAAAGCCCCCCCCACTGGACCTGGCCCAACTGGGCCAACCCCAGGCCCAGCCGGCCAGCACCATCCCCCCCGGCCGAAAGGCCCAGCTCCACCCTGGCCCACCTCTCCCACTCGCCCTCCCCTTCCCTGTTCCCCCGACCGGGGTCGGAACAGGGACCGGTCCCCGCCGCAACCCCTCCCCGGCGACGGGGGAGGATAAGGACGCCAGCGCCCCCCCGCCTCCTCGGGCCCCTCTCCCACTCGCCCCCGCTCACCTCTTGGCGTCTGCGCCTCTCTCTTCCCCCCCAGATCCACGCCGCTCCTTCCTTCCCCACGCCCGACGCGGTCGCCGCCGTTCTCCGTCGTTCCCGTGGCCACCGTGCCCCAATTGCCACTTCGCCGTGTCGTACGCCGTCGCCGCCCTCGACTACATCACCTCCGCCTCTCCGTTGAAGCTTGGAGCCACTGCAACGACCTCCCCGAGCTCCTCTTCCCCGCACGGCCGCCGTCGATCGCCGCCCCGTTTCGCCGCCTCGAGCCTCCCCCGAGCTCACTCTCGCACACCTGTAGGCTCAATGTGAGCCTCTCCCCCTCCTCCCCTGTCCTTTCGCTCTCGCGCGCCCCCTAGCTGCTTCCCCCCCGCGCGCCCGAACGCAGCGCCGCGGAGCTCGCCGCCGGCAAGGCTCCGGTGACCTTTTGGTCACGGGCTCAAGCCCGTTGCACTCCCCACCGCGCGTAGATGCTCCCCAGCCCCTCCGCTTGCTCGATAGCACACCGTAGCCCCGTCTCCGTCAGGCACCCGTGCGCGCCGCCGCCTCCGCCGCTCGCCGGCGCCGATTCCGGCCAGGTCCGGCGAAGCTACGACCACCACTGGATGCGGCGCTGCGAGCTCCTTCGAATGAGCCTAGCCCCGCTCCTCCCCGAGCCCCGTAGCGCGATTCCGGCCAACTCCGGCGAGGGGCCGCCGCTGTTTTGGTCGCTGGAGTCGCTCCGGCGCCGGCCGCCGACGTGGCTGGCCTGGGGCCACCCCAGTGCCACTGCCAGTGGGCCCCGCAGGCTCCGTTGACTGGGTCAACCTAGTCAACGTGCTGACTGGGCAGGCCCAGCCACTGACATGCGGGCCCCGCCGCATAATTAACAAAAAAATGTGTTTTATAAATAAAACTAATTAATTAACCTAATCAGTCACTGACAGGTGGGCCCAGTAGTTTTACTAACTAAATTTAGATTAGTTTGAACTCTGTTTAACCCACTGTCTATGACAGGTGGGTCCCCCGTGTCAGTTTTGACCAGTCAACCGGACTGTTGACCGCTGACGTCACTCATACGTCATGCTGACATCATATCCCTTTTCTGTGAATTAAATAATTCCAGAAATTCAAATAATCTTTGAAAATTCATATCTTTTAAACCGTAACTCGGATGAAAATGTTTTCTATATGAAAGTTGCTCAGAACGACGAGACGAATCCGAATACGCAGTCCGTTCGTCCACCACACCTCCCTAACCTATCGAACTAGCAACTTTCCCCTCCGGTCCGTCTGTCCGAAAACGCGAAACATCGGGAATACCTCCCGGATGTCCCCCCCTTCGCCGGTACCACCTACTGTCGCGTTAGGACACACCTAGCACCGTCCATTGTCATGTCACGCATCGTCATGCTTATGTTTGCATTGTATTTACTGTTTCTTCCCCCTCTTCTCTCCGGTAGACTACGAGACCGACACTGCTGCTGCCCAGTTCGCCTACGGAGTCGACGACCCCTCCTACTTGCCAGAGCAACCAGGCAAGCCCCCCCCTTGATCACCAGATATCGCCTATTCTTCTCTATACTGCTTGCATTAGAGTAGTGTAGCATGTTACTGCTTTTCGATATCCTATCCTGATGCATAGCCTATCCTTGCTACTACTGTTGATACCTTTACCTGCAATCCTACATGCTTAGTATAAGATGCTAGATTTTCATCAGTGGCCCTACATTCTTGTCCGTCTGCTGTGCTATACTATCGGGCCGTGATCACCTGGGCGGTGATCACGGGTACATACTTATATACTACATACATGACACATGTGATGACTAAAGTCGGGTCGGCTCGTAGGAGTACCCGCAAGTGGATCTTTGTGGCGGAGCGACAGGGCAGGTTGAGACCGCCTAGGTGAGAGGTGGGCCTGGCCCTGGTCGGCGTTCGCGGATACTTAACACGCTTAACGAGATCTTGGTATTTGATCTGAGTCTGACCATTTGGTCTATACGCACTAACCATCTACGAGGGAGTAGTTATGGGTATCCCGGCGTCGCGGTATCAGCCGAAGCCTTCTTGACGTCAGCGACTGAGTGGCGCGCACCGGATTGGACTGGAACGCCACTAGGCTAGGTCTGCTTCCGGCCGCGTACACAACGTGCAGGTGTGCATAGGGCGATGGGCCCAGACCCCTGCGCGCATAGGGTTAGACCGGCGTGCTGACCGCTCTGTTGTGCTTAGGTGGGGCTGCGACGCGTTGATCTTACGAGGCCGGGCATGACCCAGGAAAGTGTGTCTGGCCAAATGGGATCGAGCGTGTTGGGTTATGTGGTGCACCCCTGCAGGGAAGTTTATCTATTCGAATAGCCGTGTCCCTCGGTAAAAGGACGACCCAGAGTTGTACCTTGACCTTATGACAACTAGAACTGGATACTGAATAAAATACACCCTTCCAAGTGCCAGATACAACCCGGTGATCGCTCTCTAACAGGGCGACGAGGAGGGGATCGCCGGGTAGGATTATGCTATGCGATGCTACTTGGAGGACTTCAATCTACGCTCTTCTACATGCTGCAAGATGGAGGCTGCCAGAAGCGTAGTCTTCGACAGGACTAGCTATCCCCCTTTTATTCTGGCATTCTGCAGTTCAGTCCACTGATATGCCCCATTACACATATACCCATGCATATGTAGTGTAGCTCCTTGCTTGCGAGTACTTTGGATGAGTACTCACGGTTGCTTCTCTCCCTCTTTTCCCCCTTTTCTTTTCTATCTGGTTGTCACAACCAGATGCTGGAGTCCAGGAGCCAGACGCCACCGTCGACGACGACACCTACGACACTAGAGGTGCCTACTACTACGTGCAGCCCGCTGACGACGACCAGGAGTAGTTAGGAGGATCCCAGGCAGGAGGCCTGCGCCTCGTTCGATCTGTATCCCAGTTTGTGCTAGCCTTCTTAAGGCAAACTTGTTTTACTTATGTCTGTACTCAGATATTGTTGCTTCCGCTGACTCGTCTGTGATCGAGCACTTGTATTCGAGCCCTCGAGGCCCCTGGCTTGTATTATGATGCTTGTATGAGTTATTTATGTTGTAGAGTTGTGTTGTGATATCTTCCCGTCAGTCCCTGACCTTGATCGTACACATTTGCGTGCATGATTAGTGTACGGTCAAATCGGGGGCGTCACAGAGTAGTAGGGGCTTGTGAGGCCTCCGCGGCAGCACAGCCGGCCACGGGAGGCAGGAGCAGGCGGCACGACCGGCGCTGCTTTGGGTGTCTGGAGCAAGAAGACCAGAGGTTGAAGAAGCATGACGGCCGTTGGATGGACATCGTACGTTCACTGCAGCTAGAATCGTTTATATTGACTAAGTTGACAAAGCCCATGGTACGCGTCAACTTAGTAGGCCCACAGGCCAGCCTCCGAAACGGTGCGCCCCAGATGTTACGGGAGGAATCATATTTTGGGTGGGTGAAGCTAGAATATCCGAGATTGAAGAAGAAGCACGACATTCGTTGGATGGACATCCAACGGCCACTGTTGCTAGAACCTTGTGTTGACTATAAGTTGATAAAGCCTTGCATACGCGTCAACTTACTTTTTTTGAGGGGACGCATCAACTTAGTAGGCCCACAAGTGTGTGGCAGAGAACTTATAGCCCATTTGAGATTTGTAAGAATGTATAGCCCATTTTTGAATTCTAATGGAATTTACCACACCCCATTTACAGTTTGTTAAAAGTACAGCCCATTTTCTAGCTAGGACAACGATTAATAATTTCAACCAACCATTCAAAACAGAATTCAATAAAATTTCTCACATTTTGATGGGATCCAAAATATTTTTATCCCTAAATTTCTAGTCAGATTAAATACAATTTCAATATAAATTTGTCTTACGTAAAAATCCAATGAAACATTGCGCGCGCAACAATTAATGAAATTAAATTTTTCAGAATTCAAAAATAATATTTTATAAACTAACTACGTGTTTGGTGCATTTTTTATAGTTACAGCCCAGTTTTTATAATTACATCCCATTTATTATTTCTTAAAGCCCTTTTTTGTTAAGCCTAATGCATCCCTCCTAGGAAAGATTTGTAGCCCAGCGGGGCGGAGAATAACAAGTTGACCTTTCCTGGATATTCCTAAAAAAAAGTATAGCTGGGCTAGCCATTTTCAGCTTGAAAAAAAATTAATATCTGGGCTGGATATCTGGCCTGGGCTAGACGGGACACAGCCCGCCCTGTTAATACCCTGCTCTCCTCTGAACAACAACGAAAACATCGCTCTTGTCTCAAAAAAAATATTGAAAACATCGCTCAAGAAAAACTCTGCAGTGCTCACACCTCAAAAACACAAATACTGCTCGAGCTGCTGGGCCCCAGCTGTGGGCCGCTCCTTGCGCAATTCTCTCGTTTATTGACTACATAGGTTGACAATGGTGTGGGACCGTGATATCAGGAAACCAGGAGGAAGCTAACTTTTTTTACAGTTGTAGTATATAATAAGGAGGCACTTGCGTACGTGCGGCTATGGCCCTGGTGGGTCCCCACTGTCATCCTCTCCAAGTAAAGTCATCTTATTCCTCATGTCTGTTGACCATCTTGACAACGCGAGACGACGGCACCATGGCGAGCACAACAACTCGAAGGACGACGGAGAGGGCCTCGTGGGCCCTATGGATGGTCTGATACAGCGCCCGCTGCTAGCCAGGATCATAGGGCCACATGTCCGCAACGGCATTGTTGTTCGCTTGTTCACCGGTGCTCGTTGACGAGACGGAGGTTGCAGCACAGGTCCTCCTGCGCTGGTAGCTCTTCCGCCATTAGGGCGTCGAAGTGCGGCAACACCAGCTCTATAGTGAACACGGCATGAACCGGCTTGGACAGTGGCGCCGGCTCCTGGTCGGAAGCTACGCATCGTCTGATTGTCGTCGCTCAGCTCGGCGAGCTCGCTGGCGAGCTAGCATGTCCGACTGCTGGACTGTGACAGCCTGGATTTTGCCTTCTCTCTTTTTCCGGACTTGATTTTGCCTTTGCCTTGGATTCGAGATTTTGGAATCAATTCAAATGGACTTATCACTTGGGCATGCCCTTGACCTTCACCCAAGTGACCCATCTACCTCTCATTCAATCTCATTTCTCTGAAAAATCCCAAAGTGGTCAAATGAATATTTTTCATAAAAGAAAAATATTCAATTTCTCTTCTAAAACTCATTTCAGAAACTAGTGCTCCAAAGCAACCCTCATTTTTATTGCTCCAAAATTCTTGATATGATTCCTAAATATTCTTTGAACCTTGGCCCACCTCCCCAAGAAAAAATATTGCATGACTTTTTGTAATATTTTGGCTACAGAAAATCATTTCCCTTCTGGCCCAAAAATGCACTTTGTACAGCAAGTGTATTTTTCCTTGATCCTTTGGCCCTGGTTTTTCTTGAGCCTCATTACCCTCCTAAGTAAACCCTAACCCCAAGAGATCAATCCTAATGGCCTTCTAGAAGCCCTCCAAACGTAGCGGCCAAGTTTCTGGCCAGAAACTTGCCAAGAAGCTTGAGTCACTTCTGGTCGGCCTGGCAGTGAGTCCTCAGCCTCCCTAGACCTAACATTGCGTGGACTATAGCCTAGACAAGGTTTGGCCAAGCATGGGCGTCATTTTGACCATGCCAGGGCGGTGACCGCGTGTGGACATGGGGTCTGGCATGTGTTCGACGCGCTCTGCGTCGCGCCAACGCCTCTGTTCGGTGCGTGCTCGAGCCAGAGCTCGCCGACGACTGCCGCGCCGTGCCACCAGCTTCGACTCATCACCCTTGACCTCTCCCTGGCGCTCGCCGACGACGGAGACGCCGCAGCAAGCACGGGCACGTCGCGGCCAAAAACCACAGTGCGCTCGTGCCCTTGTCTTCTTCTCCCCTGCCTCCTGTGCTCGTCCGCGAGCGTGGACAGCTCCTGCCTGAGCACTGAGCCCTTTCCCCCTCTCACTGGTGCCCTTCGTTGTCGCTCGCCGGCTTCCAGAGAACTCCGGCGGCGCCACGTACCCCCCTCCAACTCCGGCTATATATAGAACCCCTCCCTCCATTCCGAAGCCACACACCGCACTTCTCAACCACCATGACCACGTAGGATAGACGTAGCCCGGTCGGGCAGGCCTCTGGCCGTTGACCATGACCAGAGATCGCCGGGATCCCCGCAGCCCAGCCACCCTACTCCAGAGCCCCTCGAGCTCAACCAACCTGTCAGGCGCATCACTGGAGGTCCACTGGTGTCGCCTGGAAGCAGTAGAGCCCCTGGAGTCGCCCCTCGCCGTTGCCTTCTTCCTCTCTGGCAAGCCCCGACCGCCACCGCCGCTTGCGAGCAGCTCCGGCCATCCCCCAACAAGCCACGGGTACGGGCAGGTGCACCGTGACCCCCTCTCCACTTCTATCCCTCTGGCTTCACCCAAGAACCTCTCATCGCCGGCGTAAGCTCCGGCGGAGCATCACCGCGCTCTGCTTCTTCTCTCCCCCCTCTCCTGACCGTTGGGGACCGGTGTTAGCCTCTCCACTCGCACCCGAAGCGGTACGAGTGGAGGCGCATTCTGCCTTTACGCCATCGACGTCACCCCCCCCAGTTTTATGTTTTATTCAAATTAATTCAAAAATTTGACCACAACTTTGACCAGTGATAATTTCTATCCTATAAGTCCAAATGAGTTGATTCTTTTTGCATTGTGTTTGTTTCAGAAAGCATTAGCAGCACACCAAAATGTGGAATTTTCCTTGCTGTATAGAATTTCTGGTGATTTTCACATTGGTTTTTGACATTTTGTTTTGTGGTTTTTAAATATTTTCAGAAGGAGAGACTTGCCTTGAAGATAACCAGGAGGAGTGTGACCCTCCTCTGCACTAAGGCAAGCCACACTAGCATTTGGATGGTGTCATTTCAATATCTATGATTTTTCTTACTTGAATATGAGTTCTTTTATGCATTTATAATTTGATAAATAAATTTGGTTGAATGCTAGTTACCTTGTCATGCTTGAAATGTTTGTTTAAGTTACTGGTTGAATGCATGGAATAGTTTGGTCTAGTAGAATAGAGTTTGACTTAGTTATATTGCTATGATAAATAATGATAGTTCTTTTTGGTTAATGAGAATTTCATATAAATTATGAGTTAATCAAAATATTGCATGATCATAAATAGTGAGGTAGAACCAGTAAAATTTAATGATGAGTTATTGCCAGAAAGTTATATTGATAAGGTTGATCCGTTCTTGTGAGTTGCATGTTTTGCATATCGATTAGTGCATGCTCATGGCATCATATGACTTGGCATAGTAGTTTTTATTTTCAAGTTAAACCTGATAATGATCCAACTTGAAGATAACGTTGACCAAGTCATGGTGCCATTGACTCGGGGTTTTCCTTAGTGCGACCACATTTAGCTTTATGGGGGGTCTTGATTCGGTCCCTTGTCGTGCCTCTCGCCGGTGCCTCCAACAAGGGAAGGTTATGGGCGTGCGGTACCCTGGCCCGGTAAGCAGACATAACCTTGTGTACCCGTTTGTTTTTATGGTACCTTGTCCCCGTTTGGGACCGTTTTTGCCACGACGGTCGCTGTTGATGCCTTTGGTAGGCACGGGGCCACCCATGATTTAGACCTGAGAAGGAGTTGGTCAGAGTGGTCGGGAGAGTGTCATGGCAAGGGGAGGGTTTCGTCGGAACACCGTTGGTCCACCCGAATGGGAGTGCGAGGCCATGAGTTCCGTGGTGTGGGTAAACTACGCTACCTCTGCAGAGTGTACTCAATCTATCGATAGCTGCGTCCTCGGCTACGGACACAACTCGGGAGTAGGTCACACCATGAATCAACATTTATAATTAATCCTGCGCACTAAATATTTATTGTTGGCACTGGTTTTGTGATGATTTGTGAGATCATGAGTTGATCATGAGTGATTGGCTTCAGTTGTGATACGTGTATGATCACCGTTTGGTTACGAAGTAACCCGTCTGGTAAGCGAGTCCGAGGGACTCGATGCACATGTTGGTTTCATCGTATTAGTAGCATTACTTGCATTGCATTAACCTGAATAATTGTCATGATATTGTTTGTCATCGTGCTTATGTTTGTTGTGAGCTTGAAAGTACATTTAATGTACTGACCTGGCATGTCATGCTAGATTTCAGGCAAGTCATACCGCATCAGAGAGCTTCCCGTGTCTAGGCCGTGTCCACATCGGTGTCCCTGTGCTATGGAGTTCCACTTTGTCATCATTCCGCTGCCGCGTAGTTTATGTGCTCGAGGCCCTTCATGTTCATTAAATAGTATACATACTGTTCAGCAGCACCGTGTGTGCCGCTTGGCCTCTTATCTCGATGTAATATCAGACTTATGTACCCGCTAGCATCAATAAAGCGGTTGTTTCTATACCATGTTGTTGTGTGTTGCTAGAAGACTTGATCTCTGGGCTGGCAATGCAAGGTAAACCGGTTGCTCTAAGCCGGGGTGCCACAACGCTTGGTATCAGAGCCGCGCTGATTGTAGGACACGCTAGACTGTCAGTGCGTTAGTGGAATGGTAAATAGTTTCGTCTGAGTGCCGGTAGTTATAGAGATTGATTGCTTCATTGCATGCATGTTTATTTGTTGTTATTACTAACCGTATGGTGATTGTGAGTGTAGATGGCTCCAGTTCCGATCTTGTACCATCCTATAGCACATCGCCGCACCTGCTTCAGAACCTGTTGCGACGACTCTACCCAGAGGGTGCTGATCCAGTGTATCGAGTGTAACGTGTGGCGATGACTCTACTCTGGCCGGTTCTTTGTATGAGTATTATGCTGAGGTCACTCTACACCACAGTTCCCCTTCCGGCGCTTACACTCGTTCTTCTAAGGGTGTTCTCGCTTCTACGCCATATCAGGCGGTCCAGTTTGCTGCAATCGAAGCTCTTGTAGACTTGTGCTACAACGAGGTTCGCATGCACACCCACCCAGGTTTCTTTTACTACCCATCTCTGCACGAGAATGGGCGTATCCGCTTTCCTTTGATTAATCTGGCGTGCGATCGTCCTTCTATCCACCTCTCTCTTTATATCACTACCAGTTATCTCCCGATCTACGAGTTAGCTCGGGAGCTAACCCGACCCCGGATAGCTCTCGCCGCCGCTCGGAATAGGAACCTTCTACCTACTATCGGTTTCACTCCATACGTTCCTCCAGCCTCTACTACCACTCAGGGTACCGTTAACCCTTTGGCAGTGACCCCTCGCAGTGCCCCTGCTGCGTGGGCTTCCCTTGTCGCTACTCCTGCATCTCCTATGCTTAGATCCCATCCCGCACCTGCCCCTGAGGGAGAGTCCTCGAGGCAGCGCCGTCGCATCTCTCTTAACCCGGAGGTCACCACTATCAGTTCAGGATCTGGGTCCGGCTCAGGAGAGGAGCCCGCAGCACCACCATCCGAGCAGTAGATCACTAGAGTATCACCATCGTCATGAGTATGATGTATGGATGTGGTCGTACGAGTTGTGATGCTTAGTTTCCTGTATGCGGGTAGTAAACCCGTCATGATGTTTAACTCTTATGTTGAGTCTATGTATAATTATGTTGGAACTTTCTTTTTATTCGCCTTGGTTTCTTTCGCTGTTTTCTTCTGGGATTGTCGCTGGCTTTCCTCCCATTCTTGGATATTTCTCATCGCGGTTGCTGTGTATTGGGAAAATAAATAATAGGATGACGTGGGGAGGCAGCAGCAACCAAGCTTGTGAGGATGTCCCTGTTCGTCGCTCCGCAAGACAGGCAGGATATTCCCCCGAGCCGTACCAGCCACCTCGGCCTCCACCGCCACATCCGCCTTCCACTTAGCAAATCATGCGAATGTTTGAAGAAAGGAGGAGCAACGATCTGCTGGAACTATTGAAAAGTGTGCAAGTTATGGTTGGGCAGAATGGAAATCAGAATGGTCATTACTCCAAGCTATCAGATTTTCAGCGAACCAAGCCTCCCAGTTTCAGTCAAGTTATTGATCCATTGGACGCTAACGATTGGTTAAGGACTATTGAGAAGAAACTGGAAATTGCTCGCACTGAAGACGGAGACAAGGTCCCTTTCGCAACACATTATCTCGAAGGAGCTGACGCGATATTGGTGGGATAATGCTAAATCCATGTGGCCCACGGACAAGGAAATTACTTGGACTAAATTCAAGGATCATTTCCGCAAGTATCATATTCCCGCCGGAATTATGAAAATCAAGCAGCGTGAATACCTCGCTCTCACTCAAGGAAGCATGTCAGTAAGCGAGTATCTGAATAAGTTCAACCATTTGGCCCGCTATTCTCTCTATGATGTGGCCACCGAAGAACTGAAGATCGACAGATTTCTTGGAGGACTGAATCAGCATCTCAGGTGCACTCTCAGTATGTTTGATTTTTCGGACTTTCAAACTCTTGTGAACAAGGCCCTCATCGCAAAAAGGGAACACAAGCTCATGCACGACAAGAGGCCAGCTAATAATGACCACAAGCGCAAATTCGAGCCTAAGAAGGATATGCAACCCGTGCAGAAGGCTCGTACTTGGCAACAGACTCAGGTTGACTACAAACCCAACTGGCAGCAAAATGTCAACAAGACCACCACTCAAGTGAAGAATGTCGTGACCAGTCCAGTACAGGAAGAATGTCAGTGCAACAATTCCTGTTTCAACTATGGACAAACCGGACATTACGCCAGACAGTGCCCCAAGAACAGCAAGCCAACAGCTCCATTCCATTCGCAAGTCAACTACCTGGAGCCATATTCCGTCCCGAGTGCCATCCAAGGGCAAATCCATCATATCTCCGCCGATGAAGCCCAAGAGGACCCGGAAGTGGTCATTGGTATGTTTCCTGTTAATAACATACATGCCATAATAATATTTGACTCTGGGGCTTCCCACTCTTTTACTTCGCAGAGTTTTGCTGCCCAAAACAAATTTCCTTGCTCGATTTTGGGAAAACATATGTTGGTACAATCCCCGGGATCCTTGCTCAGAAGCAACCTGGTCTGCCATAATTTCGAAATTGATATCAAGGGAGTGAAGTTTCCAACGTCTCTGATCATCATCGAATCTTACAAATTGGATATTATTCTGGGAATGAACTGGTTAACCCAATACCAAGTATGCATCAACTGTGCGACCAAAGAAGTTACCATGGCAAGCCAGGAGGGTCGCACCGCAAGTTTTTATGCCCGCAGAAGTATACCCAAGAAGGATATGGTTTTCACACCTGTGGCAGAAGAAGTGGAATTGATTCCAGTGGTCAGTGAGTATCCAGATGTATTTCCCGAGGAATTGCCAGGAATGCCGCTAGACAGAGAATTGGAGTTTGCAATTGACTTGGTGCCTGAAACCACACCGATACACAAGAAATATTATCGGATGCCTTCATCAGAATTGGTGGAATTATGTAACATCCCAAATTTTCAATTTGGTATGTTATACATAGATCATCATTGCATATCATATTTTATTGCATTTGACGAATCCTCGATAAATCCTAAGCAACTCAAGGACCCTTGGAGAGAGTTGGGGATTTTCTCAAATTTTTATATTTGATTTCCATCAAATAATAAAACGAGGATTTTGGTTTTAATTATTTTCTCTCCGGAAAAACATTTCATTAAAAATAAATGAGAGGAGAAAATATGACTTCTCCAAAACAATTGAAATATTGGAGGAAAAGTGTTAAAATCATTTATTGGATTTTATTCGGAGTTTTGTTTGCAATTTTAATTGCATTAAAAATATTGCATGTTTTCAAAAATTTATTTTGTGTCAAAAAAATGTTCACCCTGTTCTAAATATTCTAACTAGACGGCGAAATTTTGTTTTATCTTTTTTGGATTTTTATTTATTTTTCTACGAATTTTTCGGCGGAACGTTTAAAAAAAAAATACCGCGCCGCGCCCGACCGGGCCGAGGCCCAGCCGAGCCGCCGGCCCACCCCGCCGTCACCCTCGCGCAGCCGCCAGCGCCGCCGCTCGCCGAGTCCGGCTCGAGCACGGGAGCCCCTCGCCTTGCCCCCTCCTCCAAGCCGCCAGCCCCCCCATAAATACCGCGCCGCCGCCGCCCTCTCTCTCACCCGAGCCCGCCCGAGCCGCCGCCGTTGGGAGCCCGCGCCGCCGCCCCGCTCGCTGCTCGCCGCCGCCGGAGCCGCCCCCGCCGCCTCGAGCCCCGCCGCACCCCGCCGCATCCCGCCGCCCCTCGCCGGAGCCAGCCGAGCCCCGCCGGAGCCCGCCCCGACGAGGTATACCTCGCCGTCGTTTGCCGGTTTTGTTAAAAAAAAACCGTTCGTTTAAAAAAAACACTAGATCGGTTTATTTCTTCGGTTTTGTTATTTTGTGAACGTTCACCGACTCGTTCGTCGGATTTTCTCTGTTAACGAACGTCCGTTCTTTAACCGTTCGTCCGTTTTTCTTTTTCGTCGGATTTTCCACGATTATCTCAGATCTCGATTTCTGATCGAATCTTCGTTTCTGTTTAACTTTTCGCTCGTTTATCGGAATCAGGCGATTCAAGCGCCTAGAGTTTCGTCTCGAAATTCTCTTTCCGTTTAACCTACTCAAACAAGTTTTGCTACTGTAAAATTTGACCTAGATCCACATTAGTAAACGAAGCTTGTTTCTTTCGCCGTTTGACTTTCGTTGCTTCATTCGAGTTGATTCCTGTTGCAAAACGGAGTTCTTAAGTTGAACTTTGTGGTTGGATCTTTCATTCGAGTTTTACCTGTGCATTAGATGAGTACTTATTGTTTTCTTGTTTGTTTGCGATAGAGTACCCGGAGTGTGCCGCTTGTTACTTCGAATCGCTAGGTTTCGCGGATCATCAGCAAGGCAAGTAACACTTTGATCATACCTTTCCATACCCAGTTTTTATTGCATTAGATCAATCCTCAAACAATTGCATGATTAGGATCTAATTAAATTGTGGGAATTGGGAAGTAGTTGAGGTAGTACCTATTACCTGTTCTTTTATCAAACCCTTGGGAGTTACTTCTACGTTTGCTATTATAATGCCATGCTATGCTTGTAGACGTGGATTGGGTTTGAGTGATATTCATGACAGATGTGAGATTGATAATTAATGGTTTACTTAAGGTGGCAACTAAAACTCACATCTGGGTGGATTGAGGTACCTGGGTATTCCAGGATTGCCTGTTTTTCTTTTGGACCGCCACCCAGGTTCAAAGGGATCATAAGATTATTCATGCTAGAAACTTCCGTGTGTAGCCACAAGCTATTATGGGCTCTAGCATAGTTGATTAAGTCGTGTGAACTCTTACAGTGGTAGACTAGCAGATGTAGGGGAAAGTAGGTGTAACTGTCTACCCATACGTAAGGTGCAAACACTTCTGAAAGACTGTGTCTCGGTCATCCGTTTCTCAAACATCATGTAGTGCGAGAATCAAGTGGAGGCGATCGAGTCTTGTGGGGAAAAGTGCGCAAACCTCTGCAGGATGGATCAATTGCAGCTTTCATCCAGGAGCAAAACCAACACATTCGTCGCCAGGAGAACCAGATGTGCACGGACAAGGAAGAACTGAAGAAGGCATTGACGAAGATCAAGGAGCTGGAGGAAGAACTCAAGGCTACACGCGAGGATTATATGGAGGAAATCATCGCACTAGTAGGGAAGAATGACGACCTGGAGAAGAAGATTGGAGTATTCATGGGAAATCCACTGCCAAAAGCAAAGGATGACGAATGCGCTTGCCCGGATAACTACATCATCATCGACGACACTGACTCAGAACCAAGTGAAGATGACTTTGTTGATGAAGCTGGAGCAGACATCATGGAGTCTTCAACTGATCAGAATTTCTAGTAGACTACCATATCAGTAGTAGTTTTCCCCCATTTAATAGAATAGTTCAAGCACTTTGTAACGCTAGTTAGATCGTTTGTATGCCTTGTTTGAATTGATTGAGTGATATTGATTGTATTTGTCTCATGAGCATATGGGTAGTGTTTTCCCTCTAGACCTCATTCTATTCTTAACTCTCATCTTTTCTAACCCATCAGATGCCTCCGAGACGCGACACCGGATTTGTTTTCCCACCGGAGATCACCCAGTTGATTCAGCAACAGAATGCCCTGATGCAAGTGTTAGTGCAGAACGAAGGCAACAACAACAACAACAACAACAACAACCCACCGCCACCACCACCTGTTGATCACTTAGCCCGTTTCTTAAGGCTAAACCCGCCGGTGTTCTCCAGTAGCACCGAGCCGATTGTTGCAGATGATTGGCTCCGCAAAGTTGGAAGGGAGTTGACCACTGCAGGATGCACAGATGCGGAAAGAGTGCGTTTTGCCGCACATCAGCTTGATGGACCCGCAGCATCATGGTGGGAGAATTATACAGCCACGCACCCTATTGACACTGTCACATGGGACCAGTTTCAGCAAGCTTTCCGTACATCACATGTTTCAGCAGGAGCTATGGCTATGAAGAAGCGTGAGTTTCGCAACCTACGCCAAGGAGGACGCACCGTAGGCCAGTATGTGGAGGATTTCAGTAAGTTAGCACGTTATGCACCAGACGACGTTGCTACAGATGCTGCCAAGCAGGAGAAATTTTTGGAAGGACTGAATGATGAACTGAGTATGCAGTTGATGGTAGCAACCTTCAACAACTACCAGGAGTTGGTAGATAGAGCTCTCATGATTGAAGGGAAGCAACAGCAGATCGAAAACCGTAAGAGGAAGTATGGACAAGGGAAGTACAATTCTGGAGCTCAGCAGAAGCCACGATTTGCCCCGAAATCGGGAGGACAGTTTCAGCATACCCATGGAGGAGGTAGTTCGCACAACCATAATGGCTCTAAAAATGGTAATGGGAATGGAGGAAGCAACGGACAGAACCGCACCAACCCATCTACCCCAGCCAAGAGGGACCTGAGCCAAGTCACTTGCTTTAAGTGCTAGAAGACTGGACATTATGCCAATGAATGTCCTGAAGCCCAGAATGGTAATGGCAATGGAAGCTCTGGGAAGAAGCCGAACCCGTTCAACAAAGGACACGTGAACCATGTGAGCGTGGAGGAGGTTGAAGCACAGCCTGATGCAGTAATAGGTAAGTTTTTGGTTAAGTCATTTACTGCAACCGTTCTTTTCGATACTGGTGCATCGCATTCATACATATCAAGGGGATTTGTGAATAAGTTTAAGCTGTCCACCAAAGTTCTCAGAACCCCTATGTTAGTAACCTCGCCAGGAGCAGAGTATATGGCAAGCCAAGGATGTTTTCAGATGCCATTGGCCATTGGTAGGCATGTTTTCCCCTCAGACCTAATAGTTTTGGAGTCGCAAGGTTTGGATGTGATTTTGGGAATGGATTGGCTATCGTTGTATGGAGGAAACATCGATTGTGCCAGCAAGACGATTTTGCTTACCACCCCGGAAGGAAAAAGGATTAAGTATGTATCCCGGCATATGCCGAAGAGGACTCAAGTGAATTCCTTATCAGGAGTTGTACAGGAGGAAGTACCAGTGGTGAAGGATTATTCGGATGTATTTCCAGAAGAGTTGCCAGGCATGCCACCAGATAGAGACATTGAGTTCTTGATTGAACTTTTGCCAGGCACAGGGCCAATATCTAAGAGACCGTACAGGATGCCCACAAAAGATTTGGAGGAAATTAAGAAGCAGATCAAGGAGTTACTGGATAAAGGCTATATTTGCCCAAGTTTGTCACCTTGGGGATCGCCAGTACTTCTAGTGGAAAAGAAAGATGGATCGCTGAGGATGGTTGTAGATTACCGTGGATTGAATGAAGTGACCATCAAAAACAAGTACCCACTGCCGATGATCAATGATTTGTTTGACCGCCTACAAGGAGCTAAAGTATTTTCCAAGATCGATCTACGATCATGATACCATCAGTTAAAGATTCGAGAGCAGGATATACCTAAGACGGCTTTTACCACCAGATATGGACTGTATGAGTATACCGTTATGTCATTTGGTCTGACTAACGCACCTGCCTATTTCATGAACCTGATGAACAAAGTATTTATGGACTTTTTGGATAAGTTCGTCGTGGTGTTCATTGACGATATTTTAGTCTTTTCCAAGAATGAGGAAGAGCATGAGGAGCATTTGCGATTGGTACTTGAGAAGCTCAGAGAACATCAATTATATGCCAAGTTCAGCAAATGTGAATTTTGGCTGAAGGAAGTTGGATACCTTGGACATGTTATTTCTGGAGAAGGAATAGCAGTAGACCCTGCCAAGGTTGACACAGTGACAAGTTGGGAATCACCCACGACAGTTGGAGAAATCCGGAGTTTTCTTGGACTTGCAGGATACTACCGGAGATTCATCGAGAATTTCTCGAAGATTGCCAAGCCCATGACTGAGCTATTGAAGAAGGACACCAAATTCAATTGGACTGAGGAATGTGAAGCTAGTTTCCAAGAGTTGAAGAAACGATTGGTTACATCACCAGTGTTGATTCTGCCAGATCAACGCAAGGATTATGAAGTTTATTGCGACGCTTCTCGTCGAGGACTTGGAGCAGTGCTTATGCAGGAAGGAAGAGTTGTGTCATATGCTTCACGACAACTTAAACCCCATGAGAAGAATTATGCTACGCATGATTTGGAGTTAGTAGCCGTGGTGCATGCATTGAAGACATGGAGACATTTTCTCATCGGAAACCATTGTGAGGTGTATACGGATCACAAGAGTTTGAAATATATTTTCACGTAGAAGGAGTTAAATCTCAGACAGAGGAGATGGTTGGAGCTCATTAAGGATTATGATATGAGATTGCATTATCACCCAGGAAAGGCTAACGTAGTAGCAGACGCGTTGAGCCGCAAGAGTCATGTCACCACCCTCATGACAGGAGAGTTTCCTCAGGAGTTAGCCGAGGACCTTCGCGAGCTATGTGTGGAGATAGTCCCAAGAGGCTATTTAGCGACACTGGAGATTCAGTCTACCTTGATGGATAAGATCAGAGAAGCTTAGAAGACAGACAAGGAGATTGAAGATATAAAGGAGAAGATGAGCAAAGGAAAAGCCAAGGGATTTCGTGAGGATGAGCACGATACCTTATGGTTTGAGGACCGCGTATATGTGCCAAATGATCCGGAGATCAGGAAGTTGATTTTGCAAAAAGCCCATGATTCACCGTACTTGATTCACCCAGGGAATACCAAGATGTATTTGGATCTGAAGAATACTTTCTGGTGGACCGGAATGAAGAAGGATATTGCAGAGTACGTAGCAGTTTGTGATGTGTGTTAGAGAGTGAAGGCAGAGCATCAGAAGCCAGCAGGATTGCTACAACCATTGCCGATACCCGAATGGAAGTGGGATAAAATAGGCATGGATTTTATCACGGGATTACCCAGGACTCGTTCAGGCTATGAGTCAATATGGGTTGTAGTCGACCGTTTGACGAAAGTGGCTCATTTCATCCCAGTGAAGATCACTTACACCAGTGCTAAGTTGGCAAAGATATACATGACCAGGATCGTATGTTTGCATGGAGTTCCGAGGACCATTGTATCAGACAGAGGAACCCAATTTACCTCGAAGTTTTGGAAGCAGTTACATGAAACATTGGGAACCAGGCTAGAATTTAGTACAACTTTTCACCCACAGACAGATGGACAGACCGAGAGAGTCAACCAGATTTTGGAGGACATGTTGAGAGCTTGTGCACTAGATTATGGATCTAGTTGGGACGACAACTTGCCATATGCGGAGTTTTCGTATAACAACAGTTATCAGACCAGTTTGAAGATGGCCCCTTTCGAAGTTTTGTACGGAAGGAGGTGTAGAACACCGTTGTTATGGGATGAAGTTGGAGACCGTCAGTTGTTTGGACCATATTTGATTAAGGAGTCTGAACAGAAAGTAAGGTTGATTCGCGATAGGCTCAAGGTAGCCCAGTCCAGGCAGAAGAGTTATGCTGATTCTAAACGAAAGGAGACAGTTCACGAAGTCGGGGACCGAGTTTATCTCCGAGTATCACCACTTCGAGGAGTGAAGCGCTTTGGAGTTAAGGGAAAGTTAGCGCCCCGTTTTATCGGACCATACAGAGTTGTGGAACGTATGGGAGAGGTTGCCTACAAGCTGGAATTGCCCGAAGGATTGTCCGGAGTTCATGATGTATTTCACGTTTCCCAGTTGAAGAAGTGCCACGCAGAGATGGCTGAGATACCACTGAGAGATACTGTGCCACTGGAAGCAATTCAACTGGAAAGTGATTTGACCTATGAGGAGAAACCAGTTAAGATTCTTGAGTATGCAGCCGAGTTACCCGCAGTAAGGTTATCAAGTTTTGCAAAGTCCAGTGGAGTCACCACACGGAAGATGAAGCCACCTGGGAGCGAGAGGAAGATCTACGTAAGGACCACTCCCACCTGTTTTCTAGCCAACCCAAATCTCGAGGGCGAGATTCATCTTAAGGGGGGTAGGTTTGTAACATCCCAAATTTTCAATTTGGTATGTTATACATAGATCATCATTGCATATCATATTTTATTGCATTTGACGAATCCTCGATAAATCCTAAGCAACTCAAGGACCCTCGGAGAGAGTTGGGGATTTTCTCAAATTTTTATATTTGATTTCCATCAAATAATAAAACGAGGATTTTGGTTTTAATTATTTTCTCTCCGGAAAAATATTTCATTAAAAATAAATGAGAGGAGAAAATATGACTTCTCCAAAACAATTGAAATATTGGAGGAAAAGTGTTAAAATCATTTATTGGATTTTATTCGGAGTTTTGTTTGCAATTTTAATTGCATTAAAAATATTCCATGTTTTCAAAAATTTATTTTGTGTCAAACAAATGTTCACCCTGTTCTAAATATTCTAACTAGACGGGGAAAATTTGTTTTATCTTTTTTGGATTTTTATTTATTTTTCTACGAATTTTTTGGCGGAACGTTTAAAAAAAAATACCGCGCCGCGCCCGACCGGGCCGAGGCCCAGCCGAGCCGCCGGCCCACCCCGCCGTCTCCCTCGCGCAGCCGCCAGCGCCGCCGCTCGCCGAGTCCGGCTCGAGCACGGGAGCCCCTCGCCTTGCCCCCTCCTCCAAGCCGCCAGCCCCCCCATAAATACCGCGCCGCCGCCGCCCTCTCTCTCACCCGAGCCCGCCCGAGCCGCCGCCGTTGGGAGCCCGCGCCGCCGCCGCCTTGCGCCGCCGCCCCGCTCGCTGCTCACCGCCGCCGGAGCCGCCCCCGCCGCCCCGAGCCCCGCCGCACCCCGCTGCACCCCGCCGCCCTTCGCCGTAGCCAGCCGAGCCCCGCCGGAGCCCGCCCCGACGAGGTATACCTCGCCGTCGTTTGCCGGTTTTGTTAAAAAAACCGTTCGTTTTAAAAAAAACCCTAGATCGGTTTATTTCTTCGGTTTTGTTATTTTGTGAACGTTCACTGACTCGTTCGTTTTAACGAACGCGTTCGTCGGATTTTCTCTGTTAACGAACGTCCGTTCTTTAACCGTTCGTCCGTTTTTCTTTTTCGTCGGATTTTCCACGATTATCTCAGATCTCGATTTCTGATCGAATCTTCGTTTCTGTTTAACTTTTCGCTCGTTTATTGGAATCAGGCGATTCAAGTGCCTAGAGTTTCGCCTCGAAATTCTCTTTCCGTTTAACCTACTCAAACAAGTTTTTGCTACTGTCAAATTTGACCTAGATCCAGATTAGTAAACGAAGCTTGTTTCTTTCGCCGTTTGACTTTCGTTGCTTCGTTTGAGTTGATTCTTTTTGCAAACCGGAGTTCTTAAGTTGAACTTTCTGGTTGGATCTTTCATTCGAGTTTTACCTGTGCATTAGATGAGTACTTATTGTTTGCTTGTTTGTTTGCGATACAGTACCCGAAGTGTGCCGCTTGTTACTTCGAATCGCTAGGTTTCGCGGATCATCAGCAAGGCAAGTAACACTTTGATCATACCTTTCCATACCCAGTTTTTATTGCATTAGATCAATCCTCAAACAATTGCATGATTAGGATCTAATTAAATTGTGGGAATTGGGAAGTAGTTGAGGTAGTACCTATTACCTGTTCTTTTATCAAACCCTTGGGAGTTACTTCTACGTTTGCTATTATAATGCCATGCTATGCTTGTAGACGTGGATTGGGTTTGAGTGATATTCATGATAGATGTGAGATTGATAATTAATGGTTTACTTAAGGTGGCAACTAAAACTCACATCTGGGTGGATTGAGGTACCTGGGTATTCCAGGATTGCCTGTTTTTCTTTTGGACCGCCACCCAGGTTCAAAGGGATCATAAGATTATTCATGCTAGAAACTTCCGTGTGCAGCCACAAGCTATTATGGGCTCTAGCATAGTTGATTAAGTCATGTGAACTCTTACAGTGGTAGACTAGCAGATGTAGGGGAAAGTAGGTGTAACTGTCTACCCATACGTAAGGTGCAAACACTTCTGAAAGACTGTGTCTCGGTCATCCGTTTCTCAAACATCATGTAGTGCGAGAATCAAGCGGAGGCGATCGAGTCTTGTGGGGAAAAGTGCGCAAACCTCTGCAGAGTGTACAAACTAATCATGGTTAGCCGTGTCCCCGGTTATGGACAACTTGAGTATCTAGTACCTGGATTATCATTTGAATCTCATCACCATGTTACTTTTAATTAATTTTGCTGGGTTAATGATGATTCTTAATTGGGATTGAGATGCTGTCAACCATCTCAATGTTTCACAACCACCATGATAGTTAAATAAAATTTATTCCTTTGCAGTAGGGAAAAATTTGCTTTTCGCAAAAACTTTAACCATAGAGCTATCCACCAGCCAAATATGCATGTAGTATAGCATTATTATGTTCATTATTCTCCATGTGTTATTTTGCCAGCATATTCTATGTGCTGACCCGTTTTCGGGCTGCAACGTTTCATGTTGCAGACTTTTCAGACAACGAGTAAGGTGCCTTAGGTCGTGGTCTTATACTCAGTGATGCCGCTGGAGTTGATGGACTCACTTATCTTCCAAGTCTTCCGCTGTTATCGTATTTAGATGGCCTTAAGCCATATTTATCATACTTATTCTCTTTGGAGATATTCGATGTAATAAGTGTGTGATTGCTACTCTGTTATAAATCCTCCATTTGTACTGTGCGTGTCAGCATTACTGATCCAGGGATGACACTGGTGCACAGCAGCACAGACCATTTGAGGTCTGGTCGCTACAAATTAAAGAAACAGCTGGATGAGATGCTGCAGAAAGGATACATCCGCCCAAGCACTACTAGGAAAATGCTTATACATAGAATTTTAGCAGTAGCACCTGTTTGGGCGCCCACGCTACCGGTATGTACCAGTAGCGCCGGCCAAAACGGGCGCTACTACTACTGAATAGCAGCAGCGTTGGTTGGCGCAGGCCGCACTACTGTTTAGCGGGCCGCCGGGGCCAAAAGGGCAGGCCACTTAGCTATAGCGTGTGATGTGCGCCGGCGCTACAGCTAGTGGGCTTAGAAGTAGCGCTGGCCCATTACCCGAGCTGCTATTAAGCCCACTCCCTCCCCCGCACGCCCCCCGGCCTCATCACTCAGCTCACTCACACACTCCACACTCCTCCCTAAATCCCCCACGCGCCACCGTGGACCCCCGCATGCTGCCGTCCCCCGCGCCGGCCCTCCTCCCTGCGTCGACCGCCCTCGCCCGCACCGGCGCTCCTCCCCGCCGGCCGCCTTCCCCACGTCGGCCTCCTCCCGCGCCGGCCGCCCCGGCCCCCGCGCCGGCTCTCCTCCCGCGCTGGCCGCCCCCCCGCACCGGCCCTCCTCCACCGAGAGGTACATCCTCCTCCCTAGTTTCTTTTGAACCCTAGCAAGTTGAAAAATTTAGGTTTTTAATCTTAGTTGTTTAATCATAGGAAAAATGTAGTATGAAACCTAGCTAGTTAATCTTAGGATAATGTAGTATGAATCTTAGGATAATGTAGGTTTTTAATCTTAGTTGTTTAATCTTAGGTGTTTAATCTTAGTTGTTTAATCTTAGGATAATGTAGTATGAATCTTAGGATAATGTAGTATGAACCCTAGCTAGTTAATCTTAGGATCATATTTTGAACTATCACATTTGTTGTTATTTTTTTAGTAAAAACAATTATTCCTGTTATATGCAAATTTGAAGTGGATATATGTCAAATTTTGAACATGTCACAATCTTAGTTGTTTAACCGAGTGGCCTATGTTTTGCCAGAAATGTCGATTCGTTTACGTTCTAGCAAATTTCAGGCGCTCGATATGTCCTGCTTTTAGCAAAGGTCATGCCGAATTTTGCTAAGTGTTTATTAATTTTGTTTTCATAATTAAGCATTTTGTTATCGACATGGACGATGCCTATCCCGCATCCTCGTCATCGACTCGGCGGAGGACTCCTGCTTGAGCTGAGGGGCCATGTCCGGGACTGGGCTCCGTCGGGCTGGTACTGGTTTGTGCTACCTTCTGGTGAGCGCAGCTTAGTGAGGAGCCAGCCCGTCGTCGACCCAGAGCTTCTTTCATGGCGGTCACATGGGCCTGCATCGGTGTAGAGGCCCTCGCGCAGGTGGTACAACATCGTGTCACGGAGGAGAACGCGCACGTCCAATGCTACATGGTTGCGTTGGCGAACGGCAGGTTCTCCAATACCTGGCAGATTCTTTGGGGATCTCACCGGAGCTATGATCCTGTTATGGTTCCTTCTCTTTGGGTGTCCACCGCGGCCCACTGAACCTAGAGGAGCTATTATTCAAGATGCATTAGTGATATTATATGATGATCTTTGCTACAAACTACTATATATGTATTCGATGATGGATTATTAATTACCTATTAGTTATTTGCTTATTGAATGCAAAAGATGAGCGTGGTTTGTGCTACAAACTACTATATATGTATTCGATGATGGATTATATGATGATCTTTGCTACAAACTAGGTTCGATGATGATCTTTGCTACAAACTACTACAAACTACAAATTTTAGGTGTTCTAGTTGTTATATGATGATCTTTGCTACAAACTACTATATATGTATTCGATGATGGATTATTAATTACCTATTAGGAAATATCTGACGACGAAAGGGAATTCCCTATGTGCAAGTACTGCGAAGATGAGCGCGGTCTGTGCGACAGGCCTCACCTGGTAGAAGGTCGGCAACATCAAGCTCCAAGAGACCTTCGATGTTGAAACGGTACGCAACGATGACAAGTGTTTTTTGTTATTTTTGCACGACTTCTCTACATCTTCAACGTGTAATTTCCATCTTTTACAATTCGACTAGCTTATCCCATGCCATGCAATACGTTATGTCTTGGAGAAGATGGGTTTTGAAGATCATGAAAGCATGGAGACAAAGATAATTCAACTAAGGACCCATCATGGTTATGATTTTGTTGTAAATCTATACAATTCTATGAACTCATCCAATTTTGGTTGCCTGAATTGGGAAGCCCTTTGCAAGGCGTATGATTTTCATGAGGGTATGCTTCTCACCTTCGATCTCGGTGATCCTGACATCGACGAAAAGAATATGACCATTTGGGTCCTTGTTGACACGCTTCCAGTTCTACCGCTGCATGAGTTTCTCAAACGTATTTGTTAAGTAATTTATATTGTTTATTTCAAAATATTTGACAGCTTATTTCCATTGACAGCTTATTTTCATTCTTCAAAAAATGTACGGAAGATGGTAGACAGAACCTACTACTACAATGATGAAGCACAATTAACTTATAAGGAGAAAGATGGTCTTATTGCATTTTTTTACTGATCTTGAGAATTACAATAGCTATTGTCAAACTCCTCCACATTATGGTCAATACGTGCCACTAGTGCACGTGTTGAACTACGGTAACATCAATGGAGATAGCATGGTAAGATTTTCTACTATTACGACATCCGTGCATCTTTTGCATAAATTCTTCTAAAACTAAACTACATTGCTAACTACAAAGTTATTACTATGTTTTTGAACAGAAAATCCCGATGGATTGTGTGCCTCATCTGATGTTGCTGAGAGGTCGCGTTGATGTTATGAGCTTACGGCCACCACGGCCAGGTCACCCGCAGTATGCACATCACTCCTGTCCATATTGGATTTCTAAAAGCGAGGAAGCCATGATAATAAATGATTTCAAAAAATGTTTCGACCATCGTAGAGAGGTACTAGGAAGCAACATTGTGCGTAGGCCAAGACTTGGAGACAGGATGATCTCCGTTCTTTATTATGGAGAGTCCATTTTCCTTAATGGAGAGTCAATGCCTATCTTGTTTTATGATATTTTACCTAAGAGAGGGTAGAGTAGGTCCTATGAGAGGAGTAGGTCGTAGCTAGAATGTGTTATTATGTGCTACAATGTGTTAGAGTTGATGATGATGAGGAGGAGTGGTGATTATGACAAGTGACCAACTTGTTATACGATGTCTCATTGACGAACATTGTTTGGTGGTGATGACAAGTGGTAATGAATATGCTATTTAAACAGACTAGTTCATGATGAGTTGTTATTGTATAAAAGATATATCTGTTTAAACATGTACAACGCCAAAATGCTAAAAAACATAGATTTTAGCAGTGGCGTGGGCCAAAATATTACCAGCATCGCTCATTTCCCAGTAGCGCTTTCCAGTACCGCGCTACTAGTATATGAACTTACCAGTAGCACTAGCCTAAACAAGCGCTACTGCAACAAAATAGCTGTAGTGCCGTAGCAGTAGCGCTGGCGCCCGCGCTACTGGTAGCTCAAAAACCAGCGCTACTGGTAAGGTTTTCCCTAGTAGTGAAGCTCTTCACCATGGGGATCACCCGCTATATTCATGGATAAAAAGGATGACAGTCTTCGGATGTGTGTGGACTACCGACAGTTGAATGACGTCACCATCAAAAACAAGTATCCATTACCAAGGATTGATGATTTGTTTGATCAACTCAGTGGGGCCAAAGTATTCTCCAAAATTGATTTGAGGACCGGATATCATCAACTCAAAATCAAGAAGGAAGATATTCCCAAGACCGCGTTCACTACTCGATACGGCCTTTATGAGTATACCGTTATGTCATTCGGTCTCACCAACGCCCCTGCCTTCTTCATGCATATGATGAATAAGGTGTTTATGGATTTCTTGGACAAATTTGTGGTGGTATTCATCGATGACATCCTCATTTATTCAAAAAGCAAAGACGAACACAAGGATCACCTCTGAGCAGTTTTGCAAAGACTCCGCGACCATCAGCTCTACGCGAAGTTCAGCAAATGTGAATTTTGGCTCAAGCAAGTGGGATTTTTAGGGCATGTTCTCTCAGAAGAAGGAATAGTCATGGATCCAAGTAAGGTGAAAGATGTGCTTGATTGGTCCGCACCCACGACAGTCTCAGAAACCGGAGTTTCCTTGGACAAGTCGGGTATTATCGCCGCTTTATTGAAGGATTCTCTAAGATTGCCAAGCCAATGACATAACTCCTAAAGAAGGATAAGAAGTTTGAATGGACTGAGGACTGCCAACGGAGTTTCAATGAGTTAAAAGTCAGACTAACGTCAGCACCAGTATTGACTCTTCCCGACATCTACCGCAGTTTTGATGTCTACTGCGATGCCTCCAGAAAAGGCCTTGGATGTGTACTTATGCAAGATGGCAAGGTTGTGGCCTATGCATTGATACATCTCCAACGTATCTATAATTTTCGACTGTTCCATGCTATATTATATTATGTTTTGGATGTTTAATGGTCTTTATTATACACTTTATATTATTTTTGGGACTAACCTATTAACCGGAGGCCCAGCCCAAATTGCGTTTTTTTGCCTATTTCAATGTTTCGCAGACAAAGAATATCAAACGGAGTCCAAACGGAATGAAACCTTCGGGAACGTGATTTTCAGAACAAACGTGATCCACAGGACTTGGATTCTACGTAAAGCAATCAACGAGGAGAGCACGAGGCAGGGGGCGCGCCCTCCACCCTCGTGGGGCCCACGTTGCTCCACCGGCGTACTTCTTCCTCCTATATATATCTACCTACCCCCAAACCATCAGAGGCATCCACGAAAACCTAGTTCCACCGCCACAACCTTCTGTACCCGTGAGATCCCATCTTGGGGCCTTTTCCGGCGTCCTGCCGGAGGGGGCATTGATCACGGAGGGCTTCTACATCAACACCATAGCCTCTCCGATGATGTGTGAGTAGTTTACCTCAGGCCTTGGGGTCCATAGTTATTAGCTAGATTGGTTCTTCTCTCTATTTGGATCTCAATACAAAGTTCTCCTCGATTGTCTTGGAGATCTATTTGATGTAACTCTTCTTTTGCGGTGTGTTTGTCGAGACCGATGAATTGTGGGTTTACGATCAAGATTATCTATGAACAATATTTGAATCTTCTCCGAATTCTTTTATGTATGATTGGTTATCTTTGCAAGTCTCTTTGAATTATCAGTTTGGTTTGGCCTACTAGATTGATCTTTCTTGCAATGGGAGAAGTGCTTAGCTTTGGGTTCAATCTTGCGGTGCTCGATCCCAGTGACAGAAAGGGAAATGACACATATTGTATTGTTGCCATCGAGAATAACAATATGGGGTTTATATCATATTACATGAGTTTATCCCTCTACATCATGTCAGCTTACTTAAAGCATTACTCTGTTCTAATGAACTCAATACTCTAGATGCATGCTGGATAGCGGTCGATGTGTGGAGTAATAGTAGTAGATGCAGAATCGTTTCGGTCTACTTGTCACGGACGTGATGCCTATATACATGATCATACCTAGATATTCTCATAACTATGCTCAATTCTATCAATTACTCGACATTAATTTGTTCACCCAACGTAATACTTATGTTCTTGAGAGAAGCCACTAGTGAAACCTATGGCCCCCGGGTCTATTCTCCATCATATTAATCTATCAACACTTAGTTATTTTTATTGCCGTTTATTTTACTTTGCATCTTTATCATAAAAATACCAAAAATATTATCTTACCATATCTACCAGATCTCACTCTCGTAAGTGACCGTGAAGCGATTGACAACCCCTTTTTCGCGTTGGTTGCGAGGTTCTTATTTGTTTGTGTAGGTGCGCGGGACTTGTGCGTGATCTCCTACTGGATTGATACCTTGGTTCTCAAAAACTGAGGGAAATACTTACGCTACTTTAATGCATCACCCTTTCCTCTTCAAGGGAAAACCAACACAGTGCTCAAGAGGTAGCAAGAAGGATTTCTGGCGCCGTTGCCGGGGAGATTCAAGCCAAGTCAAGTCAAGTCAAGACATACCAAGTACCCATCACAAACCCTTATCCCTCACATTACATTATTTGCCATTTGCCTCTCGTTTTCCTCTCGCCCACTTCACCCTTCCCGTTTTATTCGCCCTCTCCTTTCCGTTCGCCTTTTTTCTCGCTTGCTTCTTGTTTGCTCGTGTGTTGAATTGCTTGCTTGTCACGATGGCTCAAGACAATACTAAATTGTGTGACTTTACCAATACCAACAACAATGATTTTCTTAGCACTCTGATTGCTCCTCTTACCGATGTTGAATCTTGTAAAATTAATGCTGCTTTGTTGAATCTTGTCATGAAAGATCAATTCACCGGCCTTCCTAGTGAAGATGCCGCTACCCATCTAAATAGCTTCGTTGATTTGTGTGATATGCAAAAGAAGAAAGATGTGGACAATGATATTGTTAAATTGAAGCTATTTCCTTTTTCGCTTAGAGATCGTGCTAAAGTTTGGTTTTCGTCTTTGCCTAAAAATAGTATTGATTCATGGAATAAGTGCAAAGATGCTTTTATCTCTAAGTCTTTTCCTCCCGCTAAGATCATCTCTCTTAGAAACGATATCATGAATTTTAAGCAACTTGATCATGAACATGTTGCACGAGCTTGGGAGAGGATGAAATTAATGATACGTAATTGCCCTACACATGGTTTGAATCTTTGGATGATTATACAAAAAATTTATGCCGGATTGAATTTTTCTTCTAGAAACCTTTTAGATTTGGCCGCGGGAGACACTTTTATGGAAATCACTTTAGGAGAAGCTACTAAACTCCTAGATAATATTATGGTTAATTATTCTCAATGGCACACCGAAAGATCTACTAATAAAAAAGTGCATGCGATAGAAGAAATTAATGTGTTGAGTGGAAAGATGGATGAACTCATGAAATTATTTGCTACTAAAAGTGTTTCTTCTGATCCTAATGATATGCCTTTGTCTACTTTGATTGAGAATAATAATGAATCTATGGACGTGAACTTTGTTGGTAGGAATAATTTTGGTAACAATGCGTATAGAGAAAACTGTAATCCTAGGCCGTTCCCTAGTAATTCTCTAATAATTATGGTAATTCCTACAACAATTCTTATGGAAATTTTAATAAGATGCCCTCTGAATTTGAGACTAGTGTTAAGGAGTTTATGAATTCACAAAAGAATTTCAATGCTTTTCTTGAAGAAAAATTGCTTAAAGTTGATGAATTAGCTAGGATCGTTGATAGAATTTCTCTTGATGTTGATTCTTTGAAACTTAGATCTATTCCACCTAAGCATGACATCAATGAGTCTCTCAAAGCCATGATAATTTCCATTGATGAGTGCAAAGAAAGAACCGCTAGGATGCGTGCTAAGAAAGATTGCTTTGTGAAAGCGTGTTCTTCTAATTTTTATGAGAATAAAGATGAAGATCTAAAAGTTATTGATGTGTCCCCTATTAAGTCTTTGTTTTGCAATATGAATCTTGATAATGATGGGACTGGAGATGAGATACCTTTACCTAGAAGGCGCCCCAAAAATTCGGAGTTTTTAGATCTTGATGATAAAATTGGTAAAAGTGGGATTGAAGAAGTCAAAACATTAGATATCAATGAACCCACTATTTTGGATTTCAAGGAATTTAATTATGATAATTGCTCTTTGATAGGTTGTATTTCCTTGTTGCAATCCGTGCTAAATTCTCCTCATGCTTATAGTCAAAATAAAGCTTTTACCAAACATATCGTTGATGCTTTAATGCAATCTTATGAAGAAAAACTTGAGTTGGAAGTTTCTATCCCTAGAAAACTTTATGATGAGTGGAACCTACTATTAAAATTAAAATTAAAGATCATGAATGCTATCCTTTGTGTGATTTGGGTGCTAGTGTTTCCACGATTCCAAAAACTTTGTGCGATTTGTTAGGTTTCCGCAAATTTGATGATTGCTCTTTAAACTTGCACCTTGCGGATTCCACTATTAAGAAACCTATGGGAAGATTTAATGTTGTTCTTATTGTTGCAAATAGGAACTATTTGCCCGTAGATTTTATTGTTCTTGATATAGATTGCAATCCTTCATGTCCTATTATTCTTGGTAGACCTTTCCTTAGAACGATTGGTGCAATTATTGATATGAAGGAAGGGAATATCAGATTACAATTTCCACTAAGGAAAGTCATGGAACACTTCCCTAGAAATAAAATAAAATTACCTTATGAATCTATTATGAGAGTCACTTATGGATTGCCTTCCAAAGATGGCAATACCTAGATCTATCCTCGCTTTTATGCCTAGCTAAGGGCGTTAAACGATAGCGCTTGTTGGGAGGCAACCCAATTTTATTTTAGTTTTTTGCTTTTTGGTTCTGTTTAGGAATAAATCTTTGATCTAGCCTCTGGTTAGAATTGTTTTTGTGTTTTATTTAGTGTTTGTGCCAAGTTAAACCTATAGGAACTTCTTGGATAATAGTTATTTGATCTTGCTGAAAATTCCAGAAACTTTCTGTTCACGAAAACAATTGTTTAAAATCACCAGAACGTGATAAAATACTGATTCCAATTACAGTAGATCAATAAACAAATTGTATAGGTCTTCCTATTTTGGCAGAATTGTTTGAGTTCCAGAAGTTTGCGTTAGTTACAGATTACTACAGACAGTTCTGTTTTTGACAGATTCTGTTTTTCGTGTGTTGTTTGCTTATTTTGATGAATCTATGGCTAGTAAAATAGTTTATAACCCATAGAAAAGTTGGAATACAGTAGGTTTAACACCAATATAAGTAAAGAATGAGTTAATTACAGTACCTTGAAGTGGTGTTTTTTTTTCTTTCGCTAACGGAGCTCATGAGATTTTCTGTTGAGTTTTGTGTTGTGAAGTCTTCAAGTTTTGGGTAAAGATTTGATGGACTATGGAACAAGGAGTGGCAAGAGCCTAAGCTTGGGGATTCCCATGGCACCCCAATATAATCTAAGGACACCAAAAAGCCAAAGCTTGGGGATGCCCCGGAAGGCATCCCCTCTTTCGTCTTCGTCCATCGGTAACTTTACTTGGAGCTATATTTTTATTCACCACATGATATGTGTTTTGCTTGGAGCGTCTTCTATGATTTGAGTCTTTGTTTGTTAGTTTGCCACAATCATCCTTACTGTACACACCTTTTGAGAGAGACACACATGATTCGGAAATTATTAGAATACTCTATGTGCTTCAGTTATATCTTTTGAGCTATATAGTTTTTGCTCTAGTGCTTCACTTATACTCCCTCTGGAAAGATTTATAAGACGTTGAAGGATTTTCAGACACAGTCGACAAAAGTGCAAATAGAACATTATGCCCTTATTTTGAATTTCGAACTGGTCGTCTTCGTCGCATCGTCCCCGTATCCACGCCCCCAGCCTTGCCGTCGCTGTCGCCTGGCTGTGTCCAGGAGCTGGTCCCCGTCGTCACCCGCTCGTCCAGGACCTCATCCCCGTCGCCTGGCTGCGCCAAGCCTTGTCGTCGCCGGGCCCCTCCACACGCCCAGCCTTGCCGTTGCCGTGCCCTGGTCCTCCTCCTCGCGCGCCCAGGTCCTCCTCCTCGCGCCCAGCCTTGCCGTGGCCGCGCCCAGGCCCTCCTCCTCGCGTGCCCAGGTCCTCCTCGTGCCATGGCCCTCTTGCTCGCGTGCCCAGGTCCTCCTCCTCGCGCCCTGGCCCTCCTCCTCGCGCCCAGGCGCTCCTCGCCCAGGTACTCCTCGCATCGCCCAGAGCAAGGAGAAGCAATACATTAGCAAGATACAAGATCAAAATCAATTCCACTATAGTGGAGTACAAGATCCATGTGCTTGATAGTGGAGTATAAGATGAAGAGGAGTAGCTTCGAGAGCAGCAATAGATCACAGTAGCAATAATTTCTCATCATAGCACAACACCAGATCAGGAGATCTTCAAATTACTCCAGATCAAGGAATCAGGTGTGCTCCAGATCAAGATCAAGAGTACAGGAGTAGGATAACAAAAGAGATCTTCAAATTACTCCACATCAAGAGATCGACAGCTCAGGATTAGGACAACAAAAGCATTAAGAGCATCATTAACACAACAGCTGATCAAGAGGAGCAGTTGATCAAGAGGACCAGCAACAACAACAACATTATCAGGAGTATCAATAGCAGGCGGCATTATTAGCAGCATTATCAGCAAGAGCAACACCAGCACAACAACAGTAGCAAGTGGAGCAACAGCACAGGATCAGTAGCAAGAGGAGAAGCAGTATCACATCAACAGTACCGGAACATAGCAGCAGCAGTAGCAGCACAAAATGCTCCCAGACCTGAACTGCTCACCACCTGCAGGAGAAGAAGAAGCTGATGTGAATATGGTCCAAGAAGAAGAAGTAGCAGATGTCCAAGAAGAAACATTAAATGTCCAAGAAGAAGCAACAGGTACTCCATACACATACTCCTTGTATAGAAGTACATCTGCTTTTGGTTGTGCACCGGATGTTGGCATATGCATAGGCATCCTACTCCTAGTGCTTTAATAGCAATTCCTTTGCTTGTTGTTAACAAGATTTGGTGTTTTGGAGTATGCACTAGCCGATGCTATACAAATATCAGGTTTAACATACTCTAAAGTGTTCATGAAAACTGAATATATGTTCATCTACACATACTATACACATACTCCAAAATGTTCATGGAAACTGAATATATGTTCATAGAACTTAACATATGTTTAACAACAAGTTTAACTTGCTGAAATTCATTTAACTTGCTGAAATTTGCATATGCCTACTCCTAGTGCTTTAAATAAGAGTAATTTTCAGTTTTCTTATTCTAACACAATTTCCCTAATTTTTCTATTTTTCTTTTGTTGTTGTAGGTGTTCAGCAAATATGAAGGCAAAGAAAGTCACTAACAGATGAGCTGAGATATGCTGCTTACATGGCAATGCTTACGCTGAATATGAGTAGGGGTGGCAAGTTCAAAAGAACTGACAAGAAGGATGTTGCTCGAATTTTTCAAGTTGATATTCAAGTTATTCAGAGAATCTGGAGGACATCAGAGCGACAAAAAGAGCTTGGTAAGGAGGTGGATGTGTCCAAGCAAAAGAAAAGAAGATGTGGAAGGAAAGGAAAGGATAATGTTCTATCTCAAATCCCCACAGTTCCATTGAATAGAAGGCCGACTCTTAGGTCACTTGCTCGCGCATTGGGTGTCAGTCATACTACACTCTACCAGAAACTCAAGCTTCACAAGATTAGGAGGCACTCCAATCGTTTGAAGCCAAGCTTGAAAGAAAAGAATAAAAGAGAAAGGATCAAGTTTTGTATGTCGATGCTTGATGAGACAACTTTAGCAGCTACAAGACCTAAATTCATCAGTATGCACAACATTGTGCATATTGACGAAAAGTGGTTCTATATGACAAAAATGAATAGAAACTACTACTTCCTCCCTCATGAAGATGACCCGGTCAGAACCATTCGGAACAAGAACTGTATTGGCAAAGTAATGTTCCTGACCGTTGTTGCTCGACCCAGATATGATGCTGAAGGCAATGTAACATTCTCAGGAAAAATTGGTGTCTGGCCTTTCGTCCAAGAGATTCCAGCCGCTAGAAGAAGTGAAAATAGAGAAAGAGGGACCATGGAAATCAAGAACGTCACTGTGAACCGACACGTAATGTGGCAGTATATGATAGACAAAGTGGTTCCGGGAATAAAAGAAGTGTGGCCCACAGATGATATTGGCCCAATATTGATCCAACAGGACAACGCGAAGACACATATTCTTCCCGGTGATGTAGAGTTTGCAGAAGCTGTGGCTACAACTGGTCTGGACATTAGAATAATGCAACAACCTCCAAATTCTCCAGATCTGAATGCACTTGATCTTGGATATTTCAGATCCCTTGAGTCTTTGACCGACTGCAGAGCCCCTACGACTATCAAAGAACTGATTCAAGGTGTGCAGGAAGAGTTCGATGAGTATGATGTCAACAAACTCAACCGAATATTTCTAACACTTCAGACCATCATGGTTGAAGTGATGAACTATGGAGGAGGAAACTCGTATAAAATTCCACATTTGCGAAAGGAGAGATTGGAAAGGCAAGGAATGCTACCGCCTACGATACATTCCCCTCGTGAAGTTTATGATAATGCCATGGAGATTCTAGGACAAGATGTCGACTGAGCATGCACTGGAGTATGTTGAGACTTGTAGTGCTATGACGAGACTTGTTTGTGGAAATGCATCCAGGGAGTCTTTTTTGTCGAAATGGATTATATTGTTTTAAAGTTGTTTGTGGAAATGGATTATACTCCATATGTGTTGTAAGAAAGTATGAAATGGATTATATTGTGTTGCTTGAAATGGAGTACTCCATATGTGTTGTTTGAAATGGAGTGTGAAAGTTTCTGAAATTATATGCAAGTTTCTGAATTTTATAATTTCTGAAAGTTTCTGAAATTTTATGCAACTTTCTGAAATTATATGCACGTTTCTGAATTTTATATGAATTTTATAATTTTTGAAAGTTTCTGAATAATTTCTAGAATATGCAAGTTGTTTTGTTCTTTGGAGTAGTGTATGGAGAGGTAAGGAAAGGTGATGAGAGGCAAGGAAAGTTTGTGTGCATGCGTGCATGAGTGTGTGTGTGTGTGTGTGTGTGTGTGTGTGTGTGTGTTGTGTTTTAGCTATAGTACACTAAAGGAGAGTTTGTTTGTTTGAGAAGAAGAGAAAAGGCAACGAGAGGAAAAGCAAGGAGAGGAAAGGAAAGGAGATGAGAGGCAAGGAAAGGAGAGGAGACTATTCATCCAAACTTGTCAAGTTACTCTAGCAGTACTACTCCACTAGATCAAGAACTACTCCATGTTCCTACAAGTAGTACAAGTACTGCAAGCAAAATCACTCCTAACATTAACATTAACAAAAATCACTCCTAAAGTTTCAGCTAAGCACATCTACTACCATTAGATATGCACTAATTTTATTTCTAGAATGACACATGGTCAACGGGGAAAACACATGCTATTCACTTGCAAAAAAAACAGTGAATGTACTCCTACAGTACTGAATTTACTGAAGTTTCTAAATTTACTATAAATTTACTGAAGTTTCTGAATTTACAAGGCGGGGTGCGTGGATCACGCGCTTCGGCATACTATACTGAGCCGGATCACCTTCCAGCACTTGGGGTAGTTTACATGCGGCTGAAATATGGACACAAGGCCGATTTTCTTCAAGGTCTGCTCGCAATCAGATTTTAGGACTGGCATCATAGAACAAACTTTTTTAGGACAATTATATAAAACACGTTATTTATTTGAAAAATGGTCTGTTATTTATTTGAAACAAAATGGCCTGTTAACTTGCTCAATACAAGCATTTTGCACTCCTAAATGAAATCCTACTTTGAGCAAGCACTCTAACTACTCTTACAAGGAGTACTTTCAGACTTCCAGTATAGTGCTCTAACTGCTCCCAACAAAAATCCTACTCTGAGCAAGCACTCTAACTACTGCATGTACTCTACTCCTACTCATATTAATCTAGCAGCACCAGAAGATATAGCAGCACAAGCATAACCACTAGCAGTACAAGCAAAAGAACATGGAGTACAAACAACAACTCACTGTCGTCGGAGAGGAACCGCGGATCAGAATGGTTAAATGGTTATCCTTTCTTATGCAGAAATTGAATGGTTATGTGGTTGTCCTTTCTTCTGCACTAATTTTGGGACGCTGAGCATCTTCTCTGGGATTGATCCTGCTAATTGACTGTTCTCCATGTTCCTGTTAACATTGACATAATCAAGATTCAGGACTAGGCATGCGAGAAATTCAGTCAGATCTTTGTGTCATCATCATCAGTGAGGAGCAAGTTTGCAATACTCAACAAGCATGCGGCAAGCAATCAGATCTACAGAGAGGAGTGCTCACCGACGGCGTCGACGTCCTCCTGCTCCTCCTCCACTGCTCAGCAACAGATGGAAGGTCACCTGCACCATGTCATCGCTGCCTCCACTCCTCCTCATCTAAAACAGCCGTTCGCTCGTGTTCCTACCGCCCCTCTCCCTGGGTGTCGCTCTCCTCCTTTTTCTCTGCTCCATTGGCGGCAATGTGTGACCTTGGATGCAGATGCGGATGTAGTCAATCCAGATGCCCAAAATCAAATTCGCACCAAGAACACACGCTCATCTTGATTTAATCCCAAGATTGCTCCATCTGGCGTGGTAAAAATGAAAAGGAGTTGCATTTTTTACCTTCCGGATCTTGGAGTAAGACGGAGCGGAGGTCATTGAGGTGCTTGCGACGGCGGCGCTCCGCCATGCCCTCCACCTGCTTATTCCTCGACGCCAACGTCGGCGCGGGGGGCGAACGCGCTCCTCCCGCTCATCCTGACCACACTAAAAAACAATTTTGGCTAGACAACGCGGGCGAGGAGAGGGAGAGGCGGCGACAAGAGGAGAAGGGAGGCTGCGAAGCGGCCGAGAGGGAGGTGTTGACGCGGGCGAGAGGGAGGTGTCGACGCGGGCGAGAGGGAGGAGCGTTGCCACCGCGCCAGATTCGGGCAGGGAGAGCACTCTCGGGCAGGGAGACGTCGACGCGGGCGAGTGAGTGCGAGAAGGGAATGGGTGAGTGCGGGTGAGTGAGTGAGCGCAGGGGCAAAAATGGAAACGATCGAATTTTCTTAACGTGCCGAGATTTGAACTACACTTTCTAAAACGTCTTATAAATCTTTCCAGAGGGAGTATCTTTTAGAGCACGGTAGTGGATTTTTTTTATAGAAACTATTGTTCTCTCATGCTTCACTTATATTATTTTGATAGTCCTACACAACAGCATGGTAATTTGCTTTAATTATGATAGGCATCCAAGATTAGTAAAAAAAATCTTATGAGTGTGATGAATACTATGAGAAGTTTGATTCTTGATAATTGTTTTGAGATATGAAGATGGTGATATTAGAGTCATGCTAGTTGAGTAGTTGTGAATTTGAGGAATACTTGTGTTAAAGTTTGTGATTCCCGTAGCATGCACGTATGGTGAACCGTTATGTGATGAAGTCGGAGCATGATTTATTTATTGATTGTCTTCCTTATGAGTGGCGGTCGGGGACGAGTGATGGTATTTTCCTACCAATCTATTCCCCTAGGAGCATGCACGTTATACTTTGCTTTGATAACTTGTAGATTTTTACAACAAGTATATGAGTTCTTTATGACTAATGTTGAGTCCATGGATTATACGCACTTCCTTCCATCCACCATTGCTAGCCTCTCTAATACCGCACACTTTTCGCTGGTATCATACACCCACCATATACCTTCCTCAAAACAGCCACCATATCTACCTAGCATGGCATTTCCATAGCCATTCCGAGATATATTGCCATGCAACTTACCACCATTCCATTTACTATGACACGCTTCATCATTTTCATATTGCTTTACATAATCATGTAGTTGACATCGTATTTGTGGCAAAGCCACCGTTCATAATTCTTTCATACATGTCACTCTTGATTCATTGCATATCCCGGTACACCGCCGGAGGCATTCACATAGAGTCATATTTTGTTCTAAGTTTTGAGTTGTAATTCTTGAGTTGTAAAGAAAATAGAAGTGTGATGATCATCATTATTAGAGCATTGTCCCAAGTGGTGAAAGGATGATGGAGACCATGATTCCCCCATAAGTCGGGATGAGACTCTGGACTAAAAAAGGGGCCATAAAAAAAGAGAGAAAAGGCCAAACAAAAAAATGAGAGAAAAGAGAGAAGGGAGAATGCTACTATCCTTTTACCACACTTGTGCTTCAAAGTAGCACCATGATCTTCATGATAGAGAGTCTCCTATGTTATCACTTTCATATACTAGTGGGAATTTTTCATTATAGAACTTGGCTTGTATATTCCAATGATGGGCTTCCTCAAAATGCCCTAGGTCTTCGTGAGAAAGCGAGTTGGATGCACACCCACTTAGTTTCTTTTGTTGAGCTTTCATATACTTATAGCTCTAGTGCATCCGTTGCATGGCAATCCCTACTCACTCACATTGATATCTATTAATGGGCATCTCCATAGCCCGTTGATACGCCTAGTTGATTTGAGACTATCTTCTCCTTTTTTTGTCTTCTCCACAACCACCATTCTATTCCACATATTGTGCTATGTCCATGGCTCACGCTCATGTATTGCGTGAAGATTGAAAAGTTTGAGAACACCAAAAGTATGAAACAATTGCTTGGCTTGTCATCGGGGTTGTGCATGATTAAATACTTTGTGTGATGAACATAGAGCATAGCCAGACTATATGATTTTGTAGGGATAACTTTCTTTGGCCATGTTATTTTGAGAAGACATAATTGCTTAGTTAGTATGCTTGAAGTATTATTATTTTTATGTCAATATTAAACTTTTGTCTTGAATCTTTCAGATCTGAACATTCATACCACAATTAAGAGAATTACATTGAAAATTATGCTAAGAAGCATTTGATGACCCACAAGTATAGGGGATCTATCGTAGTCCTTTCGATAAGTAAGAGTGTCGAACCCAACGAGGAGCAGAAGGAGATGATAAGCGGTTTTCAGCAAGGTATTCTCTGCAAGCACTGAAATTATAGGTAATAGATAGTTTTGTGATAAGATAATTGGTAACGAGCAACAAGTAACAAAAGTAAATAAAGTGCAGCAAGGTTGCCCAATCCTTTTTGTAGCAAAGGAGAAGCCTGGACAAACTCTTATATAGAGAAAAGCGCTCCCGAGGACACATGGGAATTATCGTCAAGCTAGTTTTCATCATGTTCATATGATTCGCGTTCGGTACTTTGATAATTTGATATGTGGGTGGACCGGTGCTTGGGTGCTGCCCTTACTTGGACAAGCATCCCACTTATTATTAACCTCTATTGCAAGCATCCGCAACTACAACAAAGTACTAAGGTAAACCTAACCATAGCATGAAACATATGGATCCAAATCAGCCCCTTACGAAGCAACGCATAAACTAGGGTTTAAGCTTCTGTCACTCTAGCAACCCATCATCTAATTATTACTTCCCAATGCCTTCCTCTAGGCCCAAATAATGGTGAAGTGTCATGTAGTCGACGTTCACATAACACCACTAGAGGATAGACAACATACATCTCATCAGAATATCGAACGAATACCAAATTCACATGACTACTAATAACAAGACTTCTCCCATGTCCTCAGGAACAAACGTAACTACTCACAAAGCATATTCATGTTCATAATCAGAGGAGTATTAATATGCATAAAGGATCTGAACATATGATCTTCCACCAAATAAACCAACTAGCATCAACTACAAGGAGTAATCAACACTACTAGCAACCTACAGGTACCAACCCCAGACTTAGAGACAAGAATTGGATACAAGAGATGAACTAGGGTTTGAGAGGAGATGGTGCTGGTGAAGATGTTGATGGAGATTGCCCTTTCCCGATGAGAGGAGCGTTGGTGATGATTTCCCCGCCCAGGGGGATAGGGCGCGCCCCCCACCCTCGTGGCCAGGGTGTTGGCCCCCTGTTGTATTTCTTCCGCTCAGTATTTTTTATTATTTCCAAAAATAACTTTCGTGGAGTTTCATGACTTTTGGAGTGGTGCAGAATAGGTCTCTAATATTTGCTCCTTTTCCAGCCCAGAATTCTAGCTGCCGGCATTCTCCCTCCTTATGTAAACCTTGTAAAATAAGAGAGAATAGGCATAAGTATTGTGACATAATGTGTAATAACAGCCCATAATGCAATAAATATCGATATAAAAGCATGATGCAAAATGGATGTATCAACTCCCCCAAGCTTAGACCTCGCTTGTCCTCAAGCAGAAGCCGATAACGATAAATATGTCCACATGTTCAGAAGTAGAGGTGTCGATAAAATAAAATACTGACATGAGGGCATCATGATTATTCTCATAACAACAACATATATGGATATTGTCATATGATTTCTTATGTTCAAGTAATAATCTATTCACAATGCAAAGTATGAATCAGAAACTTTATTGAGAACCAGCAAACTATAATCTCAGTCATTGAAGCAATTGCAATTTATCATAACATCAGAAAGAGTCTATGTCAGAGCTTTTCAGCAAGTCCACATACACAACTATCATTTAGTCTTTCACAATTGTTAACACTCACGCAATAATTGTGGTTACAGAATTTTAATCGGACATAGAGAAAGATAGGGGCTTATAGTTTCGCCTCCCAACCTTTTACCTCAAGGGTAATGTCAACAATAATAACTCATGCTAACTTACATCCAATTATATATATATATATATATATATATATATATATATATATATATATATATATATATATCAGGATCTTTCCAACATACTGTGCTTGCCAAAGGATAAAATGTAAAAAGGAAAGGTGAAGATCACCATGACTCTTGCATAAGGTAGAAGATAAACATAAAAGATAGGCCCTTCACAGAGGGAAGCAGAGGTTGCCATGCACTTTCAGGGTTGGATGCACAAAATGTTAATGCGAAAGAACGTCACTTTATATTGCCACTTGTGATATGAACCTTTATTGTGCAGTCCGTCGCTTTTATTTCTTCCACATCACAAGATCGTATAAAGCTTATTTCCTCCACACCAATCAATCATACATATTGAGAGAGCAATTTTTATTGCTTGCACTGATGACAACTTACTTGAAGGATCTTACTCAATCCATAGGTAGGTATGGTGGACTCTCATGGCAAAACTTGGTTTAAAGATATTTGGAAGCACAAGTAGCATCTCTACTGGGTGCAAAGAATTTGGCTAGCATGAGGGGGAAAGGCAAGCTCAACATGTTGGATGATCCATGACAATATACTTTATCTCAGATATAAGAAAACATAACCCATTACGTTGTCTTCCTTGTCCAACATCAACTCTTTAGCATGTCATATTTTAATGAGTGCTCACAATCATAAAAGATGTCCAAGATAGTATATTTATATGTGAAAACTCTCTTTCTTTATTACTTCCTATTAATTGCAACGATGACCAAAGCTATGTTTGTCAACTCTCAACAACTTTTAATCATCATGCTCTTTCTATGTGAAGTCATTACTCTCCATAAAATCAATATGATCTCCTTGTTTCTTTTTATTCTTTTCTCTTTCTTTTATTCACTCAAGATCATAGCAAGACAATCAAGCCCTTGACTCAACACTAATCTTTATATATATCTCTCACAGACTCGATTACATAGAAGGATCATAAAGCAAAACTCGAAACTAGATCATACCAAAACTTTATTCTACTAGATCAAAATATTACTAAAAGGATCGAACTAAGAAAAACGGTAAAGAAAGGAGATGTAGGGGTGATACGATACCGGGGGATCTCCCCCAAGCTTGGCAGTTGCCAAGGGGAGTGCCCATACCCATGTGGTTATGTCTCCTTTGCTGGTGAAGAAGGTGGAGTTGTTGATGATGGGTAGTCGCACATCGAGCGTAAGAGATCCTCCAACTTGCGGATAATGCCCTTGAGTGCGACGATATGCTCCTTGAACAAAATATTTTCACGTGTGAGATAATTTTTTTGTATACGAGCTAACTCAATCATCTTGAAATATTCGATCTCAGTTGGGGTAAGAAGATTGTGATCAAGTTGAAGGGTGTCTCCTGCTGCCGGAACTTGGTCCTCCGTGGCCTTCTTGATCCCTTCATCATTGTTGATCTCCACGGGTTCTTCCCTCTTCAGCTCTATCTTCATTAGCCAAGCATCATTGTCACCATTGTTGGAGAAGGGGGACGACATGATGTCTGGCCTTGACAACCCTGACAGAAAACATCTCGAAACAAGAACAGAGGACAATTGCGTGATACAGGAGTCAAAACCTTCGGGAGATTATATAATGAATTTTTACCGACCAAAATACGTATCGTGCAAGAAAACGGAGTCCGGAGGGCGCACGAGGTGCCCACGAGGCAGGGGGCGTGCCCAGTAGGGTAGGGCGCGCCCTCCACCCTCGTGGAGGCCTCGTGTCCTTCCTGGACTGCTTCTTATTTTTCTATTTCTCTAAATATTCCAAAACGGAGAAAAATTGCCATTAGAACTGTTTTGGAGTTGGTTTACTTACCGTACCACATACCTATTCCTTTTCGGAGTCTGAAACGTTCCGGAAAGTGTCCCTTATGTATTCCTCCGGGGTTATGGTTTCAATAACATTGGTTTCCACATTTATAGGATTACTTGAGATATAATGTTTAATTCTTTGACCGTTCACCACCTTCGGATTCGTGCCTTCGAAGTTATTGATTTTATGGCACCGTAACGATAGACCTCCTCGATAACGTAAGGGCCTTCCCATTTAGAGAGAAGTTTCCCTGCAAAAAATCTTAAACGGAGTTGTATAGCAATACATAATCTCCTACATTAAACTCACGCTTTTGTATCCTTTTGTCATGCCATCTTTTAACCTTTTCTTTAAACAATTTGGCATTCTCATAGGCTTGGGTTCTCCATTCATCAAGTGAACTAATGTCAAATAACCTCTTCTCACCAGCAAGTTTGAAATCATAGTTGAGCTCTTTAATAGCCCAATATGCCTTATGTTCTAGTTCTAGCGAGGTAAGTGACATGCTTTTCCATAAACCATTTTATACGGAGACATACCCATAGGGTTTTTATATGCAGTTCTATAGGCCCATAATGCATCATCAAGTTTCTTGGACCAATTCTTCCTAGATCTATTAACAGTCTTTTGCAAAATTAATTTTACTTCTCTATTGCTCAATTCCACTTGACCGCTAGACTGTGGGTGATAAGGACATGCAATTCTATGATTAACATCATATTTAGCAAGCATTTTTCGGAAAGCACCATGAATAAAATGTGAACCACCATCAGTCATTAAATATCTAGGGACTCCAAACCTCGGAAAAATAACTTCTTTAAGCATTTTAATAGAAGTGTTATGATCAGCACTACTAGTTGGAATAGCTTCTACCCACTTAGTAACGTAATCAACAGCAACTAAAATATGTGTGTATCCATTAGAGGCAGGAAAAGGTCCCATATAATCAAAGCCCCAAACATCAAATGGTTCAATAACAAGTGAATAATTCATAGGAATTTCTTGACGTCTACTAATATTACCAATTCTTTGACATTCATCACAAGATAAAACAAACTTATGGGCATCCTTGAAGAGAGTAGGCCAATAAAAACCGGATTGCAATACCTTATGTGCAGTTCTGTCTCCAACGTGGTGTCCTCCATAAGCTTCGGAGTGACACTTGCATAGGATCTGTTCCTGTTCATGCTCAGGTGCACAACGTCTAATAACACCATCTACTTCTTCTTTATAAAGATGCGGGTCATCCCAAAAGTAATGTCTTAAATCATAGAAAAACTTTTTCTTTTGTTGGTATGTGAAACTAGGTGGTATGAATTTAGCAACGATGTAATTAGCATAATCAGCATACCATGGAGTAGTACGAGAGGCATTTATGACATTTAATTGTTCATCAGGAAAGCTATCATCAATAGGTAGTGGGTCATCAAGAACATTTTCTAACCTAGATAAGTTGTCTGCAATGGGGTTCTCAGCTCCCTTTCTATCAATAATATGCAAATCAAATTCTTGTAGCAAGAGAACCCATCTAATAAGTCTAGGTTTAGCATCTTTATTTTCCATAAGATATTTAATAGCAGCATGATCAGTGTGAATAGTTACTTTAGAATCAACAATATAAGGTCTGAACTTATCACAAACAAATACAACTGCTAAGAATTATTTTTCAGTAGTAGCATAATTTTTCTGAGCATCGTCTAGAGTTTTACTAGCATATTGAATAACATTTAATTTCTTATCAACTCTTTGCCCTAGAACAGCACCTACAGCATAATCACTAGCATCATACATAATTTCAAAGGGTAAATTCCAATTAGGTGGCTGAACAATAGGTGCACCTACGGCTCTGTCTTTGTTGTCCTCTGGGGCAAAACTCACTTTGGTTAACTCGGCAGTGACGTCGATGTTAATTTATGCCATGTGTACAATCAAGCTTCACCCCAGAGTGATTGAGCACCTTGATAAGCTGCACAGGTACTGTCTCTGGGCGAAGAACTCTGAAGATGGTGTCAAAAACAACTCCCTAGTGGCCTCTGGGAGTTGGTTTGTAGACCCAAATGCAAAGGTGGGCTTGGGGTCATCGATATAAAGACACAGAATGTAGCATTGCTGCTGAAGCATCTCTTTAAGTTTTATAATCACCATGACGTCCCCTGGGTGACTATGGTCTGGGATACTTACTACACGGATAAAGTACCGCATGCGATGGACCCTTTTGGCTCTTTCTGGTGGCGTGATGTAATACAGCTCAGCGATGTTTTCCGTGGGATCACCAGAGTCACTCTGGGCAACGGATCCCCCTCCCTATTCTGGAAAGACGTCTGGTTTGATGACCGTGACACCCCATTAATGGAGATTTACCCTAGAGCTTTCTATTTTTGCATAAATGAAGATGAGCCGGTTGCTAAAATTATCACTGCTATGGATCCCAGCTTGATCTTCCACCTGCCACTGTCCACACAAGCTCGAGAGGAAGTTAGAGAAATCCAGCCAGGAACGATGCATGTGCTTCTTGATGAGGGGTGCACAGATGCCTGGGAATGCAACCTTTGTGGGGCCTTCTTCTCCAAGCGATATTACGATCACTTCTTCAGAGATACAGTTGCTGATGACGCCTTCCGCTGGCTATGTGTCGGGGTAAATGGCCACGGGTAGCCTAACCGACTCCCCCTGGCTCTTCGAAATTATCAGGCCATTCGAGCCTTCAAGCATCCAGAGCATGGGGCCGCCTTCCTCCAGCCGGCTATCCCCAGGGCCGACTACCAGAAGGCGACCCGGCCTCAAAAACCTTCCCAAAGAAAGCTACGAGATGGCCGACTCCAGGAAGCCGGCCCCAAGAGGACCGACTCCCAGAAGCCGGCCATGAAGAGAGCCGACTCCTAGAAGCCGGCCAAGACTGCACCCACCAAGACTGCATCCACATAACGGTGATAAGACGGGGCGTGGACGAAGTATAGCCCACTACCCCCGAATCCCGGAACAGGCATGGCCATAGGGCGCCGTACGGGTCAGCCATCTCCCGTCCGGCGCGGCACTGTAGCCATGTTGACCTCGATGTCACCCACGACAGGCGGCAGTACGGCCCGCGGGCAGCGGGCCCCTTTAGCCAGAGAGACGCTCGTAGGCGGCCCGACCTCCCCTAGTCGGCCTGGGGCGTAGCCGGCTCCCAATAGCCGGCTACCTCCCTCCCTCGAAACATGTGCCTCATTAAGGAGACAAGACGAGGTGAGGCTACAGTGAGAGCCCGCAAGGCGGTAGCACTGTAGCCACACTTACCTCGACAAAGCCCTCGTCATCAGAGGCGAGGCAACAGTAACCAGCCGCCGACAAGGCCCCCCAAGCGGTGGGGCCGACCTGTCGGCCAAGAGGCCGGCAGCCGGCGGGACTCACCAGTCGGCGGGCCCCAATGGCCGGCGGAGAAGCCGGCGAGCACAGACACTGACGGCTGGGACCCGCGCCCTGCCGGATTACCATTGTTCCCCTGGGGGGTAGGCCTATATAAACCCCCGGGACACCCATGCAAATGATTGATCTCACATAGTTTTCACACACCACATAGAGAGAAAAGGAGAGCTAGCCTTGCCCTTCTTCTTCCCCTAGCCAAACAACTCAAGGAGCACTTGTAGCTACTTGTATTGATCTAGTGATCATGCGGAGACCCCACAGAGCAGGACTAGGGTGTTATCTCCACGGAGAGCCCCGAACCTGGGTAAGATCCGCCGGCATGCATGTCTTCGCCTTATCCCGTTTCCAGGCACCAGCGATGTCTTACTGGCTCCCACAATGATAAGCCACCCGTTGGCATATGTCGCACCTACCACCCGACATTTGGCGCCCACCATGAGGCCAGGTGCACCGTCGTCCGGAGACCTGTTCTGGATGGGAACCCTTTTCCTCCCCCGCGAGCATAGCCAGCCCGCTACGCCCGATGGCGCTTGCCCTGACGCGCAGCAAGGCATCGATGATGCCTACGCGGCGAGCTGCCTCGCCGACCTTCTTGGTGAGACTCGCATCTCCGACGAGTGCGCGTCCGACGCGGGCACAGACTACCCCAAGAGCCGCCTCGTCAGCCTCCTCAACCAGCTTCACGTCTCCAGCGAGCCCGCTGTGGACTTGGAGTCGGTCGGCTCCACCGACCCGATGCTTGTCGACTCTGACACGGCATCGCTTGACGCCTTCCCCACCGACGTGGTGATCTTCGACGACCCTCTCCCTCAAGCCAACAGTGGCAGCAGCGCAGTCACTGAGGTGCTGGTCATCAGCCACGGCGCTGACTCGGGCGAGAACGCCCACGACGCCCTACAAGCGGCGCTGCACGACTTGTCCGTCCCCATCCCGGCCGACGCCGACGCCGAGACTGATGAGGCACGCCGCCTCGCCCTCATCACGGAGGGCCATAAGATAGCCTCCATGAGACGCCTCACTGAGGCTCACCAACGCGAAGTCGACCGCGCCGCCTTTGGTACGCCGCCTCATGGCGGGCCAAGCCGAGCCGGCCTCGTCAAGAAGCACGGCGTGGCCATCGCCAGCATGCTGGGGGCAGACCGCACAGTCTACGCCACGCCGCTCGAGAACCTGCGTGCCGCTCAGGCGGCCGCAGAAGAGCTGAACGAGCTGGGGGCTGATGAGCTCCCCTACATGACCAGGCGCATCCAGCAGCTGATCGACGCGGCCGCAGAATGACATGAAGCAGGCGTCCGCGCTGAGAGTCCTCCCCCACGCCGGGAACACGCCGCGACATCCCGGTCGCCGACTGCGAGCGGCGCCCGCGCAAGGAAAGACAAGGAGCCGGCTGCTAGCCGCAGCCGGACTCGAATCACCATTGAGCGCGACCCAGAAGGCCGCCCTCGAGGAGTGGAACGCCAAGGCAATCCGCCTCCCCCCCGCCTCGTGGGGAGAGATATCCCACCCCGCCGCCTATCATGCATCCGACTCTCGGTGGCCGACTAGGCCACCGCGAAGGAGTCGGCAAGAACGATGCCCGCCACCGGATCGACCGCCTAGCGCGATCCCTGGCGCTAGAAGAAGAAGACGATGTCGGCCCGCCTTGCTTTGGCCCCCGCATCCGCGACGAGCCCTTCCCCAAAGGGTTCTCACTCCCTAGAGACATGCCCAAGTACAACGGCTCCGTGAAGCCGGAGGATTGGCTGATCGACTACTCTACCGCTGTCAGCATAGCGAACAGCAACAGGCGCGTAGCCGTGAAGTACGTTCCTCTCATGCTTCAAGGCACGACACGCACCTGGCTAAACAGCCTCAAGCCCTACAGCGTCAACAGCTGGCTAGACTTCACGGAAGTCTTCGTCCGCAACTTCACCAGCACATACAAGCGGCCTCCCAAGCCCCGCCAGCTCTCCTTATGCGTCCAAGGGCCCAGCGAATCGACCCGCGACTACCTGACGCGGTGGGCCAAGCTCAGCAACTCTTGCGAAGGGGTGCATGAGGTTCAAGCCATAGAATACTTCATCGCTGTGTGCCGAGAGGGCACGCTCCTCAAGCACCGACTCCTCTGCGACGAGCCGACCACCCTCGACGAGCTGCTGGTCATAGCAGCAAAGTACGCCACGGCCGACTCCTCGATGAAGACCGAGCTCCGAGTGGACGCCTCTGGAAAGGTGCTCGCTCCGGCTCCCAAGACGCCGGCTGGCGACTCCAACCGATGCCCCTACCAGAACGACCACAAGCGCAAGGCCCCTATGCCGCCTTCCACCAGTCGGCAGGTGGCCACTGTCGAAGACGAGCAGCCCGAAGAGCGGCCCGCTCCCAAGAAGAAGGGCGGCAGGTCGGCTTGGCAGCCGGCCTTCTCCTACGAGCAAACTCTCGATGCCCCCTGCAAGTTTCATAGCGGCGCGAAGCCGTCCAACCACACGACCCAGAAGTGCCACTGGCTCACCCAGATCTCCAAGGGCGAGGGGCTGGTGCCGCCTCCGCCTCCCGGCCTGCCGCCTCCAGCCCCTCAGCAGCCGGCTGCTCGACCAGCAGTCGGAGCCATTCAGGATGAGTTCCCAGATGAGCACGCCGCATACGTCGTCTTCACGAGCCAGATTGAAGACAAGTGCAGCCGGCACCGACAGCACCAAGAGGTCAACGCGGTCGCCTCCAGCAACCCCGAGTTCATGCATTGGTCCGAAAGGCCTATCAGCTGGAGCCGGGCCGATCACCCAGAGGTGATGCCGTCTCCTGGCTCCTACGCATTGGTGTTGGACGTCACCCTCGCGACGGAAAGGCGAGCTGCCTGTTTCTCCCATGTGCTGATTGATGGCGGAAGCAGTATCAACATACTGTACCGTGACACCATGGAGAAGTTGAACCTCACGGCGAAGCAGCTCATGCCAGCCGGATTGTGTTCCATGGCATCGTACCCGGCCTGTCCTGTTCCCGAATCGGCAAGATCAAGATGGATGTTCTCTTCGGAGACAAGGATCACTTTCGCCGAGAAGCGATCTGGTTTGAAGTAGTGGACCTAGAGAGCCCTTACCACGCCTTGCTTGGCCGACCTGCCCTGGCCAAGTTCATGGCTGTGCCCCACTACGCCTACCTCAAGATGAAGATGCCGAGCTCGAAGGGGATCATCACTATAGCCGGCGACTACAAGAAGTCCATTGAGTGCGCTGCAGCCAGTAGCCGACTGGCCGAGTCCCTCGTGGTTGCTGAAGAGAAGAAGATGCTGGAGCGAGTTGTGGCCATGGCCGGCAAGCAGCCGGCCCTTTCCCCCAACACCAAGGAATATGATGCTCAGGGCTCCTTCCAGCCGGCCAAGGAGATGAAGAAGATACCTCTGGACCCGGAGAACCCGGAGAGGTTTGCTGTCATTGGTGCGAACCTGGACAGTAAATAGGAAGGTGAGCTCGTCGACTTCCTCCGTGAGAATCAAGACATCTTTGCATGGTCCCCAAAGGACATGCCGGGTGTTCCGAAGGATTTCGCCGAGCACAAGATACACGTCCGAGCGGCCGCGAAACCAGTCAAGCAGCCTCTCCGCCGACTATCGGAGGAGAAGAGAAGAATCGTAGGAGAAGAGATAGCCCAGCTCCTGGCCGCCGGCTTCATTATGGAAGTGTTTTTCCCAGAGTGGCTTGCCAACCCGGTCTTGGTGTTGAAGAAGAACAACAAATGGCATATGTGTATAGATTACACTAGCCTCAACAAAGCCTGCCCCAAAGACCCGTTTGCCCTACCACGGATTGATCAAGTGATAGACTCCACAGCTGGATGCGAGCTGTTGAGTTTCTTGGATGCCTACTCAGGATACCACCAGATCAAGTTGGACCCAGCTGACCGCTTGAAGACCGCCTTCATCACACCATTCGGAGCTTTCTGCTACCTGACTATGACATTCGGCTTGAGAAATGCCGGTGCCACTTTTCAGCGTTGCATGCAGAAATGCCTCCTCAAGCAACTCGGCAGAAATGCCCACGTCTACGTAGACGATATTGTGGTGAAGACGGAGAAGCGCGGCACCCTGCTAGAAGACCTCAAAGAAACATTTGCCAACTTGCGCCGATTCCAGATCAAGCTCAACCCCGAGAAATGCATGTTCGGAGTACCAGCCGGCCAGCTTCTAGGCTTTTTGGTCTCCGAACGCGGCATTGAGTGCAACCCTGTGAAGATCAAGGCCATTGAGAGAATGGAGATTCCCACCAAGTTGCGAGATGTTCAGAAGTTCACCGGGTGCCTGGCCTCCCTAAACCGCTTTATCAGCCGGCTAGGGGAGAAGGCTCTCCCCCTGTACCGACTCATGAAGAAATCCACTCACTTCGAGTGGAACAACCAACCAGACCAAGCTTTCCATGAGTTGAAGAAGATCCTAACCACTCCACCTGTCCTGGCAGCGCCGACTGAGAAGGAGCCCATGCTCCTCTATATTGCTGCAACTAGCCGAGTGGTCAGTACAGTCATCATGGTCCAGCGCCCAGAAGAAGGCCGAGCTCAGTTGGTTCAGAGGCCGGTGTATTATTTTAGCGAAGTACTGTCCACCTCAAAGCAAAACTACCCGCACTACCAGAAGAAGTGCTATGGAGTGTACTTCGCCGCCAAGAAGCTGAAGCCCTACTTTCAAGAGCATCCCATCACGGTCGTATGCACTGCCCCGCTTGCCGAGATCATAGGCAGCCGGGATGCATCCGGCCGGGTGGCTAAGTGGGGCATTGCGCTGGCTCCTTACACGATCTTCTACCAGCCCCGCACCGCCATCAAGTCCCAAGCATTGGCCGACTTCCTTGTCGACTGGGCCGAGACCCAGTACCTACCGCCGGCTCCCGAATCCACTCATTGGCGGATGCACTTCGACGGGTCCAAGATGCGCACCGGCTTGGGACCGGCATCGTCCTCACCTCTCCCAAAGGCGACAAGCTCAAATACACATTGCAAAGCCATTTTGCCGCCTCCAACAATGTGGCTGAGTACGAGGCGCTCATACACGGGCTCCGGCTAGCCAAAGAGCTCGGCATACGCCGGATCCTCTGTTATGGCGACTCGGACTTGGTGGTCTAGCAGTCATCTGGTGACTGGGACGCCAAGGATGCAAACATGGCGAGCTATCGATTCCTCATCCAGAAGATCAGTGGATACTTTGAAGGGTGCGAGTTCCTCCACGTGCCACGGGCCGACAACGACCAAGCAGATGCTCTGGCACGGATCGGCTCCACCCGACAGGCTATACCAACTGGTGTCTCTCTCCAGCGCCTCCTCAAACCGTCTATCAAGCCGTCTCCAGAATCGGACTCTATCTTCGTACCGCCCACCCCTGATGCAGCTGGATTCGACTAGAGGAACCCAGCAGGCGGCTCGGGGACTTCGACAAGCGTCCCGGGGACTGCCGTAGTCGCACCCAGCTCGGGGACTTCAGAACCCGGCCCGGGGACTGCAGCGACACAAGAGGCGGTGGCCGACTCCAACTGTCCACCACCCAACCCACCCACCCGGGTCACAGTGGCCGTACTGACAATAGAAGAGGTCACAGCTCCATCATGGGCCCAGCCCATCCTCAACTTCCTAGTCAAGAGAGAGCTGCCGACTGATGAGATCTCAGCAAGACTAGTGCAATGCCGAGCGGGAGCATATGCAATAATAAACAGAGAACTTGTTAAGCCTAGCATCACTGGAGTCTTCCAGTGTTGCGTCGAGCCAGAGAAGGGCATAGCAATCCTCAAGGACATCCACCAAGACGAATGCGGCCACCACGCAGCCTCAAGATCACTTGTCGCCAAAGCTTTCCGCCATGGTTTCTTCTGGCTGACTGCTTTGGAAGACACCAAGGAGTTAGTCAAATGCTGCAAAGGATGCCAAGTCTTCAGCGCCAAGCAACACCTGCCGGCTTCTGCACTCAAGACCATCCCCCTCACCTGGCCCTTTGCCGTTTGGGGGCTGGACATGGTGGACCCATTCAAGACAGCCCGCGGCGGCATGACACATCTGCTTGTCGCCGTGGACAAATTTACCAAGTGGATTGAAGTGAAGCCAATCAAGAAGCTGAACGGGCCGACTGCCGTGACATTCACCGCAGACATCACTACTCGGTATGGTGTACCACACAGCATCATCACCGACAACGGCACGAATTTCGCCAAGGGAGCACTGGCACATTTCTGCGCGACACAGGGCATCCGACTGGACTTAGCGTCCGTTGCCCACCCGCAGTCAAACGGCCAGGTCGAGCGAGCAAACGGCCTCATCCTCTCCGGCATCAAGCCACGACTGGTCGTACCACTGGAGCGTTCGGCCGGCTGCTGGCTCGATGAGCTGCCGGCTGTCCTCTGGAGTCTGCGTACTACCCCAAACAAGTCAACCGGCTTCACTCCGTTCTTCCTTGTATATGGTGCCGAGGCTGTCATCCCAACTGACATCGAGTTCGACTCGCCTCGGGTCACCATGTACACGGAGGCGGAGGCGAATGAAGCGCGAGAAGACGGTGTCGACCTGCTGGAGGAAGGCCGGCTGTTAGCACTCAGCCGGTCCGCCATCTACCAGCAGGGTTTGCGCCGTTACCACAACCGGAAGGTCAAGCCAAGGTCCTTCCAAGAGGGCGATCTTGTGCTCCGGCTGATCCAGCGAACAGCCGGCCAACACAAGCTCTCGGCCCCTTGGGAAGGCCCTTTCGTCATCAGCAAGGCCCTAGGCAACGACTCCTACTACCTGATCGACGCACAGAAGCCAAGAGCACGCAAGAGGGATGATTCCGGCAAGGAGTCGGAACGACCATGGAACGCCAATCTCCTGAGAAGATTTTACAGTTAAAAGCAGTATGTATCATGCTACCTTTTTGTATTAAGTAGAAGACAACGGGCCCCCCGAGCTGCACTCGGGGACTGCCCTCCTTTATCTATGAATGACGAGTGTCATACTCATGAATGTACTATTACATTTGATTTTCTATCTGGCACCGGGTTCGAATAATCGGCCCGGGGACTGGCCGCCTTAAGTTATATTAAAAGTTCTACCTGAAGTCAGACAAGTAGTGTGCCACCACCCGAGCCCTCTCTTGTTGTAAGTCACAGCTCGAAGAACCGACTGTCCGACTGGCAAGAGCCAAAGGCAGAAAGGATGCCCACACGAAAAACGGCTAAGGACTAACGAACTTATATAACACAAGCCGGCCTCCAACCACGCCCACCGGCTGTCAAAACAGCCGGCTGACCGGCTTCCTAGTCACTTCGCTACAATCCAACAAAGCTAGAGTACTTGCCCTCCCAACCGGCCAAGCACTTCTCCAGCCACAGACTGCAGAGCAGCTATTCGGCTGGGAAGGCGGCAACCAAGGGAGGGCGGCAAAGGAAACAACCGAAGGATGAAAAGCAAAGAACAATGGAAAGCAAAAACACATGCATGATTATATTTACACATAAGGCCTTCAACAAGCCGACAGTCAATATAGTTCGAATACACCCCCACTGGGTGGAACTGTGCAAACTTAACAAAATACTGTTCCAAGAGTAATAAAACAGGACAGTAGAGGCAGCAGATTAGACTAAAGGCGCAGCAGGGGAGCCGGGCTGGTCGGTGGAGACGGCGGCGCCGGCTGGAGGAGTGGCCGGCTGGCGAATCTCGGCTTGATCATCGCCGGCTGCAGGCGGTGCGCTCGCACGTGCCTTGTTGCTGGAGGCACAGTCAAGCTGAGGCTGACTGGCCGCTCCACCATCTAGCGCGGCGTCTTCACCCTCCTCCTCCTCCTCCTCGCCCTCGTCGCTAGAGTCGATGTCCTCCGCCGAGTCCTCGCCATCTACCGGGTTTAGCCCGAACCACTCCTCCGGCTGGGCAACGCCATTGTCATCCACCTCAGGAGCAAAGGCGCTGGTGTCTGTGTAGTCGGCGATCGCCGAGGCACGCTGGATGATAGCCGGCCGCACCGGCTCCAGCTCCGTGTCGGCCTCCTGCCGCCAGGTGTCCAGCTGGTCCAAGCTCAGCTTAGGATACCAGGCCTTGAGGAACTGCAGTGCCTGCCTGGCGCCTGACCGAGCCGCAGAAGCCTTCCAGGCCTCGAAGCGGCCGGCCGCCACCTCCAGCCAGTCGGCCGTCCGACTGGGGGTGTGGGGAATCACCTCGCCGGGCCAGAGAGCGGCCAGCACCTGCGCCCCAATACGCTGAAGCCGGCGGAGCATGCGGTGAGCCGGCTGGAGGCGGGCTTGAATCGCCAGGAGCTGTTCCTGAAGCGACCGGCGAGCGTTCGGCGCGATCTTGGCGCCAACCTGCCTTTGCGCCTCGCGGTGGGCCTCGACGACCTGGTTGGCGGTAGTAGAGTAGCCAGGGACGTACTCTGCACAAGAAAGAAAGAGAAAGAAGAGAAAAATACCAAGTCAGAGAGTGAACCAAACGGCAAGCGGCAAGCAAGGAACAAAGAAGAGGGCGGCCTACCGTGAACCAAGTCTTCGATCTGGCTGTAGCCGTTGATCAACGACTGCCTCGCCTCGGCCCAGCTCGCCGCCTCGGTCTCATATTCGGCTTGGAGGGCGGCCTCGCTGTCCTGCATCGCCTTCAGGGCCGCCTTGTGGCCCTCCTCCTGGTCGGCCATCTTCTTGACCAGGAGGTCGCGCTCCTGAGCCAAGGCGTCGAACTCGGCTTCCTTAGCACGAAGGGCGGCCTGAGTCCCACCCAGCTGCTCCCTCAGTTTGGCGTTGGCCGCTGCAGACATGGCAGAAAAGAAAAAAGCAATAAGAAAGAAGTCGTCAAGAAAGATCCGACCCGAGTGCTCAGCAGTCGGCCAGAATCTCGGAGACTACACCCAGTGGGTGCGCTGACGAGCCCCCACATGAGATAAAAGAAGAAGCGCTTACCCCGGCTCTCAGATAGGTCAGCATTCTTCTGGGTCAGCTCCCGAGCCTGGGAGTTGAAGGCAGCCGCACGGAGGTTGTGGTAGTCCTGCAAGTCAGACAGAGAAGCGAATGAGAACAAGATAGCAAACAAAGCCCACTAAGAAGTTCCAAGCCGCCTGCTCAGAAGCCGACTCGGAACTCGGGGACTAGACCCAGTGGGTGCGCTGACGTGCCCCCATGAAAGAAACCAAGATCAAGAAGCAAAAACGGGAAGACTTACCCGAATGGCCGCCCGCGTTGCGAGGAACTCATCATTGTATTGCCTTAGCACTGCGGCCTGGGACTGAAGCCGGTTCCGGACTTCTTGTGCCGCCACATTCACCACGGCCGTCCCTCCACCCGGCGTCCACCCCGAGCTGGCGCTGGCCGCCTCGACGTCCTGGGCCGACGAGCTGGAGCCCGCGGCCTTCTGTGGGTCCGGAGCCAAAGTGGCCTTCCCCGCGCGCTGGTGTGATGGCGACTGGACCACCAGGTCCGTCCTCGCAGCCGGCTCGCCCCCAGCCGATGGCGTAGGCTGCACGTTAGGCCGGCTGCCTTGGGCCGCCCCAGTCGGCGAAGACGGTGCCGCCTCCCTCTCCGGGACGACGACGTCGTCCTCCCTCTCCAACCCCGGCAGGTCGCTGCCGGCTTCCTCCGGCGGGGGCTCCAGGACCTCGGGCGCCGCGACACGCAGAGGGGTGACAAGCAAGGCCCCTTCCGCTGTTGCCGCGGCTGCAGCCTCCGCCTGGGCCTTGGCCACCGCGTCGGCACGCGCCTTCGCCGACTCCTCCTCTTCCTGTGCCGCCTTGGCGACAGCCGCCTACAGCTCCTCCACCTCCCGCGCATTCCGCTCCGTCGCCGCTTGAAGCTCGGCACGGGGGTCCACACGGCGGGTGCTCCCGAATCCTCCCGGCAATCCAACCGCGGAGGCGGCAGCAACCCGCTCAAGAGAAAGCGGAGCCCTGATTTTTGAGGCAAGACAAGGATTCAGAAATCGACAAGAAAAGAAGAAATAGTATGCAAAACAATATACACTTACGCTGGCACCGTCTGCGGCTGCTTCACCACCTTGCGGAAGCGGGCCGCCTTGGCGGCCGCCTCATCCCGCCTGGTCGCCGCCACCCCGCCCTTGGGCTTCTTCGGCCGACTGCCGAACAAGCCCGACGCGGCCCGGCGCTTCTCCCGCCGCCCCGAGCAGGCGGCGCGGCGGAGGAACCCGCGCCATGGCCGGACGCCGGCTCGCGGCGTGGGACGATTTCTGCCTCGTCGTCATCCGGCCAGTCGTCATAGCTGGCTCCAAGCCCGGAGCCGCCTGCTTCGCCGCCTGCCTCGCCGCCTCCCACCTCGGTGTTGTCGTCCATGGCGGCCGCCCCCAAGTCGTGGTCCTCCAAGTCATGCTCCGCCCCGGTCGGGGAGAAATCGGCGATCCGCCCCTGACCCGGCCGCAGGTCGAAGGAGAGGGCTCTTCCAAGACGTGCCGACTGGTCAGAGTCGGCCAAGAAAAACTTGGCGACAAAACTAAGAGAAGAAAGGATAAAGAAAGCATACCATAGGCGGGGGATGGGCACGGGCATACGGCTCCTTGCCAAACCACCACTCTGCGGAGAGCTTGCAGTTTGCAAGATAATTCACCATATGAGCCACCTCGTCGTGCGGCATATCCTTGGTGGACATCCAACTCGGATCAAGTTGGCCGCTCATCTGACAGATCAGATGAGGGCGGCTTTGAAGCGGAAGCACCCGGCGCGCGACGAAGGCGGCGAGCAAGTCGGACCCAGTCAGGCCCTCCGACTGGATCATTACCCGGAGTCAGGCGACGGCCACGGCTCCAGCCGGCGACAGCGTCACGGCCCGATAGGACCACTGGGGCCGCCTCCCAGCCGGCGGGACGGCTACGTAAGCCGGCAAGTTGACGTAGTCGCCTTGCGGGGCGACGTTCTTCACGTAGAAGTATGACTTTTTCCAGCGCTTCACCGACTGGATCTGCGTGATGACGGGGAAGGGGTTGTCGGCTGACGGCCTCCGCATCGCGATGAAGGCACCGCTCTGAGCCGGCACGCCCTGCATGCGGGTGCCAAGCTTGGTTTGGAAGAATTCCCCCCAGAGCTCGAGGGTGGGGAGAACGCCAAGAAAGCCTTCGCACAGAGTGACGAAGGCGGACAGCAGCACCACCGTGTTCGGGGTGAGGTGGTGCAGCTGGAGTTGATAGAACTCGAGAAAGGAGCGGAAGAAGGCGCTCGCAGGCAGGCCGAGGCCGCGCAGGAAGTGCGAGCGGAAGATTACCCGCTCCCCTTCCTCCGGCGCCGGTGTGATCTCCTTCTCCGGCGCAAGATGGACCCACACCTGGTCCTTGCCGGGCAACCGCCACGTCTTGCGGAGGAAGTCGATGTGGTCCATATGGACGTTGGAGCCGTCCCAGTCCCCGCCGTACTGCATGATGGCGAGAAGCTGGTGAGAAAGGGTGCGGCGGCGGAGAAAGCACGGCCCCGCGGTGGCAAAGCTGCGGGGTGGAATGAAGATTGGTGGGACGACGCGGCGGCGAGGTGCTGCTGCGATGGAAAGGAGGAGGAAGAAGATGGCGGAGAGAAGAGGAGCGTGCGAGCGTCTGCCGCTTCCCTTCCTCTCCCTACTTATAGCCTCGTGCGGCGAAGCCAAGGAGGCAAGGCGTGGGGGGGAACGTGGGATTAACTGCGCCCACTCCCCCACGTCCCGCGATTATTGCGCCCTAACGACGTGCAGAAACCGCCGTCGGAAGGCGTGCGGACAGCTTTGGGCCACCGAGAATCCGCGCCTGGGCCTAGGCGTAGGAGTGGTGGGCCCCCGGCCTGTGGCGACGTCCTGTCGCGCGCGTGGGTTGGCAGGCTTTTTTTAGCCGGAGGATGCCACGTGGTTCGCGGGCGGCGAGCGGCCGACCCGCAGCCCGGCGCGCGCGCCAACTGACTCCCGCCTTCCGACTTTAGAAATTTCGCCAAGACGGCGCGCCCAACCGAAGTCGGCTCCCAGCTGCTGGCTCGTCGAGATAAGAAGCTGACCGAGCTTCTCGACCTCCTCTCAGCCTCGAAGCCCAACCAGCTTCGGGGACTACTGTCGGAGTAAATGGCCACGGGTAGCCTAACCGACTCCCCCTGGCTCTTCGAAAAATTATCAGGCCATTCGAGCCTTCAAGCATCCAGAGCATGGGGCCGCCTTCCTCCGGCCGGCTATCCCCAGGGCCGACTACCAGAAGGCGACCCGGCCTCAAAAACCTTCCCAAAGAAAGCTACGAGATGGCCGACTCCAGGAAGCCGGCCCCAAGAGGACCGACTCCCAGAAGCCGGCCATGAAGAGCGCCGACTCCAAGACTGCATCCACATAACGTTGATAAGACAGGGCGTGGCCGAAGTACAGCCCACTACCCCCGAATCCCGGAACAGGCATGGCCACAGGGCGCCGTACGGGTCAGCCATCTCCCGTCCGGCGCAGCACTGTAGCCATGTTGACCTCGATGTCACCCACGACAGGCGCCAGTACGGCCCGCGGGCGGCGGGCCCCTTTAGCCAGAGAGACGCTCGAAGGCGGCCCGGCCTCCCCTAGTCGGCCTGGGGCGTAGCCGGCTCCCAATAGCCAGCTACCTCCCTCCCTCGAAACATGTGCCTCATTAAGGAGACAAGACGAGGTGAGGCTACAGTGAGAGCCCGCAAGGCGGCGGCACTGTAGCCACGCTTACCGCGACAAAGCCCTCGTCATCAGAGGCGAGGCAATAGTGACCAGCCGCCGACAAGGCCCCCAAGCGGTGGGGCCGGCCTGTCAGCCAAGAGGCCGGCAGCCGGCGGGCCCCAATGGCCGGCGGAGAAGCCCGCAAGCACAGACACTGACGGCTGGGACCCGCGCCCAGCCGGATTACCATTGTGCCCCTGGGGGGTAGGCCTATATAAACCCCCCGGGACACCCATGCAAAGGGTTGATCTCACATAGTTTTCACACACCACATAGAGAGAAAAGGAGAGCTAGCCTTGCCCTTCTTCTTCCCCTAGCCAAACAGCTCAAGGAGCACTTGTAGCTACTTGTATTGATCTAGTGATCATGCGGAGACCCCGCAGAGCAGGACTAGGGGTGTTATCTCCACGGAGAGCCCCGAACCTGGGTAAGATCCGCCAGCGTGCATGTCTTCGCCTTATCCCGTTTCCAGGCCCCGGCGATGTCTTACTGGCTCCCACAATGATAAGCCACCCGTTGGCATATGTCGCGCCTACCACCCGACACTATGGAAGGCTAAAAGCCCGATCAAATTCAAAATGTTTGGCTGGCTGTTGTTTGTTGATCGTCTTAACACTAGGAACATGCTGAGACGCAGGCACTTCGTCGTGGCGGGCAACACTTACACTTGCATGCTTTGCCAAAACCCCCCTGAGGAAACAGTGGAACACCTCTTCTTCACTTGCCCGTTCAACCAACAATGCTGGGATAAGGTTTGGATGCTTTGGCCAAGCATTGGGAACATGGTCGCTTTGCTGCACGCTGGCAGAGAACACTGGCGGCGACCACTGTTTATGGACATCTTCTTGATGGCTGCGTAGAGCTTGTGGAAGGAGAGAAATAATCAACACTTCAGAGGGATTCCACACTCTTTTGGTTCATGGCTGGCTAGATTCAAAGAGCTTTTGACCCTGTTGGTTCACAGTTGTAGGGAGGAATTGCGTCCTTTCCTAGACACATACATACAACAATTGTAATACTTGCACTCGTAGCCTCATAGGAGTTTTGGCCGGGGGGCCACAAAACCCACTTGTAACAATGATGTAACTGGTTTCTTTGTGAGTAATACAAAAGTCAGTGGGAGCCTCTCCCACTGTCGTTTACCTTAAAAAAAGAATAGGTGCAGAGATCAATGTTTTCTTAAGTATTTCAAATGCTTCTACACAATCATCAGCAAAGACAAATGGTATATCTTTTTGCAATAAATTAGTCAGAGGCTGAGAATTTTTTGAGAAGTCCTTAATGAACCTCCTATAAAAACCGGCGTGACCAAGGAAACTTCTTATACCTTTGATGTCCTTGGGACATGGCATCTTTTCAATAGCATCAACCTTGGCTTTATCAACTTCAATACCTCTTTCAAAAACTTTATGCCCCAAGACAATACCTTCATTAACCATAAAGTGGCACTTCTCCCAATTCAATACAAGATTAGTTTCTTCACATCTCTGCAAAACTCGATCAAGGTTGCTCAAGCAATCATCAAAAGAGGATCCATAAACGGAGAAATCGTCCATGAAAACCTCACAAATCTTTTCACAAAAGTCAGAGAATATAGCCATCATGCATCTTTGAAAGGTAGCAGGTGCATTACATAAACCAAAAGGCCTACGTCTATAAGCAAAAGTACCGAAAGGACAAGTGAAAGTGGTCTTTGATTGATCATCGGCTGACACAGGTATTTGAGAGATAGCAGAATAACCATCTAGAAAGCAAAAATGTGTATGTTTGGATAATCTTTCTAGCATTTGATCGATAAAAGGTAAGGGGTAATGATCCTTTTTAGTAGCCTTATTTAATTTGCGGAAATCAATTACCATCCTATAACCTATAATAATTCTTTGCGGGATCAATTCATCTTTATCATTAGGAACGACAGTAATACCTCCTTTCATAGGAACACAATGGACAGGACTTACCCACTGACTATCAGCAATGGGATAAATTATACCTGCCTCAAGGAGCTTTAGTTTTTCCTTTCTTACCACTTCTTTCATCTTAGGATTCAACCGTCATTGGTGATCACGAACTGGTTTGGCATCTTTCTCTAAATTTATTTTGTGTTCACATAGAGTGGGACTAATGCCCTTAAGATCATCAAGAGTATAACCAATAGCAGAACGGTGCTTCTTCAGAGTTTTCAATAATCTCTCTTCTTCATGCTCTGAAAGGTTAGCACTAATAATAACAGGATATACCTTTTTCTCATCAAGATAAGCATATTTAAGAGTATCAGGCAACGGTTTAAGCTCAAACACGGGATCACCCTTGGGTGGAGGAGGATCCCCTAGGATTTCAACAGGCAAATTGCGTTTTAGGATAGGTTCCTGTTTAAAGAATACTTGATCAATTTCCCTTCTTTCATTCATAAACATATCATTTTCATGGTCTAGCAAATATTGTTCTAAAGGATCACTAGGAGGTACGGCAATAGAAACAAGACCAATAATTTCATCCTTACTAGGCAATTCCTCTTCACGGTGTTGTCTACGAAATTTAGAAAAATTAAACTCATGAGACATATCACCTAGACCAATAGTAACAACATCCTTTTCGCAGTCTATCCTAGCATTAACAGTGTTCAAGAAGGGTCTACCAAATATAATGGGACAAAAGCTATCTTGTGGGGAACCAAGAACAAGAAAATCAGCAGGATATTTAGTTTTCCCACACAAGACTTCAACATCTCTAACAATTCCCATGGGTGAAATAGTATCCCTATTGGCAAGTTTAATTGTGACATCAATATCTTCTAACTCAGTGGGTGCAATGTCATGCATAATTTCTTTGTATAAGTCAATAGGTATTGCACTAACACTAGCACCCATGTCACATAAGCCATGATAACAATGATCTCCTATTTTAACAGAAATAACAGGCATGCCTACCACAGGTCTATGTTTATCTTTAGCACAAGGTTTGGCAATTCTAGCAGTTTCATCACAGAAATGAATAACATGCCCATCAATATTATCAGACAAGAGATCTTTAACAATAGCAATATTCGGTTCAACTTTAACTTGCTCAGGAGGTGTATAATTTCTAATATTGCTTTTACGAACCACAGTTGAAGCTTTAGCATGATCCTTTATTCTAACAGGGAAAGGTGTTTTTTCAACATAAGTAGTAGGAACAATAGGATCGTTATAAGTGATAGTATTTTCTTCAACTTTAATAGGTGCAGCTACTTTTACTTCTATGGGAGGATGATATTTAAACCACTTCTCCTTAGGGAGATCAACATGAGTAGCAAAAGATTCACAGAAAGAAGCTACTATCTCAGAATCAAGTCCATATTTAGTGCTAAATTTACGGAAAACATCGGTATCCATAAAAGATTTAACACAATCAAACTTAGGTGTCATACCTGACTCCTTACCTTCATCGAGATCCCAATCTTCAGAGTTGCGTTTAATTCTTTCCAATAAATCCCATTTGAATTCAATAGTCTTCATCATAAAAGAGCCAGCACAAGAAGTATCGAGCATGGTGCGATTGTTATCAGAAAGCCGAGCATAAATTTTTTGAATAATTATTTATCTTGGGAGCTCATGATTGGGGCATGAATATAACATTGATTTAAGCCTCCCCCAAGCTTGAGCGATGCTTTCTCCTTCGCGAGGCCAAAAATTATATATATAATTGCGATCATGATGAACAAGATGCATAGGATAAAACTTTTGATGAAATTCCAATTTCAATCGTTTGTAGTTCCATGATCCCATATCATCACATAGCCTATACCATGTCAATGCATCTCCCTTCAAAGATAAAGGGAAGACCTTCTTCTTAATAACATCATCGGGTATACCTGCAAGCTTAAATAATCCACAAACTTCATCCACATAGATTAGGTGCTCATCAGGATGCATTGTTCCGTCTCCTGCATAAGGATTAGCTAGTAGTTTTTCTAACATACCCGAAGTAATCTCAAAGTAGACATTTTCATCTTCAGTAGGTTCAGTAGGTTGAGGAGAAACTCTTTGCTCTACTGGTCAGGGTAAAGATACCCCGAACAAGCCCCTGAGAGGATTACTTTCCATAGTAACAAGTGACAGTAAATTTCAGCACACTATATAAATTTTTCCTTACCAAATTCCACCTACCAAAGGCGCTTCACTCCCCGGCAACGGCACCAGAAAAGAGTCTTGATGACCCACAAGTATAGGGGATCTATCGTAGTCCTTTCGATAAGTAAGAGTGTCGAACCCAACGAGGAGCAGAAGGAAATGATAAGCGGTTTTCAGCAAGGTATTCTCTGCAAGCACTGAAATTATAGGTAACAGATAGTTTTGTGATAAGATAATTGGTAACGAGCAACAAGTAAATAAAGTAAATAAAGTACAGAAAGGTGGCCCAATCCTTTTTGTAGCAAAGGAAAAGCCTGGACAAACTCTTATATAGAGAAAAGCGCTCCCGAGGACACATGGGAATTATCGTCAAGCTAGTTTTCATCACGTTCATATGATTCGCGTTCGGTACTTTGATAATTTGATATGTGGGTGGACCGTTGCTCGGGTGCTGCCCTTACTTGGACAAGCATCCCACTTATGATTAACCTCTATTACAAGCATCCGCAACGCATAAACTAGGGTTTAAGCTTCTGTCACTCTAGCAACCCATCATCCACTTATTACTTCCCAATGCCTTCCTCTAGGCCCAAATAATGTTGAAGTGTCATGCAGTCGACGTTCACATAACACCACTAGAGGATAGACAACATACATCTCATCAAAATATCGAACGAATACCAAATTCACATGACTACTAATAGCAAGACTTCTCCCATGTCCTCAGGAACAAATGTAACTACTCACAAAGCATATTCATGTTCATAATCAAAGGAGTATTAATATGCATAAAGGATCTGAACATATGATCTTCCACCAAATAAACCAACTATCATCAACTACAAGGAGTAATCAACACTACTAGCAACCTACAGGTACCAATCCCAGACTTAGAGACAAGAATTGGATACAAGAGATGAACTAGGGTTTGAGAGGAGATGGTGCTGGTGAAGATGTTGATGGATATTGCCCTCTCCCGATGAGAGGAGCGTTTGTGATGATGATGGCGATGATTTCCCCCTCCCGGAGGGAAGTGTCCCCAGCAGAACAGCTCTGCCGGAGCCCTAGATTGGTTCCGCCAAGGTTCCGCCTCGTGGCTGCGGAGTCTCGTCCCGAAAGCTTTCTTATGATTTTTCTTCAGATGAAAGACTTCATATAGCAGAAGATGGGCACCAGAGGGCCAACAGGGGGCCCACGAGGCAGGGGGGCGCGCCCAGGGGGGTAGGGCGCACCCCCACCCTCGTGGCCAGGGTGTGGGCCCATATGGTATTTCTTCTGCTCAATATTTTTTATTATTTCCAAAAATAACTTTCGTGGAGTTTCAGGACTTTTGGAGTTGTGCAGAATAGGTCTCTAATATTTGCTCCTTTTCCAGCCCAGAATTCCAGCTGCCGGCATTCTCCCTCCTTATGTAAACCTTGTAAAATAAGAGAGAATAGGCATAAGTATTGTGACATAATGTGTAATAACAGCCCATAATGCAATAAATATCGATATAAAAGCATGATGCAAAATGGACGTATCAGCATTCCACATCAAAAATTCTGTTTTTATCATTTACCTACTCGAGGACGAGCAGGAATTAAGCTTGGGGATGCTTGATACGTCTCCAACGTATCTATAATTTTTGATTGTTCCATGCTATATTATATTCTGCTTTGGATGTTTAATGGGCTTTATTATACACTTTTATAGTATTTTTGGGACTAACCTATTAATTGGAGGCCCAGCCCAAATTGCAGGTTTTTTGCCTATTTCAGTGTTTCGTAGAAAAAGAATATCAAACGAAGTCCAAACGGAATGAAATCTTCGGGAACGTGATTTTTGGAACAAACGTGATCCAGAGGACTTGGAGTCTACGTAAAGCAATCAATGAGGAGAGCACGAGGCAGGGGGCGCGCCTACCCCCCCCCCCCCCCAAGGCACGCCCTCCACCCTCATGGGGCCCACGTTGCTCCACCGACGTACTTCTTCCTCCTATATATACCTACGTACCCCCAAACCATCAGAGGCATCCGCGAAAACCTAGTTCCACCGCCGCAACCTTCTGTACCCGTGAGATCCCATCTTGGGGCCTTTTCCGGTGTCCTGCCGGAGGGGGCACTGATCACGGAAGGCTTCTACATCGACACCATAGCCTCTCCGATGATGTGTGAGTAGTTTACCTCAGACTTTGGGGTCCATAGTTATTAGCTAGATGGCTTCTTCTCTCTCTGGATCTCAATACAAAGTTCTCCTCGATTCTCTTGGAGATCTATTTGATGTGACTCTTCTTTTGCGGTGTGTTTGTCGAGGCCGATGAATTGTGGGTTTATGATCAAGATTATCTATGAAAAATATTTGAATCTTCTCTGAATTCTTTTATGTATGATTGGTTATCTTTGCAAGTCTCTTCGAATTGTCAGTTTGGTTTGGCCTACTAGATTGATCTTTCTTGCAATGGGAGAATGCTTAGCTTTGGGTTCAATCTTGTGGTGCTCGATCCCAGTGACAGAGAGGGAAACAACACCTATTGTATTGTTGCCATTGAGGATAACAAGATGGGGTTTATACCATATTGCATAAGTTTATCCCTCTACATCATGTCATCTTACTTAAAGCATTACTCTGTTCTTACGAAGTTAATACTCTAGATGCATGCTGGATAGCAGTCGATGTGTGGAGTAATAGTAGTAGATGCAGAATCGTTTCGGTCTACTTGTCACGGATGTGATGCCTATATACATGATCATACCTAGATATTCTCATAACTATGCTCAATTCTATCAATTGCTCGACAGTAATTTGTTCACCCACCATAATACTTATGCTCTTGAGAGAAGCCACTAGTGAAACCTATGTCCCTCGGGTCTATTCTCCATCATATTAATCTTCCAACACTTAGTTATTTTTATTGCCGTTTATTTTACTTTGCATCTTTATCATAAAAATACCAAAAATATTATCTTACCATATCTATCAGATCTCACTCTCGTAAGTGACCGTGAAGGGATTGACAACCCCTTTTTCGCGTTGGTTGCAAGGTTCTTATTTGCTTGTGTAGGTGCGCGGGACTTGTGCGTGATCTCCTACTGGATTGATACTTTGGTTCTCAAAAACTGAGGGAAATACTTACACTACTTTACCGCATCACCCTTTCCTCTTCAAGAGAAAACCAACGCAGTGCTCAAGAGGTAGCATGCATCCCGACAACTATAGCCGCACGAAGGAAATTATCCCACTCATGATTTGGAATTGGCTGCGGTGGTGCACGCTTTGAAGATTTGGAGACACTATCTTATTGGAAAGAGGTGCCAGATATTTACCGACCACAAGAGTCTCAAGTATATATTCACTCAGCCCGATCTAAACCTTCGTCAGCGAAGATGGCTCAAGCTGGTTAAGGATTACGACCTCGGTATAAATTATCACCAGGGTAAAGCTAATGTGGTGGCTGATGCTCTCAGCCGAAAGCCTGCCAACCTGAATGCTCTAATGGATTCTTTGCCTCGTGAACTTTGTGAAGAAATCGCTCAGCTAAATTTGGTAATCGTGGATGCCAGTCTTGCCAGAATATTGGAAATTGCTCCTACCCTCGAAGCAGAAATTCGCAGCGCTCAAGCAGATGACAAATCATTGCAATTATATGCCAAGCGTTTGCAAGAAGGACAGACACAAGATTTCTCTATAGATCAGCAAGGTACGCTAAGGTTTCGAGGAAGGATTTGCGTACCCAACCAAGAAAGTTTGAGAAAGAAGATATTGGTAGAAGCACACGAATCGTCATACTCAATTGACCCAGGTGGCACCAAAATGTACGAAGACCTTTCAGATATTCTAGTGGAATGGAATGAAGAAAGACATCGCTTACTTTGTGGCTTACTGTGATATATGCAACAAGGTAATGGAGGAACACCAAAAACCCGCTGGACTCCTTCAAGCCTTACCCGTATCTCAATGGAAATGGGATGATGTCTGCATGGATTTCATCACGGGTTTACCAAGGACTCACCGAGGGAATGATGCAATATGAGTCATAGTGGACACATTGACGAAGGTAGCCCATTTCCTTCCCATCCGGACAAACTACCGTGCCGATCAACTTGCACAATTGTATGTGTCCAGAATCGTCAGTCTGCATGGAGTGCCAAAGACTATCACCTCAGGTAGAGGATCTGTATTCACTTCAGCATTTTGGTCCCGACTACACCAAGCCTTGGGGACTGCCCTGAAATATAGCACAGCTTATCATCCCCAGACAGATGGACAGACTGAGCGAGTAAATCAAATAATCGAGGATATGCTCTGAGCATGTGCATTGGCCCAAGGATCTAAGTGGGATGACTGGTTGCCATATGCCGAGTTTTCTTACAACAACAGTTTCCAGACTAGCTTAGAGATGTCACCCTATGAAGCCCTGTATGGTCGTAAGTGTCGCACTCCACTAAACTGGTCTCAAACCGGAGACAGCCGTATTTTCGGGACTGATTTAATGCTCGAAGCTGAGAAGCAAGTCAAGGAGATCCGAGACAGACTACAGTTGGCCAAGTCACAACAAAAGAGTTATTATGATGCAAAACATCGTCAGATCAGCTTTGAACCCGGAGAACACGTGTATCTCTGAGTCACCCCTATGAAAGGAGTTAAGAGATTTTAGACCCGAGGAAAATTGGCACCCAGATATATTGGTCCATTTCTAGTCATGACTAGAGTCGAAACAGTTGCCTATCAGTTGGAATTGCCACCAGAACTGTCAGAGGTACACAATGTGTTTCATGTCTCACAGCTAAGGAGATGTATCTCACCACCAGAGAAAAGGACTGATATGGCAGAGATAGAACTAGCTAAGGGTTTAACATATGAGGAAAGACCGATCAGAATATTGGATGAGACAGAAAGAGTCACTCGCAGCAAAGTGATAAGGTTTTACAAGGTTCCGTGGGAGCATCACACCTAGGAAGAGGCAACCTGGGAAACATAGGAATTTTTATGGACTGCTTACCCAGAACTATTTTCCCGAGCAACCGAATCCCGAGGACGAGATTCATCCTAAGTGGGGGAGGTTTGTGACAGCCTGGATTTTGCCTTCTCTCTTTTTCTGGACTTGATTTTGCCTTTGCCTTGGATTTGAGTTCTTGGAATCAATTCAAATGGACTTATCACTTGGGCATGCCCTTGACCTTCACCCAAGTGACCCATCTACCTCTCATTCAATCTCATTTCTCTGAAAAATCCCAAAGTGGTCAAATGAATAATTTTCATAAAAGAAAAATATTCAATTTCTCTTCCGAAACTCATTTCAGAAACTAGAGCTCCAAAGCAACCCTCATTTTTATTGCTCCAAAAATCTTGAAATAATTACTGAATATTCTTTGAACCTTGGCCCACCTCCCCAAGCAAAAATATTGCATGACTTTTTGTAATATTTTGGCTACGGAAAATCATTTCCCTTCTGGCCCAAAAATGCACTTTGTACAGCAAGTGTATTTTTCCTTGAACCTTTGGCCATGTTTTTTCATGAGCCTCATTACCCTCCTAATTAAACCCTATCCCTAGGAGATCAGCCCAGTGGCCTTCTAGAAGCCCTCCAAACGTAGCGGTCAAGTTTCTGGCCAGAAACTTGGCAAGAAGCTTGAGTCACTTCTGGTCGGCCTAGCAGTGAGTCCTCAGCCTCCCTAGACCTAACACTGCGTGGACTATAGCCTAGACAAGGTTTGGCCGAGCGTGGGTGTCGTTTTGACCATGCCAGGGCGGTGGCCGCGTGTCGACACGAGGTCTGGCATGTGTTCGACGCGCTCTGCGTCGCGCCAACGCCTCTGTTTGGCGCGTGCTCGAGCCAGAGCTCGCCGACGACTGCCACGCCGCGCCACCAGCTTTGACTCATCACCCTTGACCTCTCCCTGGTGCTCGCCGATGCTGGAGATGCCGCAGCGAGCACCGGCATGTCGCAGCCAAAAGCCACAGTGCGCTCGTGCCCTTGTCTTCTTCTCCCCTGCCTCATGTGCTCGTCCGCGAGCGTGGACAGCTCCCGCCTGAGCACTGAGCCCTTGCCCCCTCTCACTAGCGCCCTTTGTCGTCGCTCGCCGGCTTGTAGAGAACTCCGGCGGCGCCACGTACCCCCCTACTCCGGCTATATATAGAGCCCCTCCCTCCGTTCCGAAGCCACACACCGCACTTCTCAACCACCACGACAACGTAGGATAGCTGTAGCTTGGTCGGGCAGGCCTCTGGCCGTCGACCACGACCAGAGATCGCCGGCGATCCCCGCAGCCCAGCCACCCTGCTCCAGAGCCCCTCGAACTCAACCAACCTCTCAGGCGCATCATTGGAGGTCCACTGGTGTCGCCTGGAAGCAGTAGAGCCCTTGGAGTCGCCCCTCGCCGTCGCCTTCTTCCTCTCTGGCAAGCCCCGACCGCCACCGCCGCTTGCGAGCTTGGTTGCGAGCAGCTCCGGCCAGCCCCCGACAAGCCACGGGTACGGGCAGGTGCGCCGTGACCCCCTCTCCACTTCTATCCCTCTGGCTTCACCCAAGAAACTCTCATCGCCGGCGTAAGCTCCGGCGGAGCATCGCCGCGCTCTGTTTCTTCTCTCCCCCTCTCTCTCCTGACCGGTGGGGCCCGGTGTCAGCCTCTCCACTCGCACCCGAAGCGGTAAGAGTGGAGGCGTATTCTGCCTTTACGCCATCGATGCCACCCCCCAGTTTTCTGTTTTATTCAAATTAATGCAAAAATTTGACCACAACTTTAACCAGTGATAATTTCTAGCCTATAAGTCCAAATGAGTTGATTCTTTTTGCATTGTGTTTGTTTCAGAATGCTTTAGCAGCACACCAAAATGTGAAATTTTCCTTGCTGTCTAGAATTTCTGGTGATTCTCAGATTGGTTTTTGACATTTTGTTTTGTGGTTTTTAAATATTTTCAGAAGGAGAGACTTGCCTTCAAGATAACCAGGAGGAGTGTGACCCCCCTCTGCACTAAGGCAAGCCACACTAGCATTTGGATGGTGTCATTTCAATATCTATGATTTTTCTTACTTGAATATGAGTTCTTTTATGCATTTAGAATTTGATAAATAAATTTGTTTGAATGCTAGTTACCTTGTCATGCTTGAAATGTTCGTTTAAGTTACTGGTTTAATGCATGGAGTAGTTTGGTCTAGTAGAATAGAGTTTGACTTAGTTATATTGCTATGATAAATAATGATAGTTCTTTTTGCTTAATGAGAATTTCGTATAAATTATGAGTTAATCAAAATATTGCATGATCATAAATAGTGAGGTAGAACCAGTAAAATTTAATGGTGAGTTATTGCCAGAAAGTTATATTGATATGGTTGATCCATTCTTGTGAGTTGCATGTTTTGCATATCGATTAGTGCATGCTCATGGCATCGCATAACTTGGCATAGTAGTTTTTATTTTCAAGTTCAACCTGATAATGATCCAACTTGAAGATAACGTTGATCAAGTAATGGTGCCACTGAATCGGGTTTTCCTCAGTGTGACGACATTTACCTTTATGGGGGGTCTTGATTCGGTCCCTTGTCGTGCCTCTCGCCAGTGCCTCCAACAAGGTAAGGTTATGGGCGTGCGGTACCCTGGCCCGGTAAGCAGACATAACCTTGTGTGCCCGTTTGTTTTTATGGTACCTTGTCCCTGTTTGGGATCATTTTTGCCACGACGGTGGCCGTTGATGCCTTTGGTAGGCACGGGGCCACCCAGGACTTAGCCCTGAGAAGGAGTTGGTCAGAGTGGCTGGGAGAGTGTCATGGCAAGGGGAGGGTTTCGTCGGAACGCCATTGGTCCACCCGAATGGGAGTGCGAGGCCATGAGTTCCGTGGTGTGGGTAAACTGCGCTACCTCTGCAGAGTGTACTCAATCTATCGATAGCCGCGTCCTCGGTTACGGACACAACTCGGGAGTAGGTCACACCATGGATCAACATTCATAATTAATCCTTCACACTAAATATTTATTGTTGGCACTGGTTTTGTGATGATTTGTGAGATCATGAGTGATTGGCTTCAGTTGTGATACGTGTATGATCACCGTTTGGTTACGCGGTAACCCGTCTGGTAAGCGAGTCCGAGGGACTCGATGCACATGTTGGTTTCATGGTATTAGTAGCATTACTTGCATTGCATTAACCTGAATAATAGTCATGATATTGTTTGTCATCGTGCTTATGTTTGTTGTGAGCTTGCAAGTACATTCAATGTACTGACCTGGCATGTCATGCCAGATTTCAGGCAAGTCATACCGCATCGGAGAGCTTCCCGTGTCTAGGCCATGTCCACATCAGTGTCCCTGCGCTATGGAGTTCCACTTCGTCGTCATTCCGCTTCCACGTAGTTTATCTGCTCGAGGCCCCTTCATGTTCATTAAATAATGTACATACTGTTCAGCCGCACCGTGTGTGCCGCTTGGCCTCTTATCTCGATGTAATATCAGACTTATGTACCCGCTAGCATCAATAAAGCAGTTGTTTCTGTACCATGTTGTTATGTGTTGCCAGAAGACTTGATCTCTGGGCTGGCAATGCAAGGTAAACCGGTTGCTCTAAGCCGGGGTGCCACAACGCTTGGTATCAGAGCCGCGCTGATTGTAGGACACACTAGACCGTTAGTGCGTTAGTGGAACGATAAATAGTTTCGTCTGAGTGCCGGTAGTTATAGAAATTGATTGCTGCATTGCATGCATGTTTATCTGTTGTTATTACTAACCGTATGGTGAGTGTGAGTTTAGATGGCTCCAGTTCCGATCTTGTACCATCCTGAGCCAACTCTGTACACATCGCCGCACCTGCTTTAGAATGTGTGGCGACGACTCTACCCAGAGGGTGCCGATCCAGTGTATCAGGTGCATCGGGAGCATCTGGCCGGTTCTTTGTATGAGTATTATGCTGCGGTCACTCTACACCACAGTTCCCCTTCCAGCGCTTACACTCATTCTTCTAAGGGTGGTCTCGCTTCTACGCCATCTCAGGCGGTCCAGTTTGTTGCAATCGAAGCTCTTGTAGACTTGCGCTACAACGAGGTTCGCATGCACACCCACCCAGGTTTCTTTTACTACCCATCTGTGCACGAGAATGGGCGTATCCGCTTTCCTTTGTATAATCCGGCGTGCGATCGTCCTTCTAGCCACCTCTCTCGTTATATCACTGCTAGTTATCTCCTGATCTACGAGTTAGCTCGGGAGCTAACCCGAGCCCGGATAGCTCTCGCCGCCGCTCGAATAGGAACCCTCTACCTACTGTCGGTTTCACTCCATACGTTCCTCCAGCCTCTACTACCACTCAGGGTACCGTTAACCCTTTGGCAGTGACCCCTCGCAGTGCCCCTGTTGCGTGGGCTTCCCTTGTCGCTACTCCTGCAGCTCCTATGCCTAGATCTCATCCCGCACCTGCCCCTGAGGGAGAGTCCTCGAGGCAGCGCCGTCGCGTCTCTCTTAACCCGGAGGTCACCACTATCAGTTCAGGATCTGGGTCTGGCTCAGGAGAGGAGCCTGCAGCAGCAGCATGCGAGCAGTAGATCACTAGAGTATCACCATCGTCATGAGTATGATGTATGGATGTGGTTGTACGAGTTGTGATGCTTAGTTTCCTGTATGCGGGTAGTAAACCCGTCATGATGTTTAACTCTTATGTTGAGTCTATGTATATTTATGTTGGAACTTTCTTTTTATTCGCCTTGGTTTCTTTCGTTGTTTTCTTCTGGGATTGTCGCTGGCTTTCCTCCCATTCTTGGATATTTCTCATCGCGGTTGCTGTGTATTGGAAAAATAAATAATAGGATGACGCGGGGAGGCAGCAGCAGCCAAGCTTGTGAGGATGTCCCTGTTCGTCGCTCCGCAAGACAAGCAGGACATTCCCCCGAGCCATACCAGCCACCTCCGCCTCCACCGCCACATCCGCCTTCCACTTAGCAAATCATGCGAATGTTTGAAGAAAGGAGGAGCAACGATCTGCTGGAACTATTGAAAAGTGTGCAAGTTATGGTTGGGCAGAATGGAAATCAGAATGGTCATTACTCCAAGCTGTCAGATTTTCAGCGAACCAAGCCTCCCAGTTTCAGTCAAGTTATTGATCCATTGGACGCTGACGATTGGTTAAGGACTATTGAGAAGAAACTGGAAATTGCTCGCACTGAAGACGAAGACAAGGTCCCTTTCGCAACACATTATCTCGAAGGAGCTACCGTGATATGGTGGGATAATGCTAAATCCATGTGGCCCACGGACGAGGAAATTACTTGGACTAAATTCAAGGATCATTTCCGCAAGTATCATATTCCCGCCGGAACTATGAAAATCAAGCAGCACGAATTCCTCGCTCTCACTCAAGGAAGCATGTCAGTAAGCGAGTATCTGAATAAGTTCAACCATTTGGCCCGCTATTCTCTCTATGATGTGGCCACCGAAGAACGGAAGATCGACAGATTTCTTGGAGGACTGAATCATCATCTCATGTGCACTCTCAGTATGTTTGATTTTCCGGACTTTCAAACTCTGGTGAACAAGGCCCTCATCGCAGAAAGGGAACACAAGCTCATGCACGACAACAGGCCAGCTAATAATGACCACAAGCGCAAATTCGAGCCTAAGAAGGATATGCAACCAGTTCAGAAGGCTCATACTTGGCAACAGACTCAGGTTGACTACAAACCCAACTGGCAGCAAAATGTCAACAAGACCACAACTCAAGTCAAGAATGTCGTGACCAGTCCAGTACGGGAAGAATGTTAGCGCAACAATTCTTGTTTCAACTATGGACAAACCGGACATTACGCCAGACAGTGCCCCAAGAACAGCAAGCCAACAGCTCCATTCCATTCGCAAGTCAACTACCTGGAGCCATATTCCGTCCCGAGTGCCATCCAAGGGCAAATCCATAATATCTCCGCCGATGAAGCCCAAGAGGACCCGTAAGTCGTCATTGGTATGTTTCCTGTTAATAACATACCTGCCATAATTTTATTTGAGTCTGGGGCTTCCCACTCTTTTATTTCGCGGAGTTTTGCTGCCCAAAACAAATTTCCTTGCTCGATTTTGGGAAAACATATGTTGGTACAATACCCGGGATCCTAGCTCAGAAGCAACCTGGTCTGCCGTAATTTCGAAATTGATATCAAGGGAGTCAAGTTTTCAACGTCTCTGATCATCATCGAATCTGCCAAATTGGATATTATTCTGGGAATGAACTGGTTAACCCAATACCAAGTATGCATCAACTGTGCGACCAAAGAAGTTACCATGGCAAGTCAGGAGGGTCGCACCTCAAGTTTTTATGCCCGCAGAAGTATACGAGGTAACCCGTCTTGTAAGCGAGTCTGAGGGACTCGATGCACATGTTGGTTTCATCATATTAGTAGCATTACTTGCATTGCATTAAGCTGAATAATTGTCATGATATTGTTTGTCATCGTGCTTATGTTTGTTGTGAGCTTGCAAGTACATTCAATATACTGACCTGGCGTGTCATGCCAGATTTCAGGCAAGTCGTACCGCATCGGAGAGCTTCCCGTGCCTAGGCCGTGTCCACATCGGTGTCCTTGTGCTATGGAGTTCCACTTCGTCGTCATTCCGCTGCCACATAGTTTATGTGCTCGAGGCCCCTTCATGTTCACTAAATGATGTACATACTGTTCAGCCGCACCGTGTGTGCCGCTTGGCCTCTTATCTCGATGTAATATCAGACTTATGTACTCGCTAGCGTCAATAAAGCGGTTGTTTCTGTACCATGTTGTTGTGTGTTGCCAGAAGACTTGAACTCTGGGCTGGCAATGCAAGGTAAACCAGTTGCTCTGAGCCGGGGTGCCACATGGACCGACCCGCTGCCAAGCACGAGTCTGACTGCCCTGGCCCACCCAGACCGCCTCCCTCGCCCACACGCGCTTTCCGCCCGAAACGGTCAGCACCGCCCGCCCCGCTTCCCGGTGCAGGCGATTGCTCCGCCTTCAAACGACACAACTGCCGTCCGTCCCTCCGTCCGCTGCCCACATTAATGATACACGGTTGCCAAGGCGGCTACTCCGGCGCCATGATGTCTACTACACAACCTTCTTCTTGTAGACGTTGTTGGGCCTCCAAGTGCAGAGATTTGTAGGACAGTAGCAAATTTCCCTCAAGTGGATGACCTATGGTTTATCAATCCGTGGGAGGCGTAGGATGAAGATGGTCTCTCTCAAACAACCCTGCAACCAAATAATAAAGAGTCTCTTGTGTCCCCAACACACCCAATACAATGGTAAATTGTATAGGTGCACTAGTTCGGCGAAGAAATGGTGATACAAGTGCAATATGGATGGTAGATATGGGTATTTGTAATCTGAAAATATAAAAACAACAAGGTAACTAATGATAAAAGTGAGCACAAACGGTATTGCAATGCTTTGAAACAAGGCCTAGGGTTCATACTTTCACTAGTGCAAGTTCTCTCAACAAGAATAACATAATTGGATCATATAACTATCCTCAACATGCAACAAAGAGTCACTCCAAAGTCACTAATAGCGGAGAACAAACGAAGAGATTATTGTAGGGTATGAAACCACCTCAAAGTTATTCTTTCGGATCGATCTATTCAAGAGTTCGTACTAGAATAACACCTTAAGAAACATATCAACCAAAACCCTAATGTCACCTAGATACTCCAATGTCACCTCAAGTATCCGTGGGTATGATTATACGATATGCATCACACAATCTCAGATTCATCTATTCAAACCAACACAAATTACTTCAAAGAGTGCCCCAAAGTTTCTACCGGAGAGTCAATATGAAAACGTGTGCCAACCCCTATGCATAGGTTCATGGGCGGAACCCGCAAGTTGATCACCAAAACATACATCAAGTGGATCACGTGATATCCCATTGTCACCACAGATAAGCACGGCAAGACATACATCAAGTGTTCTCAAATCCTTGAAGACTCAATCCGATAAGATCACTTCAAAGGGAAAACTCAATTTATTACAAGAGAGTAGAGGGGGAGAAACATCATAAGATCCAACTATAGTAGCAAAGCTCGCGATACATCAAGATCGTATCACCTCAAGAACACAAGAGAGAGAGAGATCAAACACATAGCTACTGGTACATACCCTCAGCCCCGAGGGTGAACTACTCCCTCCTCGTCATGGAGAGCGCCGGGATGATGAAGATGGCCACCGGTGAGGGATCCCCCCTCCGGCAGGGTGCCGGAACAGGGTCCCGATTGGTTTTTGGCGGCTACAGAGGCTTGCGACGGCGGAACTCCCGATCTATTCTGTTCTTCGATGTTTTTAGGTATATGGACATATATAGGCGAAAGAAGTCGGTAAGGGGAGCAACGAGGGCCCCACGAGGGTGGAGGGCGCGCCCAGGGGGTAGGCGCACCCCCTGCCTCGTGCCTTCCTCGTTGCTTCCCTTACGTATACTCCAAGTCTACTGGATTGCGTCCATTCCAAAAATAACTTTCCCGAAGGTTTCATTCTGTTTGGACTCCGTTTGATATTTCTTTTCTGCGGAACACTGAAACAGGGGAAAAACAGAAACTTGCACTGGGCTCTGGGTTAATAGGTTAGTCCCAAAAATAATATGAAAGTTTATAATAAAGCCCATTAAACATCCAAGATGGATAATATAATAGCATGAATACTTCATAAATTATAGATACGTTGGAGACGTATCAGCATCCCCAAGCTCAATTCCTGCTCGTCCTCGAGTAGGTAAATGATAATAGAAATAATTTATGAAGTGTGAATGCTAGCAGGTGCACAGGGTTTGATCAATGATAATTTCAATCACCTTTTCTAGCATCATTATATATCATAACAGTAGCGCATCTCATAATGCTTCTCATGATCAAGTAACAAGCTATTCACATGTTAAAGTATAGATCATAAACCTTCTTGAAAACTAACAAACCGTGTTATTAGTCATCAAACAATTACAATTCATCTTATTTTCAGGAAGTCTATGTTAGAGATTTGATTTAGCAAACTCCACATACTCAACTATCATTTAGTTTTTCACAATTGCTAACACTCACGCGATATTTATGGGTTCAAAGTTTTAATCAGACACAGAGAAAGATAGGGGCTTATAGATTCACCTCCCAACCTTTTACCTCAAGGGTAATGTCAACAATAATAGCTCATGATGCCTTACATCCAATTGGATATGTATATCAGAATCTTTCCAACACAATGTGCTTGCCAAAGGATAAAATGTAAAAAAGAAAGGTGAAGATCACCATGACTCTTGCATAAGGTAAAAGACAAGAATAAAAGATAGGCCCTTCGCAGAGGGAAGCAGAGGTTGCCATGCACTTTTATAGTTGGATGCACGAAATCTTAATGCGAGGGAACGTCACTTTATATTGCCACTTGTGATAGGGACCTTTATTATGCAGTCCGTCGCTTTTATTGCTTCCATATCACAAGATCGTATAAAGCTTATTTTCTCCACACTAAAAGATCATACATATTTAAAGAGCAATTTTTATTGCATGCACCGATGACAAGTTACTTGAAGGATCTTCCTCAATCCATAGGTAGGTATGGTGGACTCTCATGGCAATACTGGTTTAAGGGATGTTTGGAAGCACAAGTAGTATCTCTACTTGGTGCAAAGAATTTTGCTAGCATGAGGGGGAAAGGCAAGCTCAACGTGTTGGGCGATCCATGACAATATACTTTATTTCGGATATAAGAAAACATAACCCATTACGTTGTCTTCCTTGTCCAACATCAACCTTTTAACATGTCATATTTTAATGAGTGCTCAAAATTACAAAAGATGTCCAAGATAGTATATTTATATGTGAAATCTCTCTTCCTTCAATATTCTTTCATGAATTGTTCAAGTGACCAATACAATGCTTGCTAACCTTCAATAAATTTACCACCTCTACTTCTTATATGTAAAGTCATTACTCCCCATAGGATAAGCATATGAAACATATATAATTTCAGATTTATGATATTCAATTCATTCAACCATTTACTCATAGGATATAAGTGAAGCACACGAGTAAATGACAAACTACTCCAAAAAGATATAAGTGAAGATCAATGAGTAGTTAAATAATTATGTAGTTATGTGAAGACCCTCTCTCATTTAAGAATTTCAGATCTTAGTATTTTATTCAAACAGCAAGCAAAGCTAAAGAAAATAAAACGACGCTCCAAGCAAAACACATATCATGTGGTGAAAAAAAATATAGCTCCAAGTAAAGTTACCGATGAACGAAGACGAAAGAGGGGATGCCATCCGGGGCATCCCCAAGCTTAGGCTCTTGGTTGTCCTTGAATATTACCTTGGGGTGCCTTGGGCATCCCCAAGCTTAGGCTCTTGCCACTCCTTATTCCATAGTCCATCGAATCTTTACCCAAAACTTGAAAACTTCACAACACAACACTTAACAGAAAATCTTGTGAGCTCCGTTAGCGAAAGAAAACAAAACACCACTTGAAGGTACTGTAATGAACTCATTCTTTATTTATATTGGTGTTAAACCTACTGTATTCCAACTTCTCTATGGTTTATAAACTATTTTACCAGCCATAGATTCATCAAAATAAGCAAACAACACACGAAAAACAGAATCTGTCAAAAACAGAACAGTCTGTAGTAATCTGTAACTAACGCAAACTTTTGGAACTCAAAATATTCTACCAAAATAGGAAGACCTAGATAATTTTATTATTGATATACTGCAATTGGAATCAGTATTTTATCACGTTCTGGTGATTTTAAACAATTGTTTTCGTGAACAGAAAGTTTCTGGAATTTTCAGCAAGATCAAATAACTATCATCCAAGAAGATCCTATAGGTCTTACTTGGAACAAACACTAATTAAAACATAAAACCACATCTAACCAGAGGCTAGATCAAATATTTATTACTAATCAGAACCAAAAAGCAAGAAACAAAAATAAAATTGGGTTGCCTCCCAACAAGCGCTTACGTTTAACGCCCCTAGCTAGGCATGATGATTTCAATGATGATCGCATAAAAGATAAGAATTGAAACGTAAAGAGAGCATCATGAAGAATATGACTAGCACATTTAAGTCTAACCCACTTCCTATGCATAGGGATTTTGTGGCCAAACAACTTACGGGAACAAAAATGAACTTGCATAGGAAGGTAAAACAAGCATAACTTCAAAACTTTAAGCACATAGAGAGGAAACTTGATATTATTGCAGTTCCAACAAGCATATATTCCTCCCTCATAATAACTTTCAGTAGCATCATGAATGAATTCAACAATATAACCAGCACCTAAAGCATTCTTTTCATGATCTACTAGCATAGAATTTTTATTACTCTCCACATAAGCAAATTTATTCTCATCAATAGTGAACTCGGGAGAAAACTCAACAAAATAACTATCATGTAGAGCATAATCCAATTGAAAATTAAAATCATGACGACAAGTTTCATGGTTATCTTTATTCTTTATAGCATACGTGTCATCACAATAATCATCATAACTAGGAGGCATGCTTTCATCATAATAAATTTGCTCATCAAAACTTGGGGGACTAAACATATCATCTTCATCAAACATAGCATCCCCAAGCTTGTGGCTTTGCATATCATTAGAATCATGGGTATTCAAAGAATGCATACTAACAACATTGCAATCATGCTCATATTTTATGCCAAGCATTCTATGTAATTCTTCTTCTAGTACTTGAGCACAATTTTCCTTCCCATCATTTTCACGAAAGACATTAAAAATATGAAGCATATGAGGCACCCTTAATTCCATTTTTTGTAGTTTTCTTTTATAAACTAAACTAGTGATAAAACAAGAAACTAAAAGATTCGATTGCAAGATCTAAATATATACCTTCAAGCACTCACCTCCCCGGCAACGGCGCCAGAAAAGAGCTTAGTTGACGGGGTGTGAGTGCCGCTTACCTAGCCTCCCCGACAATGGCGCCAGAAAAGAGCTTGATGTCTACTACAGAACCTTCTTCTTGTAGACGTTGTTGGGCCTCCAAGTGCAGAGGTTTGTAGGACAGTAGCAAATTTCCCTCAAGTGGATGACCTAAGGTTTATCAATCCGTGGGAGGCGTAGGATGAAGATGGTCTCTCTCAAACAACCCTGCAACCAAATAACAAAGAGTCTCTTGTGTCCCCAACACACCCAATACAATGGTAAATTGTATAGGTGCACTACTTCGGCGAAGAGATGGTGATACAAGTGCAATATGGATGGTAGATATGGGTATTTGTAATCTGAAAATATAAAAACAGCAAGGTACCTAATGATAAAAGTGAGCACAAACGGTATTGCAATGCTTTGAAACAAGGCCTAGGGTTCATACTTTCACTAGTGCAAGTTCTCTCAACAATAATAACATAATTGGATCATATAACTATCCCTCAACATGCAACAAAGAGTCACTCCAAAGTCACTAATAGCGAAGAACAAACGAAGAGATTATTGTAGGGTACAAAACCACCTCAAAGTTATTCTTTCAGATCGATCTATTCAAGAGTTCGTACTAGAATAACACCTTAAGAAACATATCAACCAAAACCCTAATGTCACCTAGATACTCCAATGTCACCTCAAGTATCCGTGGGTATGATTATACGATATGCATCACACAATCTCAGATTCATCTATTCAAACCAACACAAAGTACTTCAAAGAGTGCCCCAAAGTTTCTACCGGAGAGTCAAGACAAAAATGTGTGCCAACCCCTATGCATAGGTTCATGGGCGGAACCCGCAAGTTGATAACCAAAACATACATCAAGTGGATCACGTGATATCCCATTGTCACCAGAGATAAGCTGTAACACCCCGGATGTAACTCAAAGGTGCTAAAGTATTATCCAAACTTGACCTTCGTATGGGTTATCATCAGATTCACATTCGTGAAGATATTCCCAAGACAGCATTCAGAACAAGCTTTGGTTCTTATGAATATACTGTCATGTCTTTCGGCCTTGTCAATGCTCCTCCAACATTCTCTCGAATGATGAATTTCATCTTCAACCCCTATACCAATGAATTCGTCTTGGTGTATCTCGATGATATCTTGGTCTTCTCCAAGAATAAGAAGGATCATGCCAAACATTTGCGATTGGTGCTCGATAAGCTCAGAGAGTATCAATTCTATGCGAAGTTTTCCAAATGTGAGTTTTGGCTTGATGAAGTTCTTTACCTTGGTCATATCATCTCTGCCAAGGGCATCGCTGTTAATCCCGAGAAGGTGTCCGCAATTGTGAATTGGGAACCTCCTCAGAATGTCAAGCAGCTTCGCAGTTTTCTTGGTCTTGCAAGCTATTGCCGAAGATTCGTTGAGAATTTCTTTAAGATTGCAAAGCCTCTTTCCAACCTCCTCCAGAAGCATGTGAAGTATGTCTGGTCTCCTGAGTGTGACGTTGCTTTCAACACTCTCAAAGAGAAACTCGTCACAGCTCCTGTCTTAACTCCTCCTGACGAATCCAAGCCATTCGAAGTTTTCTGTGATGCTTCTCTTCAAGGTCTCGGTGCTGTGTTAATGCAAGAGAAGAAAGTTGTGGCCTATACCTCTCGTCAGTTGAAGCCCAACGAAAAGAACTATCCCACTCACGATCTTGAGTTGGCGGCAGTTTTCCATGCATTAATAACATGAAGACATCTCTTGTTGGGAAGGAAAGTGGACATATTCACCGATCACAAGAGTCTCAAGTACATCTTCACGCAGCCCAACCTCAACCTCAGGCAAACTCGATGGGTCGAAATGATTCAAGAGTACAATCCGAGTATTGAATATACTCCAGGCAAAGCCAATGTCATTGTAGATGCTTTGAGCGGGAAGGCTTATTGCAATAGCTTAATTCTCAAGCCATTCCAACCGGGTCTTTGTGTAGCTTTCCGCAAGCTGAATCTCCAAGTTGTTCCTCAAGGCTTCCTTGCCAACCTCATAGTCTCTCCTACTTTGGAAGATCAAATTCGTGAGGCACAACTCCTAGATACCATGGGGAAGAAGGTGAAACGTGGTATCGACAAGGGTCTTTCCAAATACAAGTGCTATCGCATTGATGACAGAGACACTTTATTCTTCGAGGACCGGATTGTGGTTCCTAAAGGTGATCTAAGGAAAGTCATTATGAACTAGGCGCACAATTCTCTTCTTTCCATTCATCCTGGAAGTACGAAGATGTACCATGACCTCAAGCAGTCGTATTGGTGGACTCGAATGAAGCGAGAAATCGCTCAATTCGTGAACGAATGTGATGTCTGTCGAAGGGTGAAAGCAGAACACCAACGACCAACTGGTCTCCTCCAACCTCTTGCTATCCCAGAATGGAAGTTTGATCATATCGAAATGGACTTCGTGACTGGATTTCCAAAGTCCAAGCGCGGAGATGATGCTATCTTCATTTTCATTGACAAGCTTACTAAAGTGGCTCATTTCCTTCCAATCAAAGAATCAATCACAACAACTCAGTTGGCAGAGCTATACACCTCCAGGATTGTCTCCTTGCACGGCATTCCACAATTGATTTCGTGAGATCGTGGAAGCATCTTCACTTCTAAGTTCTGGGACTCCTTCCAGAAGGCCATGGGCACCAACATTCGCTTCAGCACAGCTTTCCATCCTCAAACTAGTGGCCAAGTCGAGCGAGTCAATCAAATCCTTGAAGATATGCTAAGGGCTTGTGTCATTTCCTTTGGCATGAAATGGGAAGATTGTCTTCCGTATGCCGAATTCTCCTACAACAACAGCTTCCAAGCGAGTTCGGGCAAGGCCCCATTCGAGATTCTCTATGGCAGAAAGTGCCGTACTCCTCTCAATTGGTCAGAGACTGGTGAACGCCAACTTCTTGGGAACGACTTAATCACAAAGGCTGAAGAAATGTGTAAAGTCATCCGTGAAAATCTCAAAGCCGCGTAATCGTGCCAGAAGAGTTACTATGATAGTAAGCACCATGATTTGGCTTTCGAGATCGGAGACCATGTCTACCTCCGCGTCTCTATAATGAAAGGCACTCGTCGCTTCGGTATCAAAGGGAAGCTTGCCCCTAGATACGTGGGTCCTTTCAAGATCATTGGTAAAAGAGGCGACCTCGCCTATCAACTTGAGCTTGCCTCCAACTTCGCGAAGGTGCACGATGTGTTCCACGTGTCACAGCTTCGCAAGTGCTTCAAGACGCCTGAGCGCACCATCATCTTCGAAGAGATTGACCTCCAGGAAGATCTGTCTTACCATGAGCACCCCGTTGCTATTCTTGAAGAAACTGAGCGCAAGACTCGCAACAAGTCAATCAAATTCCTGAAAGTGAAGTGGTCGCACCATTCCGACCGAGAAGCCACCTGGGAACGCGAGGACCATCTCCGTTCCAAATATCCGGATTTCTTTCAGTCCTAGATCTCAGGACGAGATCCTCTCGTAGTGGTGGAGTGTTGTAACACCCCGGATGTAACTTTCCATATTTGTAACTCCAACTCTTGCCATTTTCGGCTATGTGTTATGATATTCCCTTCGTGGTCGGCTTTTGTCTTTCGTTTTGCATTTTGTTCGTGTCATGCATCTCATATCATGTCATCATGTGCATCTCATTTGCATACGTATTCGTCTCATGCATCCGAGCATTTTCCCCTTGTCCGTTTTTCCATCCGGCACTCCCACATGCACCGGCGCACGCCCCTCTTGTTTCTTTTCGTGAGCGGGTGTTGAACGTTCTTGGAATGGACCGAGTCTTTTCAAGTGGCCTTGGTATACCACCGGTAGGCCACCTGTCTAGTTTCGTGCCATTTGGAGGTCGTTTGATGCTCCAATGGTTAACCGGGTAACCGCAAAGTCCTTTTGTGTGTTGCAGCAAAACCCCTCTCCAAATAGCCCAAAACCCATCTAAGTCACCTCCATGCTCTAGGTCGTTCGATCATGATCGTGTGGGCAAAAACTGCACTTCATTTGGAGTCTCCTAGCTCCCTCTACCTATAAAAACACCTCCCCCTCCGAATTTTCGGATCAAACCCTAGATCATTTCCCCTCCGCGCGGCCGGACGCTTCTTCCTCAGCCGCCGGACACGTCCGCCGCCGCCCCTCGCCCTATCCGCAGCCGCCACGTGGCGCCCATACGCCGCGCGCGCCGCCGGACCGCCGGGCCCGTGCCTGGCCCCCCCGAGCCCGTGCGCCGCCCCGCCGCCCGAGCTCCTTCCTCCTCCGCCCGCGCGCCTCCCCGCGCCTGAGGCCGCCGTCCGCCGGAGCCCGAGCTCCAGCCCGCGCCGCCGTTCGCTGCGCACGTGCCCGAGCTCCTTCACCAGAGCTCCGCCGCCGCCATCGCCGGATCCGGTCGCGGGAGCCCAAGCCCGGCCGGATCTCGCCCCCCCAGCTTCCCCCGTCCTACCTCTCCTTCCTCCGACCACCGCGGCTCCATCTCCGGTGAACTTCGAGCCACGGCGAGCCCGAGCCGGATCCCGATCCGATCCAACGAGAGGGTTGACTTCTGTTTCCCCCTCTGAATTTTCTCTAAGTGCCGATTAATTTCATATTCTGATGCATACTTCGTCATGGCATAACTCTCTGCATATAGCTCCGTTTCGTGCGTGTAATATATCGAAATGTTCGTCTCGAGGTGCTCTTCATTTTGTTCCATTAATGCCATGCTCGTTTGAATCCATCTTGATGCCCAAATCTCTGGTGCAAGAGTGCTAATATGCTGTTACCTGCTGTTACTTATCAGAACATGAGGATTTGTTATTTTTGTTGCTATTGATGTGTGCTTCTTATGGGCATGAGCTCTACATGTGTTTTGATGTATGCCATGCCATATTTATATAGGTGTATGCCATGTATTTTTGTGATCTATGTGGTCACTAGCACAAGCATACAAACTAGGCTTCGTGATGTTTCTGATTTCAATGACTTAGTAATATTGCTAAGTCTGTGACTGCTGTTATTTTGTTGCTATGTATCCTTGTGGCTACAGAGAGATCCCTGCTCATTTTGGTGATGTTTAGTAAGGATGTTTTGTAGATATAGTTGTGCTTTATCCATTCATGCCCCTGTTTGTAATTATGGGGTGCCTTAGCATGTCTCAAACTTGCTCTACTTTTGCTATAAAATGTTCCTGGCAGACTGTTTACGTGTTATTCAATTTTGCCAAGGCTGTTGTAGTTGATGCATTCATGCTATGTATTTGCTCTTGCCATGGATAGCTTCATAAACATTCCATCTTGCTGTAGGTATGCTTGTTTTGTCATGCATTGCTTTCTGGTGAGTGAATCAAGCTCACCAAGATGCCTTCATAATACTGTTTCTGCCATGCTCTGTTTTCTGCCAAGTCTGAAACCTGTTAACAAAACTTGCTATGTTTACATGGTTGCCATCATATCTTCTGCTCCTTTTTGGCTTATGGTCAGTAAGGGACTTTTGTCCTATGCATTTAGTAGATTATGCCATGCCTTGTTTTGCTATGTGAAGTTCCTATAGCATGTTGATTGCTTGCTCTGAACATTGCTACCTGATGCTGTTTCTGCCATGTCCAGTAATTTCACCAAGTCTGTGAACCTGATATCTTTTGCACTTTTGCCATGCTTGTTTGAACCTGTTATTCTGTGATCTAGCCATAGCTCAGTGTTCATCTTTTGGCAAGCATCTCCTGTAGATTACTGCCATATGCTTTGCTGCTATGTTGGCGTGCTGTAGCATAGTTTCTTGATGTATTCTAAGTGCTATCCTGCTGTTAATCGCAGATTTATGTCATTCTTGTTTTGCTTGCCATTTGCAAACCGTGCATCCGTTTCCGGTGATCTTTATATCGATTTCGACCAAAATCATCTCATCTTTCCAGTGGCAAGCTTGGTTTGCCAAGTTACTGCCTTGTTCATCATTTTTCTTCCGGAGCACGCATATGCATCGCATACCACATCTCGCATATCAAACATGTTTTGCATCATGTTGCTTGTGCATTTCCCGTGGTTGATTGCGGTTCCATTGCTTATGTTCTTGCTGTGGGTAGAGCCGGGAGACGAGTTCGTGAACGAGGAACCTGTCGAGTACGCTTACAAGGATCAAGCCTTCGACAACTCTGAGAACCTTGCAGGCAAGATGACCATACCCTCGAAATCACTTCTATCTTTTCTTTGCTAGTTGTTCGCTCTATTTCTATGCTGCGCTACCTACCACTTGCTATATCATGCCTCCCATATTGCCATGTCAAGCCTCTAACCATCCTTTCCTAGCAAACCATTGTTTGGCTAAGTTACCGCTTTTGCTCAGCCCTTCTTATAGCGTTGCTAGTTGCAGGTGAAGTTGAAGTTGGTTCCATGTTGGAACATGGATATTTTTGGAATATCACAATATCTCTTATTTAATTAATGCATCTACATATTTGGTAAAGGGTGGAAGGCTCGGCCTTATGCCTGGTGTTTTGTTCCACTCTTGCCGCCCTAGTTTCCGTCATACCGGTATTATGTTCCTTGAGTTTGCGTTCCTTACGCGGTTGGGTGATTTATGGGACCCCCTTGACAGTTCGCCTTGAATAAAACTCCTCCAGCAAGGCCCAACCTTGGTTTTACCATTTGCCACCTAAGCCTTTTCCCTTGGGTTTTCGCGAGCCCGAGGGTCATCTTTATTTAAACCCCCGGGCCAGTGTTCCTCTGAGTGCTGGTCCAAACTAGAGCACCGTGCGGGACCGTTCCTTGGCAACTTGGGTTATGTTGGTACCTGTACGCTTCGCTTATCCGGTGTGCCCTGAGAACGAGATATGTGCAGCTCCTATCGGGATTTGTCGGCACATTCGGGCGGCTTTGCTGGTCTTGTTTTACCATTGTCGAAATGTCTTGTAAACCGGGATTCCGAGACTGATCAGGTCTTTCCGGGAGAAGGTTTATCCTTCGTTGACCGTGAGAGCTTATGATGGGCTAAGTTGGGACACCCCTGCAGGGTATTATCTTTCGAAAGCCGTGCCCGCAGTTATGAGGCAGATGGGAATTTGTTAATGTCCGGTTGTAGAGAACTTGTCACTCGACTTAATTAAAATACATCAACCGTGTGTGTAGCCGTGATGGTCTCTTCTCGGCGGAGTCCGGGAAGTGAACACGGTTTGAGTTATGCATGAACGTAAGTAGTTTCAGGATCACTTCTTGATCATTTCTAGCTTCACGACCGTGGCGTTGCTTCTCTTCTCGCTCTCACTTGCGTATGTTAGCCACCATATATGCTTAGTGCCTGCTGCAGCTCCACCTCATTACACCATCCTTTCCTATAAGCTCAAATCGTCTTGATCTCACGGGTGTGAGATTGCTGAGTCGTCGTGACTCACAGATTCTACCAAAACAGTTGCAGGTGCCGACGATGCCAGTGCAGATGACGCAACCGAGCTGAAGTGGGAGTTCAATGAGGAACGTGGTCGTTACTATGTTTCTTTTCCTGATGGTCAGTAGTGGAGCCCAGTTGGGACGATCGGGGATCTAGCATTTGGGGTTATCTTATTTTCATTTGGATTTGACCGTAGTCGGTCTATGTGTGGATTTTGGATGATGTATGAATTAATTATGTATTGTGTGAAGTGGCGATTGTAAGCCAACTCTCGTTATCCCATTCTTGTTTATTACATGGGATTGTGTGAAGATAACCCTTCTTGCGACAATACCACAATGCGGTTATGCCTCTAAGTCGTGCCTCGACATGTGGGAGATATAGCCGCATCGTGGGCGTTACATAAGCACGGCAAGACATACATCAAGTGTTCTCAAATCCTTAAAGACTCAATCCGATAAGATCACTTCAAAGGGAAAACTCAATTCATTACAAGAGAGTAGAGGGGGAGAAACATCATAAGATCCAACTATAGTAGCAAAGCTCGCGATACATCAAGATCGTATCACCTCAAGAACACGAGAGAGAGAGAGAGAGATCAAACACACAGCTACTGGTACATACCCTCATCCCCGAGGGTGAACTACTCCCTCCTTGTCATTGAGAGCGTCGGGATGATGAAGATGGCCACCAATGAGGGATCCCCCCTCCGGCAGGGTGCCGGAACAGGGTCCCGATTTGTTTTTGGTGGCTACAGAGGCTTGCGGCAGCGGAGCTCCTGATCTATTCTGTTCTTCGATGTTTTTAGGGTTATGGACATATATAGGCGAAAGAAGTCGGTAAGGGGAGCCACGAGGGCCCCATGAGGGTGGAGGGCGCGCCCAGGGGGGTAGGCGCGCCCCCTGCCTCGTGCCTTCCTCGTTACTTCCCTTACGTATACTCCAAGTCTTCTAGATTGCTTCCGTTCCAAAAATAACTTTCCCGAAGGTTTCATTCCGTTTGGACTCCGTTTGATATTCCTTTTCTGCGAAACACTGAAACAGGGGAAAAACAGAAACTGGCATTGGGCTCTGGGTTAATAGGTTAGTCCCAAAAATAATATAAAAGTGTATAATAAAGCCCATTAAACATCCAAGATGGATAATATAATAGCATGAATACTTCATAAATTATAGATACGTTGGAGACGTATCACGCCACATGTCCGTCCTTCCGCCGCCCACCATTGCTATATAAACTGCTGCACCAGCCATAGCGCAGTCATCCGCCTCCATTCCCTTTCTCCTGTCCACACCACTACTGCCCACCATGGCTTCCTCGCACTCCAGCCCTCTTCAGGATGGGCGGACGACGGACCACAAGGAGATGGCAGCCATTGCTGCCGACTGCTTGGCCGGCAGGCAGCCAGAGGACGACGACGTCCCAATGGAGAACATGGTAGTCGACGATCCAGCGCCAACACCCTCCTCCGCACCATCCTCGTCGGTGCATTGCACCCTGACCATCGGCGAGGCCCATGCCCAATACATGGACACTGTGAGGCAGAAGCGTGAGGAGCAGTTCCGGGAGGCGCAGGCTGGCCGACGCTGCCTACAACCACCATCTCCTCCAAGAGCACCTGCAGGCGGAGGAGCAGATCGCTGTGGAGCAGGCAGAGCAGGAGGCGCTGCTCGACTCGTACAGGTCCACCTGGAAGGGCCGCCTCGGGCGCTGGCGGTACCGCATGCGGATGGCGGAGGTTGTGGCCGCCTACAAAGAGGGTGATGAAGCAGGCGAGGCGCTGTTTGGCGAGACTGAGGATGAGGCAGAGGACAATGCCGGCTCCGACGAGTCCCTGCTCTGCTGGCGCCGACGAGGCCCTGGTCCACCGGGGCCTCGCGGCGCCAACAACGAGGCAGAGGACCCCGCCGGCACCGAGGCGGAGGCCCTACTCCGCCGAGGCCCCGCCCCGCCAACAACGAGGCAGAGGAAATTGCCGGCTTAGCCGAGGCCCCACCCTGCCGGCAACGAGGGGGATTTTCCCCGCTCTACCGAGGCGCCTGCCCCGCCGGCAACGAGATAGAGGACATCGCCAGCTCCGTCGAGGCCCCGCCCCGCTGCCAATGAGGCCGCGCCACACAGAAAACGAGGAAGAGTAGAACATGGTAGGTCGCCACCACTCGGGTCCAAGTAAGGCCACTGCTGCTACCCTCCGGTTGAAGCCAAGCCAGGCGGGTTGACCATTGATGGCCGATTAGCTTGTTGGCGGCGACGTGGAGAAGGACGCTGCTTCTACTTAACTGCAGGTGCAGTTGGCTCACTGACACGTGGGCCCAACAAGCATCTGGGCCACATGTCAGTTACGCAACTGCACCTGCAGTTAAGTCACTGAAGCTCAATCCGCCGGAGAAGAAGCTTCTGTTCGGCTCAGCCGGACAGGTGGGTAGCTTCGGTTAATTAATTATACCTCCAGCGCACCCCTTTTTAGTTGAAGAATGTATTAAATGTAATGAAATCCGGCATGTTTATATGAAATTCGACCATGCATGAATGAATTTAGTTCGATTAGTTCGAATTCTTGTATCACTGGCATTGGATGAACATGCAAAACAAAATGTACTAGCATTATTCCCAGGGTGATCACCTCGTTTGCAGCAGTTTCACATGTACTCCCTCCGGTCCTTTTTAGTCTGCATACAAGTTTTGTTTGAAGTCAAAGTATCTCTACTTTGACCAGAGTACAAAGAGTTTGAGCAGCTTTTTAGCATTCCTGTACATTGCAATTAAACACATAGGCCTGGCAATTCATAGAGAACATTCAAAACAATCGATGATTATGCATCTCAGCGATTCACATGTCAGAGCCAATATTTACCTCACAACTAAAGAATAAAGAAAAATAGGTCGATGTTGCTGACAGCAAAGGGCGTCCCATTCAAAAATATCAAACGCATGTCTTCTTGCTAACATCAATGAGCAAAATTTGACAAGGTTGTCCCATTCCAAAATGTCAAATGCTTGTTGTTTTGCGTACATCAATGAGCAAACTTTGATAAGGTTTTCCCATTCCAAAATATCAAATGCCTACGATTGTGGAATGGGCAGGGTTTGCCATCAGTTCAGACATTGACATGGCACCTCGTGCTAAATAAACCAGCTGTTCTTTTTGTGCAGTTCCACCAAAATCAACCAAATTCGCGTGTAGCTTGTATGATTTCTCCCTTATATGTTGCAACGCCTTGAACATATCGGCACCTCCATTCCTGTGCTTGAAATGAATCGATGTATTCATAAACATTTTGTGCAGTTCCCATTTATTTCAAGCTAAGCACCCCTGTTTGCACAAATACAAAAAGTGATTAGTATAAAACAAACTGTATTATGAATTGACAGTTTAAACATGCACCTACATGGTCCATGTAGAACACACTTCTAAAAAATTGAACTCACCGGAAAGAATCCTAGAACAACGTTGTACTTGCGCATCACAACAAAAAGATGGAGATATGTCAGTCCTTCTGAGCTGAAGTTAGTTTGGTCTTGTGGGGAGTAATGTAACCATCCTTCAACTGCTCCGTCTGATGAGAAGATAGACAGGGCTTCTTCATCCTGGCATAATCGGAACTAGTCACTTCACATACTCCATATTCCTCTTCAGAGGAGGATGATCCTGTTGTGCAAAGACAAGAGGACAACTAAATGCTAGCATATCAGTTTGCTCAAAAAAGGAAAGGAAATATTTCAAACAGCACAGATGAAGCACTTCTCAAGGACAATACCACTTTCTCATGACAGTATCTAAACAGTAGCACAACACCAATAGAGATGACAAAGCTCAATCATATGGATGAAATCCGTGGGCGAGTACTAACCTTTGTTAGGAGGCTTATTGTGTAGAGCATACAGAGTAAGCACTTCTCCGGAACCATCTGTTGTTATCTACTGTGGTTTCCATGCTTACTATATACTCCTCGATTAGTTTAATGTTTCCAACATCTTCTTGTGCAGTTCCACTAAAATATATGGTATCGTCAAAGAAGATCCCTGTTTGTAGAAGAAGAGATAATTACATATTACATTAAGAGTGGCATCAAATCAGTGGCAAAACAATTGCTCGTTCCAGCCATAGCAATAAATTAAGATGCAAAACTATATCATTACTTGTGTCATCACAGTTCCAGTGCTTCATTACAACACCGGGAGTTGATTTTTGTTTTTCTTCCGCTTGTTCTTCCCCATCATCACTTGGTTCAATAACAGACAAGCTTCGCCTTCAATGTAATATTTGGCATGTCAATTAGGGAGCACAAGTATAGCACTAAACAACGACATTAATTTTCTGATGAAAGTGGCAAAATACAGGCCAACAGTTGTGAAATATCCTTATCTTACCTCAATGCATGGGATATTACGGTGCACATACAGATTGGAAGTCTTGTCTCCATTTGTGCAATTCACTAAAATCAAGCAACATTACCGTACAAGTAGCACAACATATGAAAGCACACTGCACAATCATGTGAAAGAAAGCTAGTACTGACCTCTCATGATGCGGAATTCAAACAACTCACAAGAAGATCTGAACCAAATTTTCCAACACGGATAGGAAATAAGATCTCCTCTTGTGCAGTTCCACTAAGATCAAGCAATCAAGCAACATTGTCGGTGTTACATTTTGGTTGAACTGCACAAAACACTCTTAAAACAAAAGTGTTTTCTGCAGTGCAACAAAAGGTCACAATAGCAACGAGGTGAAGTAGATAACCCTGTTTACACAGAGGTGCAAAGGAAACAACTAGTGGTCAATAACGGTGGATGACACAGAAGCCAACAAAAAGAAGCATCTAACTTATCTAAATGCGAAAGAAAGCAAGACAGTAGTATTTATCAAACAGTGGCATTGATTAATATTAATAAAGAGATTATATTAACAATAAAATTCGTTAAACATGTAATTTGCTTTTAACTGTGGCATTGCATCAATTTTCAGCGGCATTATTAGAGGGTTTTTGTTTACAGGGACTTTTTGGTGTAGGCACTAAAAAAAGTCCGTGACAGTCCCATCTAAACCAAACACGAGGGACTTTTAGGGACTAAAAGTGGGCATTTGGGAGTAAAGAAAGAAGACCCCGAGGGAGAGTCTTTTTGGGACTTTTTCCAACAGTTGCCCTGCCCCCGCATCGCACCTTGTCTCTATTAGTTCATTACTATGGGTAACATGGTCTTTTAGCATGTTATTTAATAACCTCTAGTCCATGTTTAGTCCCTGGAACCAAGAAGGTAGGGACTAGGGACTTTTTAACGACACAGGGCCTTAGATTAACAAGAGCTAAAGAGTTGCACGGGACAGTGGACGCACCAGCACCATGTGCATCTACCGATGTATGAAGGGGTGATGCACAGTCTGTTGCAACAAAGAACAAACAACCAAGGAGCATATTTGTGTTGGTCCCAGTTTTGTTATCTTTAGACACCTTTCCCTATGTGAGCACAACAAATCTAGTCATGCTCAAACCAATGTTTTAAATAGCGGGCTATTGCCAAATAGCGGCGGACCTCAAAATCAGCTATAGCGGAGCTATAGCGGGCTATAGCAGGCTATAGCGGGCTATTTGTACATGGGACCATTTAGCGGCACCCTAGTGAAAAGGCTGTATAGCGGGCTATAGCGGAGCTATAGCCGGCTATTTAAAACAATGGCTCAAACTCTACGGCCTTGTCCCCCAAAATGAAAAGATCAGTTCGTTACAGATGTGCGTAGTGCGTTTGTCATTGTTTTCCCTTTTCGACCACCGTAGGTGCTGGATAGCCAGTCTGTACTAGTACTTTCCCCCTTCCTTTCCTCTTTGAACCACGTCCTAGATTCATGCTATACAACTTTCCCTACTACGTCCCCCCATTCCTTTCCTCTTTGAACCACGTCTTAGATTCATGCTATACAACTTTCCCCCCTTCCTTTCCTTTTTGAACCATGTCCTAGATTCATGCTATAAAACTTTCCCCACAACTTTCCCCCATTCCTTTCCTCTGTGAACCACGTCCTAGATTCATGCTATACAACTTTTCCCACTACTTTCTGTAAGGAACGTAGTATTTCAAAAAAATTCCTATGATTGCGCAAGATCTATCTAGGAGAAGCATAGCAACGAGCGGGGAGAGTGTGTCTACGTACCCTCGTAGACCGAAAGCGGAAGTGTTTATCAACGCGGCTGATGTAGTCGTACATCTTCATGATCCGACCGATCCTAGCACCGAACGTACGGCACCTCCGTGTTCAGCACACATTCAGCTCGATGACGTCCCTCGTACTCTTGATCCAGTTGAGGCTGAGGGACAGTTCTGTCAGCATGACGGCGTGGTGACGGTGTTGATGAAGTTACCGGCGCAGGGCTTCGCCTAAGCACTACCACGATATGACCGAGGTGTGTTTCTGTGGAGGGGGCACCGCACACGGCTAAAAGATCAACTTGTGTGTCTATGGGGTGCCCCCTCCCCCGTATAGAAAGGAGGGGAGGAGAGCAGGCTGGCCCTAGGAGGGGGCGCGCCATGGGGGCAGTCCTACTTGGACTCGTAGTCCAAGTAGGAATCGGTCCACCCCTTTACTAGTCCAAGTAGGAGAAGAAGGGAAAGAGGAGAGAAGAGAAGGAAGGAGCGGGGCGCCGGACCCTCCCCTTGTCCAATTCGGACTGGGCAAGGGGGGCGCGCGCCACCTCTGGCCGACCCTCTCTCTTATCCACTAAGGCCCATTGTGGCCCATTAATCCCCCCGGGGGGTTCCGGTAAGTCCCCGGTACTCCGGACAATATCCGAGACACTCCGGAACCATTCCGGTGTCCGAATATAACCTTCCAATATATCAATGTTTGTGTCTCGACCATTTCGAGACTCCTCGTCATGTCCGTGATCTCATCCGGGACTCCGAACAACCTTCAGTACATCAAATCACATAAACTCATAATACGAACCGTCATCGAACGTTAAGCGTGCGGACCCTACGGGTTCGAAAACTATGTAGACATGACCGAGACACATCTCCGGTCAATAACCAATAGCGGAACCTGGATGCTCATATTGGCTCCTACATATTCTTCGAAGATCTTTATCAGTCAAACCGCATAACAACATACGTTGTTCCCTTTGTCATCGGTATGTTACTTGCCCGAGATTCGATCGTCGGTATCATCATACCTAGTTCAATCTCATTACCGGCATGTCTCTTTACTCGTTCTGTAATGTGTCATCCCATAAATAAATCATTAGTCACATTGCTTGCAAGGCTTATAGTGATGTGCATTACCGAGAGGGCCCAGAGATACCTCTCCGATACACGGAGTGAAAAATCCCGATCTATGCTAACTAAACAAACGCCTTCGGAGACACATGTAGAGCATCTTTATAATCACCCAGTCGCGTTGCGACGTTTGATAGCACACAAGGTGTTCCTCCAGTATTCGGGAGTTGCATAATCTCATAGTCAGAGGAACATGTATAAGTCATGAAGAAAGCTACAGCAATAAAACTAAACGATCATTATACTACGCTGACGGATGGGTCTTGTCCATCACATCATTCTCTAATGATGTGATCCCGTTCATCAAATGACAGCACATGTCCATGGCTAGGAAATGTAACTATCTTTGATTAACGAGCTAGTCAAGTAGAGGCATACTAGGGACACTCTGTTTGTCTATGTATTCACACATGTACTAAGTTTCCGGTTAATACAATTCTAGCATGAATAATAAACATTTATCATGATATAAGGAAATATAAATAACAACTTTATTATTGCCTCTAGGGCATATTTCCTTCAGTCTCCCACTAGCACTAGAGTCAATAATCTAGTTCACATCGCCATGTGATTTAACACCAATAGTTCACATCTTTATGTGATTAACACCCATAGCTCACATCGTCATGTGACCAACACCCAAAGGGTTTACTAGAGTCAATAATCTAGTTCACATCGCCATGTGATTAACACCCAAAGAGTACTAAGGTGTGATCATGTTTTGCTTGTGAGAAAATTTAGTCAACGGGTCTGTCATATTCAGAGTCGTATGCATTTTGCAAATTTTCTATGTCTACAATGCTCTACATGGAGCTTACTCTAGCTAATTGCTCCCACTTTCAATATGTATCCAGATTGAGATTCTGAGTCATCTGGATTAGTGTTAAAGCTTGCATCAACGTAACTCTTTTATGACGAACTCTTTATCAACTCCATAACCAAGAAACATTTCGTTAGTCCTCTTAGGTAACTAAGGATAATTTTGACCGCTGTCCAATGATCCACTCCTGGATCACTATTGTACCCTCTTACCAAAATCATGGTGAGGTACACAATAGGTATGGTACACAGCATAGCATACTTTATAGAACCTATGACTGAGGCATAGGGAATGACTTTCATTCTCTTTCTATTTTCTGCCGTGGTCGGGTTTGAGTCTTACTCAACTTCACACCTTGTAACACAGGCAAGAACTCCTTCTTTGGCTATTATATTTTGAACTACTTCAAAATCTTGTCAAGGTATGTACTTATTGAAAAATCCTATCAAGCATCTTGATCTATCTCTATAGATCTTGATGCTTAATATGTAAGCAGCTTCACCGAGGTCTTTCTTTGAAGAACTCCTTTCAAACACTCCTTTATGCTTTCTAGAAAATTCTACATCATTTCCGATCAACAATATGTCATTCACATATACTTATCAGAAAGGCTGTAGTGCTCCCACTCACTTTCTTGTAAATACAGCCTTCACCGCAAGTCTGTATAAAACTATATGCTTTGATCAACTCATCAAAGCGTATATTCCAACTCCGAGATGCTTGCACCAGTCCATAGATGGATCGCTGGAGCTTGCACACTTTGTTAGCACCTTTAGGATCGACAAAACCTTCTGGTTGCATCATATACAACTCTTCTTTAGTAAATCCATTAAGGAATGCAGTTTTGACATCCATTTGCCTGATTTCATAAAATGCTACAATTGCTAACATGATTCGGACAGACTTAAGCATCGCTACGAGTGAGAAAATCTCATCGCAGTCAACACATTGAACTTGTCGAATACCTTTTGCAACAAGTCGAGCTTTGTAGATAGTAACACTACCATCAGCATCCATCTTCCTCTTGAAGATCCATTTATTCTGTATGGCTTGCCGATCATAGGGCAAGTCAACCAACGTCCACACTTTGTTCTCATACATGGATCCCATCTCTGATTTCATGGCCTCAAGCCATTTCACGGAATCTGGGCTCATCATTGCTTCCTCATAGTTCATAGGTTCGTCATGGTCTAGTAACATGACTTCCAGTAAAGGATTACCGTACCACTCTGGTGCAGAACGTACTCTGGTTGACCTACGAGGTTTGGTAGTAACTTGATCTGAAGTTTCATGATCATCATCATTAGCTTCCTCACTGATTGGTGTAGGAATCACAGGAACTGATTTATGTGATGAACTACTTTCCAATTCGGGAGAAGGTACAATTACCTCATCAAGTTCTACTTTCCTCCCACTCACTTCTTTCGAGAGAAACTCCTTCTCTAGAAAGGATCCACTCTTAGCAAAAAAGATCTTGCCTTCGGATCTGTGATTGAAGGTGTACCCAACAGTTTCTTTTGGATATCCTATGAAGACGCACTTCTCCAATTTGGGTTTGAGCTTATCAGGTTGAACTTTTTCACATAAGCATCGCAACCCCAAACTTTAAGAAACGACAACTTAGGTTTCTTGGTAAACCATAGTTCATATGGTCTCGTCTCAATGGATTTAGATGGTGCCCTTATTTAATGTGAATGCAGCTGTCTCTAATGCATAACCCCAAAACGATAGTGGTAAATCGGTAAGAGACATTATATATCGCATCATATCTAATAAAGTACGGTTACGATGTTCGGACACACCATTACGCTGTGGTGTTCCAGGTTGTCGGTGTGGAACGACACCTATGGGATCACAAGAATCCCTACTATGGTTGCCGGGGCGCAGGGTTGCGAGAAGAGCAGGATTGGTAACCAACAAAAGGATCGTTTACCCAGGTTCGGGCCGCGAGGATGCGTAATACCCTAGTCCTGCTTTGGTGGATGTATTTCAGAGAGTTCTTGAGCTCTCGAACTATCTATGGTGGGTGCGTGGTTCCAAAGAGCCGAATCCTTTTCCAGTATGCCAAGGGCCTCCTTTTATAGTCGAAAGGGGCTGCCACAGTGGCACACAGGAGGTGGAAAGGCGTACAGTGCTATGAGCTTATTGCTCATATTACAGGACAAGACGCATTTAATGCGTCGCTGAGGTGTCCCCTAGCTTTACCGGGGACGGGAGTGAGGCCCGTCCCGTCCGTCGCCGCTCCCCCTCGCTTGGACACACGCCCTGGCCAGCGATGCATGCGGCGCCATGTAGGCAGGCAGGCAGCTGAGGTGGCGGGGTTGTGGAGCCTTCACGAAGATCTGCATGCCGCCACGCAGGCGTGTGCTGAGTTGGCCTGGAAGCTGCATGTTGCCACGCAGGTGCCTGCCCAACTGGTGGGCTGGCAGCTGCATGCGAACGGCGGTGGAGACTTGGTTGGTGTGGGCCTGGCTGTGGCCCTGCCGGCGCCCTTGGTGAGGGCCTTGCCAGGCGGCCCGGCAAGGGTCTTGCAGTGGCGTGCTATCGTCCCCGGCAAGGATCTTGCCGGGGGTCTTGTGGCTCTCCTCGGCAAGGATCTTGCCCAGGACCGTCGTCTTTTAATCCTCATCTGATCTTGAATATTCCTTGGTCTTGACAAAGATCCGCATGCCACCATGGAGGTGCCTCCCGAGCCCTAGTTCCAACGTGGTTGGTTGAGTTGGAACCCGTGGGCTCAAGGGTGGCTCTCTTCGCTGGTGTGGGCAAGCCGCCCCGGCAAGGGTCTTGTCGGGGCTGCTGAGGCTGCCCCGGCAAGGGTCTTGCCGGGGGAGCCTGCTTCGTCCTTCTGTTTCTTTGTGTCCTTGGCCTTGGCTATCTTAAGCATTTGTTTTACCTCGGTTCACATCCCCTGTTCTGCTTGGTATGGCCGTGGGCGCGGCTCCGACTGTCCGTGCACAGGTAAAGGGGTACAAAGGTGCGCCCCTTCTTTTGTACACCGATAGGATCCCCCGGGCCTGGGGCACACATAATCGCGACACGTTGTTGGGCCAGGCCCAAAACGGTGCCTGGGCAGGCGGGGCGGTTTTTACGGCGGTAAACTTTTCGCGTGCTGCGCTTCCCCACGACCCGCGTTGAATGCGCGACGTGGAGGGGTGCGTGCGTGACGTGGGCGGCATGCTTGGGGCGGTTTCCGCACGGATGCGTCACATCGCAGTAAAGAGGCGGCTCGTGCCTTCCCCGTAAAAAGAGGGAGGCGTGGAGGCGCGGCTCATTTACTGAATGGGGATGGGTCGCGGTCTTCAAGGCGTCCACACCCCATGATCACGGGGTGGGGAGAGGTCGTTTCACCCGTCCCCTTGGTTCTGCACGTTCGCCACGCGTCCTTCATGCGCTTGGGGTGGCAAGCGGTGGAGACGGGAAACCGGGCCGTCGCTGATTGGGGCAGCGGGTCGGTCCCGATTCCCTGTGCCTCTGGTAGCTGGATTAGCCGAGCGGGGCGGCCGAGCCCCGACCCCGCCCCTTTATAAGGCGAGGGAAGGGGACATGGCATCCCGCATTCTTCTATCTTCTACCTCGTCCTGCCTCTGCTTCTTCCTCTCATCCACCATGGAGAAGGGGAACCCCGGTCCCTTGACGGTGGCGGCGAGGGTCGCCGCTCGACAGCGCATCCCTCCTCCTCCTGAGCCCGCGGTGGGGGAGCCGGCCGCGATGGGAAGGGGGAGGGGGCGAGGCCGTGGGCGAAGCCGTGGCAGAGGTTGTGGTGCTCGGGGAAGAGGAGGACGGGGCGGCGCGCCGGCCTCGCCCCCGCCAATGATGCCTTTCCCAACAGATGACCATGTTGGTGACCAGCCCCGCGAATTCTTCATCAGGCCGCGTCGGCCTCCGCACCGCCGCCTTCGTCTTCCTGCCCCGTTTGCTCAGGAGGTGGAGTGTGACCCGCCCCAGACCCTCAGGTTGCACAGGAGGGGCTGCGGGAATGGTGGCACGTGGGTCGATGTTGACTTCCCGGCTCCTCGGGTTTTGTACCTCCGCTGTGGATGGAAGATGTTCGCTCGCATCCACAGCCTGATGGCGGGGCTCGTCCTCTACTTCAAATTAATGGAGGACGGGTTGCTCTCCATCATGATCTTCGGGGATTTTGGAACTCGGCTGAAGTGCTGCGTGGAGAGCTCCTTCGACGGAGACTCCGACGATGGAAGCTCTTCCTTGAGCGAAAGTGACGAGGAGGACAGCGGGGCAGATGACGGGGATGAGTCCGACTAGGCGTCGGACGCACCGCGCCTGGGCGAGTGCGGTAGCAGCAGCATCTGCACCTGGTCACTCCTCCGGTGGAGTTTTGCCGGGGGAGGGGCCAGCTCCTTGAACTTCTCGGGGCCGTCTCCTTGGGCGGCTAGCGTCGGGAGGCTGCAGAAGAGGAAGAGGGCAGGCGGCAAGGCCGTCAACTCGGAGTACGCGGACACAGACGCCTTCGTCGCGTGTCCGGTAACCTGCTGCCTTGTCTTCCAGCTCCTTTCCCGGCACCGTCATCACCGGCCCGCCCTTGGGTAGCCACCGAGGTGTTCTCTTGGTGCTTTCTGCTGCTCGTAGCTCTCCTAGGCGCCCCTTTTGCCCTTTCGCCTTCTTGACCTGCCTCCTGAGGAGAGGGACAAGAAAGGGATTACGGGCATCTCATCTCTTTTTTTAGTTTGTAAGCCTTCGGGCCATCGTTAATTTTAGAACTTGTAATCCCCTTGCTCATGTTTTTCATTCCGTATGAACTGTACCTGTGTGGGATGTTTTTAATGAAAAAGGGATGTTTGCCGGGTTTTTCGTTCGTGGGTAGACCCCGCGACAAGGAGTGAATCCATGTTACTATTTAAAGATAAACATTTTTCGCCCGGCAACAGGCCTTGCCGTGCCCCCACTTTGCTCGACCATTCTCACGCTCTTGGCGGAGGCAGGGATGAAGCGGGCTTAGGCTCCTCGTTCTATCTCCTTGCTGCTGCGGCTACAACCAAATCCGGACCCAGGAGATAATCCTTAGGTATGGGAAAAAGGGGAGCACGGTAGCCTGGAGATAAAACAAGGTTTCACATAACCCAGTCCTGTTCCGAAATGCATGACAGAGGATGAAAGACTTATCTGGATCTGCAGCCCCCGGAAACCTTGTCTTGCTGCGGTTGGATCCTTGTACTTGCAGCCCCCGGCAACTCTATTTTGCCGGGGTTGGGACGCCGGTACGTTCCCTTTCTTCCAAGTAGCTCAGCAGAAGTGCCCATGTGCCTTGCGAACCAAAGGAGAGCAGAAAAGAACAGAAAGACGCGCACTCGACCTCTAGGCTAGGGGTTAGTCGCCGCTAAGCACTATCAACCCTAACCAATGAAGAGACTCGACCTAGCATGCATGCTATAACTTAGGGCGCCAGCGCTTCATTTATTTGTGCTCAGGGTCTGCGCCTGGCTTTGTAAAAAGGGTTACATGCCTTGCCGGCAAGGCTTGTACAAAAGGTGGCTTGTCAGGGGGCCCGGCAAGCCGCGCCTTATGGGTAAAACTTGCGAAGATGATCGACGTTCCAAGAGTTGCTCACTGGAACAGCATCTTCGGTCTCCAGGCGGACTACGCCAGGCCTGGTGACTCGTATTACCCGATAAGGGCCTTCCCACTTCGGCGTCAACTTGTTGGAATTCTTGGCTGACTGAACGCGCCGAAGAACAAGGTCGCCTTGCTCAAAGCTTCGGGCATGAACCTTGCGGCTATGGTAGCGGCGCAAGGCTTGCCGGTAGCGTGCTGCTCTCACAGCCGCCCGAAGACGATCTTCCTCAAGGAGCGTCGCGTCATCTTGCCGCAACTGCTCTTGCTCAAGCTCATCATAAGCGAGCACTCGAGGTGACCCGTATATGAGTTCCGTGGGGAGAACTGCCTCCGCCCCATATACTAGGGCAAACGATGTCTGACCGGTGGCTCGATTTGGCGTCGTCCTGATCGACCAAAGAACCGCCGGCAATTCATCAATCCAGCGCCTTCTGCTCTTGTGCAGCCTGTCAAAGGTCTTCGTTCTCAGGGCTCGCAACACTTCAGCATTCGCCCTCTCTGCTTGGCCGTTGCTCTAGGGGTGTGCCACGGAAGCAAAACAGACCTTGCTGCCGAGGTCTTGAATGTACTGCATGAAGGTGTGGCTTGTGAACTGCGTGCCGTTGTCGGTGATGACTCTATTTGGCACACCAAAACGGCAAGCTAGTCCCTTGAAGAACTTGACGGCTGACTATGCTGTCACCTTCCTCATTGGTTCCACCTCTGGCCACTTTGTGAACTTGTCGATTGCAACATACAAGTACTCAAAGCCCCCGACAGAATGGGGGAAAGGGCCCAGTATGTCGAGGCCCCAGACCGAGAATGGCCAGGAGAGAGGGATCGTTTGAAGGGCTTGAGCTGGTTGATGAAGCTTCTTTGAATGGAACTGACACGCTTCACACTTGGTTACTAGTGTCGTCGCATCCTGCAGAGTGGTGGGCCAGAAGAAACCTTGCCGGAACGCCTTGCCAGCAAGGGCCCTCGACCCTATGTGGGAGCCACATATGCCTCCACGTATCTCTGCCAATAGCTCCAGTCCTTCCTCCCGGGGGATGCACTTCAATTTCACACTGTTCGGCCTTCTCCTGTATAGGACGTCATCGACGAACTGGTACAGGGCAGACTGACGGGCTACTTTTTCCGCTTTTTCGTGCTCCTCGGGAAGTTCCCCTGTTTGGAGGAATCAGACGGTATGCTGCGCCCATGTGGAGCCTGGGGCTCGATGGCAAGGACCAAAGGCATTTCCTCTGCCATCGGAGCGGCTGTTTCCACGGCCAGGGCTTGACGCCCCGCCGGAGCCAGTTGCTCTTTGCCAGGCTCAGCGTCCACGGCAGCATCCTTGCCGGCAACCCCAGGGGGCTCGGTAGGAAAGTACTTGCCGGGACCTGATTTCCTCCGCTTGTTCCGCCCCGTTGATGGTTCGACGGATGGCTGAGTTAACCGGAGCAAAAAGGTACCTGGTTCCACAGGTAGCTTGAATGTAGCACGCTTCGATAGGTAATCGGCGACGTTGTTCTCCGCTCGGGGAACGTGCTCTACTTGGATACCGTCAAAGAATTCCTCCAGCTTCCTCACTTCATCTACGTAGGCCTCCATCAATGGGCTCTGGTAATCCTTGTTGACTTGTCCGACGACAAGTTGCGAGTCACCCCTGACAATGAGCTTCTTCACCCCGAGGTCCGCCGCGATCCTGGGACCGGCAAGCAGCCCCTCGTACTCAGCAGTGTTGTTTGTGGACATCTCCCTGGGAATGTGCATCTGGATCACGTACTTGAGGTGCTCTCCTGTGGGTGCGATAAGCAGCACACCGGCACAGGCGCCTTGCATCGGGAAAGCCCCGTCAAAGTACATGATCCAGTCGCGGTCCGCTTCCTTGCCAGGGAGAGCGGCCTCTTGGATTTCTTCGTCAGGTGTTGAGGTCCATTCCGCAATGAACCCTGCCAAGATTCTACTCTGGATTGTTGAGGTACTTTCAAAATTCAACCCAAAGCTCGACAGCTCCAAGGCCCATTCCACAATCCTTTCGGTTGCATCTGGGTTGTGCAGTATCCGTTGTAGCGGGAGGCGGGTGACGACAATGATCTCGTGGGCTTGGAAGTATTGACGCAGCTTCCTCGAGGCCATAAGAAGGCCAAAGAACAATTTCTGCACACCGGAGTACCTTGATCTAGCCCCCTACAAGAGGAAGCTGACAAAGTAAACCGGGTGCAGCATCATCTTCTTCTTCTGCACCACTTCGCTTGACCTCGCGGGCGTTGCTCTGATGGCGTCAGACTCTGCCGGGGAGCTCTCCGAGGCCAACAACTCCATCAAAGACCTCAAGCTGAAGCTGGAGGGTCTCGAGAAGATGTTGTCGGAGGCCAGGGCCCGGGAGGGGACCCTGACCAAAAACCTGGAGGCCGAGAAGTAGCTGCGGAAGAACGAGGCCCTGAACTTCATGGATCACGTGGAGGGTGAGAACTGCTGGCTCGATCGCCTCGCCACCGTCGCCAACCAGGCCGCCTGGCAGCTGGCCATCATGGGGATGCCAGACGTGGGGTACGCCCCGGAGCGGAATGTGAGCGCCAACTGCAGCCTGACCCTGTTCTTTGAGAAGGTCGTCGGTGCTTTGGAGCGGCTTCACACCAACCGGGCGGCCTCGCTGGCTGACGAGGCCCGGAGGCTTTGCCAGGGCGCCATGACCAAGGTTCTCACCAAGGTGGCGTACTGGTACCCCCGACCTCGACTTCGACGCCGCGCTGGAGAGCTTGCCGGAGGGTACTGACCTCGTACCGCTATGGGAGCGCATCAAGCCCATCATCAGCGATGTCGGCGGAATTCAGAGGGTGGAGGGCCAGCGCCGAGATTAGGCTCCCCGTCTTTTATCGCCGCTGCAGGTTCATGGCCAACAAAATTTCTATCTTTAGTTAGAACCGTGGCGGCAATTGATGTAATATAACTCTGCAGTACTTCTGGTGTTATCCATGTTATTTTCCTGTTCGATTTCCCTTTATATGTCCACCCTACGTTAACTGGGTAGGTTTGCCGGCGCGTAAACCCAGGGCGGCGTCTTGGGGACGGATCCCCATTGGCCTGCCGGGTGTGCGTGCTGCCGGGCGAACCACCTTACCGCCCTTAGCGCGGCCGCCCGAACTGTCGAGCTTGACTTGAGTCAGAATCGAGAGCGTTGCCAAGTGCGGAAGGCTACCCTGCCACTCTCGACGCGGCCGCTTGAGCTGTTGAGCGGACTCGAAACATAACAAGGGCGTTGCCAATTGCGGGAGGGCCCCTTTGCGTGCAAGTTTTTCATACATAGGCAAGAGCTCTGTCATGGTATTCTCACGGGGGAGGTGCGAGGCGACAGATGCCACAAGGGCTTAGTGTGTGGGTAAGACTGTTGCTGATAGGACCGGGAGCGGGTATGCGAGTAGCACGCGCTAGTTTACCCAGGTTCGGGGCTCTCCGGAGAGATAATACCCCTACTCCTGCATGTCTGAGTATCTGTAGTATATCTGGTACAGAGTTGCTCCTGGAGCTGTATCTAAGCTCAGTGCCATAGGCATCTGGCTTTGTATATGCATATGAGCACAAGTGTGTGCATGGCCGCAAGTGCATGAGCATGCATGCGTGAGTGTGTGGGAGTGTGAGTCCATCCTCCCTGGATGGATGGATGTGTGCCCATATATATAGGCTTGAGGGGTAGCTTAGGATGTAAGCTAGGTAGGTATGGTAGCTAGGCATGGTGGGGTGTCACACTTGTCCCCTGGGTCACTTCATAAATAGTGCCCAGGGACATGTGACACTGTACATGATGGCCTCGCGGTACAGCTGCCTCGTCCGCGGTATGGCCATCTCGTCGGGGTCTTGTCGGTGTCGGGTCGGGCTGCAGTCGGCAGCCGGCTGGTTGGTGCAGTCGGCAGCCGGCCAGGTAGCCGACCGGGTGGAGCAGTCGGACGGGGAGCCGACAGGAGCGGCCGGGCAGTCGGACTGAGGGGCTTTGCTAGCCCCGATGTCCTGAAATATTGTCTTGCCGTCTTCGGGATACCCATGGCCAATTACTCCGACAATCTCTCCGGACGATAACCTCATGTATAGAAGGAAATAACTCAAGGCTCTGAATGACTTAGCTTTTCTGTTGCCGCGCTGGCGTCCTTCGCGCTTGCAGGCGGCGCCGTGTTTCCTCCTGGCCGTATCCTTCTTGGGAGCAATGGCAACTTAGAACTGCTAGGCCAACTACTAGACCGGATTCTCACAATTGCGCCCCCTACCTGGCGCGCCAAATATGTCGGTGTGGAACGACACCTATGGGATCACAAGAATCCCTACTACGGTTGCCGGGGCGCAGGGTTGCGAGAAGAGCATGATTAGTAATCAGCACAAGGATCATTTACCCAGGTTCGGGCCGTGAGGATGCGTAATACCCTAGTCCTGCTTTGGTGGATGTATTTCAGAGAGTTCTTGAGCTCTCGAACTATCTATGGTGGGTGCGTGGTTCCAAAGAGCCGAATCCTTTTCCAGTATGCCAAGGGCCTCCTTTTATAGTCGAAAGGGGCTGCCACATTGGCACACAGGAGGTGGAAAGGCGTACAGTGCTATGAGCTTATCGCTCGTATTACAGGACAAAACACATTTAATGCGTCGCTGAGGTTTCCCCTAGCTATATCGCGGACGGGAGCGAGGCCTGTCCCGTCCGTCGCCGCTCCCCCTCGCTTCGACACGCGCCCTGGCCAGCGATGCATGCGGCGCCATGTAGGCAGGCAGGCAGCTGAGGTGGCACGTTGGTGGAGCCTTCACGAAGATCTGCATGCCGCCACGCAGGCGTGTGCTGAGTTGGCCTGGAAGCTGCATGTTGCCACGCAGGTGCCTGCCCAGCTGGTGGGTTGGCAGCTGCATGCGAACGGTGGTGGAGAATTGGTTGGTGCGGGCCTGGCTGTGGCCCTGCTGGCACCCTTGGTGAGGGCCTTTCCGGGCGGCGCGGCAAGGGTCTTGCCGTGGCGTGCTATCGTCCCCAGCAAGGATCTTGCCGGGGGTCTTGTGGCTCTCCTCGGCAAGGATCTTGCCAAAGGACCGCCGTCTTTTAATCCTCATCTGATCTTGAATATTCCTTGGTGTTGACAAAGATCTGCATGCCACCATGGAGGTGCCTCCCGAGCCCTAGTTCCAACGTGGTTGGTTGAGTTGGAACCCGTGGGCTCAAGGGTAGCTCACTCCGCTGGTGTGGGCGAGCCGCCCCGGCAAGGGTCTTATCGGGGCTGCTGAGGCTGCCCTGGCAAGGGTCTTGCCGGGGGAGCCTACTTCGTCCTTCTGTGTCTTTGTGTCCTTGGCCTTGGCGTTGCCTTGGCTGTCTTGAGCTTTGGTTTTACCTCGGTTCACCTCCCCTGTTCTGCTTGGTGTGGCCGTGGGCGCGGCTCCGACTGTCCGTGCACAGGTAAAGGGGTACAAAGGTGCGCCCCTTCTTTTGTACACTGACACAGGTGGCGTGAGTTGTGAACCTTATTCCACATTGTTTTAGATGAAGGCCAAACTCGTAACTCAAATATTTGCCTCCACGATCAGATCGTAGAAACTTTATTTTCTTGTTACGATGATTCTCCACTTCACTCTGAAATTCTTTGAACTTTTCAAATGTTTCAGACTTGTGTTTCATTAAGTAGATATACCCATATCTACTCAAATCATCTGTGAAGGTCAGAAAATAATGATACCCGCCGCGAGCCTGAACACTCATTGGACCGCATACATCGGTATGTATTATTTCCAATAAATCAGTGGCTCGCTCCCTTGTTCCGGAGAACGGAGCCTTTAGTCATCTTGCCCATGAGGCATGGTTCGCAAGCATCAAGTGATTCATAATCAAGTGATTCCAAAAGCCCGTCAGCATGGAGTTTCTTCATGCGCTTTACACCAATATGACCTAAACTGCAGTGCCACAAATATGTTGCACTATCATTATCAACTTTGCATCTTTTGGCATTAATATTATGAATATGTGTATCACTACGATCGAGATTCAATAGACCATTCACCTTGGGTGTATGACCACAGAAGGTTTTATTCATGTAAATAGAATAACAACTATTCTTTGACTTAAATGAATAACCGTGTTGCAATAAACATGATCCAATCATATTATGCTCAATGCAAACACCAAATACATTTGGAATGGTGATCTTATCAACCTTGGAATCATTTCCAACACACATCGTCACCTTGCCCTGAACTAGTCTTTGTTCATTTTGTAACTCATGTTTCGAGTTACTAATCATACAACCTGAACCAGTATCAAATACCAGGGTCTACTATGAACACTAGTAAAGTACACATCAGTAACATGTATATCATATATACTTTTGTTCACTTTTCCATCCTTCTTATCCGCCTAGTATTTGGGGCAGTTCCGCCTCTAGTGACCATTTCCTTTGCAGTAGAAGCACTCAGTTTCAGGCTTGGGTCTAGCTTTGGGCTTCTTCATGGGAGTGGCAACTTGCTTGCCATTCTTCTTGAAGTTCCCTTTCTTTCCCTTGCCCTTTTACTTGAAACTAGTGGTCTTGTCAACCATCAACATTTGATGCTTTTCTTGATTTCTACCTTCGTCGATTTCAGCATCACGAAGAGCTCGGGAATCGTTTTCGTCATCCCTTGCATATTATAGTTCATCACGAAGTTCCAGTAACTTGGTGATAGTGACTAGAGAACTCTGTCAATCACTATTTTATCTGGAAGATTAACTCCCACTTGATTCAAGCGATTGTAGTACTCAGACAATCTGAGCACATGCTCAGTGGTTGAGCTATTCTCCTCCATCTTGTAGGCAAAGTACTTGTCAGAGGTCTCATACCTCTCGACTCGGGCATGAGTCTGAAATACCAATTTCAGCTCTTGGAACACCTTATATGCTCTGTAGCGTTCAAAACGTTTTTGAAGTCCCGGTTCTAAGTCGTAGAACATGGTGCACTAAACTATCAAGTAGTTATCATGCCGAGCTTGCCAAACGTTCACAACGTCTACATCTGCTCCTGCAATAGGTCTGTCACAGTCGGATCTCGGGTTCCGGCAAAACCCTCAAGGTTCGAACACTAGGGTGCGCACAAAGATCTCCCCCTACCGAATCATGCCCTTAACTTCGCTACGATCTTTAAGGCTAGCTCGACGAACTCGCAACACAAGGGACACAAGATTTATAGTGGTTCGGGCCACCGTTGTGGTGTAATACCCTACTCCAGTGTGGTGTGGTGGATTGCCTCTTGGGCTGATGATGGACAGTACAAGGGGAAGAACAGCCTCCTGAGGCGAGGTGTTCTTGTGCTCTGTGAACTTGTGTGGCTGAGGATTACTCAAGATGAGATCTCTCCTACTATGGTGGCAAGCCCTATTTATAGAGGCCCTGGTCCTCTCCCCAAATATTGAGCGGGAAGGGAGCCAACAACGGCCAATTTGAAAGGGGGCAGCTAGTACAGCTTATCCTGACTAAAGGTGGTCTTCGCCTGCAAAAGGCTCTGGTGGTGACGCCGCCTTGGGCTCCATGGTGACCTCCGTCTTGCCGTCCTGCTGGTCTTGGTCTCATTGCACCGATATGGAAACCTTTGCTTCATGCCTCGGTACTCTTCGTCTGCGCTTGCCTCCTTAGCACCAAAGAGGAAACAAGGACACTGCGCGGGCTGGCGCCCGCCTGGTCTCGTTCATCATGGCTCACGTCACTGGAACCTCGCGAGGTTTGCCTTGCCTTGATCTCTCCGCCCCTCGCGAGCCAGCCTGGTGAGGCCGCTCCCGAGGAGGGCTTGTGTCGTCCGCCTCGCGAGGCTTGGCCCCCTCGCGAGGGTCTTGAAAGATTGCTGGTGAAGATGCCCCATACGGGCCCGCTCGCAGAGCCATGCCTTGGGCCGCACGTAGGCAAGTCTGAGGACCCCATTCCAAGAACGCCGACAGTAGCCCCCGGGCCCAAGGCGCGCTCGGGCTTGGCTTGGAGGCGAAGCCAAAGGGCAAGTGCGGAGCGCCGCGGGCCCCAATAGCCTGCGGCCTTGGTCGACGTGTGGCGGTTGATTGGACGTGGGCGTCTCCGCTTCCCCACGCTGCCTCGGCAACTGCCCGACTTGACACGTCCCTGCGACATGCAAGGGAAAACCATCATTACCTGTGATCGTGGGGGGGCACTGGTTGGCCTTCTCCTGCTATAAATGGGGAGGGGGGCGGAGCCCCCGTCGCCCATATCTTCCCATTCCGCTCGCTTCTCCCCCTTTGCTCCATTGCTAGCAGCGACAACAATGGCACCGTCGAAGAGGTTCTCCGCCGTGGAGAAGGGGAAGGCCCCTCGCGAAGGGCCCGGCTCTCCGGTGCCCAGGCGTGGGCGCGGCCGTCCCTGCAAGCCCTGTTGATGAAGTGAGACGTGCCTTGGTCGCGCGGCCTCCCCGGCCACGCTTCCACTCATCGGAGGTGTTGCTGGAGTTCGTCGTTTGGTCGAGAACCCGGCCGGCAACTGGCGTCAGCTCCCGCGCTTCTTCGCCAACGAGCTGCCGGCCTCACGTCCAGGCGGGCTCTGGCTGTAGGTAGACAGGTGATGCGGTAGGGCTTCCTGGGTCGCGGTCGAGGTCTCCGTCGCGGGCAACATAGCCCTGGCCCGCAGCTGGCAGACGTTTTCTCGCGCGCGCGGCTTGGGCAGGTGGTGCACCCTCCAGTTCAAGTATGACGGTGATGCGACCCTCTACGTGAGGGTGTTTGGGGAAGATAGTCGCCGCGCTGGGTGCTGCCCCGAGGTCAACGATGGCGAGGAGGTGCTCGGCCTTGGAGATGGTCATGACGAGGATGAGGGCGAACCCGCCTTCGGTGCCGGCCACGCCTCGTCTAGCTACGGCGGCCCCTGGCGACAGCGCCAGCAGCGGTGGTTACGACCAGCCGCCACGCCGTCTTTGAAGATGGCAGTGGGTCGTCTCGTCGCCGCGCCTCCGTGAAGCGCGAGGAGGGGTCCGGCTGAGCTCGGGGCGGCGCCAAGAGCCCGCGCGCGCGGACTGCTGTAGGGGCACACGACACTTTTGTTTCGTTCTTCCTTTCCTTCCTGTATTAAGAGAAAAACCAGTATGGGCCCCGGGGGGCGTGTAACACACTATGACTTCTTAATCATCGTGCTATGTTACCGTTCCTGTGCTGCGTCACAACATCGCCGTTTTATGTAGAGATAACTTAGCCTGGCTTGCTCGAAGTAGTTTCCTCCCCACGAGGTGCTTGCTTCCTGGTGCGTGTCGAAGCCTCCTTGGCCTGTTAGGCGCTTAGGAACTGCAAAAAAATTCGTCAGGAGGCTTATCGTTCACCCGAGCCTTGGTCTCAGGCGCCGCTGGCCTTGACCCAGTGCTTCGTATCGCGATACCCGAGGGGCACGGATTAGGGGAGGTGTGCTAGCTTGTAGGCTCGAACGAGGGTGCCTCGCGAAAAAGCAGACGAAAGGCAGAGAAAGAAAAAACACTCACGAGGGCACCTGCCCAGCCCCCTCGCAAGGTATGCGAGAGAGAGTGCAGGCTAAACTGGAGACGAAAACGGAGGCAAAAGTCTACAGCACCAAATCAGCAAAGAACTCCAGAAGCAAACTTCAATTAAAAGAGGGCGAGCCAACTACGGAAAGCAAATGAAAAGCCGCGTCCGGCACCTAGTCTAGTCTTCATGTCTTCTCACTAGTGCGGAGCTAAGTGCTGCCACTTGGACGTGGGAGGGAGCCCCCGAGGCCCGAGGGTGGCACTCCTGAGACTCCGGGGCGTGTACAACCCCATTCATTATTACGTGAGAGTGTCAAGAGCGGAGACCTTCACAGGCACTAGGCCTTCTTCACGGGTGCTGGGCCTTTCTTCATGGGTAGAACTTCCGGAGGTGCTGGATGTTCCAGGCGTTCTGGATGGGTACCCCGTCCTGCGTCTCCAGGCACGCGGCGCTAGGCCTGCAGACATGGGCGACCTTGAACGGGCCCTCCCACATGGGTGAGAGCTTACGCTGCCATTTCCTGGAGAGCACCCACCTCAGGACGAGGTCACCCACCTCGAGCGTCCTAGAGCGGACGCTGCGACAGTGGTACCGCGGCAGCGCTTGCTGGTATCTTGCCGCCCGTAGTGCAGCTTCGCGGTGGCATTCCTCCCCCAGCACGAGGTCCATCCCCCGCGTGGCGTCCTGCTGTGTCTCATCAAACGCCAGGACCCGTGCGGAGCGATGCTTGACCTCGTGAGGGAGAACCGGTTCTGCTCCGTAGACGAGGAAGAACGGGGTCTCGCCTGTTGGCTTGGTGGCGGTGGTGCGGATTGACCACAGCACGGACTGTAGCTCGTCGTGCCAGCTCCTGCCGCAGGCTTCGAGCTTCTTCTTGAAGGTCCTGGTCTTGAGGCCTCTCAGGACCTCCGCGTTGGCATGTTCGGCTTGACCGTTGCTCCGGGGGTGCGCCACCGAAGCGCAGCAGATCTGCGTTCCAAGGTCAGCACAATATGTTCTGAAGAGATTACTGGTGAACTGCGAGCCATTGTCGGTGATGATGCAGTTGGGGACCCCGAAATGGCTCACGAGACCCTTGATGAACTTAACCGCAGAGCCAGCTGGGATGGTGCAGACGGCTTCCACCTCCGCCCAGTTGGTGAACTTGTCGATGGCAACATAGAGGTATCGATGGCCCCCTGGTGCTCGAGGGAACGGGCCCAGGATGTCCAGTCCCCAGACTGCGAACGGCCATGAGAGTGGGATGGTCTGGAGGCCCTGAGCTGGCTGATGGATTTGCTTGGCGTGGAATTGACAGGCCTCGCAGGACCTCACCAGCTCAGCTGCGTCGTTGAGTGACGTAGGCCAGTAGAATCCGCTGCGGAATGTCTTGCCGATGAGGGTTTGCGACGACGAGTGGTGCCCGCAGTCCCCGCCGTGTATGTCGGCTAGCAGCTCTTTCCCCTATTCCCTAGAGATACAACGCAGTGAAACGTCATTTGGTCGCTTCTTGTATAACTCACCGTCCCGGATGCAGTATGCCGTGGCTTGCCGGGCCACACGCTCCGCGTCCTCCTCCTTCTCCGGAAGCGTCCCTTGCATTAGGTGTTCCTTGAATTCCTTGGTCCAGCATCCCTCCTGGGGCTCGAGCGCCAAGAGTAGACGCGCTCCCGAGGTCGGGCCACAGGCTGGGGCTCCTGTGGCAGGCAGCTACGGAAGTTCCTCCCGAGGCAGAGCTGTCCTTGAAAGCGGTGGTGTTGCCGATGGCTTGAAGAGCCGCTCCTCGAAGACGCCAGGCTCTTGGGGCTACCGCTTAGATGCCCTTCTGGCGATGTCGTTGGCTTCCTTGTTGGTGCCACGGGGCATGTGCTGCAACTCCAGGCCCAGGAACTGCTTCTCCATCTTGCTCACCTCCACGAGGTATGCCTCCATGTGCTCGTCCTTCGGCTCGTATACCTTGTCGGAGAAGTTGACGAGGAGCTGCGAGTCGCCCCTAACGGTGAGGCGCTTCACCCCCAGGGCTACCGCAGCTTTCAGGCCAGCTATGAGGCCTTCGTACTCTGCGATGTTGTTAGAGACCTTCTCGCCCTGCTGAAAGCAGAGCTGTACAATGTTGTAGAGCTTGTCCTGAGTGGGTGAGATGAGCACTGCTCCGGCCCCCGCGCCCTGGTGTGCGAAGGCACCAGCGAAATACATGACCCAGCCGTCAGGTGCCTCACTTCCCGGCGAGAGGGACTGATCCTCGCCTATTTCAAGCGCCGGGGCGTCCGTCCATTCTGCCATGAAATCAGCGAGTGCGGCTCCCTTGATGACCCTGGTGGTGCTGAACTCCAACTGGAATGCCTGCAGCTCGATGTTCCACTCAGCGACCCTTCCGGCAGAGTTGGGGCTTGTCGGAGTAATTGGACACGGGTATCCCAAAGACGGCAAGACAATATTTCAAGACATCGGGGCTAGCAAAGCCCCTCAGTCCGACTACCCGGCCGCTCCTGCCGGCTCCCCGTCCGACTGCTCCACCCGGCCGGCTGCCAGCTGACCGACTGCGCCGACTAGCCGGCTGCCGACTGCAGTCCGACCCGGCATCGACAAGACCCCGACGAGACGGCCATACCGCGGACAAGACAACCGTACCGCGACACCGTCATGTATAGTGTCACTTGTCCCCTGGCACTATTCATGAAGTGACCTAGGGCACAAGCATGACATGCACCATGCCTTGCTCCCATACCTCCACATAGCTTAGATACAAAGCTACCCTCTCCTATAAAAGGAGACACACATCCATCCATCCATGGAGGGACTCACACGCACACAACAAGCAAGCTAGCTAGCAAGAGAGCTAGCTAGCCACCCATCCATCCATCCCCACGGGCAAGCATGCCCAAGCACACACATGCGGCCATGCTCATGGCCGGCCACCAAAGCATGCTTTGTGCATGCATATATGGAGCCAGACGCCCATGGCACTGCCCCCAGATACAGCTCTAGGAGCACTTTGTACTGCCCGATGTACACCCCAGATATATATACTCAGACATGCAGGAGTAGGGGTATTATCTCTCCGGAGAGCCCCGAACCTGGGTAAACTAGCGCGTGCTACTCGCATACCTGCTCCCGGGCTTATCAGCAGCAGTCTTACCCTCACACAAAGCCCTCGTGGCATCTGTCGACTCACACCCCCCCCCCCCGTGAGAACACCATGATAGTTGGCGCCCACCGTGGGGCGGTACTACTACTATGCTACCACGCTGCTGCTGGTTTCGCAGTCCGGGCGGGACCATCTTCGCCATCACCACCGCGGCGTCGCGCCGTCCCTTCGATAGCGGTCGAGGGCTCGATATCGACACACCCTCGGAATGGCTGCGAGGGGCGGCGTGTCCTCGCCGTAGGCCTCGCCTTCGTCATCACCACCGCGCCGTCGCGCCGTCCCTCCGATAGCGGTCGAGAGCTCGATATCGACGCGCCCTCGGAATGGCCGCGAGGGGCGGCGCGTCCTCGCCGTCGGGACCATCTTCGCCATCACCGCCGCGGCATCGCGCCGTCTCTCCGGTAGCGCTCGGGGGCTCGACTTCGACCCGCCCCCGGAGCGGCCGCGCGGGACGGCGCGTCCTCGTCGTCGACCTCGTCATCTTCGTCACCTCCATCGTGGCGTTGTCGTCGCCTCCCCAGAGGCGCTGGGGGCTCGACGTCAGCGCGCCCCCGGCGCCCCCGTCCAGTGCGGCGCACCCTCGTTGTTCGCCTCCGTCCGTGTGCGCCGCGGCACCTCACTCCGCCCAGGGCCGCGCATCCGCTCCCCTCTACGGCGCCTCGCTCCGGCCAGCCGTGCCGCCGTGCGCGCCGTTCTGCTCGCGGGCTTGCGGACGCTCTGCTCCAGTCTCTCCTTCGTTCTTCTTTTTTACACTAGTACAAGCAAAAGCAAAAGCTTCTGTCAAAGAAAAGCGCTCGCGCCACAGCCTTGCCACCACCTACTGCGTGTACACTACTCGTACAGTGTTAGCCACCGGCCATGCAATGCTCGTACAGTGGCGTAGAGTGGCCTGGCGCAACACAGACAACGCATGCGCGCACCCATGCCTGCGGGTCCTGCTCGCACAGTGCTCCGCACGTTCACGTGCGCCCCGCCGCTCCGCCAGCATGGCTCCCGGCCTTCCCTCCATCACGCGGCTCGCGGTGTGCTCGGCTGCTCCGCTTGCTGCTGCCGCTGGCCGACAGTTGGCGTTGCCCCCGCTCGGGCCGCCTGCTCCGCCTGGTGCTACGCGGCCGCTTGCGCCCGACCGACTTCAGCTCCCGGCCAGCTCCGCCCCCCCCCCCAGCATCCGGCTCCGGCCGTCCTCTCGCCTGGCCACGTCCGGCTTCATGCACCCGTGTTTTCCTCCACCAAGCCGGCCTCGCGCGGCCTCGCATGCCCGCGCGCGCGCCTCGCCTCTCCTCTGGTCAGGCCGGCCGCTGCGCCCCCGTGCGCGCCGGCTCCGCGCTTTGCCTCTCCTCCGCTCGAGCCGGCTGCTGCGCCCCCATGCGCACTGGCTCAGTGCCTCCGCGACGGCCGGGCGCGTCCGGCTTCACCCGCGCGTAAAAAAAATGCTGCCGGCTGCGCCGTGCGCCCCGGCGCCAGCTGCTGCCCTTTGGCCGTCTGCGCCGCCCCGCCTCGTATGCCACTACTGCTCGCCGTCGTCTTCGCGCGCACCCGCCCGACCGCCTCTTGCCTGCGCGCCCTGGCCGGCTCGCCGCTCCAGCCGATCGACCTCCGCGTGCTCTGCCGGCTCCCGCGCTGGCCGCCTTCCGCCTGCGTCGCACCCGGCCGCCTCGAGCCCGGTCGCGCCCGTCCACCACGTGTGCCCGCGCAAGCGCCGACCCGGCGTCTGCTCCGAGCCGCCTCAGCCAACAGGCCTGCGCCGGGAAGGCTCCGCTCGTGCCTCGGCCGTCTCCGCTCGGACCGTGCCGCGCCTCCTGCGCCCCCGTCCGCACCCAGGCCGGCACCGCGCGCGCTGGCCGCCTGCCGGCTCCAGCGCGCCCGGCCGCCTGCCGGCTCCCGCCACTCGGCCGGCCCCCCGCCTGCCGGCTCCAGCACAACCGGCCGCCTGCCGGCCTCGCGCGTCCCCGCCGGCTCCCCCACCCGACCGCTGTGGTAGGCTGCCAGTGAAAAAGGGCGAGGCGTGGTCCGGTTGGAGAAAGGGAAAAGAAAGAGAAGGCCGACTGCCCACGGCCTAATTAAAAAAAAGGGACGTGCGTCCAGCTGCCCATAGTCGGCAGGAGAAAAAGTAAAAATTTCGACCGGCTGCCAGAAGCCGGCCGAAGAGAAGAGAAGAAAAAGGGCGCTGCCAGACGCCTGGCCGCCTGGCCGGCTGCGCCACGCCGGCTTGGCCGCGTCCCGCCTCGTCGCCTGACCGATCGAGCCTGACCGGCCGAGACCCCCCCCTCGAGCACCCGAATCTCGGGGGCTACACCCAGCGGGTGCGCTGACGCGCCCCCGCGAGGAAGAAGACAAAGTAGTCACCGGGAGATCCGGCCCGACTGCTCAGCAGTCGGCCCGAATCTCGGGGGCTACACCCAGCGGGTGCGCTGACGCGCCCCCGCGAGGAGAGAAGACAAAGTAGTCGCCGGGAGATCCGGCCCGACTACTCAGCAGTCGGCCCGAATCTCGGGGGCTACACCCAGCGGGTGCGCTGACGCGCCCCCGCGTGGAGAGAAGACAGAGTAGTCGCCAGGAGATCCGGCCCGACTACTCAGCAGTCGGCCCGAATCTCGGGGGCTACACCCAGCGGGTGCGCTGACGCGCCCCCGCGTGGAGAGAAGACAGAGTAGTCGCCAGGAGATCCGGCCCGACTGCTCAGCAGTCGGCCCGAATCTCGGGGGCTACACCCAGCAGGTGCGCTGACGCACCCCCGTGAGGAGAGAAGACAAAGTAGTCGCCGGGAGATCCGGCCCGACTGCTCAGCAGTCGGCCCGAATCTCGGGGGCTACACCCAGCGGGTGCGCTGACGCGCCCCCGCGAGGAGAGAAGACAGAGTAGTCGCCGGGAGATCCGGCCCGACTGCTCAGCAGTCGGCCCGAATCTCGGGGGCTACACCCAGCGGGTGCGCTGACGCGCCCCCGCGAGGAAAGAAGATAAAGTCGTTGCCAGAAGATCCGGCCCGACTGCTCAGCAGTCGGCCCGAATCTCGGGGGCTACACCCAGTGGGTGCGCTGGCGCGCCCCCACGGAGACAAGAGAAGAGTTTCGTCCGGCTGCCAGCAGCCGGCAGAAGAAGAAAAAGGGCACTGCAAGACGCCTCGCCGCCTGGCCGGTCGAGCCTGACCGGCCGGGACCCTCCTTCGAGTGACCGGGGGCTCGAAGGCTACACCCAGCGGGTGCGCCCGCTCTCTTCGGCAAACTCCGCCTCGGCTACACGAAAATTAATGTGAGCTCCTCACCCGCATATTTTTTCACCGCGAGAGCACGGATAACCTCGAGCGATGCTCGGGGGCTATCTCCGCATTTTATTACAGTTGCATCACTGTTCGCCCCGGCGCCAGCCAGAGTTGGCCCGGGGGCTAGCCGCTTGGCCTGGGACGTTAGTTCCCGCAGACGGCTTAGTAGCGTGCGCGGTATGAAAAGCCCACTCTTAGTCACAGACCGCAGAGCGGCTGTCCGACTGGCAAGAGTGAACGCTGGAGGCCACCCACGCGAAAAACGTCCGGGAAGAAAAACGCTTCGGGCGACCCGACCGTTTTCTTTATGAGTATCTACTCGGTTAAATTCGCTCCCAGAGTCTGAGTATTGTACACTCCACTTCGCGGCCCACTCTCAGCCACAGACCGCAGAGCGGCTGTCCGGCAAGCGAGAGCACAAGCCAAAGAGCGGAGGGAACATGAAAAAGATTGAAGGGGGCTCGGACGAAACCGAGTCGGCACCCTCCGCATAAAACTTGCAGTGATAAAAAGCAATCATTTGATATATCTGCATGGACTAACTTTGTCTTTTGCATGATCATTTCCATGAACACTCGCGAAAAAACCTCCGCCCGACTTTGCCAAGTTGCCCGGAGGCTTGGGGGCTATTGTCGGAGTAATTGGACACGGGTATCCCGAAGACGGCAAGACAATATTTCAAGACATCGGGGCTAGCAAAGCCCCTCAGTCCGACTACCCGGCCGCTCCTGCCGGCTCCCCGTCCGACTGCTCCACCCGGCCGGCTGCCCGGCTGGCTGCCAGCTGACCGACTGCGCCGACTAGCCGGCTGCCGACTGCAGTCCGACCCGGCATCGACAAGACCCCGACGAGACGGCCATACCACGGACAAGACAACCGTACTGCGACACCGTCATGTATAGTGTCACTTGTCCCCTGGCACTATTCATGAAGTGACCTAGGGGACAAGCATGACATGCACCATGCCTTGCTCCCATACCTCCACATAGCTTAGATACAAAGCTACCCTCTCCTATAAAAGGAGACACACATCCATCCATCCATGGAGGGACTCACACGCACACAACAAGCAAGCTAGCTAGCAAGAGAGCTAGCTAGCCACCCATCCATCCATCCCCACGGGCAAGCATGCCCAAGCACACACATGTGGCCATGCTCATGGCCGGCCACCAAAGCATGCTTTGTGCATGCATATATGGAGCCAGACGCCCATGGCACTGCCCCCAGATACAGCTCTAGGAGCACTTTGTACTGCCCGATGTGCACCCCAGATATATATACTCAGACATGCAGGAGTAGGGGTATTATCTCTCCGGAGAGCCCCGAACCTGGGTAAACTAGCGCATGCTACTCGCATACCCGCTCCCGGGCCTATCAGCAGCAGTCTTACCCTCACACAAAGCCCTCGTGGCATCTGTCGACTCACCCCCCCCCCCCCCCCCCCCGTGAGAACACCACGACAGGGCTCCTGAGCACTCTCTCCAATGGGTATGCTGAGACGACCTTGATGGGGTGGCCCTGGAAGTAGTGCAAAAACTTACGCGAGGCCACCAAGAGCGCGAGCAAGAGCTTTTGAGGCATGGGATATCGTGCCCTTGCATCCTGCAACACCATGCTGACGAAATACACCGGGTGCTCGACGAGGGCTGGTGCACTGATGAGGCTCGTGCCTTGCGGAAGTTGGGGTGCCTCTTGAGGTGGTGGAGCCCCCAAAGCTTGATCGCTTGTCGGGGTCTCGGCGGCGTCGTCCTACTGAGCTTGATCCTCTGCTGATGCTGCTACGGCCCTTGCGACGCCTTCCTGATCTTGCGTTGTCTCTGCTGGTGGTGTAGCGTTGCGCGACGCGCCTTTGGCTTGGTGCTCTTCCCAAGCCACCACTATAGCCGCGCTGGCAGAGTACGGGGTGGCGGCAAGATAAAGCACTAGGGGCTCGAGTGGTCGCGGCGCCACCATCACTGGAGGGCTAGTCAGGTATCTCTTGAGTTCTTGAAATGCTCGGTCGGCCTCCAGGGTCCACTCAAATGGGCCCTTCTTCTTCATCAGCTTGAAGAAGGGTAGGGCACGCTCTCCCAGCTTGGAAAATAAGCGCCCCAATGCAGTCACCCGACCAGCAAGCTTCTGCATTTCCTTGAGGGTTTGCGGTGGACTCATGTCTTCAATGGCCTTGACCTTCTCTGGGTTGGCCTCGATCCCCCTATGGGACACAAGGAAGCCCAGCAGCTTGCCGGAAGGGATGCCAAACACGCACTTCTCCGGGTTGAGTCACAAGTCCACCTGGTGGAGGCTTTCAAAGGTTTCCTCCAGGTCCTGGATTAAGGTCCTCGCTTCCCGAGACTTCACCACGATGTCGTCAACGTAGGCTTCAGCGTTTCTCCCGAGCTGCCGACCCAAGGCGATGTGCATGAGCCGCTGGAAGGTTGTGCCTGCGTTGCGCAGCCCGAAAGGCATGCAAGTGTAGCAGTACACCCCACACGGGGTCAGGAAGGCTGTCTTCTCCACATCTTCTACCGCCATCTTGATCTGGTGATACCCTGAGAACGCATCCAGGAAGTACAGCAGGTCACACTCGACTGTGGAGTCGACGATCTGGTCGATGCGTGGAAGCGGGAACGGATCTTGGGGGCAGGCCTTGTTGAGGTTGGTGAAGTCAACACACATTCGCTCCTTTCCGCCTTTGTTGGGCACGCCGACGGGTTTTGCCAGCCACTCGGGGTACCGAACCTCGTGAATGACACCCGCCGCCTCCAACTTACGGGTTTCTTGGACGATGAAAGCTTGCTTCTCCGTGGACTGCCGCCTCGCCCTCTGCTTCACTGGGCATACGTTGGGGCACACCTTCAGGTGGTGCTCTATCACCCCTCTCGGGACCCCTACCAGCTGGTCGGGCTCCCAAGCGAACACATCCTTGTTTGCGCACAGGAACTTCACCAGCGCCTCCTCCTGGTCAGGCTCGAGGTTGGCGCCTATGGTAAAGGTTGCCCCCGAGGATCCGTCGTCCTCGACCGACACTTGCTTGGTTTCTGCCTTGTCTTGCGTGAACAACTGTTTCTTCTTGGTCGGCGCGGCTCCCTTGGCCTTGGAGGTGTTCGCGTCGGCGGGCTGCGCCGTCGCGGTCGTCTTGAGGGCGAGCTTGAGCGTCATCAAGGCTTCCTTGGTGTCCCCAACTACTGTGAGGACACCCTTGCCCCTGGGCATGTTCATGAGGTTGTAGGCTAGATAGGTCGTCGCCATGAACTGAGCCAGGGCCGGGTACCCGAGGATGGCGTTGTACGGGAGGCCGATGTGGGCGATGTCGAAGTTGACCAGCTCAGTGCGGTAGTTGTCGCGTGTGCCGAAGGTCACTAGGAGGCGGATTCGCCCCAGGGAGTGGGCGGATCCTCCACCAACCCCTGAGAAAGGCTTGCTAGGGCGGAGCCGCTCGAGCGGTACGTGAAGAAGGCAGAAGGCCTCAGCTAAGAGAACGTTGAGGCCGGCGCCGCCGTCGATGAGCGTCTTGGAGACGGACACGTTGTAGATGGTGGGCGTGCAAAGCATCGGGAGCACGCCCGAGCTGACGGTAGAGACGGGGTGATCCCCCGAGTTGAAGGTGAGGTCGGCCTCGGGTGCGGCCCAGCCCGGTGGAGCCCCCAAGCGCTTGGAAGCGGGCGCCGATCTGGTGAAGGAATGGCTTGATATGGCGGTCTGAAGGCGGTGCTTGCGAGCCACCTAGGAGGGTTGTGACCGCGTGATGTGCCGGTGCGGCGAAGCGCGCGGTGAAGAGGCCGCGCAGCTCCTCCCAAGATGCCACCATGGATCCGGGGAGGTTGAGCAGCCAGGCGCGTGGTGCGCCAGTGAGGGCCATGGGAAGCCAGTTGGCCATGACCTTGTCGTTGCCCCCGGCATCGAGGACGGCCTCCTTGTACGCCAGCAGAAAAGCTGACGGGTCCGCTGTCGGTTCAATATCCGGCGTATCTCGTAGTAGGGGTCCTAACCTAGGCGTCTTGGAGCGATGGTAACATGGACACGGGGGTTTACCCAACTTCAGGCTCTCTTGATGAGATAATACCCTACATGCTGCTTTTGATTGTATTCATATGGGTGTAGTACAAAGTACATGTATCTACCACGAGACTGTAGTAATGAATATGAGATTGTCTGTTGACTAGTCTGGCCTCGGTTTATATATGCACCGAAGGCCTAGGGTTTAGTGGAGTCCTTGTCTTGGGCGCCAAGTCTTGTGGAATCCTCCTTATATGCGACATGGGCTGTCCGAACTGGCCCATGAGCGAACCGCCATGGGGGTCCTCGGCCCGATCCAGCTGGTCGGGAGACGATGTGGTGAGTACCCCCTAGTCTAGGATACCGTCAGTAGCCCCCTGAACCGGTCTTCAAGTTGGGGACGCTCCTTGATTCTTCCGAACTGTTCTTCACCTTCGGTCGTCAATCTTGAAAACTGGTTCAACAAATCTTCTCATCTTCGATCTTGAGGATCGCCGAAGTGAATCCGAAGAGTGTACACGTCGGGTATCTGAGGAGCCCCTTTAAGTTTCCGGCCTTTATCAATGCCTTGTTATTTTTATGCCACGCCTCAGGTTTGAAGTTGTTCCCGAGCGGCAGCATCCTCTTGCGTCCGAGCTCCAACACTGAACTGCATTCGAGGTATTTTTTGCAGCCGAGCACCAACGCCGGACCGCTTCCGAGCCCCAACACCAGAATGTATCTGAGATCCAACGCCGAACTATGTCCAAGCTCCAACACCAGACTGTATCCAAGCTCCACCGCCCGACGGTGTCCAAGCTCCAACGTCGGACTGTATCCGAGCTCCAACGTCGGACTGTATCCGAGGTGTCATAAATCACCTTGGTTCAAAAAAGTTAAACGAGTTTAGCCGAGCTTAATGCCGGAAATGCTCTCTATGGAGCCAGCCACTAGCGCCCGAGCTTTATGCCGGACTTCTTCCGAGGTGGTGCACCACCCCGACTGCGGGCCGATTTTTGTCAATATTTTTGATTGGTGCAATTTATTCTCTACCGAGATATATAGCCAGTAGCCCTCAAGGTGTGTATCGGTCTAAAACCCGAGATGCACTTGAAGGATGACATAAGACCGCTGATCCCAGTAGCCCCTGAGACTCGGGTTGATTAGCAAAATCAGCCTGATGATCAACTCCTAGCTCGGCAGAATACTTCGGGACACAAAAAGCGGTGTGCAAACTCCTCGAGACTCACGTTGGGTGCGGACGACCAACCTGAGGATTATAATCCCCTCGAAAACTATATTGCACTTTAAATTTTCTGCATTGGATTGTCAATGCAGTAGCCCACGAGCCACTGGTCGGGTGGCAACAACCCTTAGTCGACGTGTCGGTGCCCGAAGGCGGTTGTGTTAGCGGAAACGAGGCAATCAGATATGCGGGCTTTACAACTTACACTTAGTCGTAGGATCTTAAAGTTGGGAGGCCAGTTACTAGCCCCCGGTTAGTGTTTGGCGACAGTCGAGGTCAAGCCGTAAACACTTCGGCCAATGTTATGAACGGACCATCATTTAACACGGGGTGACCTCTATCGATCTTTATAGTTTAATACAGTCATCGGATCGCTGACCAGTTTACGCTTATTGTGATAGTCAGTTTTCGGCTTTCTCCACTGAGGCACTTAACCATGCTAGTTGGAAGCACAATTGCAGTGGTTCTCCCTTTGTGCACCTAGCCGAACAAAGCGGAACATAGGCGGCAAGCACAGGAGCCGGGCAACCCAGCTATTGACCGAAGACACAATTCGAAACCAATGCATATATAGCAATATCCGAGAATGTTTTTGCCGAATCTCTAAAGGTGTCCGGCGTTGCACTGCGAGACTTATGCTGGAAACACACAAATTGTTTAAAAGTGCCATAGGCTTGAAAAACCAAAAAACCTCAAGAAAAACTTGACGTTCGAACTAGATCAAGTGTTCGGTGCCAATCCAAAAAATTGGTCTTAGAGAAAAAAAAGTGCTTCTGTCGTGCTTTAACATGACACATCCTATCTCAAGACTTCAACGGGTCAGCCTTCGGCTCCAACCTTCCTATTCCGAAGGCGGAGTGTTTCTCGTTAGGCTAGTTTAACGAACTAAAACTGAGCGACTTGAGAGAGAAATCAGGCTACCCGGCTATTGACCACACACTCGCATCGAAAAAGGAGTGATAGAAAAAGACTTTGCAGCGACTGAGAAAAAAAATATTGTAAAACGGCTCATGCAAATTTACTAGCCCCCAAGTGATTTGGGTAAAATAATTTTATGTATAATGATTGTATGTACCGAAGTACTTATATCATATATGTGTTCACCCGAACTTTAAACACGTCTTAACCGACCGTCGGCTTCTCCCTCTTCGGTCAAGGGCCGAAAAGTGTTATGTACTCCACCTGTCGAGAATATCGACGGTGTTTTCGATAATGAGGCAATCAGGCCATAAGGCTATAACAGACAAAGCGCGCTCAGGGAACTTATGCTATATTACCGACGAAGTGTAAGAAGCATCTCCGAAGAAAATAGTACCTCCACCGATACCTTTCTTCGGTTGCTCATTGTTACTATGAGTCTTGTGCAATATATTTTTTGTATTCATGAGTTCCGTTGTGTGCCGACCATGACTGAAAACAATGAGAGCGCTAGCTTTCGGCTTCACCCAGTCTGAGGTCCGAGCTCGGATGACCCGATCGTGGCAATCGCAGAGGTGCTCCCTTTACTCCCTAGCCGAACAATCGGGAACGTAGGGGTAAACACAGGAGCAAGGCAACCCAGCTTGCGGAACACTTAAGTCAATATGGTGCATATTGTGGCATAATACACGAACAAGGAACGAAGCCATACAAGTATAATCATTTGCAAGAGGAAATGCTTCATAAAGGAAGCCCCCAAGTAAACGGGGTATTTGAATTTGTGTGTCACAAACAAGGTTTTGACAAAGAAAGTTTTCCACAAACAACTTTTTGCCAAAAAAAAGTATAATGCTTGGTCGAACCGAACAAAATTTAAAAATGAAATTTTTTGAGCATGAAAGCGACTTAGCTGGTTAATGTGCTCGGTGTTGATGACGCGATTCGGGCTTGTGGCAAGACGAAGACGCCCATTGATCTGTGACAGATCCGACAACGTTCGTAGTCCTCGGCATGGCCGAGGTCCCAGCCCCCAAGCCCGACGTGTCCGAGCAAGGAGTTCGACACTCCGGAGTAGTGACACGGCTCGGCCGATGTGGTAAGGCGAAGCCCCCAGTCTAGCCGAGCTGGCGGAATTGGTCGGCAAGGTGACAATGAAACCCCCATGCCAGTCGACCTATTCGGCATGGTGGACGTCAGTTTGATGAAGCGACGATGCTGCGCGGCCGATGTGGCGACATAAAGTTCTTGGTCCAGTTAACATGGCGAAGCCGTGACCGGCGGATGCCGAAGTCTCATGCAGGTCGGCTGGTGATGCCGAAGTGACCACGTAACACAGTCAAAATTGATTACCTGCACACATAAAACAGTGCAAGCAAAAACAATAATAATTGAAAGAAAACATTTGCATAATTAATATATGTGAAGCAAATCATGAGGTAAGTTTGGCTTGTGCGCCGAGGTTGGTTCGACGGAGTGGCAGCGCGGACTCGTTGACGCAGGTCAGCATGCGCAGGGTGACAACATCGGCCTGGTATGATCCGAACTCATTGTGCGGAGGTGTCGGTCGGTGCGGTGGCTGTCGGCCTAATCCGCATGTAATAATTGTTGTAAAAGAGACGCCCCCGAAGTACTCATGCGACTTCATGATGGACGTGAAGCAACTGGTAGTGCGAGGTGACAGCAAGAAACTGGCCAGACCGACGCCATGTACAATGGTTGGAAAATTTTCTCTGCAAAAATAAGGCAGCACAAAAGAACAGAAAATATTCTCTGTATAATAATTTATGTGCTAAACAAATAGCTAAGAAAAATAAAACCTGGGCGGCGATGGTCGTGGAGGACCGAAGCAAATAAAGAAACATCGGTCGAACTCTGATCGTTGCCTGAAGCAATGCTAGCTAGACTGCTGGCATTCATCAATACGTGAGGTAGTGTTTGTAGATTAGATCACAAGGACCGTGATTGCAAAACAAGTATTTAATAAGGATAGACATACTCTAGGTCTATGCACTAGGAACTGTCAGCGGCCGACGAAGAGCTGAGTTGAAAAGGGGAAAATAATTAAATCTCCCTGTTTATGTGCTGTCACGGAGCCAAGTCCCTGTCAGGGTACTGCTTCCACACTATCTCTTCGGGTCGATCGCCTATTGGTCACACTGAGTCTGGATCCGACGTGTCCAGATCCGATGTGTCGCCCAGCAGCGGACGCGAACATAGGCCGTACTGAGGATTTGTGAGGCAATCCGAAGAGACACATGTGGGCGTCCTAGAAGAAACCATGGCACGACGATGCCAGGCAGAGTAGTTTTCCTGCGCACATATAAGTAGTGCAAACCAGGAATAACAATAATAATATATATATTAAAATGAAATTCTCCTATTTAATTAATTTAGCAGAGAAGAAAGTTAGAAATATAGCCTGGCCGACAAGCTCGGCTCGACGATGTCCATGTCGCGAGGTGTGGAGCGGTGTCTGCCGGACTACGGGCAAAGAGGGCGGCTTGAATTGGCAATACCGTTGGGATCAGGTAGACTGCAAATGTCGTACACTCGTGTAACCGCTTAAAAAATTTCGGGGATGCGCGCCGAGGCGATGCCAAAACTTGGTTGGCGCAGGCCGGACGACGACAGCTTCTCGCCGAAGTGGCGTAGTCGAGGTTAATTATATGCTGCAGCAAGTCTGATCGCCTCTAGAACCACTGGACAGAAAACTCCAAACGCAGCACCACCCCTGACACTTTGAACTTGACGTGAGGCAAAACTCAGCCTAAATAATGCTAGTACGATTAGTGCTAGTCTTGTCAATGTTTAATTAAAAGTGGAGGTCCACGAGTGGCAGCGTAAACATTATAGATTAAAGAAAGGAAAAAGGAAGAGAGTCTCCCTGACGCTTCCTGCTTGCTTTGTCCGCTAGCAGCAGACGTGCAAAGCAACACGCCACGCGATCCCTTCGTACTCTGCAACCGCTTTGCAGCAGCCATCCAGATTGATTCTGGGCACCATGTTGACCAGGTCCATGGCTGCTCCTGGGATTTAGATAGAACACGGATCCCCACCGGCGTGTGTGTCCAATTGGATAGATCGAGAAGCGATCTGGCTTCTGAACTTGACGATCCGATGTCTCGCCAAGAACCATCGCCCGCGAACATAGTTGCAAACTAGGAGTAGTAATTTGCCAAAAAAAGAAGGTAATATCAACGATACAGATCGGTGACACCCATCAAACTGCGACGATTGCCTAACATGCTCTCAATGAAAGCACCAATGTCGGTTCAATATCCGGCGTATCTCGTAGTAGGGGTCCTAAGCTAGGCATCTTGGAGCGATGGTAACATGGACACGGGGTTTTACCCAGCTTCGTGCTCTCTAGATGAGATAATACCCTACATGCTGCTTTTGATTGTATTCATATGGGTGTAGTACAGAGTACATGTATCTATCACGAGACTGTAGTAATGAATATGAGATTGTCTATTGACTAGTCTGGCCTCGGTTTATATATGCACCGTAGGCCTAGGGTTTAGAGGATTCCTTGTCTTGGGCGCCAAGTCTTGTGGAATCCTCCTTATATGCGGCATGGGCTGTCTGAACTGGCCCATGAGCGAATCGCCATGGGGGTCCTCGGCCTGATCTAGCTGGTCGGGAGACGATGTGGTGAGTACCCCCTAGTCTAGGACACCGTCATCCGCCGCGCCGTCATAGCGCGAGGCATCTCCGGCTTGAACTTGGGCGGCCACTGTACCTGCCGCAGGGCGGGGGCCAAGGCTCGGAGCCCCCTGGCCCCATCGTCGGCATCAGTCGTCGTAGGGTGAAGCACGGTGGTGGCGGAGCGCAAATCGACGAAAGGAAAGCTATGGCGCACCCCTACCTGGCGCGCCAAATGTCGGATCTCGGGTTCCGGCAAAACCCTCAAGGTTCGAACACTGGGGTGCACACGAAGATATCCCCCTACCGAATCACGCCCTTAACTTCACTACGATCTCTAAGGCTAGCTTGACAAACTCGCAACACAAGGGACACAAGATTTATACTGGTTCGGGCCACCGTTGTGGTGTAATACCCTACTCTAGTGTGGTGTGGTGGATTGCCTCTTGGGCTAATGATGAAAAGTATAAGGGGAAGAACGGCCTCCTGAGGCAAGGTGTTCTTGTGCTCTGTGAACTTGTGTGGGTGAGGATTACTCTAGATGAGATCTCTCCTACTATGGTGGCTAGTCCTATTTATAGAGGCCCTGGTCGTCTTCCCAAATATTGAGCGGGAAGGGAGCCAACAACGACCAATTTGAAAGGGGACAGCTAGTACAGCCTCCTGACTAAAGTTGGTCCTCGCCTGCAAAAGGCTCTGGTGGTGACGACGCCTCGGGCTCCATGGTGACCTCCGTCTTGCCGTCCTGCTGGTCTTGGTCTCGTTGCACCGATATGGAAACCTTTGCTTGACGCCTCGGTACTCTTCGTCTGCGCTTGCCTCCTTGGCACCAAAGAGGAAACAAGGACACTGCGCGCGCTGGCGCCCGCCTAGTCTCGTTCGTCATGGCTCACGTCACTAGAACCTCACGAGGTTTTCCTTGCCTTGATCTCTCCGCCCCTCGCGAGCCAGCCTGGTGAGGCCGCTCCCGAGGAGGGCTTGTGTCGTCCGCCTCGCGAGGCTTGGCCCACTCATGAGGGTCTTGAAAGCTTGTTGGTGAAGATGGGCCATACGCGCCCGCTCGCAGAGCCACGCCATGGGCCGCAGGCAGGCAAGTCTGGGGACCCCCATTCCCAGAACGTCGACAGTCACCTAGCGGTGCATCAAGGACATAATTCTTTTATGCAGCAATGAGGATAATCCTCAGATTACGGACCTAGTCCGCATCATTGCTACTATCATCTTTCAAGATAGTTTTTCTCTAGGAACATATCAAAAATAAACGGGGTGCTACATCACGAGCTATTGATCTACAACATAGTTATGGAAATACTACCAGGACTAAGTTCACGATAAATTAATGTTCAATTAATCATATTACTTAAGAATTCCCACTTAGATAGACATCCCTCTAATAATCTAAGTGATCACTTGATCCATATGAACTAAACCTTGTCCGATCATCACGTGAGATGGAGTAGTTTTCAATGGTGAACATCACTATGTTGATCATATCTACTATATGATTCATGCTCGACCTTTCGGTCTCAGTGTTCCGAGGCCATATCTACATATGCTAGGCTCGTCAAGCTTAACCTGAGTATTCTGCGTGTGCAAAACTGGCTTGCACCCGTTATATGTGAACGTAGAGTTTATCACACCCGATCATCACGTGGTGTCTCGGCACAACGAACTGTCGCAATGGTGCATACTCAGGGAGAGCACTTGTACCTTGAAATTTAGTGAGAGATCATCTTATAATGCTACCGCCGTACTAAGCAAAATAAGATGCATAAAGGATAAACATCACATGCAATCAATATAAGTGATATGATATGGCCATCATCATCTTGTGCCTTTGATCTCCATCTCCAAAGCACCATCATGATCACCATCGTCACCGGCCTGACACCTTGATCTCCATCGAAGCATCGTTGTCGTCTCGCCAACTATTGCTTCTATGAGTATCGCTGCCGCTTAGTGATAAAGTAAATCAATTACATGGCAATTGCATTTCATACAGTAAAGCGACAACCATATGGCTCCTGCCAGTTGCCGATAACTGTGTTACAAAACATTATCATCTCATACAACAATTTATATAATCACATCTTGACCATATCACATCACAACATGCCTTGCAAAAACAAGTTAGATGTCCTCTAGTTTGTTGTTGCAAGTTTTACGTGGCTACTACGGGCTTCTAGCAAGAACCGTTCTTACCTACACATCAAAACCACAACGATTTTTTGTCAAGTGTGCTGTTTTAACCTTCAACAAGGACCGGGCGTAGTCAAATTCGACTCAACTAAAGTTGGAGAAACAGACACCCGCCAGCCACCTGTGTGCGAAGCACGTCGGTAGAACCAGTCTCATGAACGCGGTCATGTAATGTCGGTCCGGGCCGCTTCATCCAACAATACCACCGAATCAAAGTAAGACGTTTCTAGTAAGCAGTATGACTATTATCGCCCACAACTCATTGTGTTCTACTCATGCATATAACATCTACGCATAGACCTAGCTCGGATGCCACTGTTGGGAACGTAGTATTTCAAAAAAATTCCTAAGATCACGCAAGATCTATCTAGGAGAAGCATAGCAACGAGCGGGAGAGCGTGTCCACGTACCCTCGTAGACCGAAAGCGGAAGCGTTTACCAACGCGGTTGATGTAGTCATACGTCTTCACGATCCGGCCGATCCTAGCACCGAACGTAAGGCACCTCCGTGTTCAGCACACGCTCAGCTTGATGACGTCCCTCGTTCTCTTGATCCAGTTGAGGCCGAGGGAGAGTTCCGTCAGCACGACGGTGTGGCGACGGTGATGATGAAGTTACCGGCGCAGGGCTTCGCCTAAGCACTACGACGATATGACCGAGGTGTGTTTCTGTGGAGGGGGGCACCGCACACGGCTAAAAGATCAACTTGTGTGTCTATGGGGTGCCCCCTCCCCCATATATAAAGGAGGGGAGGAGAGGACGCCGGCCCTAGGAGGGGGCGTGCCATAGGGGGAGTCCTACTTGGACTCCTAGTCCAAGTAGGAATCGGTGCCCCCCTTTCCTAGTCCAAGTAGGAGAAGAAGGGAAAGAGGGGAGAAGAGAAGGAAGGAGGGGGCGCCGCCCCCTCCCCTTGTCCAATTCGGACTGGTCAAGGGGGGCACGCGCCACCTCTGGCCGAACCTCTCTCTTCTCCACTAAGGCCCACTAATCCCCCCGGGGGTTCCGGTAACTCCCCGGTACTATGGAAAATATCTGATACACTCCGGAACTATTCCGGTGTCCAAATATAACCTTCCAATATATCAATTTTATGTCCCGACCATTTCGAGACTCCTCGTCATGTCCGTGATCTCATCCGGGACTCTAAACAACCTTTGGTACATCAAATCACATAAACTCATAATACGAATCATCATCAAACGTTAAGCGTGCGGACCCTACGGGTTCGAGAACTATATAGAGATGACCAAGACACATCTCCGGTCAATAACCAATAGCGGAACCTGGATGCTCATATTGGCTCCTACATATTCTACGAAGATCTTTATCGGTCAAACCGCATAACAACATATGTTGTTCCCTTTGTAATCGGTATGTTACTTGCCCGAGATTCGATCGTTGGTATCATCATACCTAGTTCAATCTCGTTACCAGCAAGTCTCTTTACTCGTTCCGTAATGCATCATCCTGTAACTAACTCATTATTCACATTGCTTGCAAGGCTTATATTGATGTGCATTACCGAGATGGCCCAGAGATACCTCTCCGATACACTGAGTGACAAATCCTAATCTCGATCTATGCCAACTCAACAAACGCCTTCCGAGACACCTGTAGAGCATCTTTATAATCACCCAGTTATGTTGTGATGTTTGGTAGCACACAAGGTGTTCCTCCGGTATTCGGGAGTTGCATAATCTCATAGTCAGAGGAACATGTATAAGTCATGAAGAAAGCAATAGCAATAAAACTAAACGATCATTATGCTACGCTAACGGATGGTTCTTGTCCATCACATCATTCTCTAATGATGTGATCCCGTTCATCAAATGACAACACAAGTCCATGGCTAGGAAACTTAACCATCTTTGATTAACGAGCTAGTCAAGTAGAGGCATACAAGGGACAGTCTGTTTGTCTATGTATTCACACATGTACTAAGTTTCCGGTTAATACGATTCTAGCATGAATAATAAACATTTATCATGATATAAGGAAATATAAATAACAACTTTATTATTGCCTCTATGGCATATTTCCTTCACTTTCCTATTTGATCCAACACCTAGATTCGAGTGTATAAGCAGAAAAAGCCCACATGCAGCTAGAGCAATGCATGTGGAATAACTAAATTATACCTTAAGGTTCTTGGGGTGTGGTTCGGTGGGCGACCGGAGGCCGTTCGGCCCACACTATGTACGGCGGCGAGGAAGAAGGGGTCGGAGGCCCTCCCACGCGGCTGCTGGGTGAAAGAGAACAGCTGCGCCGGTGGTGGATGCCCTCCCACGCCGACGGCGACAGTCTTAAGCCTCCTTCCCTTCCCGGCGGACGGATCCTGCCGGCTCTTTGACCAGCAGTGAGGGGAGAGAGAGAGAGGCCAACGAAGTATTGTTTAGATCTGGAGAGGGTGAGAGAGTGTGAAGAGAGCAACTGCAATCGCTGAGGCTCCAGCGTACATCCATGACGATTTTATGACAGAATCAAGATAGTCATACCTGTGTTGTCGTAGAAGTGTTCCATGACATTACCAAAATTATCATCACGGAAGTGTCCACTTCCATGACGATAAATCGCGCGTCACAGAAGTGCTTTCGTTAAGGGTGACCGACACGTGGCATCCACCGTAACGGAACGCCGTTAAGCTATCGGGTCGGGTTTTGGATCCGATAACCCATTAACAGCCCCGACCAATGGGGATTTTCCACGTGTAAAATCATCATTGGCTGGAGGAAACACGTGTCGGCTCACCGTTGGGACAGATGTCATCCGCTCATTGGACCGAAGGCGCCTATGATACGGTGACACGTGGCATGGCCCAACAGAGGCCCATTCCTGTGAAAAGGCCGGCCCGTTTGAGTTGTTCAAAAGGTGGCGGGCCGGCCCACGGAAAGCCTGTTAATGGCATGTTCGCATATAGCCCATTTACAGCCCGCTAACCCAGGGCCCATTACGCCCTATCCGAATTAGGCCCAGTAGCGTCATCTGGGCCGTCCAATATGATTCAGCCCGTTTTAACTTCTGGCCCATGTGTGGCCCATGACTTCTTTCGGCCCATATGAGGACCTTTGTAACTCTTGGCCCATTAACGGCCCATGGTGAAACTGGCCCGTAATGAACAGTGTATCACTTTATACCCATTAACGGCCCGTTATTCCATTGGGCCGTTTCCAGCCCAAGTTATCTTTCGGCCTTCTCAGGGCCCATTGATTCTTGGGCTCATTTGCAGCATTTGGTTACATACGGCACGTTACTGTCATTTTCTGCTTGTGGGCCAAATTCAGCCCGTCGTTATAGTCGGCCCGTTTGCGGACCGTTAATACGTTGGGCCGTTTTCATGTCAAAAAAACCCGTTGGGCTGTTTTCATAGAGTTATCAAATACGGCCTATTAACGGCCCGTTATGGTCCACGAATAGTACGGCCCATGATTGGCGAAATGATGATACGCCCCGTAGAAGGCCCATGGATTCTACGGCCCGTATGAGGCCCATGGATAGTACGGCCCGTAGAAGGCCCATGGATCGTACGGCCCATAGAAGGCCCATGGACCCTACGGCCCGTAGAAGGCCCATGGACCCTAAGGCCCGTATAGAAGGCCGATGGATCCTACGGCCGGACGAAGGCCCATGGATCATACGGCCTGCAGGAGGCCCATGGTTACAACAGTCCGTGTGTTGCCATGATTATTTTGGCCTAGTTACCAAAAATAGACTATTGTGGCCACTAGAAAAAAACAGAAAAAGAACTGCAGTGACTACAAGCAAACAACTAAACAAGACAATAAGGAAATAAATAAGCAAGCAATTAACGCTAGCCTATTACCACTATTACACATATTACATCCACCGGGCATCAAAGTTCGCCACCAGTGCAAATATAGGGAACAAAGCAGCACATTACATACACTGGCCGTCAAAATTGGCCACCAGTGCAAATAAACGCGGCAGCAAAACAAGAGCATAACTGAAAAAACTTCAGAAGAGCTCAAGAAACGTTATCCTGGGTATCCACCATGCTGGCAATAAGCTTAGCAAGCTGATTAGCTCTGTCCTGTTTGGCGCTAAAATCCTCCAACGCTTGCTGTTGCACCAGAAAGTATGCATCTGAATGCTCCAGGGACTTCCGCAGTCCTTCCGCTTCTTGTCGCAGCACAGCTGATCGATGTCTTTCAGCTTGTAGTTCAGACTCAAGAAAACGAACTGATTCAGATAGTGAGTTTGAATAGCTTGTGCAAGCGGTAGTGGCCAGTAACCCGGACGCTAAACCAAGACAGGACTTTGGGGTTGTCTCGCTGTCTTCAAGATAGTCTTCCTTAGCTGTTTTATCAGCTTTGTTGGAGACCAACAAGGATGTGTCACTATCCTGAACCTTATCTGCATTACTTCCTTTACCATTGCTTAATAAGGCACTCTTCCCCAATATTCTGTCAGCATTCTAAAAGAAGAAACAAGCAGACACATAACAAGTTTACCATGTACTAGTATATGAAACTCATTTCGGTGAACCAGTTCATTAGTAAGGTGGACAGGATTAAACTACCAAGTCTTCTATTGCCAAGTACTAGTACATAATAAAAGCATCAAACAAACATATATCTATGTCCTATGGTCACTGCATTGTCTTGCCAAATGAAAATAGAGACACGGTTCAAATCATATCAGTTCAAGACAAAGCAGCAGTGAAAGAATACAAAGCGTGGGAAACTACACGGCACAACAAGATTTCAGATGGGTACCACGGGTCTACATGTACTACAACACTATTGGCTCTGTTGTGATGCTAGTAATGTGCATGATATGAAAGTCAACTGTATACACAATTGAAATTGAAATCAACAGAGCTATTGATAAGACCAAACCTGTTAAAGAAACATGCGTGAACATACCTGCTGTGCCATTGGAGTTTCGATTGGATCCTTCAATTTAAAAATAAGTTTGTATGAGTAAATACAGTGATACAAGAGCAAAGCAATCATAGTTAAAAAGGCGCGCCTAAGCGAGCGCTTAAGCGCGCCTAGGCTCTAGGCGTTGGCAAAACGCATTGCGCATAACTACGCATAATCTGTGCATAACTGCGCATAAGCATGCGCTTTGGTCAGTAAAGCGCAAGGCGGTGGCAAAACGCACAATTAAGGCCTAGCGCTTTTTTGAACTATGATAGCAATGGAATCTTAAATTAGAACAGTTGTTCTTCAGGTTTAGGCACTTGTTCTACATGAACAGAGTACAGTAAGACGCAAGAATATAATACTTAAAAATAGAAAATGAGCTTATAGACCTTACCACATTCTTGGTTCGGGACCAGTACAGAACAAGGCGTTCCCAGTCATCGTCCAGTAAATGTGTCTCACGAGAACGTAAGGGAATTTGATGAGTTTCTTCGTCGGTGAAGTACGTTTTCTTTATGTAATTCCGATACTGCCACCAAGCATTCTTGAAGATAGCAGAGGTATTAGCACAGGTTACCTCATCCCGAGTTTCCAAATCGGTCCTTCTCTATAGAGAAAAATGGGAAAATTTGTTGTATTATAACCATCATGGAGGTAGGATGTATGGGACGAAGCAAAGTAATTGCCATGAATAACATTACTTACACATAACTCCTGGACAAACACCTACAACTGGCATTTTCCTTCATCTTCAGTATAATATTTCCAAGATGGGAAGATACGCACATACGATTTAACAACATCAAATGCGATAGAAGCTAAACTACGACTAGCTGGTTGTGCTTCCTCCACAGGAATAGGCGTAATAACTGGTGGAGTTGGGGTTCGCCGTGATAGTACTGGCCCTTTGGGCACTGGAGCTGCCTTACTAACTGCTCTTGTTTGGGAGCTCTGTGGTGGAGATGGTGCTGTGTCAACAGGAACTGGGTTACTATCGGCTGGGGTTGGGGTTAGATTGGGTGAAGCTGGTTCTCTGTCCATCGCAGTAGGGGTACAAACTGCGAGAGTTTGGGTTATGTGTGGTAGGGCTGGTTCTTGTGCATGTACAACCGGGGTGCTATCTCCACCAAGAGGTAGCCCTGTTTTATTTGAAGACTGTGTTTTTAGTCCGCTAGATACTGGCATCACCCGCTCCAATTCAAATGGCTGATAAACAGGAAATATAGTTGAATGTACAGACATTGTATAAGAGACAGATGCAACAGATAGTGTGGAAAAAAGAGGGCATGAAATAGTTGACATGTATATTGTTTAACTAAAATGGATAGCATGACATAATTTCACATATATGATGTCTATCTAAACTGGATAGCATAGCATAACATAATTCAAAGATATGATGAATAACTAAACAGGATCGCATGACATAATTCACCTACATGTTATCTAAGTAATCAGGATCGCATCATTTAATTCACATATGTGATTTATATGCTAAACAGAGGGCATTCGATATGATGTCTGAACTAAGAACATGGTGTTGAATATTGTGTATATGATGTCTAAACTATGCAATGCAAGACCCCGTATGCATGATATGAGCAGTATAACCGTGCCAAGTTAGAGCATACACCTCAGTGGGGGAATAGGACGGTCATCTGTCTCTAAATCCATCTCTGAGGAACTATCGGGACCCAACAAGAGATCTGCTTCGACAGGTAGCACTGTCTGCTCTGAAGGCCTTGTTTTCACTCCAGATTTTTCCATCTCCCACCCAAATGGCTGATTCACAGGAAGAGTAGTTTAATGTACAAACATTGTCGACAAATGGAAATGTAATGAAGAAAAGGATGGGCAAGATATCATTAAAATATATGATGCCTGGTTAAACAGGATGGCATTGCACATTTCACATATATTATGGCTGGCTAAAAGACATGAGACTGCATAATTCCCATATATGATATAGAAACTAAACAGGTGGCATTACAGAACATGTCTAAACTAAGCAGATGACATATATGATGTCAAAAGTAGGCACTGCAAGGCAACATATGCATGATATGACTAACATCATCATGCCAAGGTAGAGCAATCACCTTGGGGGGTAAATAGGAGTGGTCAGCGGCGTCTGAATCCGCCTCAGAACAGGTATCTTCCTCTGGATTACAATCTGGAGAGGGGTGGGGAGGGTTTGCCATTGAACCCACCATGGAGCGATGTCTGCATGACATTGTATTGCCGCGCAAAACTCTTCTCTTTTTCTCTACATGTTCAGCATGACTGTGTACAATATCTGACATGCATACGAAAAAATATGGTGAGATTATGTAAGGAGAACATGCAGAAATTTAGAGTGATGGTAACAACCAGTGGATCGACGTTTTTCCATTGAACCAAAATAGCCGTAATGGATCGACACGAATGTATAGTAATAAGTGATGCAACAAGTGTACAATCTCTTTGCCGTAGCCGTGTCGACCTCAGCATCATTGGGTTGGTCGCTGAAGCAGTTGAGGCAGAGGTGGCTGTCGGAGGTGTGGAGGAAGATCTGAGGAATTTGTAGATGGCGTCCAGGGCACTGCTCAGTTGTGATGGATCGCTCTGTCGTTGGAGCAGCTCCGATGAGCCGTAAGACGTCAAGGCTGAAGCAGCACAAGACAGACATCGTCAATCTCAAGTGGGATTCTAATAGCATCTCCAATAGATGATGTAAAATGGATGTAAAATTAACATCACCAAAAACCACCTGACTACAACAGATGAGGTAAAAAATGTTGACTCTGAACTTAACTGTCGAAACTGAAATTTACTGTGGAATCTGAATGCTACTGTCGAAACTGAACGCAATGGTAGTAGAGAGGCACTTGACATGTAGTTTAGGGAGGGCCTGCAGTTCATCTTCAACCTGCACCCCCCTGAGCCGCCAGCCATCACCAGCTGAACCGCCGGCCTCAGCGTCGCCTCGCCGCCACGAAACAAATCGCCACCGTCGCCCCGGCCAGGCCTCTAGGCCCCCCGCCCCCTACCCCGAACCCTAAGATAGATAGTGGGGTACCTCTCCGCCGAGCCCCCGTCCCCGCTGCGGGTGGTTCTTCCTTATCTCCGGCGAGCCCCCCAACCCCTAAAAATCGACTGACCCAAAAGTCGATTCAGTCGACTGAAGTGTGGCTTAATCGGAGCAGAGCAGCAGCACGAGCGAGGGGGAGAGCAGCAGCAGCAGCTGGGCGAGCGAGCGATCGAGCGAGAGCCGGAGCAGCAGCAGCAGCAGCGCGAGCGAGCGAGCGAGAGCCGGAGCAGCAGCAGATCCGGCTGGTATGGACGCCGCCGTCGAAGGGGCCTCACACTGGGGGAGAGCCGCCGTGGAGATGTCGCCCGCGGCGCCGGCTTCAAGTTAGCCGCTCCATGGGGGTGCGGGATGGAGCACCGTCGGTGCCGGAAGGTCGAGTTAAGGAGAAGGTGCGATGCGATGAGTGTACAACCTCTTTGGTGGCGCCGAGTAGGCCTCGGCTTTGTCCGAGGAGTCAGTGAGGATGCTGCGGTTCCGATGGAGCAGGTTAAGGTGGCGCTGTGGGGATGGAGCAGCCGCGATAGACGAGGCGATCGCCGGAGCAGCTCCTTGGAGGTGGAGGACGGGGCGGCTGAACCGGCGGGATGGCGAGATGGACGACGGATCCTCATCCGGGGAGGTGGACGAGGGACGTCGAGCTGTTGCGGTGGACGATGTCGTCGGGGAAGAGGCTCCGGCTGGGCAGCGGTGATGTGGCGGACGGAGGAGGGTGGGGTTTCGCGGCTGGAGCGGAGAGGTTATGGCAGCCTGGGATTTCGAATGGCGAAAAGGGGGCGATGGGAGGCGGTGAAGCATGACTTAGGGACGCGCTTGTCCAAAATGTAGGGTGTGTTACAAAAGTACCCCCCACCAATTTGAATAGCGGCCCTTTCGGCTCAGGGTTAGAAGGGGGATTTCGCGTGTCGGTATTTGGCAGCTGGAGGGAGTTTTCGCGCGCGTTGTAACTTCGGGATAGCAAGGCGCGGGTTGTGAAGGCGCCAGTTTTGGGAGCACGATATCTGTATTTTCGGGATATAACAAGACGCGGGTTGAATTTGAGGGACAAGCCTAACGTGTAGTAGTATTGTACTTGTACGTACCAAATCAATTCGCACTTCCCTCAACCAAAAAGAAAACAAAAAAATAAAACTATTCACACCACACAAAGAGAGAGTCTTGCCCCGTTTTACTATAGAAATGCTATTCAAAGCTACTCCCTCCTTCCATCTATATAGGGACTAATGCATTTTTCAATGCTAACTTTGACCAAATATTAGCGTAATGATATATGACATGCAACTTACACAAAGCACACCGTTAAATTCGTCTGGGAAAGGTTCTTTCAATGATATATTTTTCACATTGTGCATGTCATGTACTATTAATCTTGTCAATAGTCAAAGGCGGTCTTAAAAATCTCATTACGCCCTATATAGATGGAAGGAGGGACTATGAATCCATGTTATGTCCGAATAAATTTTTTCGCTTGCTATATAATGCATGTAACCTACTCATACCAACATTTTAGTGCATTCCAAATGTCTATACTACCGCTGCAATTCGAACTAAATTTGAATTTGTTTCTCTATTTCAATAAGAATCTACAATCATGATTGTTGCCAACTTCAACCATCATAGTTCCCTTGCTATCCGCCAGATATAAATCGGACGGCCTATAATGCAGGATGGCAGGCACACCATCATCAACAACTCCGTTTTTTATAAGAGTAGAGATAAAATATATTAAATGTAGTGTAACATGTTCATAACCACACCATGTGTATCACCGTTATATATATTCACACATGCGTCGGTTTGAAACACTATGATAAATTCTTCAAATATCCGAATTCGCTTTTTATAATGAAGTATATATGATCTCTATTCGTCATTTACACCCACACAACCCTCTTATCTTTGTAGCTAGCGCTAACTTTCTCTTGTGCATGCACACGCCCGCATCCCTCTCACCCTCCCTCAGCATTCTCTAGCTCCATCGCGCAAATTCGTCTTTTCACTTTAGGTCGTTCACCCACGGTGTGTGTAGGCCCCCCAGCTCCTTCTTTACGGCACACATCGATCGATATGCCTCTCTAGCCAGGTGTGCCTAGCACAAACACAAGCTTCCCCTCTTCTCTTGTCACCGTCCATGCCTCACTCCCACCACTCTTTTCACCGTTCTCGTACTCGCACACTCCTCCCCCTCGATATAGTATGCCTCTCGTACCACCTCCTACATGCATCCCTCTCTCTCTATCCTTCTCCTCGTGCCTCATTTGCTTCTAACACACACCTGCATGTATACCGATCGATCTCCCAACATATACCTAGATCGACTTTAACTACCCCCCCCCCATCGATCGACGTACCTCACAAGTTATGTCTCTCCTTTCTCTAACAAAGGGCGATTTATCTTCCTATGTAGTTACGTCTGCTTACCACAGCCAAATCGTCCCCCTCATCATTCGTGCATGCCTCCTGACCCGTCTCTCACACGCACGTGCACAGACAACAAGCAGCCATCTCCTCTCTTATTGATATTGCGGGCGTGCCCTCCGTTTGTCTAGCAAGCCTATCCCACCATTTGTTAGAAGCAACTCCACTACCATCCCCTCCAACACTCTAGCTCTGTCTCTCTCCCAACCTTATTCCTCTCCTGCACATATGCATGGATGCCGATCGATCTCCCTTAATACATGAGGCAGATCGATCTCCTTAATACATGAGGTAGGCCTCTCTGCTCCTCCACACATATACTAGCCATTGTACCTCTATAGTTAATTGGGCATCCCTCTTCCCCCACCACACACCGATAGTCAAGCGCTGCACGTAGGTATCCATGTCCCATCTCACATTCCAGTAGACCAGCCACTCTATATCTTTGACGTGGGCACACACAAATTCGATGGCACTCTTTATCGATCGCGCGCGCACACACACACACACACATCACCCCTCTCTTCTATTCTATGGACACCTCAAGCCAATGATACCTCCGCTCTCTTCTCGTGGATCGCCCCCTCTATATATATGTTATATCCAGGACTCTATTTCACACACATTGCATATGTTACATTTTTTGATTGACCCCCCCAAAAGACTCTCAAGAACCCACACACTATATCTCTCTAGGTTTGTATCTCTCTGACACAACCCCACGTAGGTGGTGTACATATACAAGAAGAGAATAGGTGCACCGTGCACGTACTCACGCTTCGTGCCCAGCCACACCCGCGCGGGTACACGGTGGAGCTCATTTCTTTATTAAATGGCAGCCCACGTGCTAATTTGAACACCTGTAGCGGTTGTTTACCTAGGGAGGTCGTGTACCACGCGTGCACGAAACAAAGTTCGACTTGACGCATTGCCGCGTTATTTTTAAATAAAGCTATAGCGCTCAATGGCACGTACATAGAATATAAAACGATTTTTATGGAGAAAAAGGTAGTCCGCTCACTATATACAATGGAGCATGCCTGCCTGGTTTGTCGCTCTTCAGAGTATCTCACACAAGGCTGCGGTGGCCTCTCTCTCTCTCACCGTTGGTCACTGATCCGGTAGCATCCCGTCCGCCGGGGGAAAGGGAGTGCGGTGGCCTCTCTCTCTCACCGTTGGTCACTGATCCGGCCGCATCCCGTCCGCCGGGGGAAAGGGAGGGAGTGCATTGTTTCTTCGTTTGACGGCGCCGACGCAGCACGTCCCGGTCTACGGTACACGCCGTTCTCTCTGACCAAGCTCCGGCGCGGCAGGGCCTACGCCACCTGCTCGCTGATTCCGCCCGCCGCTGCTCACCTGGTTACATCCCGACGACCTCCAGGTATCCCCTCCGGCCTTGCTCCACTGCCCGTCTTCCCACGTCGCTGCAGGTGGATCTTCCATAGTTCTTTGCCCAAAATGTAGCTCGTCCGGCGTACTTTCCATATTGCATTCTCGTCCTCACACCGTTTTAGACAAACACAACCGTGTTGTTATCTTCCCTTAGGACAAGGAATATGCTTCTTTTTTGTCGTCGCGTGTGTCATCAACTGTTATTGGCCAGTAATTGTTTCCTTTCTACTCGTTGCTATTGCGACCTTTTGGTGAACTGCATAAATCACTTCTTTCTTAAGAGTGTTTTGTGCAGTTGTACTAAAATGTCACACGGGCAGCGTCTCTACATTTCAGTGCGACTGCACACAGGGAGATTGGTTTTGCTCTATCCTCCTGATCCAACTCCGAGCCTAATCTTCTCCAACTAGTTAGTCTTAAGAGAGACTGCAAAGGTGACCGGCTTCTATTTGTGTGTTTATTGTTTCATCAGCAGTCCTCTATTATCGTAATCACACTTAATATCTTTGGAACAAGGACGCTCAGCTCTATTTTAGTGGAACTGCACAAAATGATCGGAATGTTGCATGCTCCAGACAGCTACTTTTTTTCCCAACATGCCTTGTTGATTTAGACAGAGCTGTGGGGACGTTGCTGCCAATGAAAGCATGGATCAATTTTAATTTAACACCTTCTCACAACTCTGTCTTCAGTTGTGATGTAATCAGTAGCTCTGATCTGCTAATAATTGAAATGCATTAGCAAGGAAGTTAGTTTTTTATTGTTTCCGAAAGAGCATCGATGGCAAGACACGCGAAACAAAAGCTGAAAGCTCACACCATTGTACAATTTCATGTCGCTGGAAAATTATTTTTATAGTATGTCAATTATGTAAACAAATGATGGAACCTTGATAGCATTGCCAGAAGCCTCTTCATCATCCGGGTCCATGTGCCATGCACAAAATTATACTCTTTCGTTCCTAAATATTTGTCTTTTTACAAATTTCAAATGGGCATATTTTAGAGTGTAGATTCACTCATTTTGCTTCGTATGTGTACTCCCTCCGTTCCTAAATATTCTATTCGTCTTTCTAGAGATTTCAACCGAGGGGGTAGTGCACAACCACATGGGAGACTCAGCCCGGTCGTTGCGCCGCATTAATAGTGAGTAATGAGCAGTCAAATCATAAGCCCCACCTTTCCCACTGTAAGTTGCTCTGAAGAAGCAACCATCAATACGCTCTTCTTTGAATCTGCTCATACTACTCCATCCGTCACTGTTTATACAGTGCGCTTCAGAAAAAAGAAAAAAAATCTGTGGGACCAAGGCGACTAGCGATCGGCCTGAAAAATAGCATTGGTAGTTATAGCACGGCGTCTATTACTAGAGGGAATAATGCGTACACACATGCATGCAGTGCTTCCACCCCGGGTACACACATGCATGCATTTACTCCACTCCGTAGTAGTACAGTACATGGAGAGAAAATTGTGGACTTGATTGCGGTTACCACGCTCTAATTAATTGAGCATTAAACCAAATGCGTCTAAAGTCTCTCTGGTGGTCGAAATGCATTGAGAGAAATGCATCATAATGAAGTGCGCCCTCTAAACTGTGACGGAGGGAGGAGTAGTATGAAGGTGCAAAACCAAGTACGTGTATGGCCAGTCGGTCAAAGCACCTCCTCTTGGCATATCACTGAAATGTGGGACAGGAGTGTGAGCAAACCGATCTCAATTGACGGCAAAGAGCCAACCCGCCGTTCCTTGAGAGAGACGAGGAGCGAGAACACACAGACGGGCTCGCACGGAGGCCAAGATATATTCGAGCATGGTTGGTTGATCGATATCATTCATTACATGTTGGGCTGCCGTTTTCCGCCCTTCTCCGGAATAAACGTGTACTTTATCAGAGATAAAAAAATTAAGAGTACAGACGCTCCACCATGCGGTTCTAGTAGTAGCACTACTCGTACTACTGCGCTTGGCTCTTCGCCTCTTCGTGAAGTCGAACAATGATGGTACTCCGCATGTTGGGTACTACAGTGTATGCCTCTGACAATCTGACACCGAATGGACTGTTGCATGTCCACCGAGGGTAGGTTGCATTAGTCAAAAGGCGTAAGCGAGCTTCACCTTGTCCTGCAAGCTTCTCCTCCTTCTGCGAGTTGACGGGACACACTAAAAAGTAGTGCTAGTCCATACTCCCTCCTTTCCGGTTAATATGGCTTAATCTTTTTTGCGGGTAAATGAGAGAGCTTTATTCATATATAAGCATTCTTAGGATGATCAGCCAAGACACTGGTCACTAGGAAGCGAGGTACCCCGCAAAAAAAGAAGTAGGAAGCGAGGTGTTTCATCAAGCCAGCTCTCGGCCACATTCAAAGTGCAGCAAGCACGGTTCGCACGAAGATGCGCCGCAAGGTTTGCTGACCTGTTTACATGCTGAATAACAAAAAAGAGGAAATATTACCGAGCGCTACTATTTGTAACAGGATATGAGCCAAAATTAAGCGAGAATTGTGGCGAGTGTTCCATGCAACATCTTCCATTATCACATGCGAGAACCCTCGAAGAGAACCAAATGTGTTGAAGATTGCTTTATCACATTTTAAAATTATAATAAGAGTGCAAACGCTCCTCCATCCGGTTTCTAGTACTAGTATAGTACGTACCTTTATAGACTATAGTAGTAGTACTAGTAAACTTTGCGCTTGGTTGTTCGCCTATTTGGGAAGTCGAACAATAATAGCACTAGTAGTATAGTGTATGCTTCTGGCAATCTGACACCGAATTAACTGCTGCACGTCCACCGCCTGAGCGAGGGAGAGCTTGCATTAATCAAAAGTTTCTCATTGTCCTGCGAGCCACCGCGCGCAAGCTTCTCCCGTCCTGCAACCTTCTCCTCATTTGGCAAGTTGATGGGACACAGCAAAGTAATGCTAGTCCATACTGCCTCCTCTCCGGTTAATATGGCTTAATTTCAAACGAGATAAATACACTGTCTGTCTCTTTATATTTGTAAAAATACGGTCAGTGGACTTCATATACGCTCATTGCGCTCAATATATATATTTTCCGGTGTCTATAGAGTCACTAGCTCACCCTGACTGAGTATGTGTGTGCATGCACGTGTAGGTTGAGCACTTGAGCGTGACCGTGTGTGTTCCGTCGCGTGCTCGGACATGCATGCATTAGGGCGTCGCACGCGTTTTTGCGTCCACGTGTACGTGTGACTGTTGCATACACGTAGGGGGAGTACGTGTAGGGGCCACTAAGGAGCAGTCAAATCACACAGTAAGTTAGTCGGAAGAAGCAACCATCATTTCACTCTTGAATGACACGTACGCAATATAAAATGGTTGATATGGAGAGAAAAAGAAAACCACTATATATACACTAGCAGGAGCCTAAGCTACAAGCCTGCTTGCTTAGGTTGCTCTCTTCACAAGCATAGAACGACGGGCCTGATCCCGCAGCTGGGGGAAGGGAACAATGTTCTGCGTAGACGCGGTCGACATCCGCGAGGGAGAAAACCCACAGTCGGTGCGTCCCAATCGGGGGTCACCACGGTATGGGCCGATGCCGTGTCCCAACCGCCCTTCTAGCTACAGCCCGACGTCCTAGGTAGTCCATCTTCCTTTTGGAGCCGGCTTGCTCCACTACCGTAGCTCCATCTCCATGTCGATCATTCTCTACTTCTACCGGCTTCTACTTGTGATGAGTTTATGTCTCATGAACTAGTGCTAGTACTATTATTCTAATCACACTTATTCAATATCTTTGCCATCAGGGATGCTCAGGTCGATTTTAGTGGAACTGCACAAAAGCATCGTATGATCCGAGGGTGCCAGCCGTCTTTCCTTCGACAGGTTCTACCTGGCCAGGAAATTGAATCATGTTTAGGGTTTAGGGTTTAAGTCATAGTGACCCCATCAGTAGTTTTTCTTTCGTACACGCTCTCATAACTTTTTTCTTTAGTTGTGAAGTAAATATTGGCTATGATCTATGAATCATTGAGATGCATCAGCATGCGTGTTAGTTTTCCTTTGTATTTGATGGAATGTTGTAATGGGGCAACCTTGGAATAGGAATGAAAATGGAGTGGAAAGTTTCCGTTTTTCTGGAGAAAAAATGGAAACAGAGAGAAACCAACGTTTCATTTCGTTGGATCGTGCCATCGAGCAAAACCAACGTTTAAATCACGTCTATCATGTTCGTGTCTCACCCTCCTCCACGGCTCGACCCCACACGGCCGCTCGGCATGCCACTAACCGCAAACCGAGTATACAATAACTTTCCCGCCTGCTTGTCGATGGATCGCGCCATGGAGTACTAGCACTACTGGAAGAGATTGACGAGTTGGGGCAGGACAGCTAGTTGTAGCATGGACTCCCAAGAACTTTTTACATGCATGTTGTAGCCGGCTATTGCGACCTTTGAACGCGGAGCAGCCGCGTGCACCCGGAAGCGGCGCGGGCGGCGCTCTCTCGGCCAGCGCGCCACTTCAATGCCGGCGCCAGTGAGAGGTCGCGTCCGCTCTGGCCGGGCATGAATGCGGCACTGACCATTTCGGGCGGGAAGCACGCGCGGGTGATGAAGAGGGTTCGGGTTGGTCAGGACCGGCCGTGGCAGCGGTCCGGACGTGCGCAAACAAGAGATGCTGTACGTTAATATTGCTGCCTATATAATTAACAACGTAAATAATGTGCGAGTTGGACAAATATGATTGGAGATGGAGATGGAAATGGAATTTTACGTAAACACGGATATGCATGTCTATGTGTGTGTGCGTGACGACTCTCACGACCTGGAAGCAGGGGCGTGTTTTTGATCGAGTTTTCTTTCTTGGTACGTTAGAAAATCAGTTTGTCTAATTCACATCTATATGTTATTTAAGGATATCACATCTAAGCTCCCACAAGTATATAATGTAGCAACAAGAAACATAAAAAACTAGGAAAAAATAGACCACAAACAGAGTGGACATCAACTTAGATGTCACATCTAGATGTGTCCTAGACAGACCCTTAAAAAATTGTCCGCCAGTTTTCGTTTCTTTTTCCGGGAACGCGCGTATTCTATTTAAAAAGCACTGCTATGGAGAGATTTTTTTTACTCCATTATAGCCTCTTGTTTGATAGAGTTTCTCGCGTCTCGCTCTCTCACCCTCTCCATATATGTTGCACGCTGGAGGCTCAGCGTTCATTTGCTAGGGTTTGCTATATTCACAGTCTCTCACCCTCTCTTCACCAGATCTAAACAAGACAGCGTTGGCCTCTTGTCTCTCTCTCCCCCCTCACAGCTGGTGAAGGAGGCGTCTGTATCCCGTCGCACCGGGAAGGGGAGGATGTGCAGCGTTCACTCTATCGCCTTCGGCGAGGGAGGCAATCCACTGCCGGCTGCGCTGTTCTCTTTCACCCAGCGCCTGTGCGGGAGGGCCACCGACCCCTTCTTCCTCGCTGTCGTACATAGTGTGGGCATATCCGGCCTCCCGCTGCATGCCTTGCCACATCCCGACGACCCTAAGGTATAAGTTTCTTTGAAACCGTCGTTGCTCTAGCTGCATGTGGATCTTTTTTGATCTGTAGTCAAATCTAGGTCTTGGTTCAAAGAGGAAAGAAGGGTGCGGTGGGCTGGAGCAAGAATCTAGGACATGGTTCAATGAGGAAAGGAGGGGCGGAAAGTAGTATAGACTGGCTATCCAACCGCTTTGTAGGTCGAAAAGGGAAAAAGGGGGTAACCCAGTACACACATCTGTAAGGAACCGATCTCTTTGTTGAAAAGGGAAAGAAACTGGGGGGTCGGGTAGTTTGTGCAGGACTAGATTTGCTGCCCTCACATAGGAAGAAGGTTCAAAGAGAACAAATATGGGACCAGCGCATATATGCTGCTTGGCTACATACTCTGCATCACCCATTTATACGTGTGGACGCACATGGTGCTAGCATGTCCCATACAGCTATTTTGCTGTTGTTAATCTAAGAATGCCGCCGGAAAATTGAAGCAATGCCACTGTTAAAAGTAAATTACATTTTTTAACGAATGTTGTTTCAAGATAATGTCTCTGTTAATATGAATCAATGCAACCGTTTTAGAAATGCTACTGTCCTACTTTGTTTTCCATCCAAGATAAGTTAGATGCTTCTTTCTGTCACCGTTTGTTTCATCCTCCTTTATCGGCAAGTAATTGTTTCCTTTTTTGCCTTTGTTAAAACAGGGCTATCGATTCAACTTGTTGCTATTGCGACATTTTGCTTCGCTACTCAAAACACTTATGTTTTAAGAGTGTTTTGTGTAGTTCAACTTGAATGTCACACCGGTGACTTTGCTTAATTTTGGTGGAACTGCACAAAAGGAGATCGAGATTTGTTTCCAGTATTCATGGCGCGTTGTTTCAAATCTTGGTCTCAACCACATGATGTGCAGTGTGCTTTGAGATGTTGTGCTACTTGTTTTGGTACTGTTTTAAATAAATGTTGAATTGAAGCTATTGTATTGCTGTCTTTTCCCATTAAGTAGTGAACAAAAATGGGACCAACCCACACATGATGCTTGTTGCTTTGTTACAACAAATTCAGCATCACCCCCTTTATAAGCCAGTAATTGATGCCACTCTTAGAATTAACTACTGAATCTTATTTCAAAACTTCAACACTTCTTAGGGATTGGCGGGATTACCATTTTTGTGGCCGCATGTTTCATCCTCCTTTATTAGCCAGTAATTGATTCCTTTTTTGCCTCTATTTAAACAAGGATATCTATTCAACTTGTTGCTATTGCGACATTTTGCTTCGCTACGCGAAACACTTTGCTTGATTTCAGTGCAACTGCACAAAACGAGATTGGATTTCCTATTCGTGTTCGCAGATTCGTATTTTATCTTGTCCGTCTCATGAAAGGTCAGTACAGGCCTTCATCCACATGATTGTGCAGTGGGCTTTGAAATGTTGTGCTATTTGTATTGGTACTGTTTTAAACAAATGTTGAATTGAAGCTATTGTATTGCTGTCTTTTCCCATTAAGTAGTGAACAAAAGTGGGACCAACCCAGACATGATGCTTGTTGCTTTGTTACAACAAACTCTGCATCACCCCCTTTATAAGTAGATGGAAGCACATACTGTTGTTGCGCCCACTCTCCCTTGGAACTGTTTATGCTTTTCGTTAATCTAATGCCGCTGGTAAAATTAAGCAATGCCACTCTCAGAATTAATTAACTACTGAATCTTAGTTCAAAACTGCAACACTTGTTAGGAATGGTACTACCCTGCTTTGTAGTTCTTTCTACATGTTTAACCAAGGTATTGTTAAGATAATGTCTCTGTTAAAATGAATCAGTTGCATTGTTTTAGGAATGGTACTTTTCTGCTTTGTCGTTCTTTATACATGTTGAAACAAGGCATTGTTAAGATAATGTCTCAGTCAGTATGAATGAATCACACCGACGGAGAATTGCTACTCTCCTGCTTTGTTTCCCATTAAGATAAAGTAGATCAGTAGATGCTTTTCTTCTGGGAGTACAAGTCATCAACCGTTATTTCTCAGTAATTGTTTCCTTTATACCTATTGTTGCTTACAGGGATATCAAAATTAAAGCTCGGTTTTATTCCGACTTCGATTTTAGTTGAACTGCACAAAAGGAGCCAATGTGTCCAAGGCAAACTGCTGCATTACTGGGTCCAGTTGGTCGTTCCACTTTGCAGAAAGAAGCAGCCACTGTTTGCGCTACATTACAGAAGGAATGACCGAGAAGCTTTACAGAGTATTATTAGACACCGGTGACATGACTAGTCTGCAGAGACCATTGGCAATTTAACAAGACGTGGAGTGCCCTGGGCAAAAAGTGCCCAAACAAGTACAAGAAGTACGACAGGACTCCACGATCATAGGCAATACATATTTTGAATGGGAAAAGCTTGTCAAAGTTTAATCATTGATGTTAGCAAGAAGACGTTAGTTTAATATATTGGAATTGGAAAACCTTGTCAAAATTTGCACATTGATGTTAGCCAGAAGACATGCATTTGATATTTTTGAGTGGGACGCCCTTGCTGTGAGCAGCGTCGAGTGTTTTTTCCTATTCCTGTGTTCAGTTTAGAAGTAAATATTTACTCTGCTGAGATATTCCTGTGTTAAGAGTTTGTTCTGAATATTGTCTATGTAATGCCAGGCCTTGTGTTTGATTGCAAAGTTGAGCTTGGAATGTTGTGGCATCCGGCATCACAAGCTGTTCACCGTGCCTCCTGAGAATAATGCTTCGTATTGTTTTGCATGTCGATCCAATGCCAGTGATTTGCTTGTTAAGAAGATCATCCTCTTCTGTTGTTTCCGTGCTTAAGAAGTTCATCGTCTGATGTTTCATTCATAGCCTATACGACAAGTCGGGTAGGTTAGACGTGAAACCATATGATCTTCCGACCAACTCATGATATTAGGCTGTGATTGGATCGTCGTTTTCCAACCAAAACCGCTTGTAAAACTGACGCTTGTAAATTAAAGCAGATGGTCTCGGGCAAAGGCGCTTGGTTGGCCCATTTCGACTAGTAAAATATCGGAAGTACTTCACACATGATAAAAACGCTGAACGACACTCGGAAGATTGCTAATCCAGCCATTAGCTACTGTTTCAGCCTTGCCCATGGATGGCATGATACGCACGTCATGCATGTATCGTCTGGTAATGTTGTCCATATAGCAGTGCTCGTAAAATATACACTGGTCTCTCAAATTACACGCGTAACCCGCCGGTTTTACTTACAGACCTCGGGCCCTCGGTTTCATTACGCCTGTATTTTATGCGTTGTTTCCGATGACGAGTAAATTACACTTGTATGTTAATACAGGTTTGAAATAAACCAGAGCTCCCAAGCGTGGCCTTACCGTTTCATGCCGTCTCAGTTTCTCGAAGGTGCTCATAGGTGTCCGATGATCCTGGCTTCCTGGATGAGCAGCGGGCGCTGTATCAGACCATCCGTAGGGCCCGCGAGGCCCTCTCTGTTATCCTTCGAGTTGTTGCGCTCGCCGTGGTGCCGAGCATTGTTAACATCGTCAACGAACATGAGGATTCAGGAGATGACTTTATTTTGACTGGATGACACTAGGGACCCACTAGGGCCATAGCCGTACGTACGCAAGTGCCTCCTTATTATGTACAACTATATTTTTTTTGCTTTCTCCTGGTTTCCTGACATCACGGTCCCACACCATTGTCAACCTATGTAGTCAATATAAACGAGAGAATTGCACAAGGTGCGGCCGACAGCTGGGACCAAGCAGCTCGAGCAGTATTTGTGTTTTTGTGGCGTGAGCACTACAGAGTTTTTCTTGGGGATGATTTCGTTGTTGTTCAGAGGAGAGCAGGGTATTAACTAGGCGGGCTGTGGCCCGTCTAGCCCAGGCCAGATATCCAGCCCAGATACTAATTTTTTCAAGATGAAAATGGCTAGCCCAGCTATACGTCTTTTTGAGGAATACCCAGGCAAGGTCAACTTGTTATTCTCCGCCCCGCTGGGCTGCAAATCTTTCCTAGGAGGGATGCATTAGGCTTAACAGGAAAATGGGCTTTAAAAAATAATAAATGGGATGTAATTATAAAAACTGGGCAGTAACTATAAAAAAATGCACCAAACATGAAATTAGTTTATAAAATATTATTTATGGATTTTGAAAATCTTAAATTTTCATTGTTGCGCGCGCAATGTTTCGTTGGATTTTTACGTAATACAAATTTATATTTAATCTGACTAGAAATTTCGGGATAAAAATATTTTGGATCCCATCAAAATGTGGGAAATTTTATTGAATTCTGTCTTCAACGGTTGGTTCAAATTATTAATCGTTGTCCTAGCTAGAAAATGGGTTGTACTTTTAACAAGCTGTAAATGGATTGTTGTAAATTCCATTAGAATTCAGAAATGGGCTGTACATTCTTTCAAAACGCAAATGGGCTATAAGTTCTCTGCCACACACTTGTGGGCCTACTAAGTGACGCGTCCCCTAAAAAAATAAGTTGACGCGTATGCAAGGCTTTGTCAACTTATTATAGTCAACACACGGTTCTAGCAGCAGTGGCCATTGGATGTCTATCCAACAGATGTCGTGCTTCTTCTTCAATCTCGGATATTCTTAGCTTCGGCCGCCCAAAAAATGATTCCTCCCCCTGACATCTGGGGCGCACCGTTTCGGAGGCTGACCTGTGGGCCTACTAAGTTGGAGCATACCAAGGGCTTTGTCAACTTAGTCAATATAAACGATTCTAGCTTCAGTGACCATACGATGTCCATCCAACGGCTGTAGTGCTTCTTCAACCTCTGGTCTTCTTGGTCCAGCCGCCCCAAGGAGCGCCGGTCGTGCTGCTTGCTCCTGCCTCCCGTGGCCGGCTGTGCTGCCGCGGAGGCCTCACCGCCCCCTTACTACTCCCACCGCTGGCCAGGCCACCCCTCCACTCACCCACACCACCTGTTATTCTGCGGCGACGGCAGCCTCACACCGCAGCCGAACCAGTGAACCCTCGTACTCCTCTCCGCACGGGCTTCCACTGCTGCGTCTTCCCCGGCTCCGCGTCGTCCCCTTCCTAGGCCTCGCCGTCGTCCACCGCCGTGGTGCTCTCGGTGCGGCGTGGTCAACGACCGACTACCATCGGAAGAGTACTGTACGTGGAGAGGCTGACAGCTGGGTCCACGGCGGCCGCAAGGAAGTGCCTCCTTATTACGCGCAAAATAATTATTCCTCCACCTGACAGCGGGGACCCACCGGACGGGCCACCTTATTTCGCAAAAAAAAAAACGTTTCCCCCCTGACTGCTGGGACCCACCGGACGGGCCACCGTATTTTGCGGAAAAAATGTTCCCCCCGCTGTGAGCTCGGACCCACCGGAAGTGCCTCCTTATTACGCACAAAAAAAATGAATACTCCCCCTGCTAGCTGGGACCCACCTTGGTGGGAGGCTGATTTGTGGGCCTACTAAGTTGACGGGGACGGAGGGCTTTGTCAACTTAGTCAATATGAACGATTCTAGCTCCAGTGACCGTACGATGTCCATCCAATGGCCGTAATGCTTCTTCAACCTCTGGTCTTCTTGCTCCAGCCGCCCAAAGCAGCGCCGGTCGTGCCGCCTGCTCCTGCCTCCCGTGGCCGGCTGTGCTGCCGCGGAGGCCTCACCGCCCCCTACTATTCCCACCGCTGGCCAGGCCCTGCGGCGATGGCAGCCTCACACCGCAGTCGAACGAGTGAACCCTCTTACTCCTCTCCGCGTGGGCATCCACTGCCGCGTCTTCACCGGCTCCGCGTCGTCCCCTTCCTAGGCCTCGCCGTCGTCCACCGCCCTGGTGCTCTTGGCGCGGCGTGGTCAACGTGGTCAAGGAACGACTTCCATCGGACTTGGACTGTACGTGGAGAGGCTGACAGCTGGGTCCATGGTGGCAGCAAGGAAGTGCCTCCTTATTACGCGGAAAATAATGATTCCTCCACCTGATAGCAGGGACCCACCAGACGGGCCACCGTATTTCGCAAAAAAACGTTTCCCCCCTGACTGCTGGGACCCACCAGCTACACCTTCGCACGCAAGGAAGTGCGTCCGGGCAAAAAAAATGATTCGCCCCCCTAACTGCTGGGACCCACCAGCTACATCTTCGCACGCAAGGAAGTGCGTCCTGGCAAAAAAAACCAAAACGATTCGCCCCCCTGACTGTTGGGACCCACCAGCTACATCTTCGCAGGCAAGGAAGTGCCTGACAGTTGGGACCCACCTGGTCGAAGCGTACGTAGCGTTGTCATTCTGGTCGCGAACGTGTACGTACATATATACTGGTCGATGTAGAGGCGCGCACGTGTCGTAGTAGAGGCGCATACGTGCCGTAGTAGAGGCGCGCACGTAGCATGTACACGTACGTACAGCGGCCATGGTGCAAGAAAGAAAATACGGCCACGTACGTACATACGGGCAGGGTCTCGAACGCCTACTCGCGCATACGTACGGCGAGGGCTCGTGTACATGGCTGGGTCGGAAGGGAAAAACAGCTTCGTCGTCGTGTTCATGGGGAGGCAACGGAATGCGTTGTTTTCATGGGGAGGCAACGGAATGCGTCGTGTTCATGGGGAGGGGTGTGGTGTACCGCAAAACGGAGGAAACGGACCTCCTACAGTCGAAACGGGGGTCCTGTTGATCGGGAGGAGTGTGGCGTACCGCAAAACGGAGGAAACGGACCTCCTACGGTCGAAATGGGGGTCCTGTTGATCGGGAGGGGTGTGGCGTACCGCAAAACGGAGGAAACGGACCTCCTACGGTCGAAACGGGGGTCCTGTTGATCGGGAGGGGTGGGGCGTACTGCAAAACGGACGAAACAGACCTCCTACGGTCGAAACGGACCTCCTAAGGTCGAAACGGGGGTCCTATTGATCGGGAGGGGTGTGGCGTACGGCAAAACGGACGAAACGGACCTCCTATGGTCAAAACGGGGGTCCTGTTCATCGGGAGGGGTGTGGCATACCACAAAACGGGACTCCACGGGATACTGTTCATCTCCACCGTCGACCTCCTCCAGCCTCCACGGGCTCCTGTTCATCCAGCCTCCACCGCGCGCTACTCCACCGGCTACTGTTCAACCACCCCTCCACGGGCACCCCTCCACCGTCTACTGTTCATCCAGCCCTCCACACCACGGGGTCCTGTTCAACCACCCCTCCACGGGCACCCCTCCACCATCTACTGTTCATCCAGCCCTAAACCACACCACGGGGTCCTATTCATCCAGAGGCAACGCCACCGCTCACTGTTCATCCACCCCCCCCCCCCCGCAACGCTCACTGTTCATCCAATCGATCGGCTTCTGTTAGCAGCAGTAGCGAAGGAATCGCTCGATCGGGTTCAGTTAACAGCCATCGATCGATCGCTCGGGTTCAGTAACGCGTAGCCTGCAGTGCAATCGCTCGGGTTCAGTTAGAGCCCAACGCCTCGCTCGGGTTCAGTTAGAGCCAACGCCTCGCACACACGCCCGTACGTGTACGAGAGAAATGCGCATCGCTCGGCCCCCGACCTCCCACCGTAACCGGGAACTCCCCAAAATTTTCCTCCCGCTCGCTTCCACCACGGTTTTTTTGTCATGGACGGCCCAAAGAATGTCATGCAGCTGCGTCTCCGGCCCGCCCAGGAAGAAAAGCCCATTTTCTGTCATGATTTTTTGTCATAGAAGTAGGAGCCCACCACATCTATGATGATACCGGGTTTTGTCACAATTATCGTCATAGAAGTGTCATATGTATGACAGAAAAAAATTTCGTTCGGCCCAAAATGTCACGGATGTGTCTTTTTTTGTAGTGCACCCTTGAGCCCACGGTCCCCAACGCCATCATCCACGTCGGGCCAGGGCTCGGGAAGGCACCTCTGTGGTGGCATGCAGATCTTTGTGAAGACATATTCAAGATCATATGAGGATTAGAAGACGATGATCCTCGGCAAGATCTTTGCCGAGGAAGGCCACCAGAACCCCGGCAAGGCCCTTGCCGGGGACGACAGCGTACCATGGCAAGACCCTTGCCGGGCCACACGGCAAGACCCTTGCCGGGCCACCCGGCAAGGCCCTCACCAAGGACGCTAGCAGGGCCACCGCCAGGCCCACGCCATCCAAGCTTCCACTGCCATTCACATGCAGCTGCCAGCCCAACCAGCTGGGCGGGCACCTGCGTGGCAACATGCAGCCCCCAGGCCAACTCATCGAGCGCCTGCGTGGCGGCATGCAGATCTTCGTGAAGGCTCCACCACCGCGCCACCTCAGCTGCCTGCCTGCCTACATGGCGCCGCACGCATCGCTGGCCAAGGCGCGTGTCGAAGCGAGGAGGAGCGGCGACAGACGGGACGGGCCTCGCCCCCGTCCCCGATAAAGCAGGGGACACCTAAGCTACGCATTAAATGCATCTTGTCCTGTAATACGAGCGATAAGCTCAGGGCACTGTGCGCCTTGCCACCTCCTGTGTGCCACTGTGGCAACCCCTTTCGACTATAAAGGGAGGCCCATGGCATACTAGAGAAGGATTCAGATCTTTCGAACCACGCACTCACCACAGCTAGTTCGAGAGCTCAAGAACTCTTTGAAATACACCCACCAAAGCAGGACTAGGGTTTTACGCATCCTCGCGGCCCGAACCTGGGTAAACGCTCCTTGTGCTGGCTAGTGATCCTGCTCTTCTTGCAACCCTACTCCCCGGCAACCGTAGTAGTGATTCTTGTGATCCCATAGGTGTCGTTTCCCCGACATCTTTGGCGCGCCAGGTAGGGGGCGCAGAGTTGTAAGAATCTGGCCTAGTAGCTAACCTAGCGGTTCTTCATCGCCCTTGGCTCCTGAGAAGATGGCGGCCGGAGGAATGACGCCGGCGCCGCAATAGAAAAGCTAAGTCATTCAGAGCCTTGAGTTATTTCCTCCTATATATAAGGTTATCGTCCTCGGAGATTTTGCCTATGTATGAGAGATCTGCATGCAAAGGGGCCCTCCCACAATTGCCAACGCCTTTGTTCTATTTCGAGTCTGCTCAACAGCTAAAGCGGCCGCGTCGAGAGTGGCGGGGTAGCCTTCCGCACCTGGCAACGCTCTCGATTCTGACTCGAGTCAAGCTCGACAGTTCGGGCGGCCGCGCTAAAGGCGGCAAGGTGGTTTGCCCGGCAGCAAGCACACCCGGCAGGCCAATGGGGATCCGTCCCCAAGACGTCGCCCTGGGTTTACGCGCCGGCAACCTACCCAGGTAGCGTAGGGTGGACATACAAAGGAAAATCGAATAGGAGAATAACATGCATGATACTGAAAGTGCTGCAGAGTTATATTGCATTGAATTGTTGCTGCGGTTCTAACTAGAGATAGCGATTGTCTTGGTTGTTAACCTGCAGCGGCGATAAAGAACGGGGTGCCTAATCCCGGCGCTGGCCCTCCACCCTCTGAATTTCGCCGACTCGGCTGATGATGGGCTTGATGCACTCCCTGAGCGGCGCGTGGTTAGTACCCTCTGGCAAGCTCTCCAGCCCGGCGTCGAAGTCGAGGTCGGGGTACCAGTGCGCCACCTGGTGAGAACCTTGGTCATGGTAGCCTGGCAAAGCCTCCGGGACTCGTCGGCCAGGGAGGCCGCCCGGTTGGCGTGAAGCCGCTCCAGAGCGCCGACGACCTTCTCAAAGAACATGGTCAGGCTGCAATTGGCGCTCACGCTCCGCTCCGGGACATAACTCATGTCTGGCATCCCCATGATGGCCAGCTGCGCGGCGGCCTGGTTCGCGATGGTGGCGAGGCGATCGAGCCAACGATTCTCGCCCTCCACGTGATCCGCGAAGTTGAGGCCCTCATTCTTCCGCAACTGCTTCTCGGCCTCCAGTTCCTTGGCCAGGGTCCCCTCTCGGGTTTTGGCCTCCGACAGCACCTTCTCGAGACCCTCCAGCTTCAGCTTGAGGTCTTTGATGGAGTTGTTGGCCTCGGAGAGCTCCCCAGCCTTGCTGACGACCGCGCCCTGCGCCTCTGTCAGGGCATTGTTAAGCATGTCCTTCTCCTGGGACAGCTTCATGCCCTGCGCCCTTGCCTGGGACGCCCCTCGGGGCGGCGTGGTCGATGGGGGCGGCGTGTTAGGAGTAGCCCTCTGCGGCTCCACCTGCTGCTACTCTCCTCCTGCATACCTTGCAAGGTCAGCACCAAAGTGTCGTGCCCCTGACACATGTCGATGGGGGAAGAATGATGAACTTACGCTGGGGGCTATGCCGGGGGTTGCTGTCCGGGCTGCTCAACACCACCGGTGGCGCCCTCGAAGTACCAACCGGGGGCTGGCCACCCGCCGAGACCTTGGCCCTCTTCACTCTCTGGGCCAGTGTATCCACGTCCCTACAAAGGCAAAGACAAGTCAAGACGAGCAACACAGATTGAGGAGGCAGAGATAACAAAAAGGAATCAGATACTTACTCGTCGTCCGCCTCCTCCTCTGCTGTTTTCCTCTTCCTCCTCGGGCTGAGGGATCCATAATCGAAAGTAACCTCCGTGTCAACATCCGCCGGAGGGGGGGAAGGAGGAGGTGTCTGGACACGCGTGGACGAAGAAGGGGCGGCTGTCTTCTTCTTCACCGCGGCCTTCGCCGGCTTCTTTGCCGCCGCGGCCCTCGTGTGGCGCCCGGACCCCTCCAAGGTCAGTTGCGGCCGCGCAGCCCTGTCGGGCCGGACCGGCTCGCCGGAACTGGCCCGCCACAAGACTCGCCCTCTCCCCATAGCCGGCGTTGGGCCGGCGATCCCGGCCTCCTCCGACGACGACTCGCCGACCACATCTTCAACCAGAGGAGCCTCGGTGCCGGCGTTGCTGGCTTCCCCGGCGGCCGCTGCCCACCGGGCGAGCTCCTCCTCCTCCGCGGCCGTCCTGGCCTTGTCCTCCACGCCGCCAGCGCTGCCGGCCTCCTCGGCAAGCTGTGCCTCCCTTGCCCTGGTGGCGATGTAGTCCAGTTCTGTCTGGGTGGTGTCCTGGAGAAGCAGCCGCTCGGCGTCGGCGTTGATGTACCCCTCATGCAGAGTATCAAAGAACTGCTGCACTTCAGCGTCCTCCGGCTCCTTCCAGCTCGGGTCAGGGCCATGCACGTTGCAGTCCGGCATCATGACAATGATATCGGACCAGCGCGAGTTATTGCACAACGGGACCACCCCCGTCGGCAGCTTGAACAGAGGCCCCTTGAGGACCTTGCCGGCCTTCGCGGCGGCCCTCGCGACCTTGCCGGTCCGCTCGACCTCGCCGTCGCGGCCCATGTCATGCTGGAAGAGCCGCTAGCAGAAATGGGCATGCCCCACCACCGTGAAATTGTGGTCGAGGCCGGGACGAAGCCGCATGATGTCGGCAGGGTTCGTGAAGAGCCAGGCTGGCCTCCCCTTGTTATGCAGTGGAGCGATCCGCCCCGATCATCTCAAGGTTGAGGCCGGCCTCGGTGAGCCGGAGGATCCTGGTGGTGGCGACCGTGAGCTTCTCGTCGTCAGCATCGACATCGCTCCAATCGCTTGTGCGGACCGGCGGCGCCCGGCGAACATCGCAGAATGCCGGCGGGTCCTTCTCCTCGATCCAGCACCACCGGCCCCGCCATTCTTCCCACCTCTCCTTCATGGCGCCCTCCGGATATGCTCCCTTGGATCTTGAGACCCAGGCGCAACCGGAGATGGCGCCCCCTGGTTTGATCCGAGGGGAGAAGTAATTGCGAAAGAGCGCCGTGTTGGGGTGCACCCCGGCAAAGCCCTCGCAGAGATGCGCGAAAAGGGCCATGCACGCCACCGCATTCGGAGTAAAATCCAGGAGCTGGAAGCCAAAGGTATGCATGACATCACTGAAGAAATCGGAGAAGGGAGGACAGAGCCCACAGGAAAAAAATCGACAAAGAAGGGGTACCGATTTGGGGCAGCCTCGGCAAAGTCGGCAGGGATGATGCGCGTGGTTGGATTCCCCGAATCCCCCCCCCCCGTCTTCACTCCCCACAGGGACCTGAAGGAGTCCCGAAGCTCGAACACATCAACTATCGAGGGGAAGAAGGCGGACTGCGTCCGCTGCACCACCAGCGCACTCTCCGACGGCTCCACGGTTCCGGCGTCCTTGGCCACTCCCTTGCCCTTGGTGGATTCTGGCGCCATGGCGGCTGGGGGAGGAGGGCAGGATAGAGGGCGGTGGAAGTGCAATGGCGGTGAGCAGGAATGAAGCTTGGAGAAGAAGAGGAAGGCAAGCGGAGGTTTCCGAGATTGGGGTTGCGGGAAGGGTAAAAGGAACAGTGCGCCCGCGGTTATCCCTTTTTATGGGGAAGCCGCGGGTCGCGCTGCCCATTTACTGCGATGTGACGCATGCATGCAGAAACCGCCCCACGCATGCCGCCCACGTCACGCACACCCCTCCACGCCGCGCCACGCGTGTGGGTCATGGGAAGCGCAGCGCGCGAAAAGTCTTACCACGGTAAAAACAGCCCCGCCTGCCCGCGCACCATTTTGGGCCTGGCCCAACAACGTGTCGCGCTTATGTGTGGCCCAGGCCCGGGGGCTCCTGTCGGTGTACAAAAAGAGGGGCACGCTTTTGTACCCCTTTACCTGTGCACGGGCAGTCGGAGCCGCGCCCACGGTCACACCAAGCAGAACAGGGGAGGTGAGCCAAGGTAAGACCGAAGCCCAAGATAATCAGGGCAACACCAAGGCCGAGACCACAAGGAGTAGAGGGACGAAGCATGCTCCCCCGGCAAGACCCTTGCCGGGGCAGCCTCAGCAGCCCCGGCAACACCCTTGCCAGGGCAGCTTGCCCCACACCAACAGAGCGAGCCACCCTTGAGCCCCCGGTCCCCAACGCCACCATCCACGTGGGGCCAGGGCTCGGGAAGGCACCTCTGTGGTGGCATGCAGATCTTTGTGAAGACTTATTCAAGATCATGTGAGGATTAGAAGACGACGATCCTCGGCAAGATCCTTGCCGAGGAAGGCCACCAGACCCCCGGCAAGGCCCTTGCCGGGGACGACAGCGCGCCACGGCAAGACCCTTGCCGGGCCACACGACAAGACCCTTGCCGGGCCACCCGGTAAGGCCCTCACCAAGGACGCCAGTAGGGCCACCGCCAGGCCCACGCCAACCAAGCTTCCACCGCCATTCACATGCAGCTGCCTGCCCAACCAGCTGGGCGGGCACCTGCGTGGCAACATCCAGCCCCCAGGCCAACTCATCGAGCGCCTGCGTGGCGGCATGCAGATCTTCGTGAAGGCTCCACCACCGCGCCACCACAGCTGCCTGCCTGCCTACATGGCGCCGCACGCATCGCTGGCCAAGGCGCGTGTCGAAGCAAGGAGGAGCGGCGACGGACGGGACGGGCCTGGCCCCCGTCCCCGATAAAGCAGGGGGACACCTAAGCTACGCATTAAATTCGTCTTGTCGTGTAATACGAGCAATAAGCTCAGGGCACCATGCGCCTTTCCACCTCCTGTGTGCCACTGTGGCAACCCCTTTCGACTATAAAAGGAGGCCCATGGCATACGGGAGAAGGATTCGGCTCTTTCGAACCACGCACTCACCACAGCTAATTCGAGAGCTCAAGAACTCTATGAAATACACCCACCAAAGCAGGACTAGGGTTTTACGCATCCTCGCGGCCCGAACCTGGGTAAACGCTCCTTGTGCTGGCTACTGATCCTTCTCTTCTTGCAACCCTGCGCCCCGGCAACCGTAGTAGGGATTCTTGTGATCCCATAGGTGTCGTTTCCCCGACAGTCATGAGAGGCCTACCTGTCATTGGGTGGAAGAAAGAAGTCAAACAAAAACAAAATTATGCTCAAGTGTAGTTATCCAACCTGAGACCTCAAGTTTGATGAACGAACAGGCTAACCAGCTACACCACCCTCCCGTTATGTTCAACGAGAGGAAAATAACCTTTTATACATTCCTGCATTCGTGTGACAAGCATGTCGTGTTTTTTTGCGTGCGAGTCATTGGGATTTAAATCATAATCGTGTCATGCGGCTTCGGTGGTAAGGTCTTTTGGGATTTAAAGCAATGTTGGTAGTACAGAGATAATGCAGCCTCAGTCACCTTACCTCTCTCCACGTAGTACGTTGGGTCCCACCAGTCAGTGGGTGAAACAAACAAATTAATAAGAAAAATTAAAAGCGCTAGCGGTGTATCTTACCTCACACATCGTGTCATGTTCGCTCACGTACTATTTTAAGTGAATCCTTATTATAATATGCACACAATTTTGGGCACTTGTATTCGACCTAAGTCAATGTGCCACCGTATCTCGTACTACTCCCTCCGTCTAGGTGTAATTAAGTCACATTAGAAGGTGCAGCGGGACCAAGGTGCAAGCAGATTGGAGGAGAAGGAGAAACTTGACGGGTCCTTCCTCCAATCAAAGCCCTAATTTCCGTCTCTAAACGCAACAGTTAATCCCAACAACTAAGAGATGCCGTTTTAGCTACCATGCAGGGCCACGTATTAACTCGCACGCAAGTCGACTTTGATTTCTTGACTGATCAACGCGTAGTTGCGCTCCATGCATTGGGTTTCCGGGGGAGATAACAAGGCTGAGTAAGGAGCATTTGGTTACATTACTTAGGCTGGTCATAGTGGTGAGTAACTTGGACTAGTAACATGCACGATATTCCTATTCTATGAACCTGTGTGTGCGTGTGCATGTGTGTTTAACAGCATGTGTGTGTTAGAGAGAGCGACACATCGACCTACTCCTACAGAGAGATGGTGTGTAGTGTACGATTTAGCCGCGAGAGTCGGTGCATCCTCTTCCGGGCATCCGGTCGGGACAGGCAGACCGCTGCCATGCCCGCTCCTAACCAGCCTAGCCCACCCAAAGCCCCTCCATCGCATGCGCGCGCTTCCCGCCTGAAACGGTCAGCGGCGCTCCAAAGAATCGGTGCCGCATTCATGCCCGGGCAGAGCGGATGCGACCTCTCACTGGCACCTGCGTTGAAGAGAGAGGCGGATTCAAGAGTGACGGTTGCTTCGTCCGACCAACTTACTGCTGGGTCTATGTGATTTGACAGCTCATTGGTCATTATTACTGAGGTGGTAGGAATGCTTGATGTCCCACGCTTTCGGGGAAAGGAGGTACTACTAGATTACAAGTTTCTCCATTCTTACAGCGGATGAGTGCGAGAGCAGTGAAAACACGCAGGCTCAGTGATTACATGGCCCACCTCACATTATCACCATATTTTCTGGACACCGTGCGACACCTAAATCTTTACATAGTACTACTAGTATAGTACGTACTGTAATTTATCAGCGAGATAAATTTGTACAATGCTATGAAGCTTCCAGCTTCTGTTTCATGTATTTTTCGTCCAAGGTTTCCCATTGCAACATTTCATCAAATACAAAGGAGAATAACATGCGTGCTATTGCATCTCAATGATTGACAGATCGTAGCCAATATGTACTCCCTCCGTTCCAAAATAAGTGTCTCAACTTTATGCAAACTTTAGTACAAAGTTGTACTACTACTAAAGTTGGCACTTATTTTGGAATACAGACAGCTAAAGAAAAAAAGATCCATGCAGTCCCTAGCCCTTGAACCGTAAACCCTAACCAGGCTTTAATTTGCTGGCAACGTTGGAGCTTCCGAAGAAATGAAGTGTGCAATCCTTTGACCATCGGATCATTTTGTTCAGTTTCACCAAAATCGAGATGAGCATCCCTGTGGCAAAGAAATTGAAGAAGCATGATTAGAATAAGATTACTGGGACTAGTTGATGAGACATAAACTCATCACAAATACAGTACGTAGAAGCCAGTAGAGGTATGTGCGGGGCAAAGAAGTAGAGAAATATCCACATGGAGTGATGTGGGCAGCTGGAGCAGTGGTGCAAGCCGGCTGTAAAGGCAGTTGTACCTGAGGGATGTCGGGACGTAGCTCAACCTAGACGAGGGCGGCGGGAGGCGGCAAGTGCCCACGTCATGGCAGTGAGAAAGGGACGAAGGCAACCTCACCGGCTTTGTGAGAGAGAACGGCGGGGACCCCTAATCGGGATGTGCCAATAGTGGGTTTTCACCGTCGGCGACGGCGACTGCATCTACAATAAGCATCCACCCCTTCCCCCAGCGGACGTGATCCACCGAGATGTTGGAGATGTGGCCACAGTCGTTTTGTGCGAGAGAGTGTGAGTTTGTCCTGCCTATGTATATAGTGGGGCGGTTTCCTTTTCTCTCCATATGAACCTATTTATATTGCGTATGTGCCATTGAAGAAAAAAAACTTTATTTATAAATGACGCCTACTACCTCTTGAGCACTGCGTTGGTTTTCCCTTGAAGAGGAAAGGGTGATGCAGCAAAGTAGCGTAAGTATTTCCCTCAGTTTTGAGAACCAAGGTATCAATCCAGTAGGAGGCCACGCACGAGTCCCTCGCACCTACACAAACAAATAAATCCTCGCAACCAACGCAATAAAGGGGTTGTCAATCCCTTCACGGTCACTTACGAGAGTGATATCTGATAGATATGATAAGATAATATTTTTGGTATTTTTATGATAAAAATGCAAAGTAAAGAAAGCAAAATAAAGACGACGCTAGAAATAACTTGTTGACGGGAGATTAAATATGATGGAAAATAGACCCGGGGGGCATAGGTTTCACTAGTGGCTTCTCTCAAGAGCGTAAGTATTACGGTGGGTGAACAAATTACTATTGAGCAATTGACAGAATTGAGCATAGTTATGAGAATATCTAGGTATGATCATGTATATAGGCATCATGTCCGAGACAAGTAGACCGACTCCTGCCTGCATCTACTAGTATTACTCCACACGTCGACCGCTATCCAGCATGCATCTAGAGTATTAAGTTCATAAGAAAAGAGTAACGCTTTAAGTAAGATGACATGATCTAGAGGGATAAACTCATGCAATATGATATAAACCCCATCTTGTTATCCTCGAATGCAACAATACAATACGTGCCTTGCTACTAAGCACTTCTCCCATTGCAAGAAAGATCAATCTAGTAGGCCAAACCGGACTGATAATTCTAAGAGACTTGCAAAGATAACCAATCATACATAAAAGAATTCAGAGAAGATTCAAATATTGTTCATAGATAAACTTGATCATAAACCCACAATTCATCGGTCTCAACAAACACACCGCAAAAGAAGATTACATCGAATAGATCTCCACAAGAGAGTGGAGATCATTGTATTAAGATCCAAAAAGAGAGAAGAAGCCATCTAGCTAATAACTATGGACCGGAAGGTCTGAGGTAAAATACTCACACATCATCGGAGAGGCTATGGTGTTGATGTAGAAGCCCTCCATGATCGATGCCCCCTCCGGCGGAGCTCCGGAAAAGGCCCCAACATGGGATCTCACGGGTACAGAAGGTTGCGGCGGTGGAATTAGGTTTTTGGCTCAGTATCTGGTAGTTTGGGGGTACGTAGGTATATATAGGAGGAAGAAGTACGTCGGTGGAGCAATGTGGGGCCCACGAGGGTGGAGGGCGCGCCCAGGGGGTAGGTGCGCCCCCCTACCTCGTGCCCTCCTGGTTGATGTCTTGACGTAGGGTCCAAGTCCTCTGGATCACGTTCGTTCCGAAAATCACGTTCCCGAAGGTTTCATTCCGTTTGGACTCCATTTGATATTCTTTTTCTGTGAAACTCTGAAATAGGCAAAAAACCGCAATTCTGGCTGGGCCTCCGGTTAATAGGTTAGTCCCAAAAATAATATAAAAGTGTATAATAAAGCCCATTAATGTCCAAAACAAAATATAATATAGCATGGAACAATCAAAAATGATAGATACGTTGGAGACGTATCAAGCATCCCCAAGCTTAATTCCTGCTCGTCCTCGAGTAGGTAAATGATAAAAACAGAATTTTTGATGTGGAATGCTACTTGGCATAATTTCAATGTAATTCTCTTAATTGTGGTATGAATATTCAGATCCGAAAGATTCAAGACAAAAGTTTAATATTGACATAAAAATAATAATACTTCAAGCATAGTAACTAAACAATTATGTCTTCTCAGAATAACATGGCCAAAGAAAGTTATCCCTACAAAATCATATAGTCTGGCTATGCTCTATCTTCACCACACAAAGTATTTAAATCATGCACAACCCCGATGACAAGCCAAGCAATTGTTTCATACTTTTGATGTTCTCAAACTTTTTCATTCTTCTCGCAATACATGAGCGTGAACCATGGACATAGCACTATATGTGGAATAGAATGGTGGTTGTGGAGAAGACAAAAAAGGAGAAGATAGTCTCACATCAACTAGGTGTATCAACGGGCTGTGGAGATGCCCATTAATAGATATCAATGTGAGTGAGTAGGGATTGCCATGCAACGGATGCACTAGAGCTATAAGTATATGAAAGCTCAACAAAAGGAACTAAGTGGGTGTGCATCCAACTCGCTTGCTCACGAAGACCTAGGGCGTTTTGAGGAAGCCCATCATTGGAATATACAAGCCAAGTTCTATAATGAAAATTTGCCACTAGTATATGAAAGTGATATCATAGGAGACTCTCTATCATGAAGATCATGGTGCTACTTTGAAGCACAAGTGTGGTAAAAGGATAGTAACATTGTCCCTTCTCTCTTTTTCTCTCATCATTTTTTTTCTTTTTTTGGGCCTTCTCTTTTTTTATGGCCTCTTTTTTTTAGTCCGGAGTCTCATCCCGACTTGTGGGGGAATCATAGTCTCCATCGTCCTTCCCTCCTTGGGACAATGCTCTAAAAAATGATGATCATCACACTTTTATTTACTTACAACTCAACAATTACAACTCAATACTTAGAACAGAATATGACTCTATGTGAATGCCTCCGGCGGTGTACCGGGATATGCAATGAATCAAGAGTGACATGTATGAAATAATTATGAATGGTGGCTTTGCCACAAATACGATGTCAACTACATGATCATGCGAAGCAATATGACAATGATGGAGCGTGTCATAGTAAACAGAATGGTGGAAAGTTGCATGGCAATATATCTCGGAATGGCTATGGAAATGCCATGGTAGGTAGGTATGGTGGCTGTTTTCAGGAAGGTATATGGTGGGTGTATGATACCGGCGAAAAGTGCGCGGTATTAGAGAGGCTAGCAATGGTGGAAGGAAGGAAGAAAAGTGCGTATAATCCATGGACTCAACATTAGTCATAAAGAACTCATATACTGTTTGCAAAAATCTACAAGTTATCAAAGCAAAGTATTACACGCATGCTCCTAGGGGGATAGATTGGTAGGAAAAGACCATCGCTCGTCCCCGGCCGCCACTCATAAGGAAGACAATCAACAAATAAATCATGCTCCGACTTCATCACATAACGGTTCACCATACGTGCATGCTACGGGAATCACAAACTTTAACACAAGTATTTCTCAAATTCACAACTACTCAACAAGCATGACTCTAATATCATCATCTCCATATCTCAAAACAATTATCAAGCATCTAACTTCTCATAGTATACAACACACTTATAAGATATATTTTTTACTAATCTTGAATGCCTATCATAATTAAAGCAAATTACCATGCTGTTTTGTAGGACTCTCGAAATAATCTAAGTGAAGCATGAGAGAACAATAGTTTCTATAAAACAAAACCACCACCGTGCTCTAAAAGATATAAGTGAAGCACTAGTGCAAAAACTATATAACTCAAAAGATATAAGTGAAGCACATAGAATATTCTAACAATTTCCGAATCATGTGTGTCTCTCTCAAAAGGTGTGAACAGCAAGGATGATTGTGGAAAACTAACAAATAAAGACTCAAATAATACAAGCCGCTCCAAGCAAAACACATATCATGTGGTGAATAAAAATATAGCTCCAAGTAAAGTTACCGATGGAAGTAGACGAAAGAGAGGATGCCTTCCGGGGCATCCCCAAGCTTTGGCTTTTTGGTGTCCTTAGATTATCTTGGGGTGTCATGGGCATCCCCAAGCATAGGCTCTTGCCACTCCTTGTTCCATAATCCATCAAATCTTTTACCCAAAACTTAAAAACTTCACAACACAAAACTTAACAGAAAATCTCGTGAGCTCTGTTAGCGAAAGAAAACAAAACACCACCTCAAGGTACTGTAATGAACTCATTCTTTATTTATATTGGTGTTAAACCTACTGTATTCCAACTTCTCTATGGTTTATAGACTATTTTACTAGCCATAGATTCATCAAAATAAGCAAACAACACACGAAAAACAGATTCTGTCAAAAACATAACAGTCTGTAGTAATCTGTAACTAACGCAAACTTCTGGAACTCCAAAAATTCAGCCAAAATAGGACGTCCTAGAAAATTTGTTTATTGATCAGCAGCAATTGGAATCAATATTTTATCACGTTCTGGTTATTTTTAAAAATTATTTTCGTGAACAGAAAATTTCTGGAATTTTCAGCAAGATCAAATAACTATCATCCCAGAAGATCCTATCGGTTAAACTTGGCACAAACACTAATTAAAACATAAAAAAATCTAACCAGAGGCTAGATCAAATATTTATTCCTAAATAGAAGCAAAAAGCAAAAAACTAAAAATAAAATTGGGTTGCCTCCCAACAAGCGCTATCGTTTAACGCCCCTATAGCTAGGCATAATAGCAAGGATAGATATAGGTATTGCCATCTTTGGTAGGCAATCCATGAGTGGCTCTCATGATAGATTCATATGGTAATTTTATTTTCTTTCTAGGAAAGTGTTCCATGCCTTTCCTTAACGGAAATTGGAATCTAATATTTCCTTCCTTCATATCAATAATTGCACCAATCGTTCTAAGGAAAGGTCTACCAAGAATAATAGGACATGAAGGATTGCAATCTATATCAAGAACAATAAAATCTACGGGCACATAATTCCTATTTGCAATAATAAGAACATCATTAATTCTTCCCATAGGTTTCTTAATGGTGGAATCTGCAAGGTGCAAGTTTAAAGAGCAATCATCAAAATCACGGAAACCTAGCAAATCGCACAATGTTTTTGGGATCGTGGAAACACTAGCACGCAAATCACATAAAGCATAGCACTCATGATCTTTAATTTTAGTTTTAATAGTAGGTTCCCACTCATCATAAAGTTTTCTAGTGATAGAAACTTCCAACTCAAGTTTTTCTTCATAAGATTGCATCAAAGCATCAACGATATGTTTAGTAAAAGCTTTATGTTGGCTATAAGCATGTGGAGAATTTAGCACGGATTGCAACAAGGAAATACAATCTATCAAAGAGCAATTATCATAATTAAATTCCTTGAAATCCAAAATAGTGGGTTCATTAATATCTAGAGTTTTGATTTCTTCAATCCCACTATTACCAATTTTTGCATCAAGATCAAAAGACTCCGAATTTTTGGAACGCCTTCTAGGTAAAGGTGGATCATATTCAGTCCCATCAGTATCAAGATTCATATTGCAAAACAAAGATTTAATAGGGGACACATCAATAACTTTTAGATCTTCATCTTTATTTTCATAAAAAAATTCCGGCTTAGCGGCCATCTTATTAACTAAGGTGGCCTGCTTATTCGAAACTTCAGCTATTAACTTCTCAAGATGAGCAATCTGAGATTTCAAACCATCGAATTCTTTAGACATATCATCAAGCTCTTTATTCATATAACCCATAAAGCTTTTTTGTTCTTTAAGCTCGTTTCTAAAGAAATTATTATGCTCAAATTGTAAGACCATAAAACTCCTAATGTTGCTTCCGATCTCTTCTAACCTTTTAAGGTGAAGATCACCAAATCTAGGTAGGGTCATCGTGACAAGCAAGCAATCCAACACACAAGAAAACAAGAAGCAAGCGAGAAAAAAGAGAACGGAAAAGAGAGGGCGAATAAAACGGCAAGGGTGAAGTGGGGGAGAGGAAAACGAGAGGCAAATGGCAAATAATGTAATGCAGGAGATAAGGGTTTGTGATGGGTACTTGGTATGTTGACTTTTGCGTAGACTCCCCGGCAACGGCGCCAGAAATGGCTCGTTGTCGGGAGTCAAATCTTGACTTGACTTCGCGTAAGCCTCCCGGGCAACGGCGCCAGAAATCCTTCTTGCTACCTCTTGAGTGTAGGGTAACGCAGCAGAAAACAAAAAAATTCCGACCTACGCACCAGCCCAGGACCACTATGGAGACTGCATACATGGTTTGATCTTTTTCGTTATCGACTCGTAGCGCAGCGGAAGTAGAGTCGATGACGAACGGCAGTGCAGATCCCAGCAGCAAGGATTTACAACCTCCCAACCGCGAGGATGTATAACCTCATCCGCCCCACGGACAGTCCTCCGGGAGGCGGTCGGACAGTTCCTCGGACGGTGTCGCGGACAGCCCTTCGGGAGGATTCACAGAACTCGGACCGACACTTGGACAGCCCTTCGGGAGGCACTCTCAAAACAGCCCCTCGGGCAAAGGATCGAAACTACGACCTCTCTACAGGGTTGCACACATACGGTGTCATCTATCCGGCAGGGCTTCGCCATCCAGAACTAGTTCCTGCCGGAACCCAGACAGCCTTTCGGCTCTACGAAACTATTTTGCTGGGAGGGAGAGAGAAGCTAGATCATGCATGGCACTTGTATGTGAGAAAGAGTGAGTGTGGTGGGCTGCCCCTCCACCTCTATTTATAGGAAATCCCAAGGGGTAGGGTAGTTTAACACAAAAACCCAAAATGCACATGAATGAAGTCCTTCCTCAAGGGCACAAGAGTGAAACCAAGGAACAAGAGGGGCTCCAAGGTGGAGCCCCAAGTGTGGCCGGCGACACCACTTGGGGGGGCCCCATGAGGGCCTCCCAATCCTTCCATGTCATCCCTAGATCTTTTGAGTAAAGCCCCAAAAGGTGGCTTTCCATAAAATATCCCAAAAAGCACTTTCACTATTCATGACGACATTTTTCAGCGTCCGCTCGAACTAAAAATATTTATGTGGGCTTAGAACATTTCCAGTACCCACCATAATAATTTTCAACACGTTCTGGAACAATTCCAGTTTAGTGATTTTCATCCGCGAAAAGCATCTGAACCGGTTCCTGCAACTCCGGAACATTTCCGGTTTTTATTTCTGAAAATTCCAAAAAGTTTCCAGAATGATTCTGGCATCCTCCAACAATTATCAGGCATGTGCCGAAACCATTTTGACTTAATGCATACCCCGAAACAACTTTTTCGGTTTCACCGAAACTCATCCGGTGACCTCTCTTTGCGGAACTTTTCCGCTGTCCGAAACTTTTTGGTGATTTTCTCTCAGACTCCCTGTCTAGTATTCAGCAGATAGATGACCCTTAAGCGTGTGACCCTATAGGTTCGGTGAAGTATAGACATGACCCAGAACCCCTTCCGATCAATGATCAACATTGGAGCCGTGGACACCCATATTGACCCCTATACCCACACGAATAAATATTCGAGTGAACCTCCAGTTGCAGTGAGCTCTTCCTGTTGCTTCGCGATATGTCACAAACACCCGAGGTGAGATTTATTGCATCCCCATGGACGGACAATTTTTCCATCATGCAAGTTACCTCGTTACCGGTTTTGTTCTCTTTTCTCGTTTCCGTGTTCCGGCATCCCAGTGATCAAATCACAAGGTGTCTGGCCAGACGATTATGGATACCGTAACACCGAGGGCCCGAGAATATCTCTCCATCGTCGGAGGAGCAAATCCCAATCTTGAGCTATCAAGTTACTTGACATACTTTTCCATGAACCCGTAAGCCGCCGTAATAGCCACCCATTTACGGATGACGTTTAACAAACCCCAAAGTTCATGAAGCAAGCATGAAGAAACTCGATACTCTCACAGTCTAAGGAATCATGCAAACGTTAACCATCTCTGTGTTATGTACCATTAACTTGTGAAGAATGAATCTCATAGCATCAGATCAATCCGTGTTGATTCAACAGAAATGTTCTCTTAACATTGTACCCTCAAAGTTACTGGCATTGACATGCCCATGATCAAGAAAACAGAACCATCGTGCAACACTTGAGCTAGTCTTAGAGGCCAGACTAAGAATACTTCTTACCATTTATTATTCCACACGTGCATATGAGTCTTCCTCCGAGCCTCGTGTTATTGCAGACTCGAGAACCATAGCAGTTATAGCATGGAACATAAACATAATTATGAACTTGGATATAAATAATATCATTTATTATTGCCTCTAGGGCATATCTCCTACAGACTCCCACTTGCACTAGAGTCAATAATCTAGTTAATGCTAATGCACTTCACACCTGTGGCACACCGGTGTAAATATGCTTCGCTTGTGGTATAGCCTGATATCCAATGGATCTGAAGACTTCAGCTCCGTGTGTTTCTTTGCATATACTCACGTTTTTACGCTTTCACAATATTCATATATTGTGTGGACTTGGCTTGTTATGTATGCGCATCACAGGTCGAACCTGGATTCCTCAGACTGAGTTATGGAGAAACTACTTGCAGTAGTGTCCCATTGACACAAGCCATCCTGGAACCACACTAAGTTCATGAATGAACTATATGATTCAACATCTTCTTTGTCGCTTTAAAAGCGGCAACATACTTTGCCTTTGTTATAGAATTCGCCACAGTAACTTGTTTGAACAAATTCCAACTAACTGTGCCACCATATTGTGTGTTACACAAAACCCTTAACTTAAATCGAAAATCGCGTGGAGAAAAGATGAAGACTGTATCGATGTAACATTTTACAACGAACTCTTCATGATCTCCGCTTGCGAGAAAACATATCATCAGTACTTACTCTAGTACTCAATGACATCTTTCACTATTGTCCAACGATCAGTACTTTGATCACTTTAGTATCCATACTTGCAACACCTTGGGAGTATCGGACATATCTGGTTGTTTTACATACCATGGAATACATGATTAATACAAACACAAAAGTGTGTGGAATCTGCATCATGTATTTTGCTCATCAGTGTTTTGGGGCACCGAGTCTTGCAAAAAACTCTTCCATGTGACTCTGGCAAGAATCACTCATTGGCGGTTTTAAATGCTAAAAGGTTTTAGCACCTTGTCAATATGTATTAATTGCTTAGCCCTATTAGGTAAATCTATCTCCATAGATCATTATGCCTAATATTGAGGCTATTTAGCCTAAGCACTTCATCAAAAAACTATTTTCAAATGATGTCCTAATTCGTGTCAAGAAATTTATTTCCAATTAACAATGTGTCAAGCACACAAGGTTTTTAGAAATATTATTACGCTCCCACTTACTTTCTTGAATTACAAGCATCTTTGTTACCCATTGGTGAAGTCAAACCCCTTCGACCATTTCATCAAAGCACGAAGATTCCAACTCCATTTTGCTCTCTTCTGTCCATCGCTGGAACTCTGAAGTTTGCACCCTTACTAGCATCCTCTGGATAGACAAAATGCCTTGGACTGTAACACATGTAAGTCCTTGGTTTCATTTCCATCAGATAGAAATCCTATTGGCGTCCATGTTTCATATCTCATGATTGAAATATGTATTAATTGCTAGTTCAACCCGAACCGACTTTAAGCATCGCTACGATGAAAACAACCTCATCGTAGTCAACTCTTGAACTTGTCATTTCAACAAGTCGAGCTTTATGGATAAAACCTTTTTATCCGTATCAGTTTTAAGTTCCATAAATATTCGTTAGACTCTAAGTCTTCCGAAAGGTGTATGAAGGTTTTAATCTTGAATCACTTATATGGAAACTAACTCGGGTTGTATTGTCATTTAGTTAATTCCGGAGTAAGGGCCCATCAACACTTCCTTGTGTATCGTAGGTATAATGTTGTCTAACAACAATATCTCGTTTGCGCACCTGAGAGGTTTGCACGAGCCTTGCCTACGTGGTTCAGCTGCAAGTTCGACTGAAGTTCATACATTTTATTGTAGAGACTTCCGTATCAGTCGCAGTAGGAAACTCTGGAATTACTTCCAAGGTCTCTTTCCTTTGATCTGATGATGAAGATACTGTTTATCTCGTCGAGTTGCACTATTCTCCCACTCACCTTTTTGAAAGAACCATTCTCTTTAAAAGCACACCGTTTCGCGGCAAAACTATTTGCCTCGGTATAGTGAGGGAGGAATACCCAACATTTTGGTATAACCTACAAAGTAGCACATGTCTGATTTGGAATAGGTTTGTAACCTTTTACACAAGCCCCACATTCCAAATGTTAAGAAAAGATATAACATGGTTGGGCGTACCATACCATGGCTTCATTTCAACAGACCCGATGTAGCTCTTTTCAGTGTAAAAGCCGCAGTCTCTAAAGCATCACTTAAAAATGGATAATGGCAAATTTATTTATGTCATATTTGACCTTACCATGTCATAAATGGTTAGATTACATCTCCACGGACTTTCCACTTGCAGTGGTATTCCGGGAGGTGCAAGTTATGAAACCCGTTTCACAGCTCATCAGACATTCGCTAAACATGTAACTCAAATATTCCTTTGTGCAATCAAATTGCAGAAACATAATTTTCTTGTTACAATAACTTCTACTTCATTTTTGAAAACCTTTCGAATGATTTCAAAAGATCCAGACTTACGTCTCATCAAGTAAATATCCATATATCTACTTGAGTCATTTCTGGAGATAAATAAATCCATCACTAACAACACTTATCGGACTACACACATCAAATGTATGATCACTAATAAGTTTGTTGTTCGTTCCTTATGGCCTGTGAACGGTATTTTAGTCACTTCACTTTTCGGAGGAAAGTTGCAAGTGTCAGATGATTCAAAATCAAAAGGACTTCAAAATCCATCATAATGGAATTTTCCATGCAGGTTTCTCCAATGTGACCAAATGTAGTGCCACACCTGTGTGGTATTCTTTTAGGCTTGCGACATTTAGCGTCAGTGTTATGGATGTATCATATTACCATCAATATTCATAACATACATCCCATCTTGGATGGAAGCATGGCCCTTCATGTTATTCATAATACTTAACAACAATTGTTGTTTTTATGAACAACTCTTTTGCAACAAACATTGCGCAATGGGCTAGAGTGTATGAAACTCTAAAATGAATTATGAAAGTAAACCCAGAGGTATTGTATTATTATCAATATTCATAACATACATCTCATTCATAATGAAAGTATGGCCCTTGTGTTATTCATAACATCGAACATAAAAAGTTCTCTTATGAACAACCTTCTTGCAAGATACCTTATGCAATGGGCTAGAGTTTGTAAAACTCTAAATGAATTATGAAAATAAATACAGACGGCAATACACCGATGGAAGGTATAGTAACATTTACTATGTTCCCTGTGTATACCTTAACCTCATTTCTGGCTAGTCTTTTTAGGCCATAGTAGCTCTTACAATGATTCGCAACTGAATGCAATCGAGCGGGTATCTTTGTGATTAACTCACAATACCCAAGAATTAGTGATTAACATGTTTAACCATAATTCCCAAGAACTATATCTTTGACCAGCCTACTATCCATCAAAAACTTGTATGACATTCATACATGAGCTGGATATTCCAGTCATCTTTCTTTCTGCCTTTATACTTCTAACAGTTTAACTTTTAGTATTTCTCCTACTCGCAAAAGAAGCACCCAACTTAAGAGTGGCGTTAGCCCCGGACTTCCTAGGTGTGTAAGTCATACTAACACCCTTTGGACACGTCCTTTCTCTTTAAGTTGTTGTTTTATTCACCTTTCATTATATGACATGCGTTCTTCTGGATCCCTTTCCCAACAGTCAAATGCATAGTAAACACTTTTACTAATACTTGCAAACAAACATTGCTTTGTTTGTATCTGAAAACAATTTTCAGTTCCAGGAATATCATATAACTATCCCAACTTTCGAAGTTTGGGTTTCATGGAAGCAAACATATTCCACTTGACCATACCAGAATTCTAGCTTTTGGATCGAAGGACGAGAGTCACATGATCCATAGCATTAGCGGGAGGATACGGAAAGCATGCGATAGGACAAAGTCCTTCTCGGCACTTTTGAGGACAATCCTCACATTACGTTACCAATCATAAAGTTTTAACCAGATATTTAACAACTATTCAATTTTCACAGGGAAGGTGGAAACGCGAGCCATTATTCTACAACTATTTTGCAAGAAACACTTAGACAGTGTTCATAATTAATTGCACTGAGAATTAAACATGTTAATTCAACAGTGCGCTCCCACTCAAATCAATATCTCTCATAATTAATTTAGAGTGATTTAAGATCCATATTTCTATTCGATGCCATTGACAAGTTCATCACTGATGACACGAATATCAATCGGTAGGTCAACTTGCCGATCACATCTCTATGTGATTCTTGTTCATCTTTTGATGGGCGTGTTCCGAGCTCAGGACTCTCCTGCCTGAACGTCAAAGACAACCAAGTGATCTTGCTGCGAGGTCTGACCTCACCCGCCTCATTCCTCTTGATTCATTCGTGCTCATGTGTACAAGGCGCACCCCGAAAAGATAGGAATTTTAGACGGTGCTACACTTGGGTGAACACTAACTACTTTGATATTTTAAGTGAGAGATCACCCTAATAAAAAGCGACTACCGCGCAATCAAGAAGGGTGCATCATAAGGGATTAACATCTCAGGTAATTCATAATAGCAAGATATGGTATAGCCCTTTCTGACGGAGAAGTCTTTCATTTCTTCGTCTTCGGCATTCGCGTCGATGTTCGCCTTCGCGAAGATTGCCACCACCTTGTCGATGCACCAGATAATAGTGCTATCTCCATAGCGTATAAAATTAATGCATTACTTAAGGTTGACACGCAGGTCATTAAAGTGCAATCATATGGCTCGAGCCATCATGCCGAATCATGACACACAGGTCATGTTTAATGAATTTACATCATATAGTCATCTCATACATAATCAAATTATTATGAGCATTGCTATACCACATCACATGCACATGCAAACCCTCCTGCAAAACCAAGTTAGACGTTCCTAATCGGTTCATGCAAAAACTTGTTTTTCATGGCTTCTAAGGTTTTGACTTAACCGAAGCTACCAACGTTTTATCATCAAGTATGATTATTCAAGTTGCTACATTAACATCTCGGGGTGTATGAAACACGAGATAATTAAATCTCGAGCCCCATACTAAACTTCGTCATACGCATGACCCTCGTGCAGATCATATCTGCAATGCCCTTTCATCTATAAATTTCATCTTTCTTTTGACTACGGGAGAACCCAAAGAACTGATAGCACTTCCATGATCAATCAAGATCACGGATTGCCAGAACTTTGTCAAATTTCACCATGCTGTCTCGAGATTGAGCAAACGCCAATTCTACAGAAGCAACAAGAACGTCGGGTAACAGATTTCATCTGTCACACGCATAAATAATTTTCAGCAATAGATCTCATCTACTACCTAATTATATTATGCAATACCCATACATCTCCATGTATTCTAGATCGAAACTTGCATCTACACATAACACGGATCTTGATGGCACTGTAGGGTAACACAGCAGAAAACAAAAAATGTCCGACCTATGCACCAGCCCAGGACCACTATGGAGACTGCATACATGGTTTGATCTTTTTCGTTACCGACTCGTAGCGCAGCGGAAGTAGAGTCGATGATGAACGGCGGTGCAGATCCTTGCAGCTAGGATTTACAACCTCCAAACCGCGAGGATGTATACCCTCATCCGCCCCACGGACAGTCCTCCGGGAGGCGGTCGGACAGTCCCTCGGACGGTGTCGCGGACAGCCCTTCGGGAGGATTCACAGAACTCGGACCGTCACTTGGACAGCCCTTCGGGAGGCACTCGCAAAACAGCCCCTCGGGCAAAGGATCGAAACTACAACCTCTCTACAGGGTTGCACACATACGGTGTCATCTATCTAGCAGGGCTTCGCCGTCCAGAACTAGTTCCTGCCGGAACCCAAACATCCTTTTCGGCTCTACGAAACTATTTCCCTGGGAGGGAGAGAGAAGCCAGATCATGCATGGCACTTGTATGTGAGAAAGAGTGAGTGTGGAGGGCTTCCCCTCCACCTCTATTTATAGGAAATCCCAAGGGGTAGGGTAGTTTAACATAAAAACCCAAAATGAACATGAATGAAGTCCTTCCTCAAGGGCATAAGAGTGAAACCAAGGAACAAGAGGGGCTCCAAGGTGGAGCTCCAAGTGTGGCCGGCCACACCCCTTGGGGGGCCCCCATGAGGGCCTCCCAATCCATCCATGTCATCCCTAGATCTTTTGAGTAAAGCCCCAAAAGGTGGCTTTCCATAAATATCCCAAAAAGCACTTTCACTATTCATGACGACATTTTTCAACGTCCGTTCGAACTGCAAATATTTATGTGGGCTTAGAACATTTCTAGTACCCACCATAATAATTTTCAACGCGTTCTGGAACAATTCCAGTTTAGTGATTTTCATCTGCGAAAAGCATCTGAACCGGTTCCTGCAGCTCCAGAACATTTCTGGTTTTTATTTCTGAAAATTCCAAAAAAGTTCCAGAATGATTCTGGCACCCTCCAAGAATTATCAGGCATGTGCCGAAACCATTTTGACTTAATGCGTACCGCGAAACAACTTTTTCGGTTTCACCGAAACTCATCCGGTGACCTCTCTCTGCGGAACTTTTCCGCTGTCCGAAACTTTTTGGTGATTTTCTCTCAGACTCCCTGTCTAGTATTCAGCAGATAGATGAACCTTAAGCGTGTGACCCTATAGGTTCGGTGAAGTATAGACATGACCCGGAACCCCTTCTGATCAATGATCAACATCGGAGCCGTGGACGCCCATATTGACCCCTATACCCACACGAATAAATATTCGAGTGAACCTCCAGTTGCGGTGAGCTATTCCTGTTGCTTCGCGATATGTCACAAACACCCGAGGTGAGATTTATTGCATCCCCATGGACGAACAATTTGTCCATCATGCAAGTTACCTCATTACCGGTTTTGTTCTCTTTTCTCGTTTCCGTGTTCCGGCATCCCAGTGATCAAATCACAAGGTGTCTGGCCAGACGATTATGGATACCGTAACACCGAGAGGGCCCGAGAATATCTCTCCATTGTCGGTGGAGAAAATCCCAATCTTGAGCTATCAAGTTACTTGACATACCTTTCCATGAACCCGTAAGCCGCCGTAATAGCCACCCATTTACGGATGACGTTTAACAAACCCCAAAGTTCATGAAGCAAGCATGAAGGAACTTGATACTCTCACGGTCTAAGGAATCATGCAAACATTAACCATCTCTATGTTATGTACCATTAACTTGTGATGAATGAATCTCATAGCATAACATCAATCCGGGTCGATGCAACACAAATATTCTCTTAACATTGTGCCCTCAAAGTTGCTGGCATTGACATGCCCATGATCAGGAAAACAGAACCATCATACAACACTTGAGCTAGAATTAGAGGCCAGACTAAGAATACTTCTTACCGTTTATTATTCCACACGTGCATATGAGTCTTCCTTCGAGCCTCGTGTTATTGCAGACTCGAGAACCATAGCAGTTATAGCATGGAACATAAACATAATTAGGAACTTGGAGATAAATAATATCATTTATTATTGCCTATAGGGCATATCTCCTACATTGAGCACTGCATTGGTTTTCCCTTGAAGAGGAAAGGGTGATGAAGCAAAGTAGCGTAAGTATTTCCCTCAGTTTTTGAGAACCAAGGAATCAATCCAGTAGGAGGCCACGCATGAGTCCCTCGCACCTATACAAACAAATAAATCCTCGCAACCAACGCAATAAACGTGTTGTCAATCCCTTCACGGTCACTTACGAGAGTGAGATCTGATAGATATGATAAGATAATATTTTTGGTATTTTTATGATAAAGATGCAAAGTAAAGAAAGCAAAATAAATACGACGCTAGAAATAACTTGTTGACGGGAGATTAAATATGATGGAAAATAGACCCGGGGGACATAGGTTTCACTAGTGGCTTCTCTGAAGAGCATAAGTATTACGGTGGGTGAACAAATTACTGTTGAGAAATTGACAGAATTGAGCATAGTTATGAGAATATCTAGGTATTATCATGTATATAGGCATCATGTCCGAGACAAGTAGACCGACTCCTGCCTGCATCTACTACTATTACTCCACACATCGACCGCTATCCAGCATGCATCTAGAGCATTAAGTTCATAAGAACAGAGTAACGCTTTAAGTAAGATGACATGATGTAGAGGGATAAACTCATGCAATATGATATAAACCCCATCTTGTTATCCTCGATGGAAACAATACAATACGTGCCTTGCTGCCCCTACTGTCACTGGGAAAGGACACCGCAAGATTGAACCCAATGCTAAGCCCTTCTCCCATTGCAAGAAAGATCAATCTAGTAGGCCAAACCGAACTGATAATTCGAAGAGACTTGCAAAGATAACCAATCATACACAAAAGAATTCAGAGAAGATTCAAATATTGTTCATAGATAAACTTGATCATAAACCCACAATTCATCGGTCTCAACAAACACACCACAAAAGAAGATTACATCGAATAGATCTCCACAAGAGAGGGGGAGAACATTGTATTGAGATCCAAAAAGAGAGAAGAAGCCATCTAGCTAATAACTATGGACCCGAAGGTCTGAGGTAACTACTCACACATCATCGGAGAGGCTATGGTGTTGATGTGGAAGCCCTCCGTGATCAATGCCCCCTCCGGCAGAGCTCCGGAAAAGGCCCCAAGATGGGATCTCACGGGTACAGAAGGTTGCGGCGGTGGAATTAGGTTTTTGGCTCCGTATCTGGTAGTTTGGGGGTACGTAGGTATATATAGGAGGAAGAAGTACGTCGGTGGAACAACGTGGGGCCCACGAGGGTGGAGGGCGCGCCCAGGGGGGTAGCCGCGCCCCCTACCTCATGCCCTCCTGGTTGATGTCTTGACGTAGGGTCCAAGTCTTCTGGATCACGTTCGTTCCGAAAATCACGTTTCCGAAGGTTTCATTCCGTTTGGACTCCGTTTGATATTCTTTTTCTGCGAAACTCTGAAATAGGCAAAAAATAGCAATTCTGGGCTAGGCCTCCGGTTAATAGGTTAGTCCCAAAAATAATATAAAAGTGTATAATAAAGCCCATTAATGTCCAAAACAGAATATAATATAGCATGGAACAATCAAAAATTATAGATACGTTGGAGACGTATCAACGCCGCACCTACTACTCGTTCTCCTATAAACCTTGCGCTTGGCATCTCCAAAATATTAACCTTGTGATTGGCTCTTCGCCTCTTCGGGAAGTCGAGCAATAATAGTAATGCAGTATATATCTGGCTATATGAGACCGAATGAATTGCTGCACGTCCACCACGAGGGCGAGGGTCGAGGGGCGAGGGAGAGTGCGTACTATTACGTCCGTTTCAATATGGACTACATACGGAGCAAAATGAGTGAATCTACATTCTAAAATACGTCTATATACATTAGTGTTTGGAGTATGTACTAGTAGTCATATTGAAATCTACTAAAGGACATATATTCCAAACAATATGAAAAACTCTCTAACCAAGGTAGGAACGACGAGTAAACAGAGGGAGTAGTAAAATTTTCTCCTCGTCCTACAAGCCACCGCGCGCATGGGTGAGGGAGCGGGCGTAAGACGTAGTAGTACTACCTCCGTCCTGGTTTATAGGTCACCTTTGTAGTTCATGCCAAATTTTGACCAAATATTTAGCTAACAAAATGTTAATGCATGTCAACAAAAATTATATCGTTGGATTCGTACTTCAACATAGTTTTAAATGATATAATTTCTGGTAACATGCACGAACGTTTTGTTAGTTCAATCTATAGTGAAAATTTGACACAATATACAATGGGGACCAATAAACCAATATACAATGAGGACTAGTGAGCAAGCTTCACCTCGTCCTGCGAGCCACCGCGCCCGTGGGCGGGGGAGACGGTGTACTAAGCAAGCTTCTCCTCATTCTGCGAGTTGACGGGACACATCAAAAGTAATACATACAGAGCATCTCGAGTGTATAGAACCTTGCCTCTAAGGTAGGCCCCACATGGTTTGCCTCTTTTTTAACATAACGCGTCAAGTCGCAATTTGTTTGTCCACCCATGGTAGACGATCCTCCATCAAGTGGACAACCAGTACACGTGTCAAATTACCATGTGGGCTGCCTTTTCATACAGAAATGAGCTCCAGCGTGTATCCGCGCGTGTGTGGTTTGGAAAGAGATGGGAGTATGTGCGTCGTGCGTGCACCTCTTCTCTTCGTTCACGTCCCCCACCTACGTGGGTGTGTGTGATAGAGATACAAACTTAGACAAATGGCGTGTGCGTCAGTGAGTGTTTTTTGTTTGGGGGTGTGATTTCGTGAATGTATCTGTGGGAATATGTGTCGATGACATCTCAAACAAAATTTTGCATGCAATGTGTGTGAAATAGAGGCCTATCCATATAATATATAGAGGGGGCGATCCACGAGAAGAGAGGGAGGGGTCATAGATATTGATAGAGTCGAAGAGAGGATCAAGTGGGTGGGCGCGAGATCGATGAAGAGAGCCATCGAAATTGTGTGTGTGCAAGTCAAAGATATAGGGCGAGTGACCTACCAGAACGTCAGAGGGCACAGGGCAAGTTTGTGTGTGGCAGGGAGACATGACTAGAGCACTCGAGGTATCGGTGTGTGGGGGTGGGGGAGGGGGAGGCAGAGGCCTAACTAGAGAGGTAGAACGACTCGTATATGTGTTGAGAAGGAGAGACCCAGCTATGTCTTGAGGGAGAGCGGTCGACATCCATACATAACTGAAGGACGGGAAATAGGTTGGGACAGAGAGAGAGAGAGAGAGAGAGAGAGAGAGAGGAGAGAGGGAGAGGGGTAGAGTGCTGGATGGGTGATGGAGTTGCTTCTCGAAGATGGTGGGAGAGGCCTACTAGACAAACTGAGGGTAGAACTGCAATATTGTCAATAAGAGTGGCGATGTGTTTCTGTGTGTGCCTGTGCGTGATAGATCTATCGGGACGCATGCATGGATGATGAAGGGGAACCATGTGTTTGGTAAGCAAACCTAACTAGATCGGTAGATCAATTGTTGTTTGTCGGAGGAAGGGAGAGACATAACTAATGAGGTAGATCGATCAACGCGTGGGGAAAACGAGTTATGAGGACCTAGCTAGCTATATGTATAGCGGGAGATCAGTCGGTGTACATCGATTTGTTAGAGGCAAATAAGGCCCAGCGAGACGGATAGACAAAGAGAATGGAGCTAGGAGGTGGTGCGAGAGGCTGAGCTACTAGATAGATAGGCGAGGAGTGTGCGGTTATGATATCGATGAAAAGAGGGGCGAGAGTTTACACGTGTGTGGGACCGTATGAGAGACACGAGGCATGGACACAGCAAGGAGGGGATGGAAGGTGCGTGTGTATGTTGTAGGCAGACATCGCTTGAGAGGTTTATCGATCAGTGCGTGTCGGAAAGGAGTTGTGGAGTCTGTGGGAGAACGACCTGAAGAAAAAAAATTGAATGTGCGCGATGGATAGAATGCTGAGGGAGCGGGAGGGCGAGGAGGGCGTGTGCGTCTACGAGAGAAAGTTTGTGCTAGCTACAAAGGTTAGAGGATTGTGTGGGTGTAAGAGACTAACAAAGATCATAATTTGATATGAAAGTGGATTCATATATTTGAATAGGAGATCATAGTGTTATAAACATATGCATGCATGAATATAGCGGTGATACGCGTGCTGTGGTTTTGCACATGTTATACCATAATGTGATAATGCCTGGCGTTTGCAACTCACAGCTAAATGTCGAACAATCTAAACCATACTATACATTGAACAATATCACATTTTATTTGAATTTGTGATAATGTGTGGTATTTGCAGCTTACAACTAAATATCGAACAATCTAAACAATACCATATATCGAACAATCTCACATTTTATTTGAATTTTTGGTAATGTGTGGTGTTTGCAACTCACATCTAATTACTTGTAGGCGTAGGGGGCGGGGCACCATACATTATGTGATAAACACATTATACATATGAGACATGGTTTAGATCATGAAGATCTAGCTAGTGCTTGAAATGTACTGTGATTTGAAAACAACATAAAGTGGATTCAAAAATTCGAGTTCGAGTTCATATAGTACACATAGTTCATATCTAACTCGAGAGTAATCATGTGGTGTGCTGTGAAGATAATACACAAACGATGGTTTAACTTGACAATAATGATGATTCTAGATCTTATTAAAATAGGGAAACAAATTCAAATGGTTTGACTTCACAACAATCATTATTATAGATCTTATTCAAATAGATAAACGAATTCAAATTTAGTTCATATTGAAGCAGTAGTATATACGTTAGGAATGCACTAAAACGTTCATTTGAGTAGCAGGTTGCATGCATTATACACGTAGCGAAATATTTTAATTGAACATAACATGAATTCAAAGTTTTGAATGACATTCATAGTGCGAATTGATTTGGTACAGTACACGGGACTAGACTCTCTTGTGTGCTGCGAATTGATTTCTTTTTGTTTTTTCGTCGACGGAAGTGCGAATTGATTTGGTACAGTACACGTTAGGCTTGTCCGGAAATTTCAACCCGCGCCTTGTTACCCCAAAATATTTATGATATATCTTTGTCTCGTTGTGCTCCGACAACTCCCTCCGTCTCAACCCGCGACATGCTATTCCAAAATTACAACGCGCGCGAAAACTCCCACCTCCTGTGAAATCTTGACACACGAAATGCCCGTGATACCCCTGAACCGAAAGAACAACCTAGGTCAAATCGATGGGGATACTTTCGTAACTTACCCCACATTTTGGACAAGCGCGTCCCTAAGCCATGGTTCCCCACTCCCATCCCATCCGCCCACCCATTCGTACACCGAGGCCACGAAAACCCGCGAAGCCCCACACCCTCCTCCGTCCGCCACCCAGCCGGAGCCTCTTCCCCGACCACATCGTCCACAACAACACCTCGACGTCCCTCATCCAACGTACCGGATGAGGATCCGTCATCAATCTCGTCGTCCCGCCGGTTCAGCCACCCCTTCCTCCACCTCCAAGGAGCTGCCCCGACGTTCCCCTCGTCTTTCGCGCCACCTCCATTCCCACCCCGCCGTCTTCACCTGCACCACTGGAAGAGCATCATCATCACCGTTTCCTCGGATGAAGCTGAGGCCTAATCGGTGCCACCAAAGAGGTTGTACACTAATTGCCGCATTTTCTTCTGGATTCTCGGTCTCATGGTGCTGCCGGCGCTCGGTCCCGAGCCGACACGGCGCAGCTCCATGCACGGCGGCGTCGTCGGCCACTTCCTCCACGGCGTTGCTCCCTCGGCAGCAACGTCCACATCAGTAGGAGCTGCTGCTGCTTTAGCTCTCGCTCGCGCTGCTGCTCTGCTCTTGCTCTCGGTCCCCTGCTTGGTCTGCTCTTGCTATTGCTCTTGCTCTTGTTCGCACTGCTACTATCGCTCTTGCTCTTGCTTGCGATGCTGCTCCGATTTAGCTACACTTCGGTTGACTGAATCGACTTTTGGTTTAGTCGATTTTCAGTCGGTGGGGGGCTCGCGGAGTTAAGAAAGAACCAGCCGCAGCTGGGAGGGGGGCTCACCGGAGAGGTACCCCACTATCTATCTTAGGGTTCAAGGTGGGGGCGGTGGTCGGCGGCGGTGGTGGGGCGGTGGCATGGGGATCGCCGAAGAAAAAGGTCGGCATGGGGGGCCTAGAGGGATGGCCGGGGCGGCGGCGGACCGGCAGTGGGGAGTGGTTTCGGGTGGCGGGGCGCCGCACCGCTGGCCACGGGCAGCGGGGGGGGGGGGGGCTCTTTGGCCGGTGGTGGCTGGCGGCTCAGGGGGGTGGAGGTTGAAGATGAACTACAGGCCCTTGATTTCGTATCCAATGGCTAGAAAATCGACTGGCCAGAGATGAAAATGTCAGTCGACTGACGTGTAGCCTCACCTGATGCTGCTACACGACCAGCTGCCCCGGCTCTCGCACGCGCTAGTGCTACTGCTTTTCGCTACTAGTGCGTTCAGTTTTGACAGTACAATTCAATTTCAACAGCAAAATTCAGTTTCGACAGTTCAGTTCAGTTTCGACAGTTAAATTCAGTTTCGATAGTTAAGTTCAGGGATGAGCGGCTGGTGTATTTTACATCTAGCACTTTGTGGTTATGTATTTTATGTCATCTATTGGAGATGCTATTAGAATTCCACTCAGGTTAACGTTGTCTCTCCTGTCCTGCTTCAGCCTCCGCGTCGTACAACTCACCGGAGCTGCTCCAACGACGAAACCCTCCATCACAGCGGAGCAGTACCCGGGGCTCCATCTCAAGATGCCTAAGATCTTCTTCCCCTCCTCTAACAGCCAAGTCAGCTTGATCATCCTCACCGACCAACCCAATAACGCTGAGATCGACATGGCTTCGCCAAAGCGGTTGTACACTTGTTGCATCTCTTTTTTACTCTACATGTTATATATATTGTCCACTGAGCACACGCAATAACGTGAAATACGATTAGTTTCTCCAACTATATGACAAGTAGTGAGGTACCAGGCAACTTAGCTATCCGTGATGGACTCTCCTAAACGCCATCATTATTTATCTCTGCGTGTTTGAGCTGTGCATTTGTTGATGGGCCTGGGAGTTGAGCTAGTAGGGCAGTGGCCTTGGTCCAAAGTAGTAGAAGTAGCACAAAATCATTTTTTGAGTGTAGGCTTTTCCTTGCTCAAGCCTGCCTGCTAGAATCGCCAGTGCTTGAAAGGAAAAGTGAAGGAAAAACATAGGAATTGGAAAGTTAAATGGTAGGATTTGCCCCGGCTGTCGCACGCGCTAGTGCTATTCATGCATTTGCCTCAAAGGAATGGAGCAAAGTAAAACGGTAGGATTTGATCCTTTAGTGTCTCCTTGAAAGAAAAACCATAGGAATTTTAATATCCACTTGTCCTCCTGTTCAAATTCCTATTCATGTAGCACAAGACTAAGAGATAGTAGCATAATAGCATTATAACGTACATTTTCTTGTGGTTTGACTTAATCTCATTGATGTCTACTACACAACCTTCTTCTTGTAGATGTTGTTGGGCCTCCAAGTGCAGAGGTTTGTAGGACAGTAGCAAATTTCACTCAAGTGGATGACCTCAGGTTTGTCAATCCGTGGGAGGCGTAGGATGAAGATGGTCCCTCTCAAACAACCCTGCAACCAAATAACAAAGAGTCTCTTGTGTCCCCAACACACCCAATACAATGGTAAATTGTATAGGTGCACTAGTTCGGCGAAGAGATGGTGATACAAGTGCAATATGGATGGTATATATAGGTTTCTCTAATCTGAAAATATAGAAAGAGCAAGGTAGCAAGTGGTAAAAGTGAGCACAAACGATATTGCAATGCTAGGAAACAAGGCCTAAGGTTCATACTTTCACTAGTGCAAGTTCTCTCAACAATAATAACATAATTGGATCATATAACTATCCCTCAACATGCAACAAAGAGTCACTACAAAGTCACTAATAGCGGAGAACAAAGAGATTATTGTAGGGTACGAAACCACCTCAAAGTTATCCTTTCTGATCGATCTATTCAAGAGTCCGTAGTAAAATAACACGAAGCTATTCTTTCCGTTTGATCTATCATAGAGTTTGTACTAGAATAACACCTTAAGACACAAATCAACCAAAACCCTAATGTCACCTAGATACTCCAATGTCACCACAAGTATCCGTGGGTATGATTATACGATATGCATCACACAATCTCAGATTCATTTATTCAACCAACACAAAGAACTTCAAAGAGTGCCCTAAAGTTTCTACTGGAGAGTCAAAACGAAAACGTGTGGCAACCCCTATGCATAAGTTCACAAGGTCACTGAACCCACAAGTTGATCACCAAAACATACATCAAGTAGATCACGTGAATATCCCACTGTCACCACAGATAAGCACATGCAAGACATACATCAAGTGTTCTCAAATCCTTAAAGACTCAATCCAATAAGATAACTTCAAATGGAAAACTCAATCTATTACAAGAGAGTAGAGGGGGAGAAACATCATAAGATCCAACTATAATAGCAAACCTCGCGGTACATCAAGATCGTGCCGAATCAAGAACACGAGAGAGAGAGAGAGAGAGATCAAACACATAGCTACTGGTACATACCCTCGGCCCCGAGGGTGAACTACTCCCTCCTCGTCATGGAGATCGCCGGGATGATGAAGATGGCCACCGGTGCGGGATCCCCCCTCCGGTAGGGTGCCGGAACGGAGTCCCGATTGGTTTTTTTGGTGGCTACAGAGGCTTGCGGCGGCGAAACTCCCGATCTAGGTTATTTTCTAGAGGTTTATGTATTTATAGGAATTTTTGGCGTTGGTCTCACGCCAGGGGGTCTCCGAGTCGTCCACGAGATAAGGGGGCGTGCCCCCCACCCTCGTGGACGGCCCGGGACTCTTCCAGCCCAACTCTTTTACTCCGGGGGCTTCTTTTGGTCCATAAAAAATCATTAAAAATTGGCACGTCATTGGACTCCGTTTGGTATTCCTTTTCTGCGATACTCAAAAACAAGGAAAAAACAGAAACTGGCACTGGGCTCTAGGTTAATAGGTTAGTCCCAAAAATCATATAAAATAGCATATAAATGCATATGAAACATCCTAGATGGATAATATAATAGCATGCATGGAACAATCAAAAATTATATATACGTTGGAGACGTTTCACTCACCATGCTTCTTTGCATCCCGTGATCTTCCAATTCTTGTGAACCAAACACCCAGATTGGCAGAAATCCTATGTTTTTAAATTCTCTGTTTTGCACGTGCATTCCTATCCTATTACTGTGTATTTCCTATCCCTGCGTTGTTAGAATCCTCCAATTCAAATGAGCCCTTACAGAATTACTTCTCTTACAGATAGTTGTCAAAGAAAACCTTGTGTGGTTTGTCCCACTCCTGCTGCGCCGTCGTCCACCCCAGCTCAGGTGCTCCAATGACAGAAGGGTCTAGCACAGCAGGGATCCGGCCTCTAGACTGTCTTTCGCCGCCTCAGATCTTCTTCCCCGCCACTGGTAGCCATGACAACTGCATTACCATCATCAACCGAGCAAATGACCTCGAGGACTACACGGGTCCGCAAGAGAGGTCACACACTTTCGTGTCTGCTTATGTTATGTTATGCCATCTTTTTAAGAGCATGAGACTTGATTAATTGCTCTTTAACTGGCTTCTCCGGATCCTCTTCTGGCGGTAGGGTGAAATTTGCCTTCAGCTCAGTCCAAAGATCATCTTTCTACATATCATTGACATAAGACACCTCAGGGTCTTCCTTCTTAGGCTTATACCTTTGGTGGATGCTGATCGGGATCTTGTCCCTAACTAGAACCCCGCACTGAGCAGCAAATGCATCCTTTGTCCGGATGGGTTCAATCTGTTGGCCATCGCGCGCGATTGCTGTGATCTCAAACCTTTCATCCGAGCGCAACTTTCTCTTCGGGCCTCGTCTCTTTACCGCAGTTGTGCTCGATCCGGAGGGCTAGAAAAAAGAAGAAAGACGAGTGTTAATTAATATGTGTACATACCAAAACAATGAATGCATCAATTAGCTAGTCAGCACAGGCTTAACTAATATATTTACCTGGCCAGACTCTGTTCGGTCACCGGAGCCGTCACCACGGGCTCCTTCTTGCACCAGCATTGGGTCACCGGAGCCATCATAATCATGTCTTTCCTCCTCCACTCTTCGATCACCGTAGCCTGCTTCTTCACCCTGTTCTTCCAGACCATCATTGTCGTTAAGATACGACAAGATATCAGCTCCGGCTAAGATTATGTCCCCCAACACCTCTTCTGCTTGCTCGTCTCGTCCGTGCTCCATTGTTTCTGCAAATATTACAACATGGCAATTATTACACAAACATGACAGCAGGTGGTTAGTGCAAACGTAGACCTAGCTTATTCCGGGTTTGGGGTGGCCTCGGCAACGCTTCAAGGGTAGGGGCGCGACAGGAGGGGGTAGGAGACCGACATCGTTTTTTCTACGGTTTGGGTGTCCTCGAGAGTTTTGGTCGAGCGAGAGGGCCGGGGGGTGCTCCCGTGGTATAAGTTATCACGGTCGAGAGGGGGTATAAATATCGACCGTCCATCATGTCGAAGTTATCTGGGAGGGAGTTATATATATCGACAACGACGACATACATACATGGGAAAATAATGTTATCGGGGAGGGGGTATATCGACCCCCCCCACGTGTTGAAGTTATCGGGAGGGGGTTATATCGACAACGACAATGAACATACGTGGGAAAATAATATTATCGGGGACGGGGTATATCGACCCCCCCTCATGTTGAAGTTATCGGGAGAGGGGTATATCGACGACGACAGGCCCGATAAAACATAAGAAAACGAAGAAGAAACAAAAAGAGGAGAAGAAGAAAAGGAATAGAGGAGAAGATCGAAGAAAAAAAAGAAGAAAAAAAAGAGGAGAAGAAGAAAGGAATAGAGGAGAGAAGAAGAAAAAATAGAATTTTTTCTATTTTTTTCTTCTCTTCTATTCCTTTCTTCTTCTCCTCTTCTTTTTCTTCTTTTTTCCTCTTCTTATTTATTTCTCCTCTTCTTCCTTTCCTCTTCTTCTCCTTTCTTCCTCTTCTTATTTTCCTTTTTCCTCTCATTCATAAAAAAATGTTCAAATAGAAAATTTCGAAAAAAAGTAAAGGTTTTGCCTAATGCATTGTTCATATGAATATACAAACATTTGCATATTCTACAATAATTAATATCACCAAAAAAATCTATGAACAGAAAAAAAATCCTAACTTTTCTAAAAATCTATCTTTTGCATATATACATGAACATATACACAGAGAACATATATACATGAACATACATATATATACACAGAGAACATATATACATGAACATACATATATACATTTTTAAAAATGCAATAAAAAGACAGGGAGGAAGGGGGCAGTGCCGGCCCTGACCAAGGCGACGGCGGCACGTCGGGGCAGGGGCAGAGGCGATGGCGGCGTGGTCGGGGCAGCGGCGTCAGCGGCGAAGGGCGGGGCAGGGCGACGGCGACGACGGGGACGGGCCGGGGCGGCGCGCGTCGGGCCAGGGGCGCGGCTGACGGCGAGGGCGTGGGCAACGGCGACGGCGGCGACGGGCACGGGCGACGGGCGGCGTCGGGGCAGCCTGGCAGCGTCGGCGTCATCGGGGCAAACTGCAGATGAACTCTGAAAAATTTCCTAAGTGTTTGCTTATATAGCAAAGCCTTTAGTCCCAGTTCGTGGCACCAACCGGGACTAAAGGTATAGTCCCGGTTGGTGCCACCAACCAGGACCAAAGCCCTCTTTTCAGCAGCGCAAAGGGCGGGAAGCGGCGGCCTTTGGTCCCGGTTGGTGGCACCAACCGGGACTAAAGGGGGGGCATTGGTCCCGGTTGGTGCCACGAACCGGTACCAATGCACCCCTTTAGTCCTGGTTGGTGGCACCAACCGGGACCAAGGGCCTCTTGCTGCCCGCGTCACGGCCAAAAGTTTAGTCCCACCTCGCTAGTTGAGAGGGGCTCGGAGTGGTTTATAAGCCCCGCTGCGGCTACTGTCTCGAACTCCTCTCTATAGCAGGCTTCTGGGCCTAACTTTGGCGCGCTGGCCGTTGAGCCCTCTAGCCCTTCTGGGCCTGTATTTGCAAACCCGAGGGTTGGAGGGCCCAGCGGGCAGCGCCCCAACAATTTTTTTTGCTGTATTTAGTTTTTTTGTTTTCTTTTTTCCTTTATTTATTTTGTTTTCTTTCTACTTACAACCAAAAACTTATTTATTTTATTTTATTTTGTTTCTAATTACTTATTTATTTTACTTTATGATAATTCTTCTTGCTATTAAACTTTCTATCAAAAAAAGTTCTTTATGAAAATTCTTTTTGCTGTATTTAGTTTTTTTGTTTTCTTTTTTGCTTTATTTATTTTGTTTTGTTTCTACTTACAACAAAAAACTTATTTATTTTATTTTATTTTGTTTCTAATTACTTATTTATTTTACTTTATGATAATTCTTTTTGCTATTAAAGTTTCTATCAAAAAAAGTTCTTTATGAAAATTCTTTTTGCTTTTAATGATTTTGAATAGAAAATACTTCGATAATTTTAGTTGCATCAATTTAATATGATTTTATTTGAATAATACTAGAGGTTTCTTATAATGTTTTGAACAGAAAATACTTTGTTAATTTTAGTTTCATAAATTTTATTAAAGTTTATTTTATTTTGTCGGAACACAAGAAGTCCGGAGTTGTAATAAGTTATTAAAAATAAAAAAGAGGCGCAATGCTCGTTGATTTGCTTCAAGCCTTTCGGAATAGTGTAGACTGCACTGCACATAGCTCCATGCAGTCTACCTTATTCCTCAAGGCTTGAAGCTAAGCAACGTGAGCATTGCGCCTCTTCTTCATCGTCTCTGCACTCAGGGCTTATAAACCGCTCCTAGTGCCTCTCAGCTAGCGAGGTGGGACTAAAAAACTGCTTAGTAAGAAACTCTAGTACCGGTTCCTGCCATGAACCGGTACTAAAGGTGCTCGTGGGGCCACAGCCTCATTAGTACCGGTTCGTGGCACCAACCGGGACCAAAGGGTGGAATTGGTCCCGGTTCGTGCCACCAACCGGGACCAATGGCCTTGCACAGCGGCGTGGTGGTGGGAGTTTAGTCCCACCTTGCTAGCTGAGAAAGAGCCGCACCTGTTTATAAGGTGCGGTGCGCCTGAGCTGTCGAGCTCCTCTCTAAAGCAGGCTTACGGGCCTAACCTCTCTGTACATGCCTGTGGGCCTACTGGGCCTTCTGCGGGCCTGAATCCTGGCCCATGGATGGGTTTCTAATCGTATTCAGGCCATGGTGGCCCAGTAGGTGGCATAATTTTTAATTTTTGGCCTGTTATTTTTCATGCATTTACTAATTATTTTGAGCTATAAGACCCTAAAATTGAAAAGCATTTCAAATGAACTCTGAAAAGGTTGAAAGTTGGCATGGTATCATCATTTCATCCACATAGCATGTGCAAGAAAGTTGAGAGGGTTACGGCAAAAACTAGATGCACTTCGTGTACAAAACGGAAAATGGTATCATACTCGTCTGTTACAAAGTTGGCATGGTATCATCATAATAGTTGCGGGAGAAAGTTTTCACTTTTTCTTTGCTTGTGTCATTTGCTTATTGCGCCGTAACCATGGATAATCTTCATCGTTTATCAGGATGCTTGGGTCAGCCTTGACTTTGAAGGGAGGAATTTCATGAAACTTTTCATAATATTCAGACATGTCTGTCTTGCCCTCCACTCCCACAATGTCCCTTTTTCCTGAAAGAACTATGTGGCGCTTTGGCTCATCGTATGAGGTATTCGCTTCCTTATCTTTTCTTTTTCTCGGTCTGGTAGACATGTCCTTCACATAGATAACCTGTGCCACATCATTGGCTAGGACGAACGGTTCGTCAGTGTACCCAAGATTGTTTAGATCCACTGTCGTCATTCCGTACTGTGGGTCTACCTGTACCCCGCCTCCTGACAGATTGACCCATTTGCACTTAAACAAAGGGACCTTAAAATCATGTCCGTAGTCAAGTTCCCATATGTCCATTATGTAACCATAATATGTGTCCTTTCCCCTCTCGGTTGCTGCATCAAAGCGGACACCGCTGTTTTGGTTGGTGCTCTTTTGATCTTGGGCGATCGTGTAAAATGTATTCCCATTTATCTCGTATCCTTTGTAAGTCAATACAGTCGAAGATGGTCCCCTGGACAACGAGTACAACTCATCACAAATAGTGGTGTCACCTCTGAGACGTGTTTCCAACCAACTGCTGAAAGTCCTGATGTGTTCACATGTAATCCAGTCGTCACACTGCTCCAGGTGTTTGGAGCGCAGACTGTTCTTGTGTTCATCGACATACGGGGTCACCAAGGTAGAGTTCTGTAGAACTGTGTAGTGTGCTTGAGACCAAGAATATCCGTCCCTGCATATTATTGAGTCCCCTCCAAGCGTGCCTTTTCCAGTCAATCTCCCCTCATACCGCGATTTAGGGAGACCTATTTTCTTAAGGCCAGGAATGAAGTCAACACAAAACCCAATGACATCCTCTGTATGATGGCCCATGGAGATGCTTCCTTCTGGCCTAGCGCGGTTACATACATATTTCTTTAGGACTCCCATGAACCTCTCAAAGGGGAACATATTGTGTAGAAATACGGGCCCCAGAATGACAATCTCGTCGACTAGATGAACTAGGACGTGCGTCATGATATTGAAGAAGGATGGTGGGAACACCAGCTCGAAACTGACAAGACATTGCGCCACATCACTCCTTAGCCTTGGTATGATTTCTGGATCGATCACCTTCTGAGAGATTGCATTGAGGAATGCACATAGCTTCACAATGGCTAATCGGACGTTTTTCGGTAGAAGCCCCCTCAATGCAACCGGAAGCAGTTGCGTCATAATCACGTGGCAGTCATGAGACTTTAGGTTCTGGAACTTTTTCTCTGGCATATTTATTATTCCCTTTAATTATATTCGACGAGAAGCCAGTCGGGACCTTCATACTGAGCAGGCATTCAAAGAAGATTTCTTTCTCTTCTTTCGTAAGAGCGTAGCTGGCAGGACCTTCATACTGCTTCGGAGGCATGCCGTCTTTTTCGTGCAAACGTTGCAGGTCCTCCCGTGCCTCAGGTGTATGTTTTGTCTTCCCATACACGCCCAAGAAGCCTAGCAGGTTCACGCAAAGGTTCTTCGTCACGTGCATCACGTCGATTGAAGAGCGGACCTCTAGCTCTTTCCAGTAGGGTAGGTCCCAAAATATAGATTTCTTCTTCCACATGGGTGCGTGTCCCTCAGCGTCATTCGGAACAGCTAGTCCGCCAGGACCCTTTCCAAAGATTACGTGTAAATCATTGACCATAGCAAGTACGTGATCACCGGTACGCATGGCGGGCTTCTTCCGGTGATCTGCCTCGCCTTTGAAATGCTTGCCTTTCTTTCGACATTGATGGTTGGTCGGAAGAAATCGACGATGGCCCAGGTACACATTCTTCCTCCATTTGTCCAGGTATATACTTTCAGTGTCATCTAAACAGTGCGTGCATGCGTGGTATCCCTTGTTTGTCTGTCCTGAAAGGTTACTGAGAGCGGGCCAATCGTTGATGGTTACAAAATGCAACGCGTGCAGGTTAAATCCCTCCTGTTTGTGCTCATCCCACGTACGTACACCGTTTCCATTCCACAGCTGTAAAAGTTCTTCAACTAATGGCATTAGGTACACATCAATGTTGTTGCGGGGTTGCTTAGGGCCTTGGATGAGAACTGGCATCATAATGAACTTCCGCTTCATGCACATCCAAGGAGGAAGGTTATACATACATAGAGTCACAGGCCAGGTGCTGTGATTGCTGCTCTGCTCCCCGAAAGGATTAATGCCATCCGCGCTTAAACCAAACCATACGTTCCTTGGGTCAGCTGCAAACTCAGCCAAGTACTTTCTCTCGATTTTTCTCCACTGCGACCCGTCAGCGGGTGCTCTCAACTTCCCGTCTTTCTTACGGTCCACACTGTGCCATCGCATCAACTTGGCATGCTCTTCGTTTCTGAACGGACGTTTCAACCGTGGTATTATAGGAGCATACCACATCACCTTCGCAGGAACCCTCTTCCTGGGGGGCTGGCCGTCAACATCACCAGGGTCATCTCGTCTGATCTTATACCGCAATGCACCGCATACCGGGCATGCGTTCAGATCCTTGTACGCACCGCGGTAGAGGATGCAGTCATTAGGGCATGCATGTATCTTCTGCACCTCCAATCCTAGAGGGCATACGACCTTCTTTGCTGCGTATGTACTGTTGGGCAATTCGTTATCCTTTAGAAGCTTCTTCTTCAATATTTTCAATAGCTTCTCAAATCCTTTGTCAGGCACAGCATTCTCTGCCTTCCACTGCAGCAATTCCAGTACGGTACCGAGCTTTGTGTTGCCATCTTCGCAATTGGGGTACAACCCTTTTTTGTGATCCTCAAACATGCGATCGAACTTCAGCTTCTCCTTTTGACTTTCCATTGCGTCCTTGCATCGACAATGACCCGGCGGAGATCATCATCATCGGGCACTAGTTCCTCTTGATCTTCAGCAGCTTCCCCCTTTGCAGCATCATTGGGCACATCGTCTGGTTCCTCTTGATCTTCAGCAGCTTCCCCCGTTGCAGCATCACCGTATTCAGGGGGCACATAGTTGTCATCGTCCTCTTCTTCTTCGCCGTCTTCCATCATAACCCCTATTTCTCCATGCCTCATCCAAACATTATAGTGTGGCATGAAACCCTTGTAAAGCAGGTGGGTGTGAAGGATTTTTCGGTCAGAGTAAGACTTCGTATTCCCACATATAGGGCATGCACAACACATAAAACCATTCTGCTTGTTTGCCTCAGCCACTTCGAGAAAATCATGGACGCCCTTAATGTACTCGGAGGTGTGTCTGTCACCGTACATCCATTGTCGGTTCATCTGCGTGCATTATATATAATTAAGTGTGTCAAAAACCATTACAGAACATCATGAATAGATAATTAAGTGACCAAATTAACAGAAGTTCATCATCACATTAAAACCAAAGTACATACATAGTTCTCATCTAACAACATATATATAGCTCTCCAGAGCATCTAATTAATTAAACCATACATTGAAACTATGTAAAACATTTCAATGTGAAAACAAATGCGATCATAATCGCAACCAAGGTAACAATTGATCCAACGGCATAATGATACCAAGCCTCGGTATGAATGGCATATTTTCTAATCTTTCTAATCTTCAAGCGCATTGCATCCATCTTGATCTTGTGATCATCGACGACATCCGCAACATGCAACTCCAATATCATCTTCTCCTCCTTAATTTTTTTATTTTTTCCTTCAAGTAATTGTTTTCTTCTTCAACTAAATTTAACCTCTCGACAATAGGGTCGGTTAGAATTTCCGGTTCAACCACCTCCTAGATAAATAAAATCTATGTCACGTTGGTCGGTATATTTGTCATAAACAATAAATGAACCAAATAGTTATAAAAAGATAATATATACCACATCCGAATCATAGACAGGACGAGGGCCGACGGGGGCGGATACCAAAACCATCGCACTATGTAATAAGAAGGAATAATAAAAGTAACAAAATTAGACAAGTAACTATCTAAAGTAAGAATTTTTTTCCTTTCAGAAAGAAGATAAGAACAAGAGGCTCACCACGGTGGTGCTGGCGACGAGATCGGCGCGGGCGATCGACGGCGGTGAAGACGGGGACGGGACGTGACGGACCGCTAAACTTAGACAAATCTCGGGGAAAATGGAGCTCGGAGGTCGAGTTTCGAGAGGAGAAAGATTAACTAGTGTGGCTCGGACATTTCATCGAACACCTCATGTGCATAGGAGGTGAGCTAGAGCACCCTAATGCCCTCCCCTCGCCGGCCAGAAAAAACAGAGCACTGTGGAGTGCTCTACTGTGGCGATGGGGTATATATAGGGAACTATTTGGTCCCGGTTCGTGGCACCAACCGGGACTAAAGGCCTTTGGTCCCGGTTGGTGCCACGAACCGGGACCAATGCCCCCTTTCGTCCCGGTTGGTGGCACCAACCGGGACCAAAGGCCTTGTGCTACCCCGCGTCAAAAGTTTAGTCCCACCTCGCTAGTTGAGAGGGCTCGAGAGTGGTTTATAAGCGCTGCTGCGCCCACCCTCTCGAGCTCCTCTCAACTGCAGGCTTTCGGGCCTAACCGTTCTCTTTGCCTGTGGGGCCTACTGGGCCTTCTGCGGGCCTGAATCCTGGCCCACGGATGGGTTTCAAGTCGTATTCAGGCCGTGGTGGCCCAGTAGGTGGCATAATTTTTTTTCTTTGTTTTTTGTTTTCTCTTTTGCTTTATTTGTTTTGTTTTGTTTCTACTTACAACAAAAAACTTATTTATTTTATTTCTAATTACTTATGTATTTTACTTTAATTATTTTATTTTTATTTATTTTACTGCTGCTATTTTTATTTATTTTACTGCTGCTATTTTTATTTAATTTATTAAGGTTTATTTATTTTAGTTACTATAGTTTATTTTATTTTATTTTATTAAGGTTTATTTATTTTTATTTACTATAAAAATGAACATAGATGCGCCTATAGAGAAAATTCAACCTAAATTCATAATAAATTTCTATGAAATTCAAAGAAATTTACTGTGAATTTAGGTCAAATTCCCTGTATAAGGGCATCTATTTTCACTTTGAGAGGAGCTCAACAAGGCAGAGACGGACGGGATTATAAACTGGTGTGAGCGCCCTTTGGTTGGCGAGGTGGGACTAAACACTTGCCGCAACTAGGACCAGCCCTTTAGTCCCGGTTTGTGGTATGAACCGGGACTAAAGGGTGGTGGGCCAGGAGCGTGGCCCATTGGTCCCGGTTTGTCCCACCAACCTGGACCAAAGGGTCCGGACGAACTGTGACACCCAAAATTTTTTTTTGGTTTTTATCAAATTCTTTATTTGATTTGAAGGAGGTTATTTAAATTTTTTTTAAGGGACTCTCCTTCTCAAAAATTTTCTTTTATGACAAGTATTTTCGTTTGGGTTCATCCCAAGACTTGATCTTTGGTCTTGGAGGTTTTTCATCTTGTGATTGACTCAACACAAGTGTTTTTCCTTGGGAAAGTGTTTGAAAAACCTTTTCTTTTATAAATAGCCCTATGGCATATGGAGTGATCCTTTCCCTTTCAAAATTTCCTCTTGCCATGACCTAAGTGGAAATCCCCCTCCCAAAAGCCATCTCCCCTCTTTGTGTCAAGTCAAACTTCCATTCCAGCAAGTTAGACTTCCCCATGATTTTTATCTCCATTTAATTCTAATCAAAAACCTTTTCTGTCCTCTATTGTGACCCTTGGAGATTTACAAAGGAACCACTAGTTCTCCTTTGAGTTTTGCCTCCAAACAAATTTCCCTGGCTAGTCCTTAGAACCCTCAACCAAGATCCAGGAAGATCCACTGGTCTCCAGTTCAAAATTTTCAAAAAATGCTTGCTGCAAGTTTGGGCCATATTTGCAAAATTTGGTGAAATTCATTTGTTTCCTTCTCCTAAAAATCTGAGAAAATTCAGGCAGCCTCTAGGTGCATCAAGAGGTCACCTCACCAAGTCCCAGCTCCAGAAAATTTTTCCTCGTGCCCAAATCATATCGTCGAACACCTGGCATGCACTGTACCTGTCGAAGTTCAGAGTTTCAGAGAAACAGTTTCAGAGCCAGTGTCGTTTTCTTCAGAACACCATGTCGATCTTGCCAGTAGATGTAGTGGCACCTTCCGCCCTGTTCCTCCTTCTTATCCCCGCGCCGCACGGTCGCCTGGACGCTTGCGGGCATCGGCGGCGGGCTGGCCGAGGTACATCGCCCCATGCGCGGCGGCAGCAGCACCCGCTGCGGCTACCAGAGAGGCGCAGCATGGGACGGCGCCGTCCAGCACCGCCCAAGCCACCAGAGACCACCGTGTGGCCGTCCCCTCCTCTGTACACGCTGCAGAGCCGTCGTCGTGAACTGGGAGGCACGCAGCGCGCTCCCTGCCGCCGTCGTGCCCGTACGGCCGTTCTGTCGAGGACCGAAGCATTACCCCAACCCGACCGAGGTTTTAGCGGAGAAACGGTGCCGGTGGACCACCACGGTGATGCCCAACCGCCTAAACCTCCTGCCCAACCTCTGCCTCGCCGTAATTGCTCGCCGGCTTTATCCCGTTCACGGTCACCTCCTCGGATCGCCTATAAAAGGAGGTCCCGAGCTCGAACTCGAACACGCACCATCCCTACACCCCACAAGAACCACGCCAAGCCACTGGGAAGGCCTCGAGGAAGTCTTCTTCCCCAACTCCGGCCGCCTCAACCCGCTTCGGTATCCGGCAAGATTCGCTCCCGTCCGTGCACCCCTGCCTCTCAACTCATGCCAGCAGCATCCTAGTGAATCCACCTCTCTAGCCCGCGCACCAATTTGGAGTTTGCAGCACCCACCGAAGACTTCCACCCCCGCCCGAACCACCGTCCGCCGGAGAGAAGGTCGCCGTCGACGTGGTGCTCGCCGACGGTCAAGTCCACCACCCACCGACGCGGAAGGACACCCTGAACCCGTAGGTACCCTCCGATCACCCTACCTCACCGTGGATCAACCCCGGCGAGCACCGCAGCCTTCGGGCGCCGGCGAGCTCTGTTGGAGTTTGGACCTGACGGGTGGGACCCCCCGTCAGCCTCTCTTTCTTTTCCTTCGAACCGTTTTCTGAAGGCGCCTTCGGGCTAAGTGTGTTTTCCTACTGGGCTGGCGTATTTCGTACCGAAGCGTTTTCTGCTTTTTCAAACAAGCCCCTGGATCTTTTCTGTTTCATCATAGATTAGTCCTTGGACTAAAACCCTTATATCTTTTAAACAAAAGATGATTTTTGATTGATTCTTTTTTTGTCAGCCTTATATTTTTGTCTAGTTATTTATATTATTTATTTGAAAAAAATTGGAATAAATTTTATACACACAACGGTATTCACGTTAGTATACGGTTTCTTTATACCGTAGATTCCGGAGGAGGTGACGGAGCCGCGAACTTCGCCGAGCTAGACTCCGACTTCTCCGAACCAGGCAAGCATGTTTGAAACTTTGATATGATGGGTGTTTTGCATGTTTGCTTGAATAGTTTGTGCATGACATATGGGCATCGGTGAGTGTTACGTTGCATGCAAGGCAACTAACCGTGTGCTTTGAAGTTGTTGTGATCTTTTGATGGGAGATGACCTGATCATGTGGTGACATGAGAGGTAGTAAGATGGTATTGTTGTAGCATGCCAGTCTTATATGAACCGTTAAACTCCGATGTTAACGTGGACCGAGCCACGTTACCGTTCGTCCCCTTTTCGTACTGCCACACGTTTTCTGCAAAGAATACGGTTTAGTAAGTTGCAAACCTCTTTCCTTGTACACACCAAATAGAGGGGCCGGGATGAGGGTTCCATGGCCCTGGATTAAAGCCAGTCATCCGGTCAGGGGGCATGGGTGTTTCCGGTTGGGACCGAGAGGGGGGCACCACTTAGAGCGCGCGATATAAATTTGATCCCATGCTACGCGAGGTTGTAGCCTCCCCGTCTCAAGGTTTTTCTTGAACGTTGCTTAGGGTGATTCCTGGCAACGGAATGTGGAATGGGTGTGTACTGGTTAGATGTGTTTCTCCTAAAATACCGTAAACGGAACTAGTCCCTTGTGACTACTGAAATCCGTTGGCTGTGGTTAAGAGTACAAACCCTGCAGAGTCAAAACCTTCTGAGTCATCGTGTCCATGGTCAAGGACCTGGGTCAATGTATCCAAACAGTATCCATATCATTCTCAGTGTCAGTCCCTGTGTTAGTCTCCGTGGAAATCCCCGGTGAACAATCTTGAGTGGTAAACCCGGTTGAATGTTATTACTGTGGATGGACTAACCATTTTATTATTTCGTACCTGAGTATTTCCTTGAAATGATTTAACTCCATGAGCTACTGGAATATCGAGTACGAAATATAAGCCCTTTATGTGATGTCGCTCAGACGTCCGACTGTGGCATTCTTGTTATTTACTTTTGATATAAGCCCTTTATGTGATGTCGCTCAGATGTCCGACTGTGGCATTCTTGTTATTTACTTTTGATATAAGCCCTTTATGTGACGTTGCTCAGACGTCCGACTGTGGCACTCTTGTTATTTACTTTGATATAAGCCCTTGATATGATGTCGCTCAGACGTCCGACTGTGGCACCCTTGTTATTTACTTTTGAAATATAAGCCCTTTATGTGATGTCGCTCAGACGTCCGACTGTGGCACTCTTGTTATTTACTTTTGATATAAGCCCTTTATGTGATGTCGCTCAGACGTCCGACTGTGGCATTCTTGTTATTTACTTTTGATATAAGCCCTTTACGTGATGTCGCTCAGACGTCCGACTGTGGCACGCACTGTCGTTTATATTTCATTATAAGCCCTTTATGTGGTGTCGCCCTGACGCCCGACTGCGGCATTGCTAATTTATTTGTACCCTTTCGAGGAGTCACTTCAGACACTCGATTGGCCTCCAGTATTACATTGGGATTTCGGGAGGACTACCGCCCGACTTCCTTTTTTCCCATGCATTGCTAATTTTATTATTTGAGTGCGCATTATTAATCTATTCATATGCATCACGTTTGCATTTGTTATATCTTATGTCCAAACTGTCTTGCGAGTACTTTCATAGTACTCACCTGGCTTGTTGATTTGGCCAGATGTTGACGAAGGCGATCTCATGGATGATGAGTTTGATAGCGAGTCCGACGCCTAGAGGAGTCCCAGTAAGTCCCGTGCGATCCAGGATTTGGTCACTTGTATTATGTACGCTTCCGCCACCCAAATAAAAGTCCTCGAGCCTCACTCCGATGCTCGATGAGCTGTAAGATTTAGGAGTCATGTCACCCACTTCGCTGTGACATATCCACCACCACTTTTATCACGAGTCAGTAGTTATGCCACCACACCCATTGTGTCATGTCCGCCCTTATGTATAATATCGGCGTGCTTGTAATAAATTGTTGAGCAGCCTCCGCTCAACCGTGTATTATATTTAGTACTCCTGGATATTTCTGTATCAAGAATCTGTCTACCAGTAAGAAGTATTCTTCTCTACTGGTTCGTTAAAGGGATCGGTTTCTCAATAAATGTTTTATTGGAAAACCGGTCATGACAAACTTGGTATCAGAGCCAGGCTGACTGTAGGAAGCCACTAGGTGCGATCGCTAATCGGTTATTAGCGTTTTTAGTGCTTTTTCAGCATTTTGCAAATGTAGCTATTTTCTGTTGGTCATCATAAATTTATGATTTGACTATTCAGAATTTTTGCCTACTTTTGCAGATGGCTGGCAACGACTGCGAGTCGCGGGTGTTCACCAATGTGCCTGAGGTGTTTGTCAAGCTTCTCGTCTCCATCACCAAGCTCACGATCGGGCCGTCGACTCCTCCAGAGTTCACACTTTACCAGCACAAGCTCAGTGACGACGTGTCTATGCACCAGGCCGTGGTGCAATTCAAGGGAGGACGTTTTGCGTCTCGCCACTTCTGTTTTGTGGGAAGGGCCATGCCTACGGAGAGGCATGCCATGCATATGGCCGCCCGTGACGCGATTGCTCGTCTTCGGGATGTTCTTCCTACGATGAAGACTCGTCGCTACCGCTACCTCCCATGCCATGTGCCATATACTTGTCACTATGCATTCGCCTGCCATAGGGGAGAGAGAGATGAGGCTATCGAGATGCTTGTTGAGTATCTCAAAGCTCTGGAGGCAGCTTTCGACAACCTCATGGATGACCTTGTGGCTGCCCGTATGGACTCAGTTCAGGGCTGTTCTGCCAACAGGAGGGAGCTTCTCCACATGGCACCGCCACTGACTTTCGTCTCGTCCTCAGCATCCTATGCACCTACCATTTTAGCCACCGCTCGCCGTCTGCCTACCACTGAGGAGTTCGACCAAGTCATTGCTCCTACTCCAAGTAGAGATGCACCGCCTTTCGCACCCGCACCAACTCCTCAACGCAGTGCTACGCGCCTGGAGCCTATTAGGGAGGAGGAGGAGGTTGATTCTCCTGCACCACTGGGTCTCACCCTCGGCAGACAGAAGGAAGTTTTCACCATCTCCGACTGAGTGCGCCTAGCAGCCGTGCGTTGTACACGCTTGTATGATATGTTTATATGTACATAGGTTTGGTGAGTAGTAGCTTGTGTGCGCATCATGTAGGAACTCGGAGAAGTGCACTAGCCTAAATAACATGTCAGGAGTGTGTACGCACATCCTGAGTGATGTATTGTATATTTACGACTCGCGTGTAAGATATGTACTGAGCAGTCCTTCTCCGTGCGCAATCAAGTATTTTTCTTGAAAAATCTTGAGGTCTTTTAAATTTTTTCCTTTGCAAAAATTTTCCTTGTGCCACACAGTTCTTCTCATGAGTTTTGGAAAAAAATACCCCAGAGTGGAAAATGCCTCATCCCTGGACTCGTTCCATGCCAAATCCACCGGAAGAAGTTTATGGAACCCAGACAAGCAACAACTTCACACAGGGGCAGTCTAGTCAGCAAGGCAGCGAGGCAGCATTTTCTCAAGTATGCCGCCTTTTCGAACAAAGCCAGCAGCAGCACCAAGAAATGATGAATCACGTTATCAATATGGGAAATCACCGTGAGCCAGACCAACCGCATTACAAGTTGTCTGAACTACAGAAGACACGTCCTCCAACGTTCGCTCACACTGATAGGCCGCTTGAGGCCGATGATTGGCTTCGAGACATTGCAAGGAAGTTGATTATTGCGCAATGTTCAGATCGTGAGAAGGTGCTTTATGCACCTCACTACCTCACTGGAGCAGCTGCAGCATGGTGGGAAAATTTTCTACACATGCACCCCAATGAACATAACATCACATGGGAAGAGTTTAAGGAAGGTTTTCGTGGGGCGCACATCCCCAGGAGCATTATAAAGATCAAGAAAAGGGAGTTTGACGACCTCAAGCAGAGAGGCATGACAGTGACTGAGTACAATAGTCAGTTTACTCAACTATCTCGTTATGCCTACGATGAGCATATGACTGAGAATAAAAAGATGGAAAAAAATTTGGACGGCCTGGCGCCAGCACTTAAATGCCAACTGGTCGTACACACCTTTCCAGATTTCAAAACACTGGTTGACAAGGCTATTACATTGGAGAATGAGGGCCGCAGCCTGGAGGATATTTGCAAGCGGAAAAGGGACAAGATGACTCATGCTCGCAACAACCGGAGCAAGACTGATGTTCAGAGGAATGAAGCGAGAAATTCCACGGCCAGTGCTCTAAGGCCAACCAAACACTTCCATTCAAGGGACAAGGACTTTACGTACCACCCAGGTGTTACTTGTTATGCTTGTGGAGAGGAAGGGCACTATGCCAAACAGTGCCCAAAACCAAGGAACTCGGCCCCCAAGCCGAACAATGTGGAAATAATCCAGCCCCCAGGCGTAACAACTTCAACCCCAACAACAATCACAAGAAGGGTCACCTGAACCATGTGACCAAGGAGGAAGCACAGAATGCCCCAGACATCATACTTGGTACGTTCCCTGTCAACACAATACCTGCCACGGTTTTGTTTGATTCTGGAGCTTCTCACTCGTTCATTTCGAAGAGTTTTGTTTTGCAACATGGTTTTCCGATACTTCCTTTGAAAAAGTCCATGATCATCAAGTCCCCCGGGAATAAGCAGATCACTCAGAGTTACTGCTAAGATGTGATTATTGAGTTTGAAAGACTAAAGTTTCAGGCGAATCTCATCGTGTTGGAAAATAAAGGACTGGATGTTATCCTAGGAATGGACTGGTTAACCACCAACAAGGGATTTATCGACTGCATCAATCGGACTGTAATCCTCACTCACCATCACGGCAAGACAATAAAAGTTGCGGCTCAAGAAAGACCAAGGCCACGGCAACCAAATTTAAACAAGGTGGACATTTCAGAATTAAGGAAAGTTCCAGTGGTGTGTGAGTTTCCTGACGTATTCCCCGAAGAACTACCAGGCATGCCACCAGACCGAGAAATAGAGTTCAGCATTGAACTAGCACCTGGCACCACCCCCATTTACAAGAAACCTTATAGAATGGCACCCTCCGAGTTGGTAGAATTAAAGAAGCAAATAAAAGAATTACTGGACAAAGGATTTATATGAGCCAGCTCCTCACCTTGGGGTTCACCAGTATTATTTGCCAAGAAAAAGGATGGGACACTGAGGTTGTGTATAGACTATCGGGCACTCAACATGGTCACCATCAAAAACAAATATCCGATGCCACAGATAAATGATCTATTTGACCAGCTCGCACAAGCCAAGGTGTTCTCAAAAATTGATTTAAGATCGGGGTATCATCAATTAAAGGTACGGACAGAAGATATCCCTAAGATAGCATTCACCTCCAGATACGGATTATACGAGTTCACAGTAATGCCGTTTGGACTGACGAACGCCCCCGCATATTTCGTCCACCTCATGAACAAAGTGTGTATGAAATTTATGGACAAATTTGTTGTGGTGTTCATTGATGATATTCTGGTATACTCAAAAACACCGGAAGAACATGCTGAACATCTCAGAATTGTACTGGGAGAATTAAGGAAACATCAATTATACGCCAAATTTAGCAAATGTGAATTTTGGCTAAGACAGGTTGGCTTTCTAGGCCATGTACTGACCCAAGAGGGCGTGGCCGTAGACCCAGAAAAGGTCAAGGCCGTTCTTGGCTGGAAAACACCAGCCAACGTAACAGATGTATGAAGTTTCCTAGGAATGGCTGGATATTACCGAAGGTTTATTGAAGGATTCTCCACCGTGGCAAAACCAATGACACAGTTATTCAAGAAAGATAAGAAATTTGTATGGACTGAAGTGTGCGAGAAAAGCTTCCAAGAACTCAAGAGGAAATTAACAACAGCACCGGTTTTGGTTGTGCCGGACATACACAAAAGTTTTGAAGTGTATTGTGACGCATCCCGGAAGGGCCTCGGGTGCGTATTGATGCAAGATGGCAAAGTTGTCGCATATGCTTCCAGGCAACTACGGAAGCATGAAGAAAATTATCCTACTCATGACTTGGAGCTAGCAGCAGTCATCCATGCACTCAAAGAGTGGAGACACTTTTTGCTGGGAAATCGTTGTGAAATATATACGGATCATAAAAGCCTTAAATATATTTTCACGCAACCAGAGCTCAATTTACGACAACGACGCTGGTTGGAATTAGTCAAGGACTATGATGTCGGCATTCACTACCATCCAGGGAAAGCAAATGTAGTGGCAGACGCTCTTAGTCGGAACCCCAGCTCGGGCAATGACAGTCTACAGAACTTGAGGCCTGAAATTCAGCAGGAGTTCGCCAAACTCAACATGGTGATAGTCGCGGAGGGCAACGTATCAAATCTGGAGATACAGCCCACCCTAATGGAACAAATTAAGAAGGCTCAGCATGGACATCCCAGCATCGAAGGTATAAAGAGAAAAATGAGCCTTGGCAAGGCTTCAGAGTTCGTCATAGACAATGAGGGAGTATTATGGTACGGGGACAGACTTTGCGTACCAAACATTGAGGACCTCAAACAGCAAATCCTAACCGAAAGCCACACCGCCCCATATTCAATCCACCCCGGAGGAACCAAAATGTACAAAGACATTCAGGAAAGATTTTGGTGGCACGGTATGAAGAGGGATATAGACACATTCATTGCATGTTGTGATTCGTGTCAGCGCATTAAAGCCGAGCACTAAAAACCAGCAGGGCTACTACAGCCAAACAGGATACCTGAGTGGAAATGGGACGAAATTGGAATGGATTTTATCGTCGGACTACCTCGATCACAACGCGGAAATGATGCCATATGGGTCATCACAGATAGGCTAACCAAGTTTGTCTGCATGGAGTCCCAAAGACCATAATATTCGACCGGGGCACTCAATTTGTCTCTAAATTTTGGGATCACTTACAACAAGCTCTGGGCACTCAACTAGCATTCAGTACAGCGTACCATCCCCAGACTGATGGACAAACTGAACACGTGAACCAAATCCTAGAAGACATGCTGAGAGCCTGTGTTCTCACCTATGGAACCAGTTGGGAGGAAAGCTTGCCATATGCCGAGTTCGCATACAACAACAGTTACCAAACTAGCCTACAAATGGCACCTTTTGAAGCATTGTACGGACGGAGATGTCGTACCCCATTAAACTGGTCAGAAACAGGTGACAGTCGTATCTTCGGCCCAGGCATGCTCAAGGAAGCCGAGGAGAAGTTAAACAAATCAGGAACCGACTCAAGACAGCTCAAAGCCGACAAAAGAGCTATTACGATCGAAAACATCGTGAGGTCAGCTTTGAACCCGGTGAATATGTATACCTATGAGTGTCTCCTATGAGGGGCCTGCAACGGTTCAAAATTAAAGGGAAGCTAGCCCCAAGATTTATTGGACCCTTCTGTATAGTTGCACGAAGAGGCACAGTAGCCTACCAGCTAGACCTATCCAAAGAGCTGTCAGTGTCCATGACGTGTTCCACGTCTCACAGTTGAGGAGATGTGTGAGCAACCCGGAAGCATGTATCTCATGAGAGCATTGACGTGCAACCAGACCTCACCTACAGAGAGCGACCAATAAAAATATTGGAAGAGTCTGAAAGGAGGACCCGTCAGAAAACAATTAAATTTTTCAAGGTTTAGTGGAGCAATCACACCGAGGATGAAGCAACATGGGAAAGAGAGGATTTTCTTCAGGCAGAGTACCCACATCTATTTAAGGATCAGCTGAAATCTCGGGGACGAGATTTTTCCTAAGGGGGTAGGTGTTGTGACACCCAAAAATTTTGTTTGGTTTTATCAAATTCTTTATTTGATTTGAAGGAGGTTATTTAAATTTTTTTAAGGGACTCTCCTTCTCAAAAAAATTCCTTTTATGACAAGTATTTTTGTTTGGGTTCATCCCAAGACTTGATCTTTGGTCTTGGAGGTTTTTCATCTTGTGATTGACTCAACACAAGTGTTTTTCCTTGGGAAAGTGTTTGAAAAACCTTTTCTTTTATAAATAGCCCTATGGCATATGGAGTGATCCTTTCCCTTTCAAAATTTCCTCTTGCCATGACCTAAGTGGAAATCCCCCTCCCAAAAGCCATCTCCCCTCTTTGTGTCAAGTCAAACTTCCATTCCAGCAAGTTAGACTTCCCCATGATTTTTATCTCCATTTAATTCTAATCAAAAACCTTTTCTGTCCTCTATTGTGACCCTTGGAGATTTACAAAGGAACCACTAGTTCTCCTTTGAGTTTTGCCTCCAAACAAATTTCCCTGGCTAGTCCTTAGAACCCTCAACCAAGATCCAGGAAGATCCACTGGTCTCCAGTTCAAAATTTTCAAAATATCCTTGCTGCAAGTTTGGGCCATATTTGCAAAATTTGGTGAAATTCATTTGTTTCCTTCTCCTAAAAATCTGAGAAAATTCAGGCAGCCTCTAGGTGCATCAAGAGGTCACCTCACCAAGTCCCAGCTCCAGAAAAATTTTCCTCGTGCCCAAATCATATCGTTGAACACCTGGCATGCACTGTACCTGTCGAAGTTTAGAGTTTCAGAGAAACAGTTTCAGAGCCAGTGTCGTTTTCTTCAGAACACCATGTCGATCTCGCCAGTAGCTGCAGTGGCACCTTGCGCCCTGTTCCTCCTTCTTATCCCCGCGCCGCACGGTCGCCTGGATGCTTGCGGGCGTCGGCGGCGGGCTGGCCGAGGTACATCGGCCCATGCGCGGCGGCAGCAGCACCCGCTGCGGCTGCCAGAGAGGCGCAGCGTGGGATGGCGCCGTCCAGCACCGCCCAAGCCACCAGAGACCACCGCGTGGCCGTCCCCTCCTCTGTGCACACTGCAGAGCCATCGTCGTGAACTGGGAGGCACGGAGCGCGCTCCCTGCCGCCGTCGTGCCCGTACGGCCGTTCCGTCAAGGACCGAAGCATTACCCCAACCCGACCGAGGTTTTAGCGGAGAAACGGTGCCGGTGGACCACCACGGTGATGCCCAACCGCCTAAACCTCCTGCCCAACCTCTGCCTCGCCGTAATTGCTCGCCGGCGTTATCCCGTTCACGGTCACCTCCTCGGATCGCCTATAAAAGGAGGTCCCGAGCTCGAACTCAAACACGCACCATCCCTACACCCCACAAGAACCACGCCAAGCCACTGGGAAGGCCTCGAGGAAGTCTTCTTCCCCAACTCCGGCCGCCTCGACCCGCTTCGGGATCCGGCAAGATTCGCTCCCGTGCGTGCACCCCTGCCTCTCAAGTCATGCCAGCAGCATCCTAGTGCATCCACCTCTCTAACCCGCGCACCAATTTGGAGTTTGCAGCACCCACCGGAGAGTTCCACCCTCGCCCGAACCACCGTCCGCCGGAGAGAGGTCGCCGTCGACGTGGTGCTCGCCGACGGTCAAGTCCACCACCCACCAACGCGGAAGGACACCCTGAACACGTAGGTACCCTCTGATCACCCTACCTCACCGTGGATCAACACCGGCGACCACCGCAGCTTTCGTGCGCCGGCGAGCTCTGTTGGAGTTTGAACCTGACGGGTGGGACCCCCCCGTCAGCCTCTCTTTCTTTTCCTTCGAACCGTTTTCTGAAGGCGCCTTCGGGCTAAGTGTGTTTTCCTACTGGGCTGGCGTATTTCGTACCGAAGCATTTTCTGCTTTTTCAAACAAGCCCCTGGATCTTTTCTGTTTCATCACAGATTAGTCCTTGGACTAAAACCCTTATATCTTTTAAACAAAAGATGCTTTTTGATTGATTCTTTTTTTGTCATTCTTATATTTTTGTCTAGTTTTTTATAGTATTTATTTGAAAAAAATTGGAATAAATTTTATACACACAACGGTATTCACGTTAGTATATGGTTTCTTTATACAGTAGATTCCGGAGGAGGTGACGGAGCCGCGAACTTCGCCGAGCTGGACTCCCACTTCTCTGAACAAGGCAAGCATGTTTGAACCTTTGATATGATGGGTGTTCTGCGTGTTTGCTTGAATAGTTTGTGCATGACATATGGGCATCGGTGAGTGTTACGTTGCATGCAAGGCAACTAACCGTGTGCTTCGAAGTTTGCTGTGATCTTTTGATGGGAGATGACCTGATCATGTGGTGACATGAGAGGTAGTAAGATGGTATTGTTGTAGCATGCCAGTCTTATGTCAACCGTTAAACTCCGACGTTAACATGGACCGAGCCACATTACCGTTCGTCCCCTTTTCGTACTGCCACACGTTTTCTGCAAAGAATACGGTTTAGTAAGTTGCAAACCTCTTTCCTTGTACACACCAAATAGAGGAGCCGGGATGAGGGTTCCATGGCCCTGGATTAAAGCCAGTCATCCGGTCAGGGGGCATGGGTGTTTTCGGTTGGCACCGAGAGGGGGGCACCCCTTAGAGCGCGCGATATAAATTTGATCCCATGCTACGCGAGGTTGTAGCCTCCCCGTCTCAAGGTTTTTCTTGAACGTTGCTTAGGGTGATTCCTGGCAACGGAATGTGGAATGGGTGTGTACTGGTTAGATGTGTTTCTCCTAAAGTACCGTAAACGGAACTAGTCCCTTGTGACTACTGAAATCCGTTGGCTGTGGTTAAGAGTACAAACTCTGCAGAGTCAAAACCTTCCGAGTCATCGTGTCCATGGTCAAGGACCTGGGTCAATGTATCCAAACAGTATCCATATCAGTCTCAGTGTCAGTCCCTGTGTCAGTCTCCGTGGAAATCCCCGGTGAACAAGCTTGAGTGGTAAACCCGGTTGAATGTTATTACTGTGGATGGACTAACCATTTTATTATTTCGTACCTGAGTATTTCCTTGAAATGATTTAACTCCATGAGCTACTGGAATATCGAGTACGAAATATAAGCCCTTTATGTGATGTCGCTCAGACGTCCGACTGTGGCATTCTTGTTATTTACTTTTGATATAAGCCCTTTATGTGATGTCGCTCAGATGTCCGACTGTGGCATTCTTGTTATTTACTTTTTATATAAGCCCTTTATGTGACGTTGCTCAGACGTCCGACTGTGGCACTCTTGTTATTTACTTTGATATGAGCCCTTTATGTGATGTCGCTCAGACGTCCGACTGTGGCACCCTTGTTATTTACTTTTGAAATATAAGCCCTTTATGTGATGTCGCTCAGACGTCCGACTGTGGCACTCTTGTTATTTAATTTTGATATAAGCCCTTTATGTGATGTCGCTCAGACGTCCGACTGTGGCATTCTTGTTATTTACTTTTGATATAAGCCCTTTACGTGATGTCGCTCAGACGTCCGACTGTGGCACGCACTGTTTATATTTCATTATAAGCCCTTTATGTGGTGTCGCCCTGACGCCCGACTGCGGCATTGCTAATTTATTTGTACCCTTTCGAGGAGTCATTTCAGACACTCGATTGGCCTCCAGTATTACATTGGGATTTCGGGAGGACTACCGCCCGACTTCCTTTTTTCCCATGCATTGCTAATTTTATTATCTGAGTGCGCATTATTAATCTGTTCACATGCATCATGTTTGCATTTGTTATATCTTATGTCCAAACTGTCTTGCGAGTACTTTCATAGTACTCACCTGGCTTGTTGATTTGGCCAGATGTTGACGAAGGCGATCTCATGGATGATGAGTTTGATAGCGAGTCCGACGCCTAGAGGAGTCCCAGTCAGTCCCGTGCGATCCTGGATTTGGTCACTTGTATTATGTACGCTTCCGCCACCCAAATAAAAGTCCTCGAGCCTCACTCCGACGCTCAATGGGCTGTAAGATTTAGGAGTCATGTCACCCACTTCGCTGTGACATATCCACCACCACTTTTATCACGAGTCAGTAGTTATGCCACCACACCCATTGTGTCATATCCGCCCTTATGTATAATATCGGCGTGCTTGTAATAAATTGTTGAGCAGCCTCCGCTCAACCGTGTATTATATTTAGTACTCCTGGATATTTCTGTATCAAGAATCTGTCTACCAGTAAGAAGGATTCTTCTCTACTGGTCCGTTAAAGGGATCGGTTTCTCAATAAATGTTTTATTGGAAAACCGGTCGTGACACGAACCGGGACCAATGCCCCCACGAGGCCTGGCAGGCCCCTGGCCGCACGAACTGGGACCAATGCTCACATTAGTCCCGGTTCGTGACTGAACTGGGACTAATGTGAATATTGCCCTGTGACGAAAGCCCAGTTTTCTACTAGTGCATCCCCAAGCTTAGGCTTTTGGTTGTCCTTGAATTTTACCTTGGTGTAACTTTGGAATCCCCAAGCTTAGGCTCTTGCCACTCCTTATTTCATAATCCATCATATCTTTACCCAAAACTTGAAAACTTCACAACACAAAACTCAACAGAAAATCTCATGAGCTCCGTCAGCGAAAGAAAACAAACCACCACTTAAAGGTACTGTAATGAACTCATTCTTTATTTATATTGGTGTAAAACCTACTGTATTCCAACTTCTCTATGGTTCATACCCTCCGATACTAGCCATAGATTCATCAAAATAAGCAAACAACACACGAAAAACAGAATCTGTCAAAAACAGAACAGTCTGTAGTAATCTGTATCAAACACAAACTTTCTGTAACTCAAAACTTCTACCAAGATAGGAAGACCTATATAATTTGTTTATTGATCTACTTCAATTGGAATCAGTATTTTATCACATTCTGGTGATTTTTAACAATATTTTTCGTGAGCAGAAAGTTTCTGACTTTTTCAGCAAGATCAAATAACTATCATCCAAGAAGATCCTATAGGTTTTACTTGGCGCAAACACTAATTAAAACATAAAACCACATCTAACGAGAGGCTAGATGAATTATTTATTACTAAACAGGAACAAAAAGGAAGGAACAAAAATAAAATTGGGTTGCCTCCCAACAAGCGCTATCGTTTAACGCCCCTAGCTAGGCATTGATATTTTCGATGATGCTCACATGAAAGACAAGAATTGTAGCACAAAGAGAGCATCATATAGCATGTGAAAAACACATCTAAGTCTAACATACTTCCTAGGAATAGGCATCTTATAGGCAAACAAATTATCAAGACAAGCAAATACTAGCATATGCTAGGAACAAGTGAGAAACAATAGCAATCTCAACATAACGAGAGGTAATTTAGTAACATGAAAATTTCTCCAACCATATTTTCCTCTCTCATAATAATTACATGTGGGATCATACTCAAATTAAACAATATAGCTATCACATAAAATTTTCTCTACATGATCCACATGCATGCAAAGTTGACACTCTTCCAAAATAGTGGAAATATCATTAGCTAAAGTCATGACCTCTCCAATTCAGTATTATTGCAAACATTATTATCAATCTCATATTCATCATGGGGATTAAATAATTTTTTAAGATCATAAGAAGAATCACCCCAATCATGATCATTGCAACTAGTAGTAGACATAGCAAAACTAGCATCCCCAAGCTTAGGGTTTTGCATATTATTAGCACAATTGACATCAAGAGAATTTATAGTAAAATCATTGCAATCATGCTTTTTATTCAAAAAGCTATCGTGAATCTCTTCATAAATTTCTTTATCACAATTTTTAGATTCACGAATTTCAAGCAAAACCTCATAAAGATATTCTAGTGCACTCAAATCACTAGAAATTGGTTCATCATAATTGGATCTCTTAAAAAGATTAGCAAGGGGATGAGGATCCATAAACTTTTAGCAAGCGAAGATGCAAGCAAAAAGAAGGCACATGGTAACACAAGATCAAACGGAAGGAGGGCGAAAAAAAGGCAAAGGTGAAGTGGGGGAGAGGAAAACGAGAGGCAAATGGCAAATAATATAATGCGAGGGATAAGAGTTTGTGATGGGTACTTGGTGTGTCTTGACTTGTGCGTAGACTTCCCGGCAACGGCGCCAGAAATCCTTCTTGCTACCTCTTGAGCACTGCGTTGGTTTTTCCCTTGAAGAGGAAAGGGTGATGCAGCAAAGTAGCGTAAGCATTTCCTTCAGTTTTCAGAACCAAGGTATCAATCCAGTAGGAGACTACACGCAAATCCCACGTACCCGCACAAACAAATAAGAACCTTGCAACCAACGCGATAAAGGGGTTGTCAATCCCTTCACGGCCACTTGCAAAAGTGAGATCTGATAGAGATAATAAGATAAATATTTTTGGTATTTTTGTTGTATAGATTGAAAAGTAAAGATTGCAAAATAAACGGCGCCAGAAATAGCTAGTTGACAGGAGATTAATATGATGGAAAATAGACCCGGGGGCCATAGGTTTCACTAGTGGCTTCTCTCAAGATAGCATAAGTATTACGGTACTGTCGAGTAGTTGATAGAAAAGTGCATAGTTATGAGAATATCTAGGCATGATCATGTATATAGGCATCACGTCCGCGACAAGTAGACCACAATGATTCTGCATCTACTACTATATATTACTCCACACATCGACCGCTATCCAGCATGCATCTAGAGTATTAAGTTCATAAGAACAGAGTAACGCTTTAGGCAAGATGACATGATGTAGAGGGATAAACTCAAGCAATATGATATAAACCCCATCTTTTTATCCTCGATGGCAACAATACAATACGTGTCGTTTCTCTTTCTGTCACTGGGATCGAGCAATGCAAGATTGAACCCAAAACTAAGCACTTCTCCCATTGCAAGAAAGATCAATTTAGTAGGCCAAACCAAACTAATAATTCGAAGAGACTTGCAAAGATATTAAATCATACATAAGAATTCAGAGGAGATTCAAATATTGTCCATAGATAATCTTGATCATAAACCCACAATTCATCGGATCTCGACAAACACACCGCAAAAAGAATTACATCGAATAGATCTCCAAGAAGATCGAGGAGAACTTTGTATTGAGATCCAAAGAGAGAGAAGAAGCCATCTAGCTAATAACTATGCACCCGAAGGTCTGTGGTAAACTACTCACACATCATCGGAGAGGCCATGGTGTTGATGTAGAAGCCCTCCGTGATCGATTCCCCCTCCGGCGGAGCGCCGAAAAAGGCCCCAAGATGGGATCTCATGGGTACAGAAGGTTGCGGCGGTGGAAATAGTGTTTTGTGGTGCTCCTGGATGTTTTCGGGGTATATGGATATATATATAGGAGGAAGAAGTAGGTCGGTGGAGCTGCGGGGGGCCCACGAGGGTGGGCGTCGCGCCCAGGGGGCAGGCGCGCCTCCCTGCCTCATGGCCTCCTCGCTTCTTTCTTGACGTCCACTCCAAGTCCCCTGGATCACGTTTGTTCCAAAAATAACTCTCCCGAAGGTTTCATTCCGTTTGGACTCCGTTTGATATTCCTTTTCTCCGAAACACCGAAATAGGCAAAAAAAATAGCAATTTGCACTGGGGCTTCGGTTAATAGGTTAGTCCCAAAAATAATATAAAAGTTTTTAGTAAAGCCCATTAAACATCCAAAACAGATAATATAATAGCATGGAACAATCAAAAATTATAGATACGTTGGAGACGGATCATTGTGCGGCGAGCTGTAGCCTGTCAGCGCTGACATGCCTATCTTGATCCGCGGAGCTCAAGCGCCATGCGCCAAAGGTCTGCTCAACCCTTGCGATGACGCGCATCACGGCGTCGTCCATCACGTTGCCGGGGAGCGCCTCGGCCTCGACGGGCCGTGGCGCCTGCTCGTTTTCCTCGTCGATGAGGTTGATGGCAGAGGCGGCGCTTTGGTGGGTTGGCATTCTTGGAAAAGGTGGATGTGCTACAGGCTGCACTTGTCGCCTCCGTGCGTCGCGCGCCCCTTATGCGCAATATAGCAGGGTGGCGGGAAACAGGTGAGGAAATGGAAGGAAACGGTGGCGTGTTCATAAAACGCCATCAATTAATGGATACTTAGCATCGAGCCAGCACAAGTCGTAGATGATGATCAGATGAACACGGACCACACTAGGGAACCCGTCTGTGATGAATTCATCAATCCCGAACGGTTGAATACTAGCAAGCGTTTTCCCACAACACACACGGCCTATTCCATCACAAATAGGTCGGATGGATCAACTGTATGCCACGTATCGCACATTGTCAAAAAGTAATGCGGTAGACCTTCTTTAACATGTGTTAAAAAAAACAAGGACCTCGAGGTTAAATTAGCTGAGGGAATGGGGCATTTCAGTCATTTGACCGAAATGACCCATCCCATCACCTAATTTCACATCGACACAACTTCCCATCCAGTCACCCATCCGATGGCTGCTCCAGCCTGAGCACAGTTAACTTGATAGTTTTCTTACATGACCTACTAGTGGAACAGCTAGTCCTTGCTGATAGGAATGCCTCTTCACATCTTTATGGCATATCCGGATGACCGCCCGTCCCACAATGGCCAATAGATATTGTGTAGACAGAGCATATCACATACGTCTTATTAGAAGCAATCATCTGCGTTATTATCCGTCTTTGCACACATTTCTGATTACAGACCTGTTTGCCGTGTATCACACACATCTTGTTATATGGAACCGTTTCTGTTCTCTTGCCTAATCACAAACAGTTCATCCAAGTGAACCGTATGCTGTATATCGCACACACCTTCATCTGGCTGCCCGTTTCTTTTGTGTTGCCTAATCACAAACAGTTCATCCGAGTGAACCGTATGCTGTGTATCGCACACGCCTTCATCTGGCTGCCCGTTTCTTTTGTACGTCCTCATCGCAAACAGTTAATTGAACTGAACCGTATGCCCTTCATCGCACACGCAACTAAAACCTGAACCGTGTTTGATGCATCCATCATCGCAAATGTTTTATACATTTCTGACGGTTTTCATACACACTGGTGCGCGTCGGTCCTAAACAAACGGTTTAAAACCCCTTTCCACGACGACATTTGGAACCGTCGCCAAGTGAGTGTGTGCGATAGGGGGTTCTTCCCACACGACCCAGAAATCGTCGGGGATAGGCCCTCATGGGACCCAGGCTGGGGCCGTGTGCGATCGGGCGAGGCATGGAAATCCACGGTGCTATCTGAGTAACCGTTTGCAATAGAATACCCCAATAAGCAGGGTAATTAGCCTATTATTGATAATCCATGTAATAATCAAATTGATATTTCTTATAAAACACGCCAGATATTTCATATCCGTATAAAAGCAACCAGGATTTAATAATCGAATTACATCAGATAGCTTCGGCACTCAGTTACGCCATTACACAGCAGCACCAAGCTTCACATGCAGCATCAAAAACCTATGGAAACTAGCATCATACACGCTAAATAGACAGATGAATCTCATCTAGGAAACTGCAGAAGCGGAAGCCAAATATTGAGCCTACAGTGATGTTGAATGTCCTTGCAACTTTAGGCCAGTGGCTATGGATAATTGCCCGCCCAACCTTCGTCCTCTTCAGCAAGACTTCAATATTGTACCGTGGGTGTTGAATGAATACCTTCCTCGCCTCTTGACCATGCAGGTGGTTTGAGAGGTAATCATTGGTGAACTTCTTTGAAAAGTACTGAAAACAAAGCTATGCATAAATCGCTGTTGTAAATTTTGAAATGGCGCAAGGGGTAAAAACAAGGTAAAAGAGTTGGTACCATCCTATAGTTGACTAATGTCTTCTTCATTGTGCAAGCAAAGATCTTGCTATTATTCGTCGCAAGTTTCTTCATCCTAACAATCTTTCTGAGTTTCTTGACTTGACTGATATTCATGGACATCTCATTTCCCCATATGCAAATGGGTCGAACTGTGGGTCTAAGCCTATGACAGCAGGACCTACATGTGCAAGACCAAATTGTAAGAAACCTAAATATTAGAATGATTCCTGCAACTGCACAATAATGTGCTATTAGCCAAAGGACCCTGCTTGAACAAACCTCGATGGTAAACCGCAGTGTCTCCCATCGTTTCCCTGCAACACACATAAGGAAGATCTTGATCAGGTTAACTGAGAGTTGCCATACTATCAGTAGAATATGTATTGAGTACAACCAAATTCGATTGGTGTCACATGCATAACAATACAAAATTGTACCCACAGCAAATGAAAATCAAATTGCAGAACTGAACCAAACCATTAAATGGACAACAGACCAAATGAACCAAAATAGTTAACTGAGCACGACATTGCAGAATAGAAACATGTACTAGAAGATAAGAGAGTTAACAAAACAAAGAATGCTTGAGAACAGTACTACGGAATGTAGCAATTGTTGGACCAAAGTGTTAACTGAACATTACATTTCATAGGACCAAACTGTTAACTGAACATCAAATTGCATGTTAACATTACAGAGGACAAATCACTAGAAGGCACTGGCGGTGGCCTTGAGAAAACATCATGAACTGTATTTTAAAGTAGACAATCGCGCGGCGGTGTCGACGGTGGCCTCGAAGATGAGGTGCTCCTCCAAGATCTGGTCATCGACACGCATGTTAGCCATAGCAACCTCGTTCGCGCGTGCGGCCGCATGCTACTCAGCTCCACATTATAATGCGTGTAAAATGGCCATGGGCGGCGCTTAATTGGAGGAGGGGGGCAGTGATTTCGGTGGAAGGTGTCACTCCGTTAGTCGGGGCATGTGGGACGGGAAAGGAGGAGGATGGTGTGGGTGGGGTGTGGATTACCTGACCATATCGATCAGGCCGCGCAGCAAGAAGAAGGGTCAGCGGCGAGGAGGCTGCGCAGCAAGAAGAAGGGTCGCCGCTGAGGAGGCGGCGCTGCAAGAAGAAGGGTCACCGGCGAGGAGGCGATACTGCAAGAAGAAGGGCAGCCGGCGAGGAGGCGGCGCTGCAAGAAGAAGGGTCACCGGCGAGGAGGCTGAGCTGCCAATAAGCAGCAGTGAAGGTTTGAACTTGGAAAGCAAGGAGGAACAGTGGAAATGTGGTTTTTGGTAGGAGGGAGGGGACGGGGAGATAGATATTTCCGTGGTGGCAAAAAAATTTCGCTCGGTGCCGCGAGAAACTGGCGCGCAAGTGTGGTTCAAGCGGGGGCGGTGGACTGTAGACGACGAAGCTTCCTGCGTAAGCCAGACAAGATGGTGCGCCCTGATATTTTATATCGCATCCCACACGATTCTTTCTAGTAAACTGTTTGTGGTATACCTGATTTTTTTCATTATGTTTTGAAAGACAAAATGGTGTTACGGAGGGAAAGGATGGTGTTTGAATTGCTAGAACATTTACGTAGAGTGAACATGCAACTAGTACATGAGTGTCGTGTTTAAATTTGGAATTATTCCGTGTTCGTTTGGCATTTTTATGCATTAATTGAGTTTCTGGGCATTTAATGTGCATAATTCAAATTTGAACTACAAGCACGTGCTCCAGTGCACCATAGTTGTTTCAAAAATCACATGTGTGTCCTTGGGTGAATTTCAGGTCCCATGCAAGAGATGGGAGTGAAATTCAAACATCTGGGCGTCGTGGCTCGACCGGAAATATTGAGAAACTTGGTTTTTTAATTCATGTAATTCCAAAACACGCCTGAAAATCATGAAACTTGGCATGGTCTCATGACATGGCACGAACATGTTGCGGTAATTTTTTTGGACGAATTGGGACAAGCTTTGGTGTAAGCTTCTTACAAACCAGAGCTTCCCTCAAGAAGACTCGTGGTTCCGAGAGGAAACGTGTCACCTCCGTGTGCGAAATGACATACGTACACTGCCTTCTCCCGCCTTAATTTTTTTACACAGCCAGATTAGACCAAATAGAAGTACCGTGCTAAATTTTGGAATTATTCCGAGCTCGTTTCGCCTTTTTTATACATTAATTGAGTTCCAGGGCATTTAATGTGCATGATTCAAATTTGAACTACAAGCACACAGTCCACCAAAGTTGTTTGAAAAATCACATGTGTGTCCTTGGGTGAATTTCTAGGTCCAATGCAAGAGATGAGAGTGAAATTCGAACATCTTGGCGTCGTGGCTCGGCCAGAAAGATTGAGAAACTTGGGTTTTTAATTCCTGTAATTCCAAAACACGCTTGAAAATCATGAAACTTGGCATGGTCTCATGACATGGCACGAACATGCTGGTTAATATTTTTGGCCGAATTGGGACAAGCTTTGGTGTAAGCTTCTTGCAAACCGGAGCTTCCCTCAAGAAGGCTCGTGGTTTCGAGAGGGAACGTTTTACCTCCATGTGCAAAATGACATACGTACATTGCCTTCTCCCGTCTTATTTTTTTACACAACCAGATTAGACCAAATAGAAGTATCGTGCTAAATTTTGGAATTATTTTGGGCTCGTTTCACCTTTTTTATATATTAATTGCGTTTCTGGGCATTTAATGTGCATAATTCAAATTTGAACTACAAGCACATGCTCCATTGCACCAAAGTTGTTTGAAAATCACATGTGTATCCTTGGGTGAATTTCTAGGTCCAATGAAAGAGATGGGAGTGAAATTCAAACATCTGGGCGTCGTGGCTCAGCCGGAAAGATTGAGAAACTTGGTTTTTTAATTCCTGTAATTCCAAAACACGCCTAAAAATCATGAAACTTGGCATGGTCTCATGACATGGCACCAACATGATGCGGTAACATTTTTGGCCGAATTGGGACAAGCTTTGGTGTAAGCTTCTTGCAAACCGGAACTTCCCTCAAGAAGGCTCGTGGTTCCGAGAGGGAACGTTTCACCTCCGTGTGCGAAACGACATACGTACACTGCCTTCTCCCACCTTATTTTTTCTACATAGCCAGATTAGACCAAATAGAAGTACCGTGCTAAAATTTGGAATTATTCCGGGCTCGTTTTGCCTTTTTTATACATTAATTGAGTTTCTGGGCATTTAATGTGCATAATTCAAATTTGAACTACAAGCACATGCTCCAGTGCACCAAAGTTGTTTGAAAAATCACATGTGTGTCCTTGGGTGAATGTCTAGGTCCCATGCAAGAGATGGGAGTTAAATTCAAACATCCGGGAGTCATGACTCAGCCGGAAAGATTGAGAAACTTGGTTTTTTAATTCCTGTAATTCCAAAACACGCCTGAAAATCATGAAACTTGGCACGGTCTCATGACATGGCACCAACATGCTGCGGTAATATTTTTGGCCGAATTGGAACAAGCTTTGGTGTAAGCTTCTTGCAAACCGGAGCTTCCCTCAAGAAGGCTCGTGATTCCGAGAGGGAACATGTCACCGCCGTGTGCGAAATGACATACGTACACTGCCTTCTCCCGCCATATTTTCTTTACACAGCCAGATTAGACCAAATAGAAGTACCGTGCTAAATTTTGGAATTATTCCGGGTTCGTTTGGTTTTTTAATACATTAATTGAGTTTCTGGGCATTCAATGTGCATAATTCAAATTTGAACTACAAGCACATGCTCCAGTGCACCAAAGTTGTTTGAGAAAAATCACATGTGTGTCCTTGGGTGAATTTCTAGGTCCCATGCAAGAGATGGGAGTGAAATTCAAACATCTGGGCGTCATGGCTCGGCCGGAAAGATTGAAAACTTGGTTTTTTAATTCCCGTAATTCCAAAACAAGCCTGAAAATCATGAAACTTGGCATGGTCTCATGACATGGCGCCAACATGTTGTGGTAATTTTTCTGTCCGATTTGCGAAGGCCCACACATTAACAATCAATAAAGTCATTTTGGAACAAGTGCTGTCACGTTACAAATCGCAAACACAAGTATTATTGAAACCGTGGGCGTTCGACTTACCAATTACGTGCGGCCACACGTCCCCTTTTTTTATTGGCTAGGAGGTGCCGTGCGGGGTAGCTATTTGAGTACGGGAGGCGTGCGATCAGACCCCTGCGCATGCTCATCGGGAGGAGAGCCCTTTGACCGCTACCCGCCGCGCACCTCCCTCCCAACGTCTCCATTAATGGCGCCCGAGCATGTGTTCTACGGCGTGGCTATATGTCTCACTGGACTGAGATTTAAGAGAGAAAAATGAAAATCTGAAAAGAAAGTTTTGCACGGATCTTGATGTAAGATCCGACGGACCTATATAGCATCGACTGCGACTTATAGCAAGCATGATGAATATAAGGATGATGACAGTGGATAATAATTGTCTTACATATTTAGAAACATAATTAAAAAAAAGCCACATGCGGCAACACCCGAAATACACAAGGGCAAAAGAAGAAGGAAGACAACGATCTGGCTCGCCGATCTCTACTTTCTTGATGCGTTGCTGTAGGCCGTGGGAAGTAGTCTCCGCGTCGAGCAGCGGCGAGCTCTTTCTTGTCCTCAGGATGCTGCTTGAGAGCATCCACGGATTCCTCCACCAGCCTTCTGCGCTCGATGCGCAGCTCGTTATTCTGATCCATAAGTTTCTCGACGATGACGCCAGTCCTCTTCAACAAGGCAGTGGTCTGCTCCTGCTGCTCCGCACTTCCGACGATCTTCACCCTCAGCAGGTCGCGCTCGGCCTGGAGCTTCGCATTGCTCTCATTTAGTTGCCCTATGACGTCGGTAGACTGTTCAAACGAGGCTTGCAGGTCATCCTGCAACCTCGCCCACCTGGAGATCTGATCCATCTGCCTATGGACGAGGGCACACGTGCGCATGTAAGAGTCCTCGCCTGCCCGCGAGGCATCTTCCTAGGCCGCCGCGACAAGACATCTCTGTTGCATTCGCGGTGCGGCGGGACATCTCTTCCGCTTCTGCGGCGTGGCCGGACCAGTCTGCTGCATCGACGGCGCGGCAGGTCCTCTGTGCTGCTTCGGCGGCGCGGTGGGACCTCTCTGCTGCTACGGCTGTGCAGCGGGACATGTTGGCTGCTATCGCGGCGAGCCGGGATATCTCTCGTGCTCCCGCTTCCAGGCTCACCTCTCCCTGGTTGCAATCTCTTGATCCAGAACTCACGCTGGCCATGGCGGACGCAAGGGAACGATGATGAATGACTTGTTTGTTTTTACCTTTTTGTGGATGAGGAGATGAGGAGGAATGTGCAGTCATCTTGGAGTAGTAGTAGTTATAACCGCGTAGTAATACACTCCTAACTGGGAAACCGTTTAGTTTTTGATTGGTGTGAACAGGTTTGCAATTTGGAATGCGACGGGACGCATGCTCAAAATTTACTGATGGTTATAAGTGCGGCACTATTCCCGGAAGGCGTAACATGGGCACGTACGCCTTCTCGGCCGCGTACGTGGCGTTTGCACCATAGGGTGCACCGCAATAGGCAATGTCAGCACACGTCTTTTAATTAGAATGGGTATGCCCGTCTAGCGCACACACGTTGATCTATCTAACTATTTCAGTTTGTTGTGGCTAATCGCAAATAGTTCATCCATGTGAAGTGTATGCCATTAATCGCAGACACTTTGATCTGGCTTACCCGTTTCTGTTTTGTTGCCTAATCACAAACAGTTACTCCTTCTGAAGTGTATGCCCTCAATCACACACACCTTGATCTGGCTGACCGTTTCTTTTGTGTTGCCTAATCACAAACAGTTCATCCGAGTGAACCGTATGCTGTATATCGCACACACCTTCATTTGGCTGCCCGTTTCTTTTGTGTTGCCTAATCACAAACAGTTCATCCGAGCGAACCGTCTGCTCTATATCGCACACACCTTCATCAGGCTGCCCGTTTCTTTTGTTCCGCCACATCGCAAACAGTTCATTGGACTGAACCGTATGCCCTGGATCGCACACGGAACTAAAATCTGAACCGTGTTTGATGCATCCTCCATCGTAAACGTTTTCACCTTTTTTGACGATTTTCATACAACACCGTTTGCGATTATGGCATCGCACACAGTTTCTCGAAGGGTCTCTGATCGTAGTGTCGCGTTAGCAGCATCCTGCAGTAGTGACACCACCGTTTGCGATTATGGCATCGCACACAATTTCTCGAAGGGTCTCTGATTGTAGTGTCGCGTTAGCAGCATCCTGCAGTAGTGTCTGTCCCAACGGTGAGCCAACACATGTTTCCTCCGGCCAATGACAAGTTTACACGTGCAAAATCCTCATTGGTCCAGGCTGTTAACGGGTTATTGGATCCAAAACCAGACCCGATAGCTTAACAGCGACCCGTTACGGTGGATGCCACGTGTCGGTCACCCTTGACGAAAGCACTTCCATGACGTGCGATTTATCGTCATGGAAGTGGACACTTCCGTGATGATAATTTTGGTAATGTCATGGAACACTTCTACGACAGCACAGGTATGATTATCTTCATTCTGTCATAAAATCGTCATGGATGTACATGCATGACAGAAAACATGACCTACTATGACAAACACATATCATCACGGAAGTGTCTTTTTTTTCTAGTGTATAGACGCACAATAAAATCTTAGGTATCAATTGGTTGATATCATGCATTTATGTACCTCCCCTAATTAGTGTCAGCGTAGCTTGCTAGTTTTACATAAATACTAAATATTTTATTTTGCAAACAATTATATATTTCATCATTATGGTATTTAATGTTGAAGATAACATATTGAGCCAAAATAAAATCTTTAGGTATCAGCACTGCATTTATGTCTCCATTCTAAAATAGTACCCATATTGATCTTGTTGGCTATTTTGCATCATCCACACTTATGTAAGTATATCTTACATTTATTTTACATTATTTTGTGTGTGGTATATTGTTGTAGTATATACAGAGGCTTGCACAATTAAATCTTATGCATTGATGAATCTTGCATATCATGTTGGGGAATGGTAGGCTACGCTAGTAGTATGAAATGATTGTCAATTTCTTATTTGAGTTTTTTCATATGATAATTGAGTACTTCGGATTCAGAAATATTGGTTCTTAATGTCTTTATTTGTCTTGGCAGATTTGGCTTATCAGTGGAATGTAGTAGGTATGTTTTCTTTCTTGGATTCATAATTTTGTTTACTTGGAAGAATCAATTAAATGAAGTTTTAGATTGTCGTTTTTTTAAACGCGGTCCCCTAGGGCCCGATTCATTAAAAAGGCCAAGGAGAGTTGTCCAGTTAATTAACGAAAACCGTCACATCATGCCTGCAAAAGCAAGGCACACAGGGCAACCTAGCAACCCACACAAGAACACACACACACCATCGAGGAGAAAAGCGTCATCGACGTTGCTGCCGAGTGTCATCGTCATCACGCCTCTGCGAGGGCGACTCCGACTCCACCATCGATGTCCAACGATGTAGCTCTCACCACAAACAAGCATAGATGCCTGCGTCGGACGATGCCAAACAGTGAACCGCATGTGCCAACGACTAGGCAGCTCAGGCTTTGTCGACGAGCATTGTAGGAGAAAAGCGTTGGGCTTGCACTGAGTTAGCGCCGGAACTGACCACCCGTCTCGTGTCATCGTCACCGCAAGGGCCCCTCCTCAGCAACTCTGACTTCAGGAAAACAAAGTGAGGCAAGATGATCCCTCGAACACGCTACAAGAGACCGACTACCAAGGCCCATCTCCAAACCAACTCCACCCGAAGCCGCCATCGTTGCCACACAAGAAACCGTGCAGAACTACCACATCGCCGGACGGACACCTGGCGACCGCAATGCCGGGAGCATCCAGCCCATGGAGCACACGAACGGGATCCAAAGCCCTTCAAGACGACACCCCAAAGAGGGAAGCGACGATGCTGACGCCGTCGCCCGACCCCGACCGGGCCAGGCTTTCACCTGAAGAACCGGCTCCGAGTGTTAGGAGACAGTTTGGTCAGCGCTCGAGTGTTCCACGCTCCAGCCACGATCCCATGATGCCTGCGTCCTGGGCAGGGCTACGACCCCTATATGTATCACCTGTACCTTCTTGTAATGAATGAGAAACACTTTGCATCAGTTTTCATGGTATCAGACGCACTCTAGATCCTCTTCTCCCACGATGGCCACTCCTGACGGCGGCCAACCACCCCTTCCCACCGGTGGTCAACCACCAAATCCCACCACCGGCGGCCAGCCAATTATCCCAGCTACCGGCGGCCAGCCAATGATCCTAGCTACCAGCGGCCAGCCAACGGTCCTAGCTCCCAGTGGCCAGCCAACGCTTTCCGGCCATGGCGGCCAACCAAATCTACCTCTCACCATCCCATCACCGCTCTCCTTTGCAGACAGGATCATGGACATAACTCCATTCATTCCCATAGTCCTCGATCTCAACAGCCATAACTATTATCATTGGCGTCATCTTTTCGAGATCCATCTCGGGCGTTGCTCCCTTCTCCACCAGATCACCGGCGACGCCGTACCCTCTCCGCACGATCTGTGTTGGGTCAAAGACAATCTCGCGATCATCCAGGGCTCTACACCTGCATATCCACGGAGCTCTTCAACCTCATGGTCACCGACGGCGCCACGGCCCGTGACATCTGGCTCGAGCTTCGTCGACTCTTCCAAGACAACCGCGACACTCGCATCTCCGCCCTCAACACCGAGCTGCATACGATCACTCAAGGCGACCGTCCGGTGGGTGTTTTCTGCCAGCGGATCAAGGCGATCGGTGACGAACTGCGAGAGCTCGGCAAAACCGTCGCTGATCGCTCTCTTCTTCATGCGCTTATGGGTGGTCTGGACGAACGCTTCGCCCAGCAGGCGACGCTGATCCCTCTTCTTCGTCCTCTGCCCTCGCTGGCCGAGCCCGTTCCATGCTGCAAATGGAGGAGCAGAATCAAGCCCGCAAGGCTGGTGCGCCGCGCTTCTTCCATGCCACTCTGCGCCCTACCGCATCGGCCGCTGCGGCGCCACCGTCCGTGCACTCCGGGTCGTCTTCATCACAGCTGCCCCCGGGTGGCGTCCCAGCCCAAACTACAAAGGCAAGTACCCCATCTATCATCCTCCGCTCTCTTCAAGATCGTCCTCGACTGCCTCCTCCGCGCCGTCCATGCCTGCACTGCCATCTGCTCCGGTGGCGCCATCATCATCAACTGCTGCTTCGGCGCTGTGGCGTCCCTCACCTGACCCGTGGACTGGGTTAGTTCAGGCCTGGCCTATGCCATGGTCGGCACCCTCTCCCTACGGTGCTCCTCCGGCTTACAGCGGCGCGTGGGGGCCGCCCGGCATGCGTCCCCAACTTGGCGCTCCTGGTCTTCTCGGCTCGCGGCCTCCTCCGAATGCCTACACGGCGTATGTTCCTGTGTACCAAGCCGCGCCGCCATCAAAAGATCCTTCGGCGTACTCCTACGGTGCTCCGCCTGCTTCACCGTGGGATCACGCAGCGCCACCGGCTTCATCTACTGTTTCGTCCTCTACACCGACGCCACCAACTTGGGACCAAGCCGCCTTCATCGCTGCCATGAACTCGCTTACCACTCAGGATACACGTACAGAATGGATATTCGATTCTGCTGCTTCCTCGCACATGTCCGCATCTAGCTCTACGCTTTCCTCCATTCATCCTTCAATTTTTCCTTCCATCACAGTAGGAAACGGTTCATCCATGCCTGTTTCATGCACCGGCTCGACCTCTCTCTCCAAATCTCTCCTTACGTGAAGTACTTGTTGCGCCTGCACTAATTAAAAACCTGATATCTATTCGCCGTTTTACTATTAATAATCTTGTCTCTGTCGAATTTGATCCTCTGGGTGTCTCTCTGAAGGATCTTCGCAGCAAGGCGCTGATCGCTCGGTTCAATAGCTCTGATGACTTGTACACCGTTCACGGCGCGCCTCCCTCACCGCAGCTCCATGCCATGGTCGCCTCCATCTCGCTCTGGCATCACCGTTTCGGTCATCCCAACAGCGCCACCACCACCACTCTTCTTCGCGAGTTTCAGCTACCCTACGTTCGGGAGTCACACGACTCGTCTTTGTGTCAGTCATGTCAAATGGGCAAACATGTTAGACTGCCCTTTGGCACATCTACTACTACCAGTTCCTTTCCCTTTGAGTTGTTGCACTGTGATATATGGCAATCACCTGTTCCTAGTGTGTCCGGATTTAAGTTTTATCTTGTAATAGTGGATGATTACTCACACTTCATCTGGACCTTCCCACTCCGCTGCAAATCTGATGTTCATACCGTGTTTGTGAATTTCCAACGCTATGTGTACACCCACTTCTCTCTCCCCATTCGCTTTTTGCAATGTGACAAATGCCATGAATTTGACGATTTTTGCAACCGTGATTTCTTTCTTCGCCATGGCATTCTCCTCCGGTTCTCCTGCCCATATACTTCAGCGCAGAATGGCAATTCTCTCCCTACCACTCTCTCTTTCTTACCCCTCCCTCCTACGCAGACCTTCGTATATTTGGATGCCTATGTTTCCCTAATCTCTCTGCCACATGCGCTCATAAACTTGCGCCTCGCTCATTGCCGTCTGTTTTTCTTGGGTATTCCGATGATCATCGTGGCTACCATTGCCTTCATCTTCCTACTAGCCGCATCATTCTCTCTCGCCACGTCACATTCAACGAGACCATTTTTCCTTTTGCCAGTCACAACCCACCTGATCTCTCCTCCCCACTGTCTGCACAACACTGCACGGCGCCTAGGCATCCCGCGATTGACGTGCATGCTCTGCATGGGCTTGTTCACGTCGATCAGCCCCCACCCAGCAACACTGACCAGCCCATTATTTCACCCGCACCCCTCCCACCCTCTCCTTCCCATGCATCGGACCCACCACCATCACCAATCCCTTTCTTGCATGCTGATGCTACCGTGTCGCCCTTCACTCCATTAAACAATCTAGACCAGTCGTCATCACCACTTTCCGCTGCCTCCCACTCTCTCACTAGCTCTCAGCTCTTCTTCTTCCTCCGGTGCAGCCTCACCTATTCCGCCCCGTGCGGTTCCTGTTCCTGCTCCCATCAACAAGCACAACATGCGCACCCGTAGTAAAGCTGGCTTCGGCCTTCCTTCCCGCCGTCTCAACCTGTCCGCTACCACCGACTCGCCTACCATTTCACCAATTCCCTCATCCTACAAAACAGCTCTTCTTGACCCCAACTGGTTTCGTGCCATGAAGGAAGAATATGACGCTCTTATCCTCAATAACACCTGGTCTCTTGTCCCGCGTCCTTCTAGTGCTAATGTCGTCTCCGGTAAATGGGTTTTTCGCCACAAATTCCGTTCTGATGGCTCTCTATCACGTTACAAAGCTCGTTGGGTTTGTCGCGGGGACTCACAGCAGCCTGGTATTGATTTCGATGAGACTTTCTCTCCGGTTGTCAAACCGAGCACCATATGCACCGTCCTTAGCATCGTTGTTTCTTCCTCTTGGCCCATTCATCAACTCGATGTGAAAAACACATTTCTTCACGGCTCTCTTGCTGAAATGGTGTACTGTAGACATCCACTTGGTTTTGCTGACTCATCTTTTCCAGATCATGTTTGTCATTTGCAAAAGTCATTGTATGGTTTGAAACAAGCCCCACGTGCTTGGTTCCATCGGTTTGCTACCTTTCTGCACACCATTGGGTTCCTCCCTTCATGGTCTGACTCATCTCTTTTTATCTTCAATTCTGATGCTCATATTGCGTATCTTCTTCTTTATGTAGATGACATTGTTCTCACTGCCTCCTCCACCTCTTTTCTAGAGCAAGTCATTTCTTCCTTGTGTGCTGAGTTTTGTATGACTGATCCCGGCCACCTCCATCACTTCCTCGACATCACGGTCACTCATTCAACCTCGGGCCTATTTCTCTCCCAACGTCAGTATGCTCTTGACATTCTCTCCAAAGCTGGTATGCTTGATTGCCATCCGACACGCACTCCCGCTGACACCGGTTCCAAGCTTTCTTCGGACGGTGAGCCTATCTCTGACACTACGCTCTACCGCAGCCTTACAGGGGCACTGCAATACATGACTCTCACCCGTCCTGAGCTCGCCTATTCTATTCAACAAGCTTGTCTCTACATGCATGACCCACGCTTGCCTCATTTCAACCACGTCAAATGCATTCTTTGCTACCTCAAAGGCACGCTTGATCATGGTCTTCTCATCAACCATCCTCCCCTAATACACTCACAGCGTATTCTGATGCGGACTGGGCTGGTTGCCCAGATACTCGGCGTTCCACTTCCGGTTACTGTGTATATTTGGGTGATAACTTGATTTCTTGGTCATCAAAGCGGCAACTAACCGTCTCCAGGTCCTCCGCGGAAGCTGAATATCGCTCTGTTGCTCATCTCGTTGCCGAGACAATGTGGCTTCGTCAACTTCTTGGAGAACTACGTCGACCTATCCAGCGGGCTACCATCATGTATTGTGATAATGTCTCCGTTGTCTACATGTCATGTAATCCTGTTCAGCATCGTAGGACAAAACACATTGAGATTGACATCCATTGTGTAACAGAGAAGGTAGCATTAGGAGAGGTCCGAGTTCTTCATGTCCCCACCAGCGCGCAATTTGCGGACATCTTCACCAAGGGGCTCCCCTTCGCGGCCTTCAACGACATCCGGTCCAGCCTCAACGTCGTCAAACCCGTCGTTGACACTGCGGGGGGGGGGGGGGGTGTTAGGAGACAGTTTGGTCAGCGCTGGAGTGTTCCACGCTCCAGCCATGATCCCACGACGCCCGCGTCCTGGGTAGGTCTACAACCCCTATATGTATCACCTGTACCTTACTATAATGAATGAGAATCACATTCCATCAGTTTTCACCGAGCAGGGTGTGGACTCCACGGCGACGCCTCCAAGGAGGTGAAATGACGTTCACGGACACCGACGCCGTCGGCCGACAAGAGCCTAATAAGGTTTCGCATGGAGCACCGCCCAACACCACACCCTCATGCAAAGCACCTTCGTTGGCCTACACGCACCCAGCATCGTGGCAGCGCCACCACTATGCCGAAGCTATCCACCTCATCGCCAGCACGCCGACGAGCCAGAACTGGTGCCCATCCACAAGCACCGCATGAAGGAGGCAGTGATACGTCCATTCTGCATCATGCTTTTATATTGATATTTATTGCATTATGGGTTATGTCGCAATACTTATGCCTATTCTCTCTTATTTTACAAGGTTTACATGAAGAGGGAGAATGCCGGCAGCTGGAATTCTGGGCTAGAAAAGGAGCAAATATTAGAGACCTATTCTGCACAGATCCAAAAGTCCTGAAACTCCACGGAAGTCATTTTTGGAAATAATAAAAAATACTGAGCGAAGAAAATACCAGAGGGGGCCCACACCCTGGCCACGAGGGTGGGGGCGCCCCCTACACCCTGGGCACGCCCCCTGCCTCGTGGGCCCCCTGGCAGGCCTCTGGTGCCCATCTTCTGCTATATGAAGTCTTTCGTCTGAGAAAAAATCATAAGCAAGCTTTCGGGAAGAAACTCCGCCGCCACGAGGCGGAACCTTGGCGGAACCAATCTTGGGCTCCGGCAGAGCTGTTCTGCCGGGGAAACTTCCCTCCGGGAGGGGGAAATCATCGCCATCGTCATGACCAACGATCCTCTCATCGGGAGGGGGTCAATCTTCATCAACATCTTCACCAGCACCATCCCCTCTCAAACCCTAGTTCATCTCTTGTATCCAATCTTTGTCCCAAAGCCTCAGATTCGTACCTGTGGGTTGCTCGTAGTGTTGATTACTCCTTGTAGTTGATGCTAGTTGGTTTATTTGGTGGAAGATCATATGTTCAGATCCTATATGCATATTAATACCCCTCTGATTATGAACATGAATATGCTTTGTGAGTAGTTATGTTTGTTCCTGAGGACATGGGAGAAGTCTTGCTATTCGTAGTCATGTGAATTTGGTATTCGTTCGATATTTTGATGAGATGTATGTTGTCTCTCCTCTAGTGGTGTTATGTGAACGTCGACTACATGACACTTCACCATTGTTTGGGCCTAGAGGAAGGCATTGGGGAGTAATAAGTAGATGACGGGTTGCTAGAGTGACAGAAGCTTAGACCCTAGTTTATGCGTTGCTTCGTAAGGGGCTGATTTGGATCCATATGTTTCATGCTATGGTTAGGTTTACCTTAATACTTCTTTTGTAGTTGCAGATGCTTGCAATAGGGGTTAATCATAAGTGGGATGCTTGTCCAAGTAAGGACAGCACCCAAGCACCGGTCCACCCACATACCAAATTATCAAAGTACCGAACGCAAATCATATGAACCTGATGAAAACTAGCTTGACGATAATTCCCATGTGTCCTCGGGAGCGCTCTTCTCTATATAAGAAATTGTCCAGGCTTGTCCTTTGCTACAAAAAGGATTGGGCCACCTTGCTGCACTTTATTTACACTTGCTACTTGTCACTCGTTACAAATTACCTTATCACAAAACTATCTGTTACCGACAATTTCAGTGCTTGCAGAGAATATCTTACTGAAAACCGCTTGTCATTTCCTTCTGCTCCTCGTTGGTTTCGACACTCGTACTTATCGAAAGGACTACGATAGATCCCCTATACTTGTGGTTCATCAAGACTCTTTTCTGGTGCCGTTGCCGGGAAGTGAAGCGCCTTTGGTAGGTGGAATTTGGTAAGGAAAAATTTATATAGTGTGCTGAAATTTACTGTCACTTGTTACTATGGAAAGTAATCCTTTGAGGGGCTTCTTCAGGGTATCTTCACCCCGACCGGTAGAGCAAATAGTTGCTCCTCAACCTACTGAACCTATTGAAAATATCTACTTTGAAATCCCTTCGGGTATGATAGAGAAACTGGTAGCTAATCCTTTTGCAGGAGATGGAACATTGCATCCTGATTTACACTTAATCTATGTGGATGAAGTTTGTGGATTATTTAAGCTTGCAGGTATGCCCGATGATGTTATCAAGAAGAAGGTCTTCCCTTTATCTTTGAAGGGAGATGCATTGACATGGTACAGTCTATGTGATGATATGGGATCATGGGACTACAAGTGATTGAAATTGGAATTTCATCAGAATTTTATCCTGTGCATCTTGTTCATCGTGATCGTAATTATATATATAATTTTTTGCCTCGCGAAGGAGAAAGCATCGCTCAAGCTTGGGGGAGGCTTAAGTCAATGTTATATTCATGCCCCAGTGATAAGCTCTCAAGAGAAATGATTATTCAAAATTTTTATGCTCGGCTTTCTAACAACAATCGCTCCATGCTCGATACTTCTTGTACTGGTTCTTTTATGATGAAGACTATTGAATTCAGATAGGATTTATTGGAGAGAATTAAACGCAACTCTGAATATTGGGATCTCAACGAAGGTAAGGAGTTAGGTATGACACCTAAGTTTGATTGCGTTAAATATTTTATGGATAATGATGTTTTCCGTAAGTTTAGCACTAATTATGGACTTGACTCTGAGATAGTAGCTTCTTTCTGTGAATCATTTGCTACTCATGTTGATCTCCCTAAGGAGAAGTGGTTTAAATATAATCCTCCCATAGAAGTAAAAGTAGTTTCACCTATTAAAGTTGAAGAAAAGACTATCACTTATAATTATCCTATTGTTCCTACTGCTTATGTTGAGAAACAACCTTTCCCTGTTAGAATGAAGGATCATGCTAAAACTTCGACTGTAGTCCACAAAAGTAATATTAGGACACACAAAACCCCTGAGCAAGTTAAAGTTGAACCTAATATTGCTATGGTTAAATATCTACTGGTTGTACAGCCAATATAAGTGGGGTGCTGTCTGATTTCTACGGCACCACCATGTTTTTCAAGGACTTTGCTGGTGCTCCTTCAGGTTCGGCAATCACCCTCTTCCTTTTTGATGTCTGATGCACAAGAACAACATTTGAGTGAAAAACATGGTATGATGACAGATGGAATATGTATTGATAATGGATGGGCATGGCATCTCGACATATATGATGAGTAAACTAAGCAGATGGCGGTGCAACAAAGTAGAAGAAATGCAAGACAACATATGCAAGATACCCGCAATCAATAAAACATTGCCAAATTAGAACAGGCACCTTGATGGGTGAACAGGACAGGCCATCTTCCTTTGACTCCTCGAGGTTAGAATAGTCATTAGGATCATATTCTGAACAAGAATCAACAGGTGGGGAGCGTATGAGTTTGATTGCATCCAGAATGGCACTCAATGCCTTGGTGCCAATTTTGTAAGTCATTGCAGTGTTTAGCTTCAAGAGTGGACTGCTGCTAGTGCGACACAAAGCAGCTACACAGATCATAGTGTAGATATAACGGGAAAACCTTAAGCATCAGAGTAAAATCAGCAAAGTGGAACTTGCTGGAATATATGTGCTAGTATTGCCGGTACGGCTAGAAAGGCTTCGGATACCAGCTCTCTTCAAGTGAAGGTGCGGTACTGTTAATATCAGTGTAACTCTCAAAGGCGACACAGCTCCCCGCATTTCCTTGCTATTCTTATAGGATTCAAGTGGGCAGGCCACTACATATCCCATTCCTATGTTTACAAGATCCTACGAATCAAAGATGCTCAAAGTGTCCATCACAACCGACCATATAGACCTCTACACTGCAAATGTCCCTGCTCATCTTCAGTACAAGGAACATACTGTACTACTATCATACTCCCTCCGTTCCAAAATATAAGTCTTGGTAGAGATTTCCACTGTGGATCACATACAGATGTATCCAGATACATTTTAGAGTGTAGATTCACTCATTTTTCTCCATGTGTAGTCCATGGTGGAATCTATACAAAGACTTGTATTTAGGAACAGAGAGAGTACATATTAAAGAAGAACGGAAGAGGAACATGGTAAAGAAGAGCAAGCATATTTTGGATAATAAAATGTTGGTTGCACAGTGCCCACACATGATGAACCAGAGCGCATTAAAAATGCAACTCCCAGCTGTCTCTCGACCATTTCAGGCGGTTGGATGAAGATCCCATGTCTCCTAACCCTTCTTCTTCCTCGTCTCTGATTCTTCCCATACAGAACACCGCACGGGCTGCCGGCCGGACCACCGGCCCCCACCGCATGTGTTCCTCCGCCACCCCCAGCCCCCACCCCCGCCGCAACCCACACCGCGTCGAGTTTTCTTCATTCGGCGAGGCCCCGCAACCACCCGAGCCCCTTCGATCGCACCGGCGAACTCCGACGAGCTCTAAAAAATCGACTGACCCAATTTTGAAATTTAGTCTACTGTGATTTAACTAGTGTGGAATATAAAGGGGGAAAATCATAAGCATTGGGAGTATAGTGTTGAGCGTGCCATGGTGGATCTGAAGGTGCAAACTGGACAAAGGCAACTTCGCAACCAAGACAAGAAATCAGAGTAAAGCAGTGGCGATCTATTTTCTTGCTGCGATAAATAAGTTGAGCAGATACGAAAGAGTACCGCCTCTGGTGCGGCGCCGTGTACGCATCTGCTGAGAATTTGACGATGCTGCGGTAGCGATGGCTGTCGGCGGCGTGGAAGCAGATCTAGGAGGGTAGACGGTGGCGGCGGGGCGGGGCACGGTGGACGAGACGGTCGTAGGAGCGGCGCCGGCAAGGTGGACGACGGCGGGGATGAAGCGAGAGGACGGGATGTAAGGATCCCGGTCCGAAGCCATGGATGAGAGAGGTCGATCTCTTGTAATGGATGGCGGCGTCGGGGTATCAGCTCCGGCATGGTGGAGGAGGACGACGGTGGATGTGGTGGCGGACGGCGGCGGACGGAGGAGGGTGGGGTGGAGAGGGTGTGTTGGCGCCCACGGAGTACGAATGGGGAAAAGGGAGGTATAGAGGAAGGGGGGAACCATGTATTCAGGGCGCGCTTGTCTCAAATGCGAGGAAATTTACAAACTTAGCCCCCGTTTCAAATTTCTATTACATCACAGCAACATTAGTCGGTTGGGGATAGGACGGTAATCTCGCATACACCGAATATTTGCCGACGAGAGTTTGTTTTTGGCGCCCACCGTGTATGAATATGAATCGGGGAGGGAGTCGATTTTGGCCGAGGACACACTGTGTTTTGGCGCCCACCATGTATGAATCCGGGTGAGAGGCGGTTACGTCACGTTTGGGTGAAATTACAAACCTACCCCTATCGAAACCTATAGAAATCTAGCAGATAGCCTTTGCGTGGCAGGGATAGGCAATAGTGATTTCCATCTCGCAGATTTTGGTTTCGAGCGGTTACTGCGACTTTCCCCTCTTCGTTCAAATTTTGCAGAGTGCACGTTTACCGTGCCAACTCAATTCGAATCCCATTTGTATTCTATTATTTTTTCGGGCGGGATCCATTTTTAATTGGAATTACATTCTATATACATCATTTTTTTATATATACTTTCAAAAGCACAACAAAGAATTCTGCTCCTTTATATGTATAATATGATTTACAAATACAACGATCTCGAAATCTTAAGGTTGAATTCGAAAAAATTTAACCAAATTATGTTCTACTAAAATGTATGGATCAGTAATATCTACATATTAAATAACATAGATGTGCGTGAATTCATATGAGTATGCATGTTTGGTAGATCAATTTTGGTTCGAGTATGGATTACATGTATCATCATCTCAAATTCAAATATTTGAATCCCTTTTTTGTTCACTCCTTTCACGCCCATCTCTCTCGCATGCATGCTCCTTCAGGTAGCTATCACTCTCTTTTCTCCAGCTCACCCGCACGCTCACTTCATGTTTCTCCTATCCTCGCAAACATGGTCTCTCGACATCTCCCTTGAGAAGTGTCACACTCTCCCTATCATTATACATTACACGGTTTTCATTATCTCTCACGTTTCTACTGTTCTCTGGTATCACTCGGTACCTAAGCTTTCTTTTTCACCGCCACACACACAGTCTCCGCTCGTCTTTCACTTTGTCTTTCTCTCTATGGGATTCTCTCACACACCCTATATGTCTCTACATATGACTCATACCACTAAAATTACTCTCTCTCTCTCTCCTGTAGACACAACATTTGTTGCGGTCTCCTTTTTGTCTCCATCCCAGACTGACATTATTCATTTGTTTACCGATCAAACAACCCCGACTACCGTATCCTCTCTCTCTCTCTCACAAACACACACACACAACTCCTGCTTCCACTCCCCTTCCCGACTACCGTCTCTCTCTCACACAGATAAAACTCTCGCTTTCGCACCCCGACTCGTCACTACTAGAAAAAGGGCTATAGATGGGATTGACACTAATGGCGCACCAGACAAGCGGTGCGCCATTAGTATATACTAATGGCGCACCACCTTCTGATACGCCATTAGAGTTGAAACTACTAATGGCGCACCAAGCGCAGGGTGCGCCATTAGTATCAAAAAAAATTTTAACTAGTGCGCCTGTCCAAACATACTAATGGCGCATCCAGACACAGTGCGCCATTACTAGTTGTAACTAGTAATGGCGCACCTGGCCCAGGGTGCGCCATTAGTATCAAAAAAAAATTTAACTAGTGTGCCTGTCCAAACATACTAATGGCGCATCCAGACACAGTGCGCCATTACTAGTTGTAACTAGTAATGGCGCACCTGTCCCAGGGTGCGCCATTAGTATAAAAAAAATTTAACTAGTGCGCCTGTCCAAACATACTAATGGCGCACCTGGCCCAGGGTGCGCCATTAGTATCAAAAATTTTTTTAACTAGTGCGCCTGTCCAAACATACTAATGGCGCACCACCAGAAGGTGCGCCATTAGTAACCTGGATTACTAATGGCGCATTTAGAGTTGGTGCGCCATTAGTAAGTGGGCAGCAACAAGATATTTTGGACAGCCTCTCCTACCCACACTCACTTTCTCCCTACTTCATTCTCTCCACCTCCTCCTTGTCTCGGGTGCCTCCTCTTTTTCACCTCATTTCCACCATAGATTCATTCAATTTAAGTGGTTAAATTACCTTGTTTTGATAGGTAAGTAAGGGGGGAAACTATATTTATGTTGTTCTCCCTACAACAATGTGCACATGCACTTTTTATGGCCTAGCTAGATCTATGTATGTTCGTGGTATTGCATATGTTTGTGGTGTTGCATATGTGTTTGTGTTTGGAGGTGTACCGGTATTTGAAATGCGATAGTTGCCAATATTTTGCCGGAATGTTGATTCATTTCCGTTTCGGCGAGAATTTTGGCATTAAGCATTCTTTTTGGTCCTATTTTTAGGGAAAGTCATGCCAAATGTTTTCTTGGTTCTAAAATATCGTTTTGCTCTACCCCGCAGGCGACCATGGTCCGCATGATGACCGAAGGCATCGTGAATAGGTTTTTGAGGTCCGCGAAGGCCGAGATGCTTCAAAAGAACGAGACGGAGATAAGATGTCCGTGTCGAAGATGCAAGCTGAAGAGCCTTATTGCGGACCCAGAATCCTGGCAGGTGCGGGACCACCTGCTCTTGCGTGGTTTCATGGATGGCTATCGGTGGCAAGGTGATGAAGATGACTACGAAGTCGTCCATGGGGGCCAGGCAAGAAATGAGGAAGGGCAGCAAGACAACCACCGCGGCTCGGGCGGGCGAGAAGACGAAGAATCCCCAGGAGATGATCACGACGGTGATGCTGTACACAGTCATCATGTAGAAGATGCAGGACATGATGATGAGGAAGATGCCGGAGCAGACGATGGGCATGATCATGAAGATGATGATGCCGGCGGAGCAGACGACGCTAGACCATCGATGGGCTGGGTGCAGGACCCTCATATTCAAGAGCTGCTTATCAAGCAGACGGATAACGCAAGAGCTGCCGCCCGAGAGAAAGCCAAGATGGATCAACTTGAGTTAGACGCGGTTACTCCATTGTATGAAGGATGCAGGCCCGAGGATACCCGCCTGAAAGTAACGCTCATGGCTCTGGAGATGAAGGTAAAACACAAAATGACCGACTCATGCTTCGACGAGAACATGTCATTCTGGCACGAACGTCTTCCCAAGGGGAACAAGTGCCCGACCAGTTTGGAGGAGGCGAAGAAAATCGTGTGTCCTCTGGATTTACCGCACGTGAAATACCATGTGTGCATGAACAATTGCATCATTTATCGGGGCGAGCACACGGAGTCTACCATATGTCCGGTGTGCGGCGTCACTCGATACAAGAAGAGGAAAAAAGCTCCTCGAAAAGTGGTGTGGTACTTTCCGATCACTCCTCGTCTGCAGCGGTATTTCGCGGACCCTAAGGTAGCAAAGCTCCTGCGTTGGCACGCGGATAGGGAGGAGAAGAAGCGAGAAGATGACGCAAATGATCCGGAGATAGATAAAAAAGACAAGATGCTGAGTCACCCTAAGGATGCGAGCCAGTGGCAAGCGTTGAACTTCGAAGACCTAGAATTTGGGAACGATCCAAGGAACATCGTGCTGGGCGTGAGCACCGATGGAGTCAATCCGTTTGGCAGCCAGAGAAGCACACATAGCACCTGGCCTGTGTTTGTGTGGATGTACAGCCTTCCCCCCTGGTTGTGCATGAAGAGGAAGTACATTCACATGAGTATGCTAATTGAAGGACCGAAACAACCAGGGAACGACATCAATCTATATCTGGGGCTGCTGAAAGAGGAGCTTGACACGCTGTGGAAAACGCCAGCCAATACGTGGGACGCCGCAGAGAAAGAATATTTCCCTATGAGAGCCGCGCTGCTCACGACGGTGCACGACTATCTCGGTTACGGATATCTCGCGGGGCAGGTGGTCCACGGCTTTTCTGGATGCGTCAGGTGCATGGATGACATAACGTATCGCCAGCTAGATAGAGATCCCGGGTCTTCGAAAACCGTGTTCATGGGACATCGAAGGTGGCTTCGCGATGATGACCCGTGGAGAAAACGCAAGGATCTATTCGATGGTGAAACCGAACCCCGAGGACGCCCGCGTACGAGGAGCGGCGAGGAAACAGATGAGCTGTTGAAAAATTGGAAAGACTGCCCACTGCCGGGAAAGAAGCAAAAGGCGCCAGAGCCGGGAAAGAAGCAAAAGGCGCCAGAGCCGCTGCTGAAGGTATGGAAAACGAGGTCTGTTTTCTGGGACTTGCCGTACTGGAAGATCCACCGTGTGCCTCACAGCCTTGATGTCATGCATATCACGAAGAATGTGTGCGAGAGTCTGCTTGGTACCCTGCTCAACATGCCAGAGAGGACCAAAGATGGGGCGAAAGCAAGGGCAGACTTGAAATCAATGGGCATCAGGCAGGAGCTTCACGCTATATATGATGATGATGATGATGATGAGGCGAAGCAGGACACGGAAAGTCGTCGCAAAGGCAAAAAGGCCAAGAAGACCGGAAATGACTACCCTCCCGCGTGCTTCACTCTAAGTCAGGAGGAGATCGAGCAGTTTTTCACCTGCCTCGTAGGAGTAAAACTTCCTTACGGTTACGCGGGGAAGATAAGCAGATACCTAGACCTAGCGAAGCTGAAGTTCAGCGGGATGAAGTCTCACGACTGTCACGTGCTGATGACGCAGATACTTCCAGTTGCAATCCGTGGGATCATGGACGCGCACGTCCGTGAAACGCTATTTGGCCTATGCAACTTTTTCGACGTCATCTCTCGGAAGTCTGTTGGCGTGAGGCAACTCAGAAGGCTACAGGAAGAGATCGTGGTGATACTATGCGAGCTTGAGATGTACTTCCCGCCCGCATTCTTCGACGTTATGGTGCATCTGCTGGTCCATATCGTGGACGATATCATCCAACTCGGGCCGACGTTCCTGCACAGCATGATGCCGTTCGAAAGGATGAATGGTGTCATCAAAGGATACGTTCGCAACATGTCACGTCCAGAGGGAAGCATAGCCAGGGGCTTTCTGACCGAAGAGTGCTTCTCCTACTGCACGAATTATCTAGGCATCGAGAACCCCGTTGGTCTGCCCGTCAACAGGCACCTCGGCAGGCTCGCTGGATGGGGTCACCGTGAGGGTCGCCGCGAAATGCATGTCGACTTCGAGGGCCGACTCGCCGACTTTGAAAGAGCAAACCTAGTCGCGCTACAACACATAGACGTGGTCGATCCTTGGGTGGTAGAGCACAAAACCTTTATTAAGAAGACGTACAATGACCGAGGCCAACAGAGGACGGATGGAGATATACTCAAAGAGCACAACTCATGTTTCACGCGTTGGTTCAAGCAGAAGCTTCTGTCGTACCCTTTACATGAGGATTCTTCCGCGGAAGAACAACTCATATTCGCCTTGTCACAGGGCGCCGAGCACAACCTGATGACCTATGAGGCGTACGATATCAACGGCTACACATTCTACACCGAGGCCAAGGACATGAAGAGCGATGGTTATCAGAACTCCGGGGTAACGATGGAATCCTACACCGGTAACGACAAGGACAGATACTACGGAAGGATCGAGGAGATCTGGCAGCTGAGCTACGCTGGAGAGAAGGTCCCGATGTTCCGTCTCAGATGGGCCAAGAGCGTCCTAAAAGAAGACCGGTATTTCACCACCATGGTTATACCCGAAGCCAAATCCAAGACCGCAGGCGCAAACGTCACCGCAAAAAATGAGCCATGGGTACTGGCTTCCCAAGTGGACCAATGCTTCTTCATTACCGACCCGTCAAAGCCCAGTCGTGTTGTCGTGAGGAGAGGCAAAAGGAAGATCATCGGAATGGATGGAGTAGCCAATGAGCAAGACTTCGACAAGTACGGCGACCCGAGAATCGAACATGACGACGATGATGAAGTAGCAGCATACACCACAAGAAGAAGCAGGACCACCCTACCTAAAGGACGTCCGTTCCACAGAAGAACTCCATTTGCGAAAAAGAAGGGCAAGAAGATTGTGAACAGATAGCTAGCTAAGATCGATTGTATTTAAATCATAGCCTTCATTTCTCGATTGTATTTCATGGGCACTTTTTGAACTATCATGAATATTTTTAAATTTCATGGACACTCGATCTCGATCCCCCTCCATCTCGATCGCTAGCTATCCCACCTCGCCAGATCCGGTCCCCCTCGCCGCCGAGCACCCCCCGGTCCACCGGCCCCCCGCACCCCGCGCACCCTCCCCCGCTCCACCGGCATTACTGTTTGATGATATTTTTTAAAAAATTATTACTGTCTTATAAAAAAATATTACTGTTATGATTTAAACAAGTTTGAACATATTTAAACACAAATAAATATCAAACAGCATTTTAAATGCATAAAAAAATTGTGGAGCCTGGGAATCGAACCCAGGACCTCCTGGTGTGAGAACTGGCTGCTGACCAGTCGAGCTAGTAGAGGGAACTTGGTGTGGATCAGGTAAGGTGGAAGATAACCTGTTGGCTCGAGCAGAAATCAAAAAAAATACTAATGGCGCACCAGGGTGAGGTGCGCCATTAGTATGGATGTACTTATGGCGCACCAGGGTGAGGTGCGCCATTAGTATGGATGTACCTGTTGGATAACCTATCCCCTCTCTCTCCCTCGCCCTCGCCCTCGATCCCCTTCCCCTCTCCTCTCCCGACGCCGCTGCCCCGCCGCCTCGACGCCGCCCCGTCGTCCTCGTCTCCGCCCCGACGCCCCGACGCCGCGACGCCGCCCTCTCCTCTCCCGACGCCGCCGCCCCGCTGCCCCGTCGTCCTCGTCTCCTCGGCGCCGCTCTCCTCGTCTCCTCGGAGCACCACCACCACCCGGACCTCGTCGCCTCCCGGACCTCGTCGCACCACCACGAACATCCACAGCGTCGACGTCTTCGTCCCCGACGACGCCCCCGTCTTCTACGCCCGCAGGTACCCCATCCAAATCACCCCCGCCTCCATTTCCCACCTCTCCCTCTCTGCTCCTAATAAAACCATGCTATTGTAGAGTGAAAGAGTGCGTACATGTGCTATTGTAGTACAGAAACAGAGTTGTGTTAGATTCATGAAGGATTGTTTTATATAAAACCATGATTTTGCTATATCATCGGCTGTATGATAGTACTATTTTTCAGTTCCCTGTGTGTTGCTTCAGTATCTCTTTTCCTACCTGAATTTTCTTCTGAATGCAAGATGATCCTAAATGTGCTGCTGGTTTTATGACTGTAGCTGCTATGCTCTGGTTTTGTTTCAACGACGTGCTCTCGCTGTGTATGTAGAGTATCCCTGACATCACTTTTTTGCATTCTGATTATATCTAGTACTGCTCCCCTCATTCTTAGACTACCTTATGAGATCAGATATCATCAAAGCTAGACAGTAAACATTAGATGTAAATTGGCATGCCATCAATGCCAGATAACACTGACCCTTTCCCTCCCTTTCTTGATTTAGATATAGGCTATCAAGACTTAAATTCATTCCAAATGAGATGGCATATTGCAAATTTTTCCTACAAGCAGTATCACTAAACTATCACTTTAGAACCAGAGCATGCCTTGTGCACCCAATTTTATCTTTCCCAACGAGATGTTTCTCATTACCAACTATCATGTGAAATTTGAAAAGTTACACTATACTGCAGTCAAATATTCAGCAAACGAGTCCATCAAACAAAGATCCTCTAGTAGAAGAAACTCTTCTTTTTCTATCAGTACTAAGCTACTGTTCATGTAAGTAAAACCAGCATACTACTGTTCAGTTGTGTAATTGCATATGTATCGAAGCACTAGGGGGTAAACCAAGAAGGTAGATAGCACAAAATTCTTCACTAGGACAGTGACAACAGTGACTTTCTGTTATCCCTACTGTTCCCTTGGTAAAACGTATAGGATGTACTTCTCACGATCAGGACTGCAGCTAAGATGAACATGCAATCTCTCTTTTCTTTTAATTTTCAGAACATTTACAGTCTTGCTCACTACTCTGATTCTTCTTTATCAGTGGATGCAAAGTCAAAAACAAGAGCTTTTAGGACTTCATGTTTTGAAACCAGTTAAATCATATAGTTTCTATTATTTTTTTCTCATGCTCCTGTTCTCTGAACATATTAGCTGGAAGCATCACATAGTTTGTTAGCTTTTTACAGACAAGTGTGCTTTGATTTTTGTTTAAGATTGCAGCTATCTTCATGTTGTTTGTTCCATAAATATTCTTATATACCATCAAAATAACTTCTGTTAATTATGTTCAGTACTGATGAATTTTTCATTGACTATTTTGAACACTGTCATTCTCAAGTTAAGTTTGTACTCTGTAACCTCATAACCTCATAAAGAGCAATATATTTGTTTGGCTGTCTTCTGTTAACAATATTTACCCCTGTTCTTTCATGTGCAATTTGTAATCATCTATCTAACCATGTTTTCCATTAGAAGTTAGAACGTGTCTGTTTGTCTATTCTAAAACTAAGGTGTAGCATCCAAGAGCTTGTCTTCATTTAGTATGCTTCAGTTTATCTATTGTGGATTACTCTCTCCATTCCAAATTAATTGAAGTTCTAGCTTTGTCCTTATTCAAATTTGACCAAGTCCATAAGAAAAATATATCAAGACCTACAACGCCAAATTAGTTTCATTACACTGAAAACTAAGTTTCTGATTTATTTTGTTATAGAAGTGTATTTAGTTAGTTACTTACTCCTGGTAGCTAATAAGTGGTTACTCTTTGGACTTTGGTGGTGTATGTATAAAAAAACAGTAGCAAATAAAAAAAGCAGTAGCAAATTAAAAAAACAGTAGCAAAAAATTAGGTATAAAAACAGTAGCAAATATAGCTAGGGCAATTTTGTTTAGGTATAAAAAACAGTAGCTACAATTTGTAAAAAGCATGAGCAACTGAAAAATCATCCTGAAATATAGCTAGGACAAACTTCAGTCTTTTTTTTTGTTTGTAACAGAAACTACAGTAGTAAATATTTCCTGAAGTAAATATTTTCAGTCATTACAAATATGATACTGCTTGGAGATGATACTGCTTGGAGATGCATATATTGTTTCACCTCTTCACATGCCAATGTATTTTCCATGTTGTGATGGAGGCCTTTTTTGCCTTGTCCACCCGAGAGGCCCTTGAGTTTGCCGGAATGTCGATTAACTTCCGTTCCGGCAAATTCGGGTACTCCATATGTCCTATTTTCAGCAAAGGTCATGCTGAAATTTTCCGTGAATTTTAGCATGACTTTGCTAAAAATAGGACATATGGGGTACTTGTGACTAATGCATGGGCCGGGGTATCTTAGTAGGTAATTAAGTAGGATCAAGTGCCCCGGCGTACTTGTGACTAATGCATGGCTTTTAGGGTGCCTCGGTGTCGATAAAAACCGAAATGATGAAAGCTTAGGCTTTTAGGGTGCCTCGGCGTCGAAAAACCCTCAATGATAAAAGCTTAGCTTTTAGGATGCCTCGGTGTCGACAAACCCTAAATGATGAGACCATGATCTTGTTCCTTGACAATAACCAACTTTTTGACCAAACTTTGTTCCTATTTAGAGAGAAACATGGCCAACAACAATGAGGCCGGGGGTTTGAGCGTCAAGCCATTCTGGAAGCTGTCCCAGGAGATGGAGGAACAACCTCACCTGTATGAGGACGCCGCCTTCCCCACCGATCCTGAGACCACTGATGGTACCGCCGAGGATGACCCCACTGATGCCACCACTGATGGTGCCGCCGAGGATGCCACCACTGATGGTGCCGCCGAGGATGCCACCACTGATGATGGCGGCGCACGCACAGATGGCAGCCAATCGAAGAGGCAACGGAAGGACCGGCGCCCGACCGTGCTCCGCACCCTCAAGGAGGAAGTTACTGAAGTGGACTCCGACGGGAATCCAACGGCGCCCGAACGAATAGTCAAGGGGTACTCGCTTCAGCTCGGGTGCATTCTCCGGAGCACCGTCTCGATCAACACCGAGAACCTGAGGCATCCTGACCGAGGGAATTTGCGCAACCTCCTCTTCACGAAGCTGCACGAACGATACAAGTTCCCCGCTGAATTTGAAAACACAAGCCTCAAAGGGAATAAAGTGAACAATGCTGCCCTCACGAAGATGAGCAAGGCCCTGTCTACTTGGAAAAGCAATGTGAAGAGAATGATCGAGAAAGGTGAGAGTTATGAGAAGATCAAGGAGAAAAATCCTTCGATCACCGAAGATGACTACAACGACTTCAAGATCAATTGCTCGAGCACCGCACACTCCGAATCAAGTAAGTGGGGGAAAGAAATGCGGGAGCTGAACTTAGGGGAACACACACTCGGTCCCGGCGGTTACAGAGTGGCGGAGCCTATATGGGACAAGGAGGAGGCGGACCGTGCCGAGCAAGGCCTACCACCCCTCTTCGATAAATACGGTGACAAGCAGACCAGGAACTTTGTCAGGGCCCGGTACAAAAAGGACCCGAAAACAAAGGAGCTTACCACGGATCCGAAGACCAGGGCGCTTGAGCTTGTTCTGGTAAGGAATACACCCCCTCGTAATTAGCTCCATATGGTTGCATTCTAATTAATGAAGCCAAATTTCTAAATGGTTCACATTCCTTCCGCAAGCGACTGAAAGCAGTAGCGCGGGGTCGACTAAGAGCAACCCTTGGGACACCACTCTAAATAGGGCGTTGAATGTAATGAAGAACAAGGATAAGCTCAGTAAGCCGACGTCAGCTGGTCGTGTGGCCGACAAAGGCTGTCGACAAAATGGTCGTCATACTATGACACTGCTGGGCGAAAGGAGAAAAAGACCAGCTCGGAAAGCCAGGCGCGCGAGGTTCAAGAACTCAGGGCACAGGTGGCGCGGATTCCGGAGATTGTCCAAGAGCAAGTGCAACAACAACTCGGAGCGACGATCACCGCCATTGTGCCTACCTTGATCCAGGGGATTAGTGCGTGGATTGCGGGCGGCCAACAGGGGCCGCCCCCGATTCCTATCTTCACAGCCAGCAACTCGCAGAACGCGATGGCGGGGCCATTGGTGTCTCCGGCGGAGCCGGCATTGGTGTCTCCGACGCCGGCACAGGAGCTTAATGCACCCGGGTGTACGCCGGCCGGCACCTCTGCAGCAAGCGGCCCCTCCGTCAACTGCACGCCCGCCGTTGGCGGTGCCTCGACATTAGCCGAGCTCGACGCCATCATCACGGTAACTAATTAAGCCTCTCTCGGCCGAGGACTTCATCTCCTTGCCTTTGACTGGGCATCCCTAACGCCCTACATGTTTTCGCAGGGCGCCGCCGACGTTCTGTGCACTCTCCTGCACTTCGTGAACAACGAGTTGGTCGATGTCCCCAAGGGCAAAATCGTTCAACCGGGCAACCCCTTGTTCCACGGTACCCAGATGCCACCCAACTTGTTTAGGGTTCAACTGGTTCGGGTGCTGCCAGGCTGCGACGAGGTGTTACCTCTGATTCGACCCATCGGGGCCGACGATGATGACGTGATGAACCTCAGCGCCTGCCTGAGCTAGCCCCTGCTTTGGCCGAAGAGCCAGATTCGTTTGGGGGCGGGGGACACCACCCCAAAGACAACACCGCCAGTCATGCCGGTGCCAAGTCGGCCCCATGGCAAGACCGCCGCAACGGTGCCGGACATCCCTATGCCACTGGATCCAAACATGCATATGGCACAGGATCAGAACGACGACGACGACGATACATTTGCCAACGTCGATCAGTACTTTGCCGATCATGGGGACGGTGGCGACTTCATGGGGCCTCCTTCTCAAGAACCCAACCCAACAAAAGACGTGTGCGATCTAGCTGGTACCGCGGAGAAGCCAAGTTGCAACAGGCGTCGTCTGCAGTTCAGCTCTCAGGAGACGCCTCCAGCTGCCGACTTCACCGAGCCTCAGATAGGCAAGGTGCGAAATATGATCAGCCCCAACACACTCAAGAAGGCGGTCTGTGAGCAGAACTCGGTCCCATTACAGGAGATCAAGAAGAAGGCACGCAAAAGAAAGACTAACAAGGGTGCGGGCCAGCCGGCACCGAGTACGATCCGTGCTCAGGACGGGCCACCTTCAACTGCGGATATCTCGAGGAGGGTGCATGTGGCGGGTAGGCCGATGCTACCGAGAAATATGCTCGATGCTGCAACCGGTGCTATGCGGAGTCTGCATGACAGTGTTCTTTCTTTGGAGAAGCGGCGTCTCCGAGAGAAGGATGTGGCATACCCGGTTTTCGCGGCCAAGGTGCCAGAGGGCAAGGGCTTTGTGGATAACTCCATCGGGGGTACGATCGTCCTGCGGTTTGATGACATCCACGCTATGTTGAACCTTCATCCGCTGCACTACACCTTCGTTCGGCTATCTTCGCTGAGTATGGAGATGCGGATCATTCGCGACAAGACCCCGGACATCGTGATAGTCGCCCCTTCTACATGCGTGCCAAGATCTTGGGCAGCGCTGGGGACCGGCAAGTCGCGAGTTCTTACCTCGAAGGCGTCATTCTGGCAAACCAAGATAAGGACAACTTCCTCGTGCCTTACTTTCCCGAGTAAGTCCTCCCCTCAACCGCCCCGTAACATATGAATTCTTAGATTTCGATCGTTTTTCTTTTAACATTCCGTGTTTTCTGCAGTGACACACATTGCACGCTCATCCTCCTAAGCCCCAAATATTCCATGGCCACGTATTTCGACCCGGACCGTCAGTCGAACGTAGACTACACAAATGTCAAGAAGGTTCTTGATGATGTTCTCCCCGGCTACGTCAAATCTGGAGGCACCTTCACCAGGCCTATTCGTAAGTACGGCAAGCACGTGTTCTCCCACAATACGACGTTCTGCTGCGTCAAGCAGCCGCCTGGCGGTCAGAAGGGTGCCTACTATGCCATCCATCACATGCGGGCGATCGTACGGGACCATCATCAACTACTGCTACCGAGTAGACTCAAAGATTGGGCCGCGAGCGTGTCGGCAATCCAGGACGCGGACATCAGACAAGAATTCTTTCGCATCCAGTCGGAGTTTGCGGAAATCATCCATCAAGATGTCCTTCGTACCTCGGGGCAGTTCTACCTCAGAAATCAACCGTCCAACAGTGACATCGACACAATCCTACAAATGAAGGCTGACAACGCCCGTTGTTTCATGACTCCCACGATAGACGGCGGCTTCATCCACGCTCCGGTCCCTTGAGTCGAGTCGAAAGCAGTGATGCTGTGTCTAGTTCTGAAACATCGATTGGCTCATGTTGTAATTAAACTTTAATGAACTTGTAGTATGTCTCTTTGGTTTCGAGAGTCCTTCAACTTAGATGTAATCGATGCTATTAATGTCTTGCTTTTCTCTTCCGATCGTTCTGTTGCATACTTATATATTGCTTATGTATTGTCTGTGAATTGGTACTAACGTTTCGTTTGGCTACTGCATAGCGATGCCGTGGTATGTCGTGTACAAGGGTAAGGTTCCCAGAGTCTACGACGACTGGGAGGAGTGTCGGAGACAGGTTCACCGATTCAGCGGTAACAGTTACAAAGGTACGCCACTAGGGCCAAGGCCGAATCTAGATACGCCCGCTATCTAGCGGGAGAGGGGAGGGAGCGTTGGACGAACCGGATGAAGACGATTTTCATCGTGATGATGCTCATCGTGATGACCGCAGCTCTCTTCTATGTGATGGTAGTTTAGATGATCGATATCGACTTGTAATGTGAAGACAAACTCGCGGTCTCGAGACTTGTAATATAATGTTCTATCTTTGTTCGGTCTTTTCAATTCGGAGACTAATATGATGAATTGTATTCGGAGACTAAAATGATGAATTGTATTCAGAGACTAATCTTCTATTGTATTCGATGAATCTGTTGTTGATGTGTGCTGTCTATATTTTGTCCAATTATACATTTTGTAACCTGTGCAAAAAATAGAAAATTAAAAAAAAACCTAATATTCATACTAATGGCGCATCACATCATAGTGCGCCATTAGTATGCCAGAGGATACTAATGGCGCATCACTAAACAGTGCGCCATTAGTATGCCGAAGTTACTAATGGCGCATCCAGTTGTTGTGCGCCATTAGTATGCCAAAGCACCTGGGTATAGATGGCCCCCTGGGAGGCATACTAATGGCGCACTGTTGTATATACTAATGGCGCATCTGGGGTGCGCCATTAGTATACCAGATACTAATGGCGCACCAGTGGTGCGCCATTAGTAAAATATACTAATGGCGTGCTACTAATGGCGCACCACTAATGCGCCATTAATGGCCAGATTAGGTGCGCCATTAGTAGGCCTTTTTCTAGTAGTGCGTATTTCTCTCACAAACATTTATCGACTAGCTAGCCTCTAGATAGGTTTATACACCCGCACACTCGTGCTTCCACCATCGCATACATATCTCTCTCCCGCTCCTTGTATCTATGTAGATTTTTTTCCCTTCTTGAGACACGCCCTCTCGATCATGCACACACACACTATCGCCTCATTTTAAGCTGATACCTATCGCACACACACTCCTTGTGTCTTTGTCACATATGCACTCCGTCCTCCTCCACTCTCCCTCTCTCTCACACACACATGGGCTTTTTGCAACAACTAGCAAGATGCCCATGCGTTGCACGGAACATCAAGATGCATTTGTATGAGTAGTTTATCTTGTGGGGGAAAAGGATGAACGAGGGAAGGCCTTATTTGCAAATGTGGAGAGGGGTGTGGGTATCTTTTTGCAAAATTCCCATAGTTTCCTTCCTATCCGTCAGATATAGATCGGACGGCCTATATTGCAGGATGGCAGGCACACGATCATCACCGACAATGCTTTTTATAAGAGTAGGGATAAAAAATAGAGTTGGTGATGATGGTGGGCCTGCCATCCTGCAATGTAGGTCGTCCGATTTATATCTGACGAATAGGAAGGAAAATATGGCAATTTACCCGCACTCTTCACCACATTTGCAGATAAGGCCTTCCCTCGTTCATCCTTTTCGCCCACAAGATCTTGATGTTCCGTGCAACGCACGGGCATCTTGCTAGTAAGAGTAGAAATTAGACATATACCACTTCTCGAATCTTGAAACCAACAACATTCCTCCCTTATCTCATCAAAACCGCCAAAGGAATATATTTTGAGTGAAACATAACATATTTTTCGTGATATACGTATTTCAAAACTACACCTTTTTTCTATCAAATCGGTGAATATGTATTAATCTACTTTGATCGTGTGGCAACGCATTGGCACATTGCTAGTAGTTATTATAATTTTTTGGACACCAGACAAACGGTGGAGTACATATACGAAGAGAAGAGGCGCACGCACGCAGTCGGCCACTCGCTGTCTCGCACACATGAGTGTTACGTAAAGGCGACGTTAACAAATAAACCCTAAAACCCTAGGTGCACGATTGCTGCATTCGCGGGTACCGGGTACGTGGTGGAGCACCTTTGTAGGAATAGTCAGCTCGCGTGATAATTTGATCCGTAGGAGTTGATGGTCGGGACCACTGGTGAACGACTTGGAGCGCGGTGGCTCGCCAGTTGCCACAGATCGAGTAGCCGAGTTTAAAATATCAATTTTTTAGCGGGGTTAAGAGTTCCGATTTTCAATGGCGCGTTATAAGTAGTAAGTAGCTTTTAGAATGATTGGTATGGAGCGAAAATGGAATTCATAGTACTATGTACCTCCTTGGCGTATGGTTGTATGGTTTTTTTTTTGCGATGGACGTTGTATGGGTTTATGTTGCGAGATGTTGAACCTGGTAGTTCTAGGGCAAATACTATGGTTTAGATTTAGATGCTGGTTTTCAGTAATGAAAATCGGAAGGGGAAACCCTTCTTTGATTAAAAAAAACTACTACCTCCATTCTGGTTTACTAGTCCCCATCGTACTTTCGGTCAAAGTTTGTCCATGAATTTTACTTGTAAAATGTGAATGGAAAACAAGATTTTGTTATACCCAAACAAAAAAGGACTGGAGGGAATGATTGCTCTGACACGGACACGACCTCTCATAGCGCAGACATTGAACCGGCGCACCGGCCAAGAGGGCCGCACTCGCTGCAGGCCCGGCTGAGCACGCCTCCTCGCCGCGTGCAACCAGCTTAAGACTGCCCCGCCTGCCTTCATTGAATCCGCGCGTGTGCCGGCAACACGTCCTTCCGCGAGCCGGCAGGCATTTTAGAATGCAAAAAATGACTAAAATATAATTAATTTACACATGGTCTTGACTTGTTGTGGTCGCCGTCTTCGATCTGCTCGATGCCCTCTTTGAAGATTGAGGTGTTGTGCATGTTGGGGTGCAAAGAAGCACAAGCGAGAGTGGTCTCCGTATAACCTTGGATGGGGATGAATTGTGTGCTCGGGGGAGTGTGTGTGTGTGTGTGTTGTGCTGCGTGTGTCTCTGTGTGTGTGTGTGTGTGTGTGTGTGTGTTAGATATTGAGAGAAAACAAACCTAAGGAGAGAAATGGGTATTCACGAAGAGATTGTGCGGGCCTTGAGGTGGGCAGGGGCCGGGTGAGGGTGTCAAAATGTGCGCGTTGATGCATGTGTTGCATGCGACCGTGCGAGGGACGGACGAATCGAGAGAGATGGTTGTTGTGTTACGGATGCTCCTCTCTCTGTCTCCCTCTCTCTCCTTCTCTCTCTCTCTCTCTCACACACACACACACACAAGTAAACTAGAAGACCATTCTCTCATGTATACACAACGTATCTGCATCTGTCTATGTCTCACTCATGCATGATCATTTGCACATTCACACCTCTCTATGTCTGTATCACACGCACACCGTCTCCACATTGCCCTTCCGCCACAACACACATATGGACACATACACACGTTCTCTCTCAGTCACACACACAAAATCAGTATTAAAAAACTAGAGCGCACCTAAAACGTCCAAATCCAAATAAACACGAACTGGAGCTAAATTCAAATATATGGAAATATTGCAGCGTCAAGAACTTTCACAGGAAAAAAAGTTGAGTAATATTCGAGGATTGTTTTCACACACACAAAAAGGTTCGGTGGATGTCCTTCGAGCGCGACATGGTGACGCACCGTTCGATCGACCGCGCGGCCGCGGTTCACGCGCTTGCACAGGATTCCGTATCGTGGTTGTGGTACTAACTAATAAAAGAGCTGCCTAAGTCTAATGTTTACGTGTACTAGTAGGGTTTTCTTTTAAGTTTGACCAACCTTATATATAAAACTAAAGTAAGCTCCCACACGCTGTAACGCCCCGGATCCGATGCGCCAGGTGTCTGCCAGTTATTCGCCGTCCTTGCCTTGCCATCTACTTGCATGTTGCTTTTGCCATGTCATCATCTGCATTTCATATCATGTCATCATGTGCATCGCTTTGGCATACATGTTCATCTCTTGCATCCGAGCATTTTCCCCGTTGTCCGTTTTGCAATCCGGCACTCCCACCTCCTCCGGCGCCCCCTTTTGCCTCTTTTCATGTGCGGGTGTTAAACGTTCTCGGAATGGGCCGAGGCTTGTCAAGTGGCCTTGGTATACCACTGTTACACCACTGGTCAAGTTCCGTTCCATTTGGAGGTCGTTTGGTGCTCCAACGGTTAACCGGGTAACCGCAAAGTCCGTTTGTGTGTTGCAGCAAAATCCCCCTTAAAACAGCCCCAAAACCTTTCTAAGTCTCCGCCATGCTCTCGGTCGTTCGATCACGATCGCGTGGGCGAAAACCGCACCTCATTTGGACTCTCCTAGCTCCCTCTACCTATATAAACACCCCCTCCCCCGAAATTTCGGATCAATTCCACCCTAACCCTAGTATTTTTTTCCCCTCCGCGCCGCCGGACGTTTCTTCCCCCGCGCCGGACATGTCCGCCGCCGCCCTCCGACCAATCCGCCGCCACCACGTCACCAGCGCCTCCTCTCTCTCTCCTCCCCGCCGCCGCGGCCCGCGGAGCCCATCCGGGGCCCGCGCGGGCCCGAGTCGCCGCCGCCGCCCGAGGCGCCCGCCTCTGCCCGAGCGCGCCCGAGCGCCGCCGCGTCGCGCCTCCCGCGTCCCGTCGCCGTCCTCCGGCCGCCGCCGCCCAGCGCTCCCCGCCGCGTCCAGCCGCCGCCCGCGCCGCCCCGGCACCTCGCCGCCCCGCCGCCATGGCGCCTCGCCGCCAGCCGCCGGTCGGATCCGGCCGGATCCGGGCCGGGGTCGTCTCCCAGCGCCTCCCCGGCCGCCACCTTCTCCGGCGAGATCCGCCGCCACCTCGCCCGCGTTGACTTTGTCCCGAGGTTGATTTTTCTGCCAAGTCCCCGTATCTGTAACATTACATGCATCTGTTCATCATGGCCTAACTCTCTGCATGTAGCTTCGATTCGCGCGTGTAATATATCAAAATGTTCGTCTCGTGATGCTCTACATTTTGTTCCATTGCACCATGTTCATTTGAGTTCATATTGATGCCCAAATCATCGTTGCAAGAGTGCTAGTTGCTGTTATCTGTTGTCTGTTATCAGAAATTGGTGATTTGTTATTTTTGTATCTTTTAATCTGTGCATCTTACGGGCATGAGCTCTACATGTGTTTTGTTGTATGCCATGCCATCTTACCAAGGGTGTATGCCATGTATTTTTATGATCTCTATGGTGACTAGCACAAGCATGCAAACTAGGCCCTGTAATGTTTCTGATTTCAGGGACTTAGTGATTTCTCTAAGTCTTTGTCTGGTGTTATTTTGTTGCCATGTAAACTTGATGCTACAGTGATATCCATGCTTATTTTGGAGATGTTCATTAAGGATGTTTTGTAGATATAGTTGTACTAGATCCATTCCTGCTCTTGTTTGCAATTATGGAGTGCCATAGCATGACTCAATCTGGCTCTACTTTTGCTATAAAATATTTCTGGCAGATTGTTTACGTGTTATTCAGTTTTGCCAAGCTTGTTGTAGTTGATCCATACATGCTATGTATTTACTCTTGCCATCGATAGCTTCATGAACATGCCGTCTTGCTGTAGGTATGCTTGTTTTGTCATGCATTGATTTGTGGTGAGTGCGTCAAGCTCACCAAAATGCCTTCATATTATTGTTTCTGCCATGCTCTGTTTTCTGCTATGTCTGAAACCTGTTAACGTAACTTGGTATGTTTACATGGTTTCCATCATATCTTCTTGTCCTTTTTGGCTTATGTTCAGTAAGGGACTTTTGCCATATGCATTTAGTAGAATACTGCCATGCCTTGTTTTGCCATGTTAAGTTCCTGTAGCGTGTTGATTTCGTGCTCTGAACTTTGCAACCTGATGTTATTTCTGTCATGTCCAGTAATCTTGTCATGTCCTTTTGAGCATGTTCTAGTGATTTCTGGAGATATCTCAGTGTTCATGTTTTGTTGTGCTTTACCTGTACATTATGCCCATGCCTTTTGTTTTCATGTTGAGTTCTGTAGCATGTTGTTTTGATGCTTGCTAGTTGCATAGTTGCTGTTTTGGACAGATTGTTGCTATGTCTTGTTTGGAGTGTATGTGTTGCACCGTTGCTCCGTTTTGAGCATGCTCTATATGAAACTTGCTTAGATTTGCATGTAGTTTCATATTATCATGTTGCATCCTTGTTTTGAGGTGTTTGCTTGATGTTTTTATGCATTTTGCATCAATGCCATGTTTAACTTGTTTTGCTCATATCTTTTAGACCGTAGCTCCGAATCTAATGAACCTTATATGTAACTTGACTAGAATTTCGTGTAGATCATCATGGTGCTCTTTAACTTGCTGTTTAATAACTTGAACATAAGGTTTATTCAGTTCTCGACCAATTTTGAAATTTGCATATGAGGTCTTACCGGATTTGTTATATGTTGTTTCCGGCCTCATTTAAACTTGCCTTGATGTGTTGTTCTTATATGCATCATCTCTTGTCATGAGTAGCTTCATATAGTCTTGTCATGCATCATTCTTGGTTGTGCATCATTCCTTGTTCATGTCTGGTGTGTTTACCTTGTTGTGTGCTTCTTCTCGATAGTTCCCGTGTCGTTGCGATCGTGAGGATTCGTTCGTCTTCGTGGCTTCATCTTCTTCATGGACTCGTTCTTCTTCCTAGCGGGATTTCAGGAAAGATGACCGTCACCTTGGATCTCATTACTATCATTGCTATGCTAGTTGCTTCGTTCTATCGCTATGCTGCGCTACCTATTCACTTGCTCCTCCAGCCTCCCAAATTGCCATGAACCTCTAACCCTTCTCACCCTTCCTAGCAAACAGTTGTTTGGCTATGTTACCGCTTTGCTCAGCCCCTCTTATAGCGTTGTTAGTTGCAGGTGAAGATGAAGATTGCTCCATGTTGGATTATGTTTATTTTGGGATATCACAATATCTCTTATATTATTAATGCATCTATATACTTGGTAAAGGGTGGAAGGCTCGGCCTTATGCCTGGTGTTTTGTTCCACTCTTGCCGCCCTAGCTTCCGTCATACCGGTGTTATGTTCCTTGATTTTGCGTCCCTTACGCGGTCGGGTGATTTATGGGACCCCCTTGACAGTTCACTTTGAATAAAACTCTTCCAGCAAGGCCCAACCTTGGTTTTACCATTTGCCCAGCCTATTTCTTTTCCCTAGGGAGTCGCTCTCTCGAGGGTCATCTTATTTTACCCCCCCCCCCCCGGGGCCAGTGCTCCTCGGAGTGTTGGTCCAAACTAGAGCCACTTGCAGCGCCACCTCGGGGAAACTTGAGGTCTGGTTTTAATTGTACGTAGTGTTCATCCGGTGTTGCCCTGAGAACGAGATATGTGCAGCTCCTATCAGGATGTCGGCGCATCGGGCGGTCTTGCTGGTTTTGTTTTACCATCGTCGAAATGTCTTGTAACCGGGATTCCGAGACTGATCGGGTCTTCCCGGGAGAAGGAATATCCTTCGTTGACCGTGAGAGCTTATAATGGGCTAAGTTGGGACACCCCTGTAGGGTATTATCTTTCGAAAGCCGTGCCCGCGGTTATGTGGCAGCTGGGAATTTGTTAATATCCGGTTGTAGAGAACTTGACACTGGACCTGATTAAAACGCATCAACCGCGTGTGTAGCCGTGATGGTCTCTTCTCGGCGGAGTCCGTGAAGTGAACACGGTTTCTGGGTTATGTTTGACGTAAGTAGGAGTTCAGGACCACTTCTTGATCATTGTTAGTTTCACGACCGTTCCTTTGCTTCTCTTCTCGCTCTCTTTTGCGTAAGTTAGCCACCATACATTGCTTAGACGCTGCTGCAACCTCACCACTTATCCTTTCCATACCCCTTAAGCTTTGCTAGTCTTGATACCCATGGTAATGGGATTGCTGAGTCCTCGTGGCTCACAGATTACTATAACACCAGTTGCAGGTACAGGTTATGCGATGATCATGACGCGAGAGCGATGTTTCTTGATTTGGAGTTCTTCTTCTGCTTCTTCGATCAGGGGATAGGTTCCAGGTCGGCAGCCTGGGCTAGCAGGGTGGATGTCGTTCGAGTTTCTGTTTATGTTTCATCCGTAGTCGGATGTTGAGCTTATGTATGATGTATTGTTGTATTCTTGCGGCATTTGTATGCCTTGTATGTATCCCCAAATATTATGTAATGTTGATGTAATGATATCCACCTTGCAAAAGCGTCATCAAGATGCGCTTCTATCCTTGGTGGGACCTTCGTGTTCCTTTAGGATAGGGTCGCATCTTGGGCGTGACAAGTTGGTATCAGAGCCTCGACCCACCCTAGGAGCCCCCCTTGATTGATCGTGTAGTTTGGTCGTTGTTGAGTCTAGAAGAAAACTTTTTCTGAGTCTAGCTATATCGGAGAGTAGGAATTCTTTTTACTCCTCAGCCCCTTCGTCGCTCTGGTGAGAAATCTTGACGTAGGTGTTTCGACTTATTCCTCTTCCCCTTCAAATTTTTCTTAGGATCACGTGGTTAGTTTTCGTTCATTGTCCATCCTTTTTCTATCCGGCGCATTTCTCTTCGAGTGCTTTCGGTCCTCGTCACCTTTTGCGAGATCAGTCCTCAGTTATTTCTCTTCCGATGTTGTTTCCTTGTCCGAAGTTGTCCTTGTTTTTCCCACCCGCCCACCCTTCTTCTTCTCGGAACCGGAGTCTATAATCGAGTATCCATTCTACTCGTGCGAAGTCTTTGCATTCTCTCCTCAATTATTTCAACCAGTGCTTTTCTCTTCAAAGCTATTCGTCGATTTCCCCTTCCAAGTTGCCGTTGTTTTTCCCGCCCTCCCACCCCTTTTATTCCCGAAGTCTGAGCCTCTATTCGAGCATCTATTTCATTCGTATGGAGCTTCTTCAGTTTTTCCTCAATTATTTCAACCGGTGAATTTTTGCCTCGTTCGACATTCTTCATCTCTTTTCTTCTCCGGTGAATTCAATTTTCGGTAGTAACTATATTATTTCCTCGGCCTAAATGTGTCCCGTTGCTCGTTCCCCTCTCGTCATTTAATCGTTCCGGAGTGATGAAGACATCTCAGAAGATTTGTGTTTGCATCCATTAATTCGAGGTTGTCACCTCATTCTAATATTCCAATTGTTCCGGTGCATCGTCTATCTGGTCAACAATCCTTTCTCAACGGTGTTTCTTTTTAGTGGGCCCTAACCCACAGGTCTTTTCCCAGGATCTTACCTGACTCTTCTAACTTTCCGGAGCTCTTCTCAAATCCTTTCCGAAGTTTGACGTAAGTATGAATTTCATCAGTCAGACGCTTCCCAAGATCAATTGCAAATCATTTTTATTGTTGGCTCAACCTCTTCGCTTTTTGTTGAGGATATAGACCTTAGAGTCACCCGCCAGAAGGGACCGGGTTACTCATATGGTCGTTGCCAGAAGCCCGGAGCTAAGCTTGAAGACGATGGGCCGGAGATGGGCTAAGACCCGGATATGGCTTAAGGCCCGTAGTTACAATCATTATTATGGTAGAACTTGTAGTGTAAGGCAAGTATGATTGAGAGCCCGAGCCGGACACTCTTATGAGCCGGCCGGGACTCTAAGGGCTGCTGGGCGTTAGCCTCCCTATATAAAGGGACGACCCGGCAGCGGTTTAGGGACAAGAACAATCTGATCGAGAGCCGGGCATAGCAGTTTAGCTCCCTGGTGATCGTAACCCTAATCAATACCACCTCAAACTGGACGTAGGCTTTTACCTTCACCGTAAGGGGCCGAACTAGTATAAACCCTCGTGTTCCTTGTCCCGCATTAACCCCTTCAAGCTTCCTAGTTGCGATGGCTCCACGACTAAGTCCTAGCTCGAGGACATCTGCCGTGACAATTCCGCGACAGTTGGCGCCCACCGTGGGGCCAGCGCACGGTGGATTTGAGTTCTTGAAGGGCAGCTTCGAAGGGCTCAAGGGATACGCTGTGGGCCGGATGACCAAGAGTCGTCGCGGCAAGCTCTACATCGACGATGCAAACTAGGGCCCCGACGCCGGCTCAATTGAGTACGGGTGCCGGGTCCCCTTCGGCGGAATTCAGGTTTTCATTAGCAAGATTGGTGAGCCGGGCCCTGAGCCGGATCGCTACGCCGATCTCATCGAAACGGCTCAGCGCGCACGACCCGCCCGGGCCCGGCCTGCCTTAAGGCGCGCTTTTGTGGGATGCATCCATGGAGGGCCCTCTGATCCATCTGGGTCTGGTGATGAGACGGCCGCCGGCTCTGACGGCGAGTCGGCCACCGATGAGTCAAACTCGTTGTACCAACTTCAAGATGGCAGGCTCATGGGTTGTTCCGATGGTGACAGTATTCCAGACCCGTTTGAGCCACCGAGTCAGGTTGGAGTCTTTATGGCCGGTGCGCAGCCTATTCAGAACCCCACTGCTGGAGCGGGAAACCCGGTGCCTTCTCCGGCTCAGGTGCTGATGGATCTCACGGACAAGATGACGGCCCTGTTAACCGCCACGGTTGACCCGGCAGATCAAGCTCAGCATGATGCCGAGGTGGCACAGTTAAAATTGGATCTAATAAAAGCTAAAGAGGATCTCGCAGCGGAAGGGATCAGGCTGGCTGCGGAGAGGGCGGCTCTCGATGCCCAAACTCAGCTGATTCAGGCGCAGTCCTTCCAACTCACGATGGATCAGAACGCGGCCAATAAGGTCATGAGAAGAAGGCATCAAAAGGCCCAATCTCGACTCCCTCCGGTTTACGATCCACGCAACCTCTTCAACACGCCGGGTGCAGGGTCTAGTAACCCGCCAGGGGTCATAGCGCCCGGGTCTGGACCCCTTATTCAGCCACGAGTGATGGGGCCTCCCCAGGTGCCCCCTGCCCCGCCTCAGTATGTGCCAATACCCCCGGGTCATTATAATAACCCGTTGGAGAACATGGTCGCTGCGGCAGCACGGCTGGCGGCTCTACCAGTTGACGGCGACTCTCCGACGGCTATTGAGACCCGCCGGGTCAGGGAACTCCTTCAGACAGCACTGGCGCAGCAAGAGGCATACTCCTACAGCCGGGACAGGATCCACTCGACCCCTCGTCCAGGCCAGAGCCCGAGTTACAGCCGGCACATGGTCTCAGCAACAGGCTCAAGTAACGTCCGACGCCATGACCCGCCCCCCGGCCATGGCCCGGCTCATAATGGAGCCTTTTACGAAGCAGACCAAGCGCGGCAAGAGGCGGAGCAAGTACCTTAGTTGACGGCTTACCAGACCCCCCCGGCTTATCCGACGACTTCCATTGATGTGGGTATCCCTACCAGGACCGGGGGTGTCCCTTGTTTAGTGTCAGCTATCCGTAATGAACGTCTACCTAGGGACTTCAAGGGCCCTAGGAAGGTGCCTAACTACACAGCTGACTTACAACCCGCAGCCTGGATCGAGAGTTATGAGATGGCTATGGAGCTGCTGGAGGTCAGTGAGGCGGCTATGGCCAAGTATTTCACCATGATGTTAGACAGGACTGCCCGCACTTGGTTGAAAGGGCTACCACCGAATTCCATTGGGTCTTGGGCTGAGCTGAAAGCCCGGTTCATCCAAAACTTCAAAGATACCTGTAGGCAGTCTATGTCAATTGTGGATTTGACTAACTGCAAGTAGCAGGAGGGTGAGTCCACGACACATTGGGTTCGCCGGGTTAAGGAGATCATACACTCGTCGGACAAGATGGATGCCGGCTCAGCGGTTTTAATGCTGGAGCAAAATTGTCGTTTTGTGCCCCTGAAGATGAAACTCGGGTGGCTTAAGCGCGACTGCAGTGATATGGGTACACTAATGGCGGCTCTTGTCAAGTACGCCGATTCCGATGGTACCAAGGATCCCCCTTCAGATGATGAAAGGACAGGGAAGGGAAAGAAGAACGGCAATGGCAAGGGTCCTCAGTTTAACCCGGGGAACCAAGGAGGAGGCAAGCGCAAGGCCGATGGCAGCCTAGAGTTTGTAGCCAACACCAACTCCCAAGGCAATAACCAGCGACGCAAGGGGAGGCCCCCTCCCCGAGGCGGCGGGTCAGGACCTTCACTGGAGCAGCTGTTGAATGAACCTTGTCCGAGGCACGGCTCTAGAGAGAAGCCAGCGACTCATCTATGGAAGGATTGCGCAATCATGAAGGCCTTTAAAAACTACAATGGCCCGGGCGGCGGCTCAGGTGCCGGCGGCTCAGGCGCCGGCGGCTTTCATGGCCCGGGGGGCGGCTCAAATTCTGGTCCTCAGAGTGGTCAAGGGGGCTTTAATCAACAGTCTGGCCAGGGTCATCAACAGCAGCAGGGGGTTATCAGACCAATCCGAAGCAGCTTAGCGGTGGACAGTATCATGTGTTTACCACTAGTTTGTGCAAGCGAGATCAGAAGCTTCACAAGAGGGCTGTGAATGCGGTTGAGCCGGCGGTCCCACGCTACTTGCGGTGGTCTGAGCAGCCTATAGTGTGGAGTAGGGAGGATCACCCTCCCCGGGTGGATAACCCGGGCCACTTGGCCTTAGTGGTGGCTCCTCAAGTGGGAGGATATAAGTTCACAAAGGTGCTCATGGAAGGAGGCAGCAGCATCAACATCCTCTATTATGCGACCTTTCGCCGTATGGGGTTGGTTGATAAGAACCTCAGCCAGTCAAACACCATCTTCCATGGTGTAGTACCTGGTAAGTCGGCTTATCCAGTTGGCAAGATCGAATTGGAAGTGGCCTTTGGTGATGAGAACAACTACAGGGTGGAGAAATTGACCTTTGAGGTGGTCAAGATAAGAAGTCCATACCATGCTATATTTGGACGGCCGGCTTACACCAAGTTCATGGCACGGCCGTGTTATGTGTACTTACAGCTCAAAATGCCAGGTCACAATGGGACTATTACGGTTCACGGCAGCCGGAAAGTGGCTCTGGAGTGTGAGGAAGGCGACGCGGCTTATGCAGAATCTGTGTGTGCTACAGAGGAGTTGAAGTTTTACAAAGACAATGTTGACCCAACAGATATGACCTCTCTGAAAAAGCCAACCACAGAACAAGAGCCGGCAATGAAATTTAAGTCAGCTGATGAGACTAAACTTGTTGATTTTGTTCCAGGTGACTCATCTCAGCAGTTTAGCATCAGTGCAAATCTGGATCCAAAATAGGAAAGCGCGCTCATCGAGTTCATCCGTGAGAATAGGGACATCTTCGCATGGAAACCCTCTGACATGCCAGGTGTACCTAGAGAACTCGCTGAGCATACTCTCAATGTTGATCCGAAATTTAAGCCGGTCAGACAGTTCCTTCGGCGGTTTAATGAAGAGAGGCAGAAAGCTATTGGTGAAGAAGTGGCCCGGCTCTTGGCGGCCGGGTTTATCGTTGAAGTCTTTCACCCAGAGTGGTTGGCTAACCCGGTGCTCGTACTCAAAAAGAACGGCACCTGGAGGATGTGTGTGGACTACACGGACTTGAACAAGGCATGTCCGGCTGATCCTTTTGCCTTCCCCCATATTGATCAAATAATTGATGCTACGGCAGGTTGTGCACGCTTAAGTTTCTTGGATGCTTATTCTGGTTATCATCAGATTAAGATGGCAGTTAAGGACCAGGAGAAAACGGCGTTCATCACTCCCTTTGGAGCCTTCTACTATGTGTCTATGCCCTTTGGACTCAAGTGCGCACAGGCGACTTACCAGCGTTGTGTGCAGAATTGTCTTCATAAGCAGATCGGGCGCAATGTTCACGCTTACGTGGACGATATTGTGGTTAAATCCATCAAAGAGGAAACCCTGATAGATGATTTAAGGGAAACCTTTCATAATCTCCGGGTCTATAAGATGATGCTTAACCCGGCCAAGTGTGTCTTTGGTGTTCCTGCAGGCAAGCTTTTGGGCTTCTTGGTTTCTGATAGAGGCATTGAGGCTAACCGGAGAAGATCAAGGCCATCACCTCCCTGGCTAAGCCGGCGTGTATAAATGACGTTCAGCGCTTGGCGGGTCGCATCGCTGCTTTAAGCCGGTTTATAAGCCGTTTGGGTGAGAAGGCCATGCCCTTATATCAGTTGATGAAGAAAACTGATAACTTTGTCTGGAATGATGCAGCTAATACCGCCTTTGAGGATTTGAAGAAGCAGCTGGCAGAGCCCCCAGTCCTTGCTACTCCGGTTGATAAGGAGCCCTTATTGCTGTACGTGGCGGCAAACGCACGAGCCGTCAGTGTGGCTATTGTGGTGGAGCGCAAGGAGGAGGGTAAGGAGCATCCGATTCAGCGGCCGATTTATTATGTCAGCGAAGTGCTCATTGAGTCCAAGCAGCGGTACCCGCATTGGCAGAAGCTTGTGTATGGTGTGTTCATGGCGAGCCGGAAACTTAAGCATTACTTTCAGGGTCATCCCATCACTGTGGTCAGTTCTGCCCCTCTTGGTGCTATCATTCAAAACAGAGAGGCCACAGGGAGAATTGCTAAGTGGGCCATAGAACTTGGACCTCATGGTCTCAAATATGTGCCACGCACTGCTGTTAAGTCTCAGGCCTTGGTGGATTTCATCAATGACTGGACAGAGTCACAAGTGCCCGAGCAAAAGCCGGATAACACGTATTGGACTATTCACTTTGATGGGTCCAGGCAGTTGGAGGGCTCGGGGGCTGGCGTTGTATTGGCTTCCCCTAAAGGTGACAAGTTCCATTATGTGCTACAGTTGATGTTTCCTTGCACTAACAACGCGGTTGAGTACGAGGCCTTGCTCCACGGTCTTCGGATGGCTAAGGAGATGAGCTTGAGCCGGGTAAGGTGCTTTGGTGACTCAGACTTGGTGGCTCAACAAGTATCAGGCAATTGGGACCCTAAGGACCCTCTAATGGCGGCTTATCGCCGCGAGGTTGATGCCATTGCGGGGCATTTTTAGGGCTACCAAGTAGAGCACATTGATCACAGGAAGAACGAGGCGGCTGATGCTTTAAGCCGGCTAGGCTCTCAGCGAAAGCCGGTGCCGCCTAACACTTTCCTGGTCGTCCTGTATAGCCCTTCGGTTAAGTTGCCTACGGAGGAAGACTTGGCTGTCCCTGACCCGGAGGCACGACTGGTGGCGGCTCTCCATATCATACCAGACTGGACGATGCCATATCTGGCTTACATGACCCGGGGTGAGTTGCCTGAGGATGAAACTTTGGCCAGGCAGATAACCCGGCGGGCTAAGTCAATGATCGTTTTCAATGGCGAGTTGCATCATCGCAGTGTTACAGGGGCATTCCAGCGTTGTGTCTCCCCTGAGGAAGGTCAAGAGATCTTGCGTGAGATCCATGAAGGGGATTGTGGCCATCATGCCGGCTCAAAATCCCTTGTGGCCAAGGCTTTCCGTCATGGTTTTTATTGGTTGACGGCTCATGCTGATGCAGAGGACTTGGTCAGTAAATGTGATGGTTGCCGGAGGTTCTCACGACGGGCTCATGTGCCGGCTCAGGAGCTGAGGATGATCCCAATCACTTGGCCCTTCGCGGTCTGGGGGCTTGATACGGTTGGACCTTTTAAAAGGTCCAAGGATAAGAAGACCCACCTCTTGGTGGCAGTTGATAAGTTCACAAAGTGGGTGGAAGCTGAGCCAGTTAGCAAGTGCGATGCAGCCACGGCGGTTCAATTTATGAAAAAAGGTGATTTTCCGCTTTGGCTTTCCGCACAGCATCATAACTGACAATGGCACCAATCTCTCCAAAGGCGCCATGGAAGAGTTTTGTCAACGAGAGCATATCCGACTTGATGTTTCCTCAGTGGCTCATCCTCAATCCAATGGTCAAGCAGAGAGAGCTAACCAGGAGATTCTGAAAGGCATCAAGCCCCGGCTTTTGGTCCCTTTGCAATGGACGCCGGGTTGTTGGGTGGAGGAGTTGCCTTCCGTCTTATGGAGCATCAACACTACTCCTAACAGGTCTACAGGCTTCACGCCTTTCTTCATGGTTTATGGAGCAGAAGCAGTCCTCCCCAGTGACATCCGTCACGACTCACCTCGCGCAGCGGCTTATGTTGAGACGGATAATGAACAGGCACGCCAAGATGCTCTTGACTTGTTGGACGAACAGTGTGATGTGGCAGCAGCCCGTTCAGCAATTTACCAACAAGACCTGCGCCGTTATCATAGCCGCCGGGTCAAATCCCGGGTCTTCCAGGAAGGCGACCTTGTGCTCCGGCTCATCCAGGATCAAGCAGATACACACAAGTTATCCCCGCCTTGGGAAGGGCCCTTTGTGGTCAGCAAGAACTTGCACAACGGTCATATTACCTCATTGATATTCGGGAGCACAAAGATTCACGTAAATCGGAGGAGGAGACCCGTCGGCCGTGGAACATAGCTCAGCTTTGGCCTTACTACACTTGAGCCACCGGCTCTCGTGGTGTACATACTTCTCTCAGCCATGTATATATTATGATAAGCAATAAAGCAGGACCTCTGTCCTTTTTTCTCCTCCAAATATACACGTGTTGTTCTGATTGCAAGATTACATGATGATTTCAAGGAGGATCCGGCTTATGATCGTATTCGAATTTAGCCGTAAGGTCACTTGGGGGCTTCCTGTTCAAACATGGGTCCTATTCGAACCAAAGAGAACATAGCTGTCGATACCCATTTGATTGGCAAAGTGCCGAGCTCATTGGGAAGTTACCTTTGGTCATATTTGAATCATAGTTTAACCCCTCTGAGAACCGACGTGGATCGTATTCGAATCAGCGTCGTTAAACAATTCTTGAAATCACTTGGGGGCTTCCTGTTCAAACATGGGTCGTATTCGAACCAAAGAGAACATAGCTATCAGTACCCTCTTGATTGGCATCGCCACACCCACTGGGGGCTATGTGATCGTATCCGAATCTTAGCTTAACCTCTTTGGGCCGGGTCTCTGGTCGTATTCGAACCGGAAGCCCCTAAGTTCCTATGCTCTATCACAAGTTTACCCTGATTATGTCAAGGTGTGTACGGCCGGGTCTCGCTTTGCCGGCTTAACTTTAGTTTACAGTGTTCGTTGAACACCATGGGAGTCATTAAGACAGGTAAATCGGAGTCAAGATACCAAACTTGTATTCTGGGTTATCTAAACCGGAAGTATGCTTACAGGACGCTAAGTGTGTTATTACGGTTGTGATAAGGATATAATTGAGGGCCAGTCTTTTGTTGATTCATATTCCAGGTTATATATCCAAAACACCTGGCTCTCAGGACGGTAAGCCGCCTCGAGACTTGTGATTTGCCTTTTTATGCAGGATACTTAAAGGCACCTCTTTGAGGTTGAGAAAAACAAAGGAATGATTATGATCCGGAGCAACATCAAAGAAACAACTTCAAAAGACCTTGGCATTCAATACGTGCACGATGGCACGGCAGAGATAGACTGTTGCACCTACTCTATTACAAAACTCATCAAATTTAATAAGGGTGGAGCATTGTTTGGTAAGTCGACAGCCGAGTCACGATGCCCGCTGAGTGGAAGTCTCCGGCTCGTTCCTATCCTCTCCTCCGGCTGATCCCAAGACCTGGAAGGTTGCTGACTTCCAGTCGATGCCACTGAGAGCCTCGAATTGGGCTTCTTCGTCAATTAACCCGGCCGGGTCAATCTCCAGGGCGAAGGTGTGCTGACGAGCCGGCGGGATCAGGTTGAGGGCTTCATAGCGAGGGGTTGGAATCCTCTGATTCTCCGCGTCATAACCCGGCTGGTACTTGGTCAGATCTGTGTCGTTCCCGATGGTGGCCACCGGGCGTACAGCCTTCACGCATGCCGCAAAGTCCTTCTGATCGAACGCTGAGCCGTCTTCCTTCAGGCTTGGATAACCCAGGGCGATGTCTGCCGGGTCTAGCTCCGGCAGGAATGCCTTGGCCCGGCTCAGCGCGGCGATTGCTCCGGCTCTCGCAGAGGCCCGTCGCAGCTCTTGGATCCGCTGAGGCAGAACGGCGAGCTGGCGCAGGACTTCGGCCAGGTGAGTTGGCACCACAGCTAAGGCACGCTGTGACCCGGTGTAGAGCTGTTCCACCAGGGTATACATGGCCTTTAGCTTGGTGACCACGCTCTGGTTGAGGTTGGCACTTCTGGGGCCTGTTTAACAGAATCAGATAAGCCGGCGGCAAGGATGAACAATGAGATGTAAACATTCCAACATTGATGAAAGCCGGTGAGGCGACTTACCGAAGATGGCGGCCACCATTTGGGAAACCTGGCGCTTTAGGCCAGAGAGCTCGGCGGTCTTCTCAGAGAGAGCCTTCTCCGCCTGTTCCGCCCGGGTCACCAGTGCGGCCTTCTCTTCGGCCCAGGCTTTTCTCTCAGCATCAAACTCGGTCTTCAACTTCTCTTGAGTGGCGATGCTGGATACAAACTTGGCGTTTGCCTTCCGGGTCTCCATCTCCTGCATCTTCAGCCGGCTCTTGAGATCCGCAAGGTCCGCCTCTAGCTTCTTGTTCACGGCCTGTATAAATTTCCGGGTTATGAGCAGTTATTATATAAGTCCCAAGCACTTTCCAAGCAAAGACACTTGGCACTTGGGGGCTAATGCATATTGAACGTATTTATCTACATACTGCCGGCTCAATTGAGTAAGCCGGAACCTAAGTCTACAACATATTCAATCATAAGTCGTCGACTTGGGGGCTAGCATGGCAAAGGTAACTATGCAGTAAGTAAGAAGACAGCAGAAGGATACCTCAGATTTTTGTTGGATCTGGTTTACCATGGCGACCTCCGCGTCCTGGCTCTTGTGCACCTGGCTGATGTAGCCGGAGACGAGCTCTCCAATGCTCAAGTTGGTGTAGTCGGAGAGGTCCAGGTTCACCCGGTGGGGCTGCAGCAATTCCCCCTTCGCGGAGCATTTGGCCAGCACGGTCGGTCTCCCCGGCTCAACGAACTCTGTCCGGGTGATTACCACGTCCGGGTCGTCTGCTGGCGGAGCTGAGCCGGAGGCCTCCGGGTTAACCGAAGCTTCGGTCGTTGCTTTGGTAGTTGGGGCAGTGGCTTAAGGTGCCGTGTCCATTGGAGTGGTGGCTTCGGGGGCGGAGGCAGCTGGCGGCTCTTGAGCCGTCACCTCCGGTTCAGGTAAGTCCGGCACTCCGGCTGACCTGGTCTTCTTTGCTCTTTTGGTGAGCTTTGCCTGGGCGCTGAAAGGACAGAAACATTCAGCACAAAGAGAGTAAGTACAGACAAGTATAATATGAGATGGTTGTCATTACCTGGGCGCGGTCTTGAAAGTCGGAAGACTCGACTGCATAGATTCGCCCGAAGAAGGGGAGGTCTCCTGATAATTGGAGTCAAAAGAATTGAGTGGCTGACGGATAACACCCGCCAACGGATGAAAGGGGTACAAGTGAGAAAAAACCTCAGTTCGACGCTTCCTTGTTGCGTCGGGTAACCTGGCGGAAAGATCGGTGTCATTGTTGGTCCGGGTGTGACGCCGGCTTTCATGAACCTGTCGCTTCAAAATAAATTGAGGGTCTTGGTGAGCTAAAGGATGTGAAAAGCTTACTTTCCGGGTTACCCTTCGGACTTTCAGCTGTGGGAAGGGCTCCGAGTCGGAGGAAAGTGACATTACCTCTTCAACCACCGGGTTACTTGCGTCGGTGTCATCCTATCAATGAGCAAGTATTGATAAAGCGGACAGCAACAAACAGTGAATATAGTAAGGATTTAAATGCTCAGGAGTTACCTCTGACTCGGAGCTGTCGCTTAATTGCATCAGCTCCGAAGCAGTAGGCCTGCTTCCTTTTTTGCGAGGGGCGGCTTTCTTCTCCTTCCTGGCTTTCTTGGCCGCCTCATGGTCATATTTGACCCGCCAGAACTTATCATCAGCCTGAAAAATACAATGATGGATTCTTAAAACGGTTAAGATGAAGGTTATATGCAGACGAAGATAAAAGTTAAAGTCAGTGGCTTACTGCTGGGGCTGGATTTGTCTTGCAGAAGGGGGCTAACCCGGTCCTTCCGCAGTCTGCCAGGCTCTCGTTTAAAAGAGCCTTGGTCTCCTCCTCTGCAACGTCTTCTGGAAGATCATTGCGACTGTGCCTCTGAGGGTCATCCTTTCGCCCGGTGTAGTCACACATTAAGCCGGGGCGGCGGCTCAATGGGATCACCCGCCATGAGATCCAGACCCGGACCAGGTCGATTCCGTTCAGACCGTTGCCCAGGAGGGCCTTGATTTTATTGATAGTAGGAAGCAGCGGCTGGCGCTCCGCTGGAGTCAGCTTGTCCGACAGTGGGTGAGTCGGCTCTAGACGTGTTGGGCGAAAGCCGGGCAGCGGGCTTTCATCAGCCGGGGACGTATCTTGGCAGTAGAACCAAGTCATGTTCCAGTCCTTGGGGTGGCTCGGCGGCTCTGCATAAGGGAACAGACAGTCCCTACGCCGCTGGATGGAAATGCCACCTAGCTCCAGACTTGGCCCGTTGGCGCACTCATTCTGGCGGTTTAAGTAAAATAGCTCTCTAAAGAGCAGCAGACTAGGTTCTTCTCCTAGGTAAACCTCGCAGAAGACTTGAAAATTGCAGATGTTGGATACGGAGTTGGGTCCTATATCTTGAGGCCGCAAGTCGAAGAAGTTGAGCACGTCCCTGAAAAACTTTGAGCCAGGCGGTGCGAAGCCCCGGCACATATGATCTGCGAAAATCACTACCTCCCCGTCCTTTGGCTGTGGTCTTTCTTCTGACGGGTCAGGGGCACGGTAGGACATGATTTCCTTCTTAGGCAAATATCCGGACTTAACAAAATTGGCTAGGGTCTCGTTGGTGACGTTGGACCTCATCCAGTTGCAAGTGATGGGAGCCTTGGGAGGCATGGTGAAAGTTGGTGGTCTATGACAAAAAGGAAAAATGTCCGGGTTAATTATAAGCCGGAGATCTACAGTTCAAAGCTAAGGTGGCGGCTTATGAAGGGGACTAATGATATATACTCTGGTACAGTGGGTTATTTAAGCCACAGGGGCATTCAGAGTAAGTTGGTTATCTACGGCCTTACCACAGTTAAGCCGGAGGATTCTACGAGGCATGGTTTCCTTTAAGCCGGAAGATTCTATGTCGCGTGGTTTCTTTAAACCGGAATTATAAGCCGCCAAGATTCAATGGTTGCAGTTTTTACTAAGTGTGGTAAAACAGGTTTCACATATTGCAGTAACTTTTTTGGATCAAAATGGTCGGGCAAAAGAAAAAATTTCTAGACCTAGAAACAGCAGTGAGGGAGTTATTGGGTTCAAACAGAGTTCTTATGCAGTTCAAGGAAGGCTACTTGTGTGTGAAATGGATCTTAGACAACCACCGCACTAGTTCTATGCAGGGCTAACATCAAGCAGGAGCAGTAACTAGGAGAACTACCGAACTTGCGGGCAATGGTGACGAACACGAAGAACGTGGATGAACTCTACTGCAGATCTACTCTACGGGGTGGTGAGAACTTACCGGAGCTGAAGAGGTGCGGGAGTCGCCGCCGTTTATCTGGTCCGAGTCAGGGTGATGCAGCGGCCGAGGTTGACGAAGACCGGAGGCGAGACGACGGCGGCGGAGTGCGAGCTCAGTGAGAAAGGCAGCGGCGCGAGGAGGAAGAAGGGAGCGTGAGAAGAGCCCGTCGGGCCGGCCTATTTATAAGGCAAGGTCATAAGTGGGCGCGAGATTCAAGGAGACCACGGCGTGGTTATCTCCCCCCACGACGCCTCGATTTTCGAAATGACAGTAAAAGCAAAGATCCGTTGCGGATCTGGTGGAGTAAAAAACGGGCTTAATGGAAGATGACGTCACGGCGGATTATCCGGAGTCCAGAGGATGACGTCACGCCGGGTTATGGCTTTCACATGAATGGTAAGCCGGAGATTTTTTCTGTTGGCAGAGTTGAAGATTGACATGAGCCGGCTCAAATCAATCTGGGGCCTAATGTTGAGGATATAGACCTTAGAGTCACCTGCCAGAAGGGACCGGGTTACTCATATGGTCGTTGCCAGAAGCCCGGAGCTAAGCTTGAAGACGATGGGCCGGAGATGGGCTAAGACCCGGATATGGCTTAAGGCCCGTAGTTACAATCATTATTATGGTAGAACTTGTAGTGTAAGGCAAGTATGATTGAGAGTCCGAGCCGGACACTCTTATGAGCCGGCCGGGACTCTAAGGGCTGCTGGGCGTCAGCCTCCCTATATAAAGGGACGACCCGGCAGCGGTTTAGGGACAAGAACAATCTGATCGAGAGCCGGGCATAGCAGTTTAGCTCCCTGGTGATCGTAACCCTAATCAATACCACTTCAAACTGGACGTAGGCTTTTACCTTCACCGTAAGGGGCCGAACCAGTATAAACCCTCGTGTTCCTTGTCCCACATTAACCCCTTCAAGCTTCCTAGTTGCGATGGCTCCACGACTAAGTCCTAGCTCGAGGACATCTGCCGTGACAATTCCACGACACTTTTTATTCTCCCGGAGTATCTCAACAATTTTCGTGTTATTTCTCGCCTTCATTCTCAAGATTTGAAGACCGAAGTAGAGTTTTCCCTAAATCTAGTCCGCTCTCCCGGAGATTCGCGGTGCTAGCTCGATGTTAGCCTATCCAATTGTCTCCAGCCGTGCAATTCTTTTCAACCACCCGATGCATTTCAGGAGTTGCTTTCTCTCTCGATTATCCGGAGGCCTCCATTTCGGAATATTTCTTCGTTCTAAGTTTTCAGATTCGTTCTCCATTTATTATATATCCGTGCCCCTTCGTTCATTTACATATTCTTCCGGTGCTGCGTTCAAGTATGCTTCAACCAGCTCGCGATCTCTTCTTTCTATTGCATCTTGATTCCCTCAAGTATATTCATGCTTTTCCTATTTTTCCCGGTGAGTCATTCTCCTTCGTCAGTCAATTTTGAATTCTAACGGTGGCTCGTTCAAGACCCCTTGTCATTCGTAATCGTATCAATTAATTCGTTCTTTCCAAATCCTACCGGTGGTTCATGAAGACTTTCACAAGTTTTGCGCTATATTTCCCCCTTAATCTTTTCAACGAGAATAAGTAGTATGCGAAATCCATTGCTAGCCATCAATTTATTTTGATGAAGGATAAGCATACAATAAATCTTATTCTTATTTTCCTCTAAGTGATTAATCCCCTTCTTCAGAGTTTGTTCTTGGTGAATAAATTCTAGTTCCAAGTGTTTTCATCTTTTCTTTTCCGGAGTTCCAAGCTTCTCGCCGATTTCCTCGCGTACCCCCATCCAAATCACCGCAAGGACTTAATCTTATCCCTTTCTCCCTTCAATTTTATCTCGTCATTCTTTTGTTACCGGAGTTCTTCATGGTGGTTCTTCATGATTTAATTCATTCTTCAAGAGTTCATCAAGATTTTGTTGGTGGAGTTCAAGTATCTTTTCTTCTCGTGTCTCGAAGTGCAAATAATTATCTGTTTTCTCTTGAAGTGGAGTTTTGTATTTCCTCGTTCTTCTCAGCTATTCAATATTTTCTGCTTGTGGTCGGTTATCACCTAATAATTTCGAGATGTTATCCATAAGTCCACAACAAGCTTATTCTTTCGTGGTTGATTTTCTCAACAACTCCGTTCAATCTTTTCTTCTAGGGTTGCTTTCTATTTCATTCGTGGCACAAGTTGTCATTTTTCTTCCCCGTTCTTCTCATTCTATTAATTCAAGTCTTCCGGAGATTTTGTGTCGTGTCTTCGTCAAGTATCATTCCATCTTCTCTAGTTCATGTTCGATCCTCTCCTTGTTCAGCCAGAGTGCTGCCTAAATTCTTGCGTTTGTTATTCCGCTTCTATCTTACTTTAACCGGAGTGGTTTCGAATCTATTTTTGTTTCGGAGCTTTGATTCTCGTCATATTCGTCGTTTCTTTTTCTTACTAATCGGGTATTCTCGACTTTGTTCATCCTCTCTCTTTTGTTCTTATTTCACCTCATTCCTTTTTCTCTTCCGTCTCGGTCCTAAGATCTCGGGACGAGATCTCTTGTTAGTGGAGGAGTGTTGTAACGCCCCGGATCCGATGCGCCAGGTGTCTGCCAGTTATTCGCTATCCTTGCCTTGCCATCTGCTTGCGTGTTGCTTTTGCCATGTCATCATATGCATTTCATATCATGTCATCATGTGCATCGCTTTGGCATACGTGTTCGTCTCTTGCATCCGAGCATTTTCCCCGTTGTCCGTTTTGCAATCCGGCACTCCCACCTCCTCTGGCGCCCCCTTTTGCCTTTTTTCATGTGCGGGTGTTAAACGTTCTCGGAATGGGCCGAGGCTTGTCAAGTGGCCTTGGTATACCACCGTTAGACCACCGGTCAAGTTTCGTTCCATTTGGAGGTCGTTTGGTGCTCCAACGGTTAACCGGGTAACCGCAAAGTCCGTTTGTGTGTTGCAGCAAAACCCCCTTCAAACAGCCCCAAAACCTTTCTAAGTCTCCGCCATGCTCTCGGTCGTTCGATCACGATCGCGTGGGCGAAAACCGCACCTCATTTGGACTCTCCTAGCTCCCTCTACCTATATAAACACCCCCTCCCCCGAAATTTCGGATCAATTCCACCCTAACCCTAATATTTTTCCCCTCCGCGCCGCCGGACGTTTCTTCCCCCGCGCCGGACATGTCCGCCGCCGCCCTCCGACCAATCCGCCGCCGCCACGTCCCCAGCGCCTCCTCTCTCTCTCCTCCCCGCCGCCGCGGCCCGCGGAGCCCATCTGGGCCCGCGCGGACCCGAGTCGCCGCCGCCGCCCGAGGCGCCCGCCTCTGCCCGACCGCGCCCGAGCGCCGCCGCGTCGCGCCTCCCGCGTCCCGTCGCCGTCCTCCGGCCGCCGCCGCCCGCGCCGCCCCGGCACCTCGCCGCCCCGCCGCCATGGCGCCTCGCCGCCCGCCGCCGGCCGGATCCGGGCCGGGGTCGTCTCCCAGCGCCTCCCCGCGCCTCCCCGGCCGCCGCGCGTCCTTCTCCGGCGAGATCCGCCGCCACCTCGCCCGCGTTGACTTTGTCCCGAGGTTGATTTTTCTACTAAGTCCCCGTATCTGTAACATTACATGCATCTGTTCATCATGGCATAACTCTCTGCATGTAGCTCCGATTCGCGCGTGTAATATATCAAAATGTTCGTCTCGTGATGCTCTACATTTTGTTCCATTGCACCATGTTTATTTGAGTTCATCTTGATGCCCAAATCAGTAAGGGACTTTTGTCATATGCATTTAGTAGAATACTGCCATGCCTTGTTTTGCCATGTTAAGTTCCTGTAGCATGTTGATTTCGTGCTCTGAACTTTGCAACCTGATGTTATTTCTGTCATGTCCAGTAATTTCGGCCAAGTCTGTGAACCTGTTATTATTTGCAATCTTGTCATGTCCTTTTGAGCATGTTCTAGTGATTTCTGGAGATATCTCAGTGTTCATGTTTTGTTGTGCTTTACCTGTACATCATGCCCATGCCTTTTTTTCATGTTGAGTTGTGTAGCATGTTGTTTTGATGCTTGCTAGTTGCATAGTTGCTGTTTTGGACAGATTGTTGCTATGTCTTGTTTGGAGTGTATGTGTTGCACCGTTGCTCCGTTTTGAGCATGCTCTATATGAAACTTGCTTAGATTTGCATGTAGTTTCATATTATCATGTTGCATCCTTGTTTTGAGGTGTTTGCTTGATGTTTTTATGCATTTTGCATCAATACCATGTTTAACTTGTTTTGCTCATATCTTTTAAACCGTAGCTCCGAATCTAATGAACCTTATATGTAACTTGACTAGAATTTCGTGTAGATCATCATGATGCTCTTTAACTTGCTGTTTAATAACTTGAACATAAGGTTTATTCAGTTCTGGACTAATTTCGAAATTTGCATATGAGGTCTTACCGGATTTGTTATATGTTGTTTTCGGCCTCATTTAAACTTGCCTTGATGTGTTGTGCTTGTATGCATCATCTCTTGTCATGAGTAGCTTCATATAGTCTTGTCATGCATCATTCTTGGTTGTGCATCATTCCTTGTTCATGTGTGGTGTGTTTACCTTGTTGTGTGCTTCTTCTCGATAGTTCCCGTGTCGTTGCGATCGTGAGGATTCGTTCGTCTTCGTGGCTTCATCTTCTTCATGGACTCGTTCTTCTTCCTAGCGGGATTTCAGGCAAGATGACCGTCACCTTGGATCTCATTACTATCATTGCTATGCTAGTTACTTCGTTCTATCGCTATGTTGTGCTACCTATTCACTTGCTCCTCCAGCCTCCCAAATTGCCATGAACCTCTAACCCTTCTCACCCTTCCTAGCAAACCGTTGTTTGGCTATGTTACCGCTTTGCTCAGCCCCTCTTATAGCGTTGTTAGTTGCAGGTGAAGATGAAGATTTCTCCATGTTGGATTATGTTTATTTTGGGATATCACAATATCTCTTATATTATTGATGCATCTATATACTTGGTAAAGGGTGGAAGTCTTGGCCTTATGCCTGGTGTTCTGTTCCACTCTTGCCGCCCTAGCTTCCGTCATACCGGTGTTATGTTCCTTGATTTTGCGTCCCTTACGCGGTCGGGTGATTTATGGGACCCCCTTGACAGTTCGCTTTGAATAAAACTCTTCCAGCAAGGCCCAACCTTGGTTTTACCCATTTGCCCAGCCTATTTCTTTTCCCTAGGGAGTCGCTCTCTCGAGGGTCATCTTATTTTACCCCCCCCCCCCCCCCGGGGCCAGTGCTCCTCGGAGTGTTGGTCCAAACTAGAGCCACTTGCAGCGCCACCTCGGGGAAACTTGAGGTCTGGTTTTAGTTGTACGTAGTGTTCATCCGGTGTTGCCCTGAGAACGAGATATGTGCAGCTCCTATCAGGATGTCGGCGCATCGGGCGGTCTTGCTGGTTTTGTTTTACCATTGTCAAAATGTCTTGTAACCGGGATTCTGAGACGGATCGGGTCTTCCCGGGAGAAGGAATATCCTTCGTTGACCGTGAGAGCTTATAATGGGCTAAGTTGGGACACCCCTGTAGGGTATTATCTTTCGAAAGCCGTGCCCGCGGTTATGTGGCAGCTGGGAATTTGTTAATATTCGGTTGTAGAGAACTTGACACTGGACCTGATTAAAACGCATCAACCGCGTGTGTAGCCGTGATGGTCTCTTCTCGGCGGAGTCCGTGAAGTGAACACGGTTTCTGGGTTATGTTTGACGTAAGTAGGAGTTCAGGATCACTTCTTGATCATTGTTAGTTTCACGACCGTTCCTTTGCTTCTCTTCTCGCTCTCTTTTGCGTAAGTTAGCCACCATACATTGCTTAGACGCTGCTGCAACCTCACCACTTATCCTTTCCATACCCCTTAAGCTTTGCTAGTCTTGATACCCATGGTAATGGGATTGCTGAGTCCTCGTGGCTCACAGATTACTATAACACCAGTTGCAGGTACAGGTTATGCGATGATCATGACGCGAGAGCGATGTTTCTTGATTTGGAGTTCTTCTTCTGCTTCTTCGATCAGGGGATAGGTTCCAGGTCGGCAGCCTGGGCTAGCAGGGTGGATGTCGTTCGAGTTTCTGTTTATGTTTCATCCTTAGTCGGATGTTGAGCTTATGTATGATGTATTGTTGTATTCTTGCGGCATTTGTATGCCTTGTATGTATCCCCAAATATTATGTAATGTTGATGTAATGATATCCACCTTGCAAAAGCGTCTTCAAGATGCGCTTCTATCCTTGGTGGGACCTTCCTGTTCCTTTAGGATAGGGTCGCATCTTGGGCGTGACGCACGCGCACTCATCAATATGCCGCCGCCGCCGTTGCGCATGCCGACGCCCGCCTGCTCCGGCCAACAATTTCTCGCCCATCACCGCCGTGTCGCCGCCATCCCTGTGCCATGAAGCCGAAGGCTCGCCCGCTCACATCGTCTGCAGTCCCTCCTCGCGATGCCGCCGCGCTGCCAAGCACGCGAGCAGCTGGTGGAGCCGCGTCTATGCATGCAGCATACGAAGAGGAGGACGAGCGCGTGCTCCAGCACGCCGGCGAGGAGGAACTAGCATGTCATTGTCGTCTCCGCCCGCGCGGAGGAGGCGCGCATGGTGGCTGTCGGGGCGGAAGCCGGTCGCGCGCGCGTCGAGCCCGCAAACCGGGTGCGGACGCGGAATCTACCTTCGAGACCTTGAATGCCACGTGCATCCTGCAATCTGAAGGAGCAATTTGGGTCAGTCGACTCATGTGAGCCGTTTGATGCAACATGGATGGCTAGAAGGGCTTCTTCCACCTCTTCCGCCGTCTTCTTCCTTCGCTCCGTCGAACTTCTTTCACAAATCGGCTGACCCAAATTATACTACTAGTACGAACGTATTAAGTACAGTAGGAACACGAAGATACGAGCAGTAGTACCAACTGCAAGAAGAACAGTAGTAAGACATAGTACTAGTACTACTGTATGTACTAAAGAGTTCAAATAACGAGAAAGAACATAAACATAGTTCTGTTGGGGCCTCAGCACAACACACCCTTGAAAATAAACTAAGCAACTAGTCTGCTTGACACTGCAGTAGAACCAGCATGAGCGACAGCACTGCCACCTACTCGGAGTCCGAGTCCACGTCCTCGACTTCGTCCTCGTCCCTCTTCCTCTTCCTCTTTGCTGACGCTTCTTTGCTTGAACCGGACACTGGGCTCTGCTTCTTCATCCAACCCTTGTAGATATTTAAACAAAGGTAGGCATCCATTGCTGCGTACAGGATGTGATCTTCATCTAATGTCTTCGACTCCCATGCATGATGAAACTCGTGATGAGGTTTTTTCAGTTTAGCGTACGAAGGATCAATCATGGTTGCTGCCAGGGTCAGCATTGAAGGTTGAGAGGAGGACACCAGGCTTGCCTTCTGGAGATCGAAGGGCTGGCCTACAACGAGACCTATCCGACGCAGGACATCCCTGTCGTTCTTAAAGCCTACAGTAACGAATTTCACTCTTTTGTCCTTGAGGAAGTTCTTAAAATCCTGGCACTCAATGTCGGCATGGCATATGTGGTAGACCAAGCAAAAGTTATGTACGCAAACCTAGATCACGGCGGGCTTCTTCCTCTCTTCGTCCTTTAGATCCTTCTCTCGTCCCAGGACTGTGGTGTACTCAACATCTAGCCCAGCGACCCACTCATCCGTTGAACTATTGAACATGCGTAGGAAGCGAGCAAGCCATGCTTTCACCGTCTCGGATCCACGTGTGTAGATGACGATGAACTGATCGCCGGTGATGGCTCTAACCTGGTACTCAGCGGCGACCATGGAGATTTGGGAGGCCATGGATTTTGGAGGAGGGTTAGGAGAAGTTGAACTGTTGTACCTTGCAAAAAAACTGGGAGCGAACTAATGTGAAAGGACGGGATGACTGGGAGCGAACTGTTGTAAGGTAGAAGACGGGGACGAGTTGGGCGTGCGAACGGCGTGGGGTTGCTGGCTTGCCCGGTGGATAAACGGCTGCAAGCCCCCAAAGAGTTCTCGAGAACTATGCGGGACCCACTAGATGTCATGTCTACTAGACCCATATCGTAGGCCTGACGGTATAGCTTCTGCCTGTTCGCACGCCATGCCGGCGCGTGGATGTAACTTCACTTAATTCCGTCAACTGTCGCGCCTCCCACGACCTTTGCCTCCCTCGTGCGGTCGCGCCCTTTGAGACTTCGACCGGCTATAAATGAGCAAAAAAATTTGCCTTTTTTTAGACAAGCAATTTTTTTTGCCTACTCCGCATGCATGATACGCCCTCTGGTCCTTTTTACTCCCGTCAACCGTTTGCAAAGTGTTTGACCAAATTTACACTTTTTTTGAACACCACCTTATATTAATTAACCAGCCACACTAGTACACTCATTCGATACAATATTCACCACACAGGGCGGTATGTTATTTACAAGAATACCATCTAATCTATTGTCAAAGCTATACTTAGCGATTAAGTGTGCCACCTTATTGGCCGAACGGCTAATCTTTGACAATTGAAGATTGTTGATCAACTTCGAGATGCTCAACGCTTTCATCTTCAGGTCATGTATAGCAGACCTGTCATAGTCCCCCGATGCAAGAGACGCTACCACAAAAGCGCAATCAGTCTCTAAAATTACAGGATTATGAAGAGAAATACCTATGTAGAGACCGGCAATGCAAGCCCTAAGCTCCGCTTCCTCCACGCTTTGACAGGCATCAATGAAATCCCACGACCAAATTTATACTAAAAATATCAATATCTACAATACTGATTATAATGAGTATAAGAACTACATTTTATAATGAGTGTAAAAATATTGATTTGACATTGTGAATGTTGACACATTTTTCTATAAGTGGTGAAAGTAGAGGTATATTGACTTCAGACAAAACTTAAATGCACAATGCAGACTAGTTCCTCCGTCCAGGTGCGTGCCATGTCCTATCTTGTCATCACAACAAGGTTAGCTATTAGGCTGGCCATAGTGGGGGTAACATAAGTAGTATCATGCACTTGGGACTCACAAACATGCTAATGTGGTATGCAATTAAAGAAGAGAGAGATGGTTATAGTAACATAGGTAGATACCGTAACATAATAAATGTGATGCTACTATGTGTCATGCATGGCAATAAATGAGACCACCTATGATACTAATCTATGATACTATGCACTATAGAGGTAGTAACATAGACTAGTAACATATGCATGTTACTAGTCTAAGTTACTCCCCACTATGACCAGCCTTAGAGTACCAGTACCTCCCTTCTAGTTTAAAGGGCTCAATTCAAAAATTTCACCTACTCTTAGCAAGATAGTAGAGGCGGTGGAATAGTTTTTGAAGTCTGCAAAAGTACTCAACTAGTGATGTCGTTCTTCACAAAAAAATGTGTTTACCAATGCATGCATGAACACTAGTTACTCTAACCCCCTTTCTTCTTTAATTCTTTGCCACATCAGCATGTTTGCTATTCCCGTGTGCATGATACCAGCTAAGATACCACCATTATGGCCAGCCTTAATCATCGCATGCAATAATTTAGTGCACCTTGAAATATGAACATGTGTGGGGCGTGTATGTTTTTAATGACTTGAGACTATACCTAGCCCGGCATGCAAGATGACTTATTATGCACCGTTCCCCATACCTGCAGGAAGCCCGTTCGTCTCCAAATCTTTTCCTCTCCATGTGTGGAAACAATATGCCTACCAAACTCTCCTTCTCCCTCCTGCGGTCCCACCACTCCACCCCGTGTGAAAAAATCTGCATGCATGACTCTCCTCCCCCCACGCTCATCCAATCCGTTGTGACCAGCAATATTTCCACCCCTTCGTACGCATTTTGTAAGTACGTGCCTATAGCACAAACTTTACTATATACTATCGCACTACACGTCTCTCTCTCGATATATGCTTGCAGACTGTGCTACTCCCTCCGTCTAGGTCAATAAGTCATCTTTGGTTGTGCACCGTGATCAAGAAGGAGGGAAGACTTATACACCTAGACGGAGGGAGTACTACTATTACTTATGTACGTGCAAATGCACGTTTTAACATTATGATGCGGTTTTTGTAAAAGTAGAAAAACAACACTAGTCAAGCTTGTGAAACGATTCAATGCAAAACAAATGCAAAAATGCTCGTTTGATTGTTTACTTTTAGCTTCCTTCTCTGTGGTTATTTCTCTGTCGTACTTTGTACGGAGTATCTCACTGGTTGGAAAGGCATGCAAATTCCCAAACCGCTTCCTACACCATGTATTGATTTTTCTGCCTAACAAGTTGTGCCGTGCAATTGGAATTCCAACTTGAGTACTACTACTAGTAGGAGTACCAGGGGCCAGTTCTTTTAGGCTTCTAGATTAATAATCCCATAACTACTACCTCCGTCCTGGTTTATTGGTCCCCATTGTAATCTGTGTCAGATTTTGATCATAAATTTAACTAATGAAATGTTAGTGCATGTCACATGCACTACTCCATCCGTCTAGGTGAGTAAGTCATCTTAGGCTATGCACCGTGACCAAGGAGGAGGAGAAAATGAGAAACGTTAATGTTTATTTGCTAATTAATAGTATTGCATGCAATGAACTAACCACTGCATGTCGTGTTTGATATCTCAAGTCATTAAAAGCATGCACACTCTTTATCTCTTATTGGTTGATATGTCAAGAAACAAGAAACGAGGTACGGAGTAGAAGTTAATGCACCATGCCTAAGTGTTTTGGGATTATTTGGTTTTCGTAAGATGACTTACACACCTAGACGGAGGGATTACAATGGTGAGGAATAAACCAGTTAAATCTTTGGTCAAAATTTAGCACAAATTACAATGATGAGTAATAAACCAGGACGGAGTAGTAGTTTAGAAGCCCAAATAAATGAGTGAGGCGCCTTATTGTAACTCTCCACTGTGACTAGTCTTGTGGGAAAAGCTGGGGAAGCCGCCAAAAGAACTGGCCCTAGGAGTAGTAGCTAGGGATCGAGTGTGCGAGATGAACCGGAGAAAGTAAATGCAGAGAGATGAAGTGCAAAAAAGACGGAGGGATGTGATGGTTGCTTGTCCGTTTATTTTACCAGGCCACTTATTACTGGGAGTCGTTGGGTTTTGTGATATGACGGCTTTACTGCCGCGCCACGAGCGGGGTGAGAGGTGAGACTCCCGTGCAGCGCCGCCCTCTACACTTGTACTACATCGGTCATGGTTTATTAGTCCCCCATTGAATTTGACTGAAGATTTAACTGACAAAATGTTAGTGCATGTCAACAAAAACTATATCGTTGGATTTGTATTTGAACATAGTTTTGAATGATATAATTTTAGGTGACATGCATCAGCATTTATCGTACTATATATAATGTTAGTTCAATTTTTGGTCGTACTAATCTATAGTAGTAAGGTGCCCGTGCGTTGCACCGAAGAGTGAAATGCATTGATCGGGGAGTTGTTTATTTTGACAAAGGATGTGGGGGTCATCTCATGTGTAACGGGTATCGATAGGTTTCTTCGGATATTATTTCATCTCTAGAGCTCACAAACATCCGGGTGAAATATATAAAATGGTATCTTTTGCAAACAAAAGCGTTCAACTGTTCAACCTGCATCCAAAACTTGTGAAGAAATAACACTTATTGTGCTTTGCAAGAAATGATCTTTAAGAATTAGTTTTTGAGTATCGATTGTTATACATGTTGGCTATAGATGACATGGCACTTTCTTATAGTCAATAGTTGGCTATACTATTAAGTAATATTAACCATGCCCTTATACACCTAGACGGAGGGATTAAATCAGGATGACTTGCAAGCGGGCAGAGGAGATGTAAGAAATGGTTCATCGTAAGGCTTTCACCAGTACTGTAGAAAAATTCATACATGGAAGATTCTAGACTAAATCATAAACGGATACACTTTTATTCATGCGCGATACTCCAATAGAGCAAGATCCTGCATGGAAGTCTCCACATGCTTAGACAGTGGATTACATTGAGCGAAGACTAATGATCAACATTTAACTTGATAATGCGTATGTCCAGGTGAACCTCCTTGGAGTCCCCATGCACCGCGTCGGCGGGTAAAGGATGCCATGGGTTTTCCAAGTCCACATTGGCGGGATAGTCCCAGCTCCCTAGAGTCCAAGTCCGTTCGATGAGGCCGGTGTCGCCGCCCACGCGACCCGGAGGGGTAGTAACACTGACCACGCACCCGTACATCGGCCTCATGTCAGTGTCAGCGTCAGCGGCGTCGCCCCTGACGCACATTACAGAGACAGGGTGGCGTCCTGCGCGGGCCTCGCCGGTGCCCACGATCAAGAGGAAGACGCTGCCGTCCTCCTCCGAGACTAGCAGGCGGCGGTGATCCTCCAGCGTACTTGATGAACGGGTAGCACGTCTCGTACTTGATGTTCTCCGCCAAGGGCCAGCAGTGACCACTGCACGCATCCATGAGGTGATGCACCATGTCCGCCGGCGAGCCACAAAACGGCATCGGGCACTCATAGCAGTGGACGAAGGGCTCCTTGGAGGCATCGACCAGGCCGTCCATGAAACGGGAGTGGCTGTAGGGGACGTTGCGCCAGTTGAATATATGAGCTAGTTACTACGAGATTTAATCCAAATAAGCACAAAATAAATCATGACGGCTATAACAGAGATGAAACTAATCATGTCACTAGTAGAGAACAGGGCTTTGGTCACAGGGCAGTATTCACATTAGTCCCGGTTCAGTCACGAACCGGGACTAATGTGAGCATTCGTCCCGGTTCGTGTGGCTAAGGCATTAGTCCCGGTTCACCTGGGCCCTTTAGTCCCGGTTGGTGCCACGAACCGGGACTAAAGGGTGTGATGCCCATTAGTCCCGGTTGGTGCCACCAACCGGTACTAATGGGCTTTGAGGCATTAGTACCGGTTCATGGCATGAACCGGTACTAAAGGTCCCATTTTCAAACTCTACCCCCCCTGTGGACCGCCTTTTCAGTTTTAGAAAAAACAAAAGAAAATGATGGAAATGTCAAAAAAATAAAATAAAATAAGTTTCCCATGTGATATGTGGTCTAGTTGTTGGGAAAAATAACAAATATGAATTTCGACTTTATTTGCAAAATCTCTCTGGAATTTGTAAAATGGGCATAACTTTTGCATACGAACTCGGATGAAAAAGTTTTTTATATGAAAAATCATCTACTCGAAAAGTTAAACATTTTCGTTAAACATTTTCAAAATCCCGTTAAACATTTTCAAAATCCTCAAAAACCTAACAGAAAAAAGTTACGGGGCTTTTAAGATCTAGAGTGGAAAAAATCAAAAAAAATTCAAACTGTGGTCAAACAATGGTCAAACTAATTATTTTAGAATATTAGTGTTACTAAATAATTATTTTAGTTATTTTGAATTTTGGTCAAATCTGGTCAAACTGTGGTCAAACAATGGTCAAACTAATTATTCAAGAAATATTAGTGTTACTAAATAATTATTGTTTTTTAAAACAATAGTTTCAAACTCAAACAGTGAAATGTGTCACTTCATGCTCAAGCAAAATTCCTGAGGGTTAATAGGATTGACATCTTACTATTGTCAGGAAAACAACAAGTGCAGACTTGGAAACGAGGGAGAATAGAACCCGGAAGTTAAGCGTGCTCAGGCTGGGGGAGTGGGAGGATGGGTGACCGTTCGGAAAGTTAGATGATTTGAAATGATGAGGGGTGATTAGAGATTAGAGGATAAATTGAGCAGTGATGAGGGGTGATGATTAGAGATTAGAGGTTAAAATAATTCAGAAATTTGAAAATCCAAAAAAAAATTCAAAAAAAAATTTCAAAAAAAAAATTCATAAAATTTCCTTTAGTCCCGGTTGGTGTTACCAACCGGGACTAAAGGTGGAGCTCCACGTGGCCGCGGCCTTTAGTCCCGGTTCGTGTAAGAACCGGGACTAAAGGGGAGAGGCATTAGTAACGACCCTTTAGTCCCGGTTCAAAAACCGGGACTAAAGGGCCTTACCAACCGGGACAAAAGCCCCTTTTTCTACTAGTGTATGGACTAGCATAGTAGTAGGATACAGAGTAGAAACATGAATTCTACCATGATTTCGAACAGGAAGGACAGAAACACATACGGTGCAACGGGAGCAGCACCGTTGGCGTTGAGGTTGTCGCCCATGTCCAAACACCACGTAGACACGGTCTTTGAGCATGGTTCGTAGTCGTTCCACGCTCGGGCATTGAAGTTTGTAACTATTTTAGATTAGAATATACTACTCCTCCGGTGCTAGTAGTAGAGCAGAGTCCTACTCTACTACTCTACTCAAGCAAGTTAGGGCATAGCACTGTAGGGAGTACCAGTTCTGTGATCACTCAAGCAAGTTGTCTGGCATCGACATGACCCTACGCTGCTGGTATGTGTCTCGTAAGTCAAGCGGCGTGCTGTAGTCATCATCACCTGTCCACTTCCCGCAGCACATATTCGCTTCTCCATCTTTGTCCGCACATAATCTCGTCCAATCTTCCATCCCCGCTAAGGCGCCTCCCCCCCTCGTCCGAAACCCAAGCACTAACAATGGCAGAACCGAGCAGCGTCCGCCGAAAGAGTGGCTGGAATTTGCTCCCCACAGAGGTAATCAAGCTCATTGTTTCGCGTGTGGACAATCTCAGTACCATGCCGCTCGCCGCATGCTCGTCGGGGCTGTACCGTTTACTCAAAGCCCTCAGGCCGGAGCTTTTTAAGCTAGCTCCTTGCTTGCTGATGCTGCCTGATCTTCAGGAACGGCGTGTCACGCAGCATAACGATCGTAGGGTGGCGAGCATCAACCCCCTTGACTGCGATCCGATCCCCTTCAGCCTCAACTACATTAACGGTATGTACTGGGTCGGCATGAACACGTCTTGGATGGTGCTCGTCGACGGTCGCGGCAGCTGGATGCTCGTGGAGGTCTACACCCGACGATTGATCCCCCTTCCTTCGATTAACACTGCACTGCTTTGGCACCGCGGCCCAGAATACTCGGAATCTTAAGTAGCCAACATGATACCAAGTTTGATTTGCTCAAGGTTGTAATCTGCCAAGTGCCCACAAGATCTGCGAATTATAAAGACTTCAGGCTAATTGCGTTCTTCAACCGCGGTCTCGCCTATCTGACAGGTCACTGCGGTAAGTGGATAAATCTGCACGTCCATCGCAGGATCATACATCCTCCATGGTTCTCTGATGCCATTGAACACAAGGGCTTCATTTATGCTGTCGACTCCTTCTATGGCTGGACGTATTGCTGGCCTACTCCAGTCATCGCTACAAACGGCTGTTACAGCAGTATGTTACTTTCCTATGATATCATGATGGCTTGCTTATATTACTATCAACATTTGCTGAAAAAATATTCATGCTCATAACATGCTGTTCTTAAGATTGACTAAATCAAGAGGCCTTTTTTATTTGACTCCAACTTGATATGATGTTGTAGGCCGCCTGGTGTCCCTACCCTTCCTAATCCCAGAACCTTTCAAAGAAAAGCGGCATGGCAATTGCAGGTGGTTCCTGGCTCGATCAGACAACGGCGAAAGATCACTGCAAGGTCTTTGAGCAGGATCCCAGCTTCTCTGGGCCTTCAGGAATTTTTGACTGGAGGCTGGTAAGTAGCCTTGGTACACGCTCTCTGTTTGTCGGACTGAATTATCCGATTAACCAGGAGATAACCGACGGCAAGGATCATGATGGCAGCGCGGTTTCGTTCATCAGGCAAAATTGTGTGTACACAGCGTACCATGCGTCTCTGCATGCACCATACCCTGATATGTGCCGCCATGCTCTGCAGCCCAAAGTAGGAGAGAGGGTCGCAAGTATCAGACTTCGACCTGCTGGCTGGAGTTTCCCCCGTCAGGCACCCATCTGGTTCAAGCCGTCAGCCAATCTCCACAGCTTAATAAATAGTAACGTCTAACTGAGCCAGTTAGTTAGATGCGTACACTTGGTGTAGTAGGATCTTTATTTAGTTTGATGCATACACTTGTTCTTTTTTGGTAGCCCTTTTGTAATGATGGCTGATGTTTGGTTTGGAAGAGAGAGCTGCGTCTTCACTCTTCTGGCCTACTTACTGCTTCTGTTGCACCCCCAGCCCTGGTTGCTGCTGCTGCTGTTTTCAATGTACAATCAGTAGTATATTTCGTTTGTTGGTTGAATAAATGTGTTGTTAGAACGACAGACACAATGTTTTGGAAGTCGTTGCACGGTTCGATCCTTTAGTGCCCCGTACCGTACGTAGCGCATACTATTTTTCGTACGGAACACATTTTCCACTTGTTGATAACATGCAGCCCACTGATGAAGGCCCAATAGAAAAGCCCATAGTTAACTGCAAGGGAGGCTCTCACATGAATCCGGCCCAAGTACATGCTCATGGTCCCCTAAACATAAATAAGTAAATAAATAAATAAATAAAGCTAAATGCTCAATAAATAAATAAATAAATAAAGCTAAATGCTCATGCACCAGTTCTTTGGGAAAATAGGTAGCCCGGTATTTCTTTTTGAAGAATACCCAAGCTAGGCCTATTTGTTTTCTCCGAATTACTGGGCTGCAAATGTTTCAAGACGAGGAGGGATGCATTCGGCCTGGCTTAAGAGTATGGTCAATGTCTGTTAAAAGTAATATCAAAAGGGTTGAAAATTCCAAAAAAATTATAGCAAATGGGATATAAGTTTCTTTTTTTTGTTTTTGTTCTTCACTGATATCTTATACGTATTTCATTGGATTTAACATGACATAGTACTAATTTATTTTTAAATTTGTTTTAGTATGGCTATTAATTTTTGGATTAAGAATATTTCGTTCCCCAGCAAAAATTTGCGAATATTCAAAATTTCCCACATATTTAGTTAATTTTTTGACCCTGGTACTGACCAGAAAATGGCCAGCAATTCTAAAAATGGAAAACGGGCTGCAATAAATTCTATATGAATTAGAAAATGAGTAAAAATTATAAAAATAATAGCAAATGGGTTGTACACGCCACAGATTTTGAGGCTGACTTGTTTACGCAAGGCTTTGTCAGTGCACACGATTCTAGCAGCAGTGACTGTTGGATGTCCATCCAACAGCCGACGTGCTTCTTCAATCTCTGATCTTCCTGCTCCAGCCGCCTAAACTAGCGCCGGCTGGACTGCCTACTCCCTCCTCTTGTGGCCCGCTGTGATGCCGCGCAGGCTTCCCCGGCCCACCCTACTCCCTCCGCTGGTCTGGCGGCACGCAATCAACTGCCTCCTTCTTACGCGAAAAAAATGATTCCTCCCACTGACATCTGGGGCGCACCGGTTGGGAGGTTGACCTGTGGGCCTACTAAGTTGACGCGTACGCAGGGCTTGTCAACTTAGTCAACAAACAATTCTAGCAGCAGTAACCGTTGGATTTGAATCGAACGGTCCTGCTGCTTCTTCAATCGCTGCTCTTCTTGCACCAGCCGCCCAAACCAGCACCGGGGAGACCGCCTGTTCCTGCCTCCAGTGGCCGGCTGTACTGCCATTGAGGCCTCATCGCCCCCTACTACTCCCACCGCTAGCCAGGCCCTGCGGTGACGGCAGCCTCACACCGCAGCCGAACCAGTGAACCCTCGTACTCCTCTCCGCGTGGGCATCCACTGCCGCGTCTTCCCCGGCTCCGCGTCGTCCCCTTCCCCGGCCTCGCCGTCGTCCACCGCCTTGGTGCTCTCGGTGCGGCGTGGTCAACGTGGTCAACGACATTCCATCAGAAGAGTACTGTACGTGGAGAGGCTGACGGATGGGCCCACGGCCACAGCCCAGTTTTTTTGTGATTTGCCAAGTAAGTCGCTTTGCCAGGCCTGTTGGGCTGCAAATCTTTCAGGACGAGGAGAGCTTTCATTCGTCTGGCCGAGAAAATAGCCCATCAGTAATGAGAAATGGGTTGTACATTTTTAAAACACATCAAACTGGCAATTAGTTTCAAATATCTTTTTTTTCATTTCGAGATTTTAAATTACATTAATTTTTATGCGTGGAGAATTTGTTGGATTTTATATTGATATACATTTATTTTTAAAATTAGTTTGAATGTGAGTCAAAATTTCGGGATTAAAAACAGTTCGGACCGCACCGAAATATGCAAAATTTCGTATAATTTTTTAACCGTGGCCACAATATGGGCTGTAATGCTAACAAAAAGAATATGGGCTCCAAAAAAACCTTAATAATTAGCAAATGGGCTGTAAATTATTAGAAATAATGGCAGATGGGTTGTATGCTGTTTTCCATAGATTTGAGGTTTTCCTAAAAAAAGGTTGACGCACAAGCAGTGACTGTTGGATGGCCATCCAACGGCCGTCGTGCTTCTTCAATCTCCGCTCTTCCTGCTCCAGCCGCTCAAACAAGCGCCGGCGGGACTGCCTGCTCCCTCCTCCCCGCGGCCGGCTTTGCTGCCGCGCAGGCCTCACCGCCCCACCGTACTCCCATCGCTGGCCTAGCCATCCCTCTACTCACCCACACCTGCTGTTATTCTCCGGCGATGGCAGATGAACCAGTAAACCCTCGTATAGTCGTACTCCCCTCCGCGTGAGAAAAAACTGCCGAGTCTTCCCTGCCTCCGTGTCGTTCCCTTCCTAGGCCTCGCCGTCGTCCACCGCCCTGGTGCTCTCGGCGCGGCCTGGTCAACGTGGTCAACGATCGACATGCATCTGAAGTGGAGTGTACATGGAGAGGCCGACAGCTGGGTCCACGGCCGCACGCAAGGAAATGCCTCCTTATTACGCGCAAAATAATGATTCCTCCACCTCACATCAGGCACCCACCAAAAGGGCCTCTGTATTTCGCGAAAAAAACGTTACCGCCGCTGACAGCTCGAACCCACCAGCTATATCTTCGCACGCAAGGAAGTGCCTCCTTATTACGCACAAAAAAATGAATACTCCCCTTGTTAGCTAGGACCCAGTATAGTGGCAGGCTGACTTGTGGGCCTACTAAGTTGACGGGGACGGAGGGCTTTGTCAACTTAGTCAATATGCACGATTCTAGCTCCAGTGACCGTACGATGTCCATCCAATGGCCGTAGTGCTTCTTCAACCTCTGGTCTTCTTGCTCCAGCCGCCCAAACCAGCGCCGGTCGTGCCACGTGCTCCTGCCTCCCGTGGCCGGCTGCGATGCGGCGGAGGCCTCACCGCCCCTACTACTCCCACCGCTGGCCAGGCCATCCCTCTACTCACCCACACCCCCTGTTATTCTGCGGCGACGACAGCCTCACACCGCAGCGAACCAGTGAACCCTCGTACTCCTCTACGCGTGGGCATCCACTGCCGCGTCTTCCCCGGCTCCGCGTCGTCCCCTTCCTAGGCCTCGCCGTCGTCCACCGCCCTGGTGCTCTCGGCGCGGCGTGGTCAACGTGGTCAAGGAACGGCTTCCATCGGACGTGGACTCTACGTGGAGAGGCTGACAGCTGGGTCCACGGCCGCAGCAAGGAAGTGCCTCCTTATTACGTGCAAAATAATTATTCCTCCACTTGACAGCGGGGACCCACCGGACGGACCACCGTATTTCGCGAAAAAAACGTTTCCCCCAGACTATTGGGACCCACCAACTACATCTTCGCACGCAAGGAAGTGCCTGACAGTTGGGACCCACCTGGTCGAAGCGTACGTAGCGTTGTCATTCTGGTCGCGAACGTGTACATACATATATACTGGTGGATGTAGAGGCGCGCACGTGTCGTAGTAGAGGCGCGCACGTAGCATGTACACGTACGTACAGCGGCCAGGGTGCAAGAAAGAAAATACGGCCACATATGTGTACATACGGGCGGGGTCTCGAACGCCTACTCGCGCATACGTACGGCTAGGGCTCGTGTACATGGCTGGGTCGGAACGGAGAAACATCGTCGTCGTCGTGTTCATGGGGAGGCAACGGAATGCGTCGTGTTCATGGGGAGGCAACGGAATGCGTTGTGTTCATGGGGAGGCAACGGAATGCGTCGTGTTCATGGGGAGGCAATGGAATGCGTCGTGTTCATCGGGAGGCAACGGAACGCGTGGGAGCCAACCGGCTGGGTCGGAACGGAATGTGTGGTCATGTTCATCGGGAGGGCTTGGACGGAACAGGCGATGGAAACGAGGCCTGGCGTACCGCAAAACGGAGGAAACGGACCTCCTACGTTCGGAACGGGGTCCTGTTGATCGGGAGGGGTGTGGCGTACCACAAAACGGAGGAAACGGACCTCCTACAGTCGAAACGGGGGTCCTGTTGATCGGGAGGGCTGTGGCGTACCGCACAACGGACGAAACGAACCTCCTACGGTCGAAACGGGGGTCCTGTTGATCAGGAGGGGTGTGGCGTACCGCAAAACGGACGAAACGGACCTCCTATGGTCGAAACGAGGGTCTTGTTCATCGGGAGGGGTGTGGCGTACCGCAAAAGGGACTCCACGGGATACTGTTCATCTCCACCGTCGACCTCCTCCAGCCTCCACGGGCTCCTGTTCATCCAGCCTCCACCGCGCGCAACTCCACTGGCTACTGTTCAACCACCCCTCCACGGGCACCCCTCTACCGTCTACTGTTCATCCAGCCCTCCACACCACGGGGTCCTGTTCAACCACCCCTCCACGGGCACCCCTCCACCGTCTACTGTTCATCCGGCCCTCCACACCACGGGATCCTGTTCATCCAGAGGCAACGCCACCGCTCACTGTTCATCCAAACCCCCCCCCCACCCCCGCAACGCTCACTGTTCATCCAATCGATCGGCTTCAGTTAGCAGCAGTAGCGAAGGAATCGCTCGATCGGGTTCAGTTAACAGCCATCGATCGATCGCTCGGGTTCAGTAACTCGTAGCCTGCAGTGCAATCGCTCGGGTTCAGTTAGAGCCCAACGCCTCGCTCGGGTTCAGTTAGAGCCAATGCCTCGCACACACGCGCATACGTGTATGAGAGAAACGCGCATCGCTCGGTCCCCGACCTCCCACCGTAACCGGGAACTCCCCGAAATTTTCCTCCCCCTCGCTTCTACCACGGTTTTTCCATCATGGACGGCCCAAAGAATGTCATGCAGCTGCGTCTCCGGCCCGCCCAGGACGAAAAGCCCATTTTCTGTCATGATTTTTTGTCATAGAAGTAGGAGCCCACCACATCTATGATGATACCGGGTTTTGTCACAATTATCGTCATAGAAGTGTCATATGTATGACAGAAAAAAAAATTCGTTCGGCCCAAAATGTCACGAATGTCTTTTTTTTCTAGTGTCAGGGTAGCCGCCGCGTGCTACGGGGCAAGGGAGTCCCGCCGCCGCCGGCTGCCGCAAAGGCTTTGCCTGGTGGCGTCACCCGACGGCGGCGAGGGGGACGAGGGATGAGCGAGGGGTTGCGGCGACAACGCGGTAGGTTTCGGCTGAGCCGCCCCCTGGAGAGCGACTATCGTTCAATTCTCATTTCTGAACAGTACTCTATCTGACGGTGCATTGCCCGCAACTTTGGAACCTGACGTGACCCAAAATACTAAACAAAAGTTTAAATTGCCATTTCCTGATACACATGGTGAGGTTTATTTACACATTCCCCTGTCAAAAGGCTAGCACCTTCTGCTCTTGTATAGAATTAAACTCTGCAAGCGATGGAATTATTAGTTATTGAGGATTTATTGTGGCAGAATCTGATTGTGGAAGTCGCTGGCACCTGTCAGGTTGGAATAATAAGATATTGGGGGAAAAATTAAATATGAATTAGCAATCATGCATTTGATCGAGCCGAGTGTGAATGATTTCTTTGATCAACCATGGATGCGCAAAGAGAGCCTCTTAATAAGTTGAGAAAGTATCATTTCAAACAGGACACAGTAAGACAGAATGCCAAGCAATTGGAAGATTACGTGATCAAAATTAAAGCCTAGTTGATGAAACATGTGACCTTTTGTACGTACAGAAGGCAAACAATATGCATTGCAATAGGAAAAAGAGGGTGCCATCTTCCTATTTAGGACAATGTATGTGCATTGCCTATATACAGAAGAACAAATGTTGTCTTTTGTTTCTTGTGCATTTTACAGGTGATATTTTTTGCCTGGTATAGTTTCAGTGCTGAACCCGCAAAAAAAGTTTCAATGCTGAATTGTTGGTTCTATTGTTTTTGGCACATTCTGATAGTATAGTACTTTTTTGCGTGTGAGCCAGTGTCGCTACTGAACTGTATTATGTAGTTTCTGTCCTGAACATTCTATTACGGAGTGCTTTGTTTGGTATCTTCCAGAGTCTCCTATACTGAACTGTTTGTTCTGTTGTTCATTGCAGGATTTGACATAACATGCTAAAATTTTGAAGAGAAGAACAAGCAGTGGGATGGTGACAAGTGCATCATTTTCACCTTTCATTGAACATCTTTTGTCAGTGGTTATGCTTGCGGCAACAAAAAAATCTATCATGGTCAGTGGTCATCGCTTGTCAAACTGAATCGTTATCGCCAAGCGGATGTTTTGCTTGGTGTTATCATCCTTGCCACGATGATGCTTTGTGATTTGAGCTTCTTTGTTGAAACATCTAGTTGGTCTTGTTCTAAAGATTGGACTCGTTGCAGATTTATGTTGCTAGATGGATTACTTAAAGATTTTTTAGAGCAAATCAATTGTTCTGGGCCAAGTCAATCCGCTATTGCTTGAGCGAGTTCTGGGATGGTGGCACCTTGAAGAGTGTGGTCAAAGCGAGCCAGGACATCACCATCATGGATACGTAATCACCACCGCCACACCCATCATTTGATCATCAATAGAACACTGTAGCATCAACATTACTTTTAACCATCTTGGCACTGACGATGATGCCTCACATGATGGATCGTATCAATATGAGCCTCCGTCAACCTTCCTGATCTTATGCACGATCATTCACAGTACAAGACTGACTTTGTTGTTTCGAGCCTCGTTGCGCGCGTGCGTCCCATGGAAACCGACACCTGACAGCAATAGCAGTTGTTTTCACAGTAACTTGGATTATGACTTATGGGCAACAGGTTATAATCCAACTTGGTTTCTAAGCTAAGTTATTTGTGTGACATACTGACATCAAGCCTTAGCAGCACATCTCTACTGCTGTTTTCGCCTGAATCATCAATTCTGTTGTACGTACTTGAAGTATTTGTGTGGGATTATAATATCTGAAGCTCTGGACATTTTAGGACAGTAAAACTGCACCAAATCCCTGCCCTCTCATGCCATCAGTCCTCTCAGCCATTCGATTCGCTTCTGGGTGATCTATGTCCGTCAGATCTGCTCTCATGGCACGATTTGCAGGCTGTCCTAAGTGGACGCTACTCTAGGAGAAAAAAACAAAGCAATATGGTTGATTGGGCCTCCCGGTCGAAGGCCAGCTCATCGAGAAACAATATGCGACTCCGCGGTCCGCATCGAAACTCTGGGTGAAGAGTTGGTTGTTCATGTGATTAGATCTATGACGTTTGAGTAGTCCCGTATTGGAATTATATGATATATTTTTGGCGTATACAACTTTCAGGATTTTGGATGTAGAATTTTGGGTTATTGTTTAGCTTAAGAAGAAAATAGGACTGTGGGTATCTTGCGTAGGCGTCCACATGTGATTCGCGGGTGTGGGGAAACCTCTTAGGCAGCAGCACCGCTTTTGGCACATATTGGACCTGCCCAATAAATATTTCAGAAATTCATAATAAATCTTAGAGGCCATCTTGGCCCATTCACGCATGTCAAGAGGTGGGACTAAAGTTTAGTCCCACATTGCTAGTTGAGAGAGAGTTACACCTCCTCATAAGGTGAGCTCTTTCCCCATTTGTATGAGCATGATAAGAAGAGAGGTTCTCACACGCTCCTCCTCTGCCGCCCGCCCAGCCACGCCTTGCCTCGCCTCATCACGACACACCGCGTCGCGCCACGGGTTGCGGGAATGCCTAGAGCATGCATGAAGCTGAAGCGTTTTGCTGCTGCTGTTAGTGAAGATTGGTTACGAGGTTTGTTCGCCTTTGGCTGCCACCTCTTCGTCTCCCGTCTCTTCGTTTCATTTCCCGTCGTAGCCTATTTGCCTCAGCTTTCCGTGCTTATAAAATAGAGGTCTCTCCTCTCCATAGACACACAGAAAGAGAGCACCACTTGCCTCCTGCTACCAAGTTCCAGTGCACTGCGCTACCAGGTTCTTCCCCATCCCGGCTTACGGCGTGCACCGCCGACAGGGACAGTAGGCCTCCGGAACCACGCGACATTGAGTCATTTACGGGTAAAGGGAAATAAGGTGTTTGCGGAGCGCTCTGTGCGACTACTGGCTTCTCCACCCCAGATGTCGCTACGGACGTCGAAGACACTTTCCCCAATGATGACTTCTTCCAGGACATAGGCAACCTCTTCGGTAACAAGGGCGATAGCATCACGAATGGCGCCGCCCTGCTCCTGTCAAGGACGTGTTCACGTCTCCTCTATTTAATATGTTTTTTCCTAATTTTAGTTCAATTTCTTGTTCTAGCAATTGGACTAGATATGCCATGTTCAAATTCACTACTACATATGTTATTTTCTCACTCTCTGATAGACTACATGACTAGTTTAATCTTTACTATTATGGTCATGTTTTATCTACTATTTTTATGGATTAAATCATATGGTAAACTGCTCATATTTCCAACACGCCCCATGTACATGTATGGGTGTAACAAACACATCCTATGTGGTCAGTCTTCCTTCATCAAAATGTTCCATGGCAATCCAATGAGATTGATGCCTCTAATACCTATGTTTATAAGAAAATATAAGTTCATTCAATTATTGGCATCAGTATACAGCATTGCATTGCATAAGCTGAGAAACTTTGTGGCTCTCATTTTAATATGGAACCGAACTGTCTACAGCAGCACTGAAGATGATGGTGGTTGGTTTCGCATTCCAATTGATAAGGTGGGCGAAAGCCTCTTTCTAAGCAGTCACTCTGGCACGACACATCAGTGCAACCCGCTAAATCTCTGCATAAGCGTCGTTGAACTACAATGCAATACATCACATAAGAAAAAATTTATTAATACAGTCCATAAAACTAAAATATTTGCTGACAGATTAATTAATTTCAACATTTGGAAACTGCATGAAAAATATAAATAATGTTGCTTACTTGCTTGGCAGGACGGCAACGTTGAGAACATGAACACAATGACCAATAAAGCAACAACTATGTTGTACATGACCATCCTTGTGTTTCTCTTGATGAGTGCCATGAGGAAAAATGTGACTTATGTTTGGTCTTTGTTTTTCTCTTCCAAGCTCCTTTACAGGTGTTTATATAGACGCACAACAAAATCTTAGATATCAATTGGTTGATTTCATGCATTTATGTACCTCCCCTAATTAGTATCAGAGTATCTTGCTAGTTTTACATAAATACCAATGACTTTATTTTACATAAAATTATATATTTCATCATTATGGTATTTAATGTTGAAGATAACATATTGAGCCAAAATAAAATCTTTAGGTATCGACACTGCATTTATGTCTCCATTCTAAAATAGTACCCATATCGATCTTGTTGGCTATTTTGTATCATCCACACTTATGTAAGTATATCTTACATTTATTTCGCATTATTTTTTGTGTGGTATATTGTTGTAGCTTATACAGAGGCTTGCACAATCAAATCTTGTGAATTGATGAATCTTGCATATACATGATCTCAAAAATAAATATTGCTGGAGTACCCCATACTCATGAATATTAGGTATCAGTATTGCACTTTTTCTGCTAAATTAATGTTGATGTGTCTTACTGAATCTTAATAAATATCATGCAATCGTTTGTATATGTTATAATTATTGATGTTGCTTTTTTGCGGCATTTATTGACCTCTATTACATGGTGGCATGCATAATTATTGATATTGCTTCTTTTCGCTTCATTTGTATTATACATTGTTATAAACTTTGCATTTATATGCTATCAACAATAAATAAATGCTTGGACAAACGTAAGCTTGTACTTACAGACGAGTATGCAGCCCGTTAGTGGTATACTAGTGGTTCTTAAAACCATCATGTTGGGGAATGGGTAGGCTACGCTAGTACGTAGTATGAAATGATTGTAAATTGCTTATTTGACCTTTTTTCATAAGATAATTGAGTACTTCGGATTCAGAAATATTGGTTCTTAATGTCTTTATTTGTCTTGACAGATTTGGCAGATCAGTGGAAGGTAGTAGGTATGTTTTCTTTCTTGGATTCATAATTTTGTTTACTTGACTGAATCAATCAAATGAAGTTTTAAATTGTCGTTTTTTTAAACGCGGTCCCCTAGGGCCCGATTCATTAAAAAGGCCAAGGAGGGTTGTCCAGTTAATTAACGAAAAACCGAACGAAAACCGTCACATCATGCCTGCAAAAGCAAGGCACACATGGCGACCTGGCAACCCACACAAGAACGCACACAAGACGTCGAGGAGAAAAGCACCTTCGACGTTGCAGCCCACTGTCATCGTCATCACGCCTCCGCTAGGGCGACTCCGACTCCACCATCGATGTCCACCGATTAGCTCTCACCACAAACATGCATGCGAAGAGGCCTGCGTCGCCGATGCCAAACAGTGAACCGACGTGCCGACGACCAGGCAACTCAGATTTGTCAACGAGCATTGTAGGATAAAAGCGTTGGGCTTGCGCCGAGCTAGTGCCGGAACTGACCACCCGTCTCGTCTCATCGTCACCGCAAGGGCCCCGCTACCTCTTGAGCATGCGTTGGTTTTCCCTTGAAGAGCAAAGGGTGATGCAGCAAAGTAGCGTAAGTATTTCCCTCAGTTTTTGAGAACCAAGGTATCAATCCAGTAGGAGATTACACGCAAGTCGCCTAGTAACTGCACAAACAATCAAGAACCTTGCTAAAACGTGATAAAGGGGTTGGCAATCCCTTCACGGCCAGTAGCAAAACTGAGGTCTGATAAAGATAATAAGATAAATATTTTTGGTACTTTTGTTGTATAGATTGGAAAGTAAAGATTGCAAAATAAACAGCGACAGAAATAGCTAGTTGACGGGAAACTAATATGATGTAAAATAGACCCGGGGGCCATAGGTTTCACTAGTGGCTTCTCTCATGATAGCAAATATTACGTTGGGTGAACAAATTACTGCTGAGCAATTGATAGAAAAGCGCATATATAGTTATGAGAATATCTAGGCATGATCATGAACACAGGCATCACGTCCGTGTCAAGTAGATCGAAACGATTCTGCATCTACTACTATTACTCCACACATCGACTGATATCCAGCATGCATCTAGAGTATTAAGTTCATAAGAACATAGTAACGCATTAGGCAAGATGACGTGATGTAGAGGGATAAACTCAAGCAATATGATATAAACCCCATCCTTTTATCCTCAATGGCAACAATACAATACGTGTCGGTTCCCTTTCTGTCACTGGGATCGAGCACCGCCAGATTGAACCCAAAGCTAAGCACTTCTCCCATTGCAAGAAAGATCAATCTAGTAGGCCAAACTAAACTGATAATTCGAAGAGACTTGCAAAGATATCAAATCATGCATATAAGAATTCAGAGAAGAATCAAATATTGTTCATAGATAATCTTGATCATAAACCCACAATTCATCGGATCTCGGCAAACACACTGCAAAAAGTATTGCACCGAATAGATATCCAAGAACATCAAGGAGAACTTTGTATTGAGAACCAAAGAGAGAGAAGAAGCCATCTAGCTAATAACTATGGACCCGAAGGTCTGTGGTAAATTACTCACACATCATCGGAGAGGCTATGGTGTTGATGTAGAAGCCCTCCGTGATCGAATCCCCCTCCGGCAGATCACCAGAAAAGGCCCCAAGATGGGATCTCATGGGTACGGAAGGTTGCGGTGGTGGAAAAGTGGTTTCGTGGCTCCCCTGGATGTCTTCATGGTATAAGAGTATATATAGGCGAAAGAAGTAGGTCGGTGGAGCTACGAGGGGCCCACGAGGGTGGGGGGCTGCTACCTCTTGAGCATGCGTCAGTTTTCTCTTGAAGAGGAAAGGGTGATGCAGCAAAGTAGCGTAAGTATTTCCCTCAGTTTTTGAGAACCACGGTATCAATCCAGTAGGAGGCCACACGCAAGTCCCTCGTACCTACACAAACAAATAAGAACCTTGCAACCAACGCGATAAAGGGGTTGTCAATCCCTTCACGGACACTTGCAAAAGTGAGATCTGATAGAGATGATAAGATAAATATTTTTGGTATTTTTATGATATATATTGAAAAGTAAAGATTGCAAAATAAACGGCAACAGAAATAGCTAGTTGTTGGGAGATTAATATGATGGAAGATAGACCCGGGAGCCATAGGTTTCACTAGTGGCTTCTCTCAAGATAGCATAAGTATTACGGTGGGTGAACAAATTACTGTCGAGCAATTGATAGAATAGTGCATAGTTATGAGAATATCTAGGCATGATCATATATATAGGCATCACGTCCGCAACAAGTAGACCGACTCCTGCCTGCATCTAGAGTATTATGTTCATAAGAACAGAGTAACGCATTAGGCAAGATGACATGATGTAGAGGGATAAACTCAAGCAATATGATATAAACCCCATCTTTTTATCCTCGATGGCAACAATACAATACGTGTCGTTTCCCCTTCTGTCACTGGGATCGAGCAATGCAAGATTGACCCCAAAGCAAGCACTTCTCCCATTGCAAGAAAGATCAATCTAGTAGGCCAAATCAAACTGATAATTCGAAGAGACTTGCAATGATAACCAATCATACATAAAAGAATTCAGAGGAGATTCAAATATTGTTCATAGATAATCTTGATCATAAAACCACAATTCATCAGATCTCGACAAACACACAGCAAAAAGATTTACATCGAATAGATCCCCAAGAAGATCAAGGAGAACTTTGTATTGAGATCCAAAGAGAGAGAAGAAGCCATCTAGCTAATAACTATGGACCCGAAGGTCTGAGGTAAACTACTCACACACCATCGGAGAGGCTACGGTGTTGATGTAGAAGCCCTCCGTGATCGATGCCCCCTCCGGCGGAGCGCCGGAAAAGGCCCCAAGATGGGATCTCATGGGTACAGAAGGTTGCGGCGGTGGAAATAGGGTTTCGTGGTGCTCCTGGTTGGTTTCGGGGTATATGAATATATATAGGAGGAAGAAGTAGTTCGGTGGAGCTACGAGGGGCCCACGAGGGTGGGGGTGCGCCCAGGGGGCAGGCGCACCTCCCTGCCTCGTGGTCTCCTTGTTCGTTTCTTAACGTCCACTCCAAGTACTCTGGATCACGTTTGTTCCAAAAATAACTCTCCCGAAGGTTTTATTCCGTTTGGACTCCGTTTGATATTCCTTTTTTGCGAAACACTGAAATAGGAAAAAAAACAGCAATTTGCACTGGGCCTTGGGTTAGTAGGTTAGTCCCAAAAATAATATAAAAGTGCTTAGTAAAGCCCATTAAACATCCAAAACAGATAATATAATAGCATGGAACAATCAAAAATTATAGATACGTTGGAGACGTATCAAGCATCCCCAAGCTTAATTCCAGCTCGTCCTCGAGTAGGTAAATGATAAAAACAGAATTTTTGATGTGGAATGCTACCTAGCATATCTTTCAATGTAATTTTCTTTATTGTGGCATCAATGTTCAGATCCGAAAGATTCAAGACAAAAGTTTAATATTGACATGAAAATAATAATACTTCAAGCATACTAATTGAGCAATCATGTCTTCTGAAAATAATATGGCCAAAGAAAGTTATGCCTGCAAAATCATATAGTCTGGCTATGCTCTATCTTCACCACACAAAATATTTAAATCATGCACAACCCCGATGACAAGCCAAGCAATTGTTTCATACTTTTGATGTTCTCAAACAATCTTCACGCAATACATCAGCGTGAGCCATGGACATAGCACTATATGTGGAATAGAATGGTAGTTGTGGAGAAGACAAAAAGGAGAAGATAGTCTCACATCAACTAGGCGTACCAACGGGCTATGGAGATGCCCATTAATAGATATCAATGTGAGTGAGTAGGGATTGTCATGCAACGGATGCACTAGAGCTATAAGTGTATGAAAGCTCAACAAAACAAATTAAGTGTGTGTGCATCCAACTCGCTTGCTCACGAAGACCTAGGGCATTTTTGAGGAAGCCCATCATTGGAATATACAAGCCAAGTTCTACAATATAAAATTCCCACTAGTATATAAAAATGACAACATAGGAGACTCTCTATCATGAAGATCATGGTGCTACTTTGAAGCACAAGTGTGGTAAAAGGATAGTAACATTGTCCCTTCTCTCTTTTTCTCTCATTTTTTTATTTGGGCCTTTTCTCTTTTTTTTATGGCCTCTTTTTTTCTCTTTTTTCTCTTTTTTTCTCTTTTTTTGTCCGAAGTCTCATCCCGACTTGTGGGGGAATCATAGTCTCCATGATCCTTTCCTCGCTTGGGACAATGCTCTAATAATGATGGTCATCACACTTTTATTTACTTACAACTCAAAAATTACAACTCAATACTTAGAACAAAATATGACTCTATGTGAATGCCTCCGGCGGTGTACCGGGATATGCTATGAATCAAGAGTGACATGTATGAAAGAATTATGAATAGTGGATTTTCCACGAATACGATGTCAACTACATGATCATGCAAAGCAATATGACAATGATGGAGCGTGTCATAATAAATGGAACGGTGGAAAGTTGCATGGCAATATATCTCGAATGGCTATGGAAATGCCATAATAGGTAGGTGTGGTGGCTGTTTTGAGGAAGGTATATGGTGGGTGTATGATACCGATGAATGGTGCGCGGTATTAGAGAGGCTAGCAAAGGTGGAAGGGTGAGAGTGTGTATAATCCATGGACTCAACATTAGTCATAAAGAACTCACATACTTATTGCAAAAATCTATTAGTTATCGAAACGAAGTACTACGCGCATGCTCCTAGGGGGATAGATTGGTAGGAAAATACCATCGCTCGTCCCCGAACGCCACACATAAGGAAGACCATCAATAAATAAATCATGCTCCGACTTCATCACATAACGGTTCACCATACGTGCATGCTACGGGAATCACAAACTTTAACACAAGTATTTCTCAAATTCACAACTACCCAACTAGCATGACTCTAATATCATCATCTTCATATCTCAAAACAATTATCAAGTATCAAACTTCTCATAGTATTCAATGCACTTTATATGATAGTTTTTATTATACCTATCTTGGATGTTCATCATATTAGGACTAATTTTATAGCCAAAGCAAACTACCATGCTTTTCTAAAAGACTCTCAAAATAATATAAGTGAAGCATGAGAGATCAATAGTTTCTATAAAATAAATCCACCACCGTGCTCTAAAAGATATAAGTGAAGCACTAGAGCAAAATTATTTAGCTCAAAAGATATAAGTGAAGCACATAGAGTATTCTAAAAAATTATGATTAATGTGTGTCTCCCCCAAAAGGTGTGTAAAGCAAGGATGATTGTGGTGAACTAAAAAGCAAGACTCAAATCATACAAGACGCTCCAAGCAAAACACATATCATGTGGTGACTAAAAATATAGCTCCAAGTAAAGTTACCGATGGACGAAGACGAAAGAGGGGATGCTCCGCCTTCCGGAGCATCCCCAAGCTTAGGATTTTGGTTTTCCTTGGATTTTACCTTGGTGTGCCTTGGGAATCCCCAACCTTAGGCTCTTGCCACTCCTTGTTCCATAATCCATCAAATCTTTACCCAAAAACTTGAAAACTTCACAACACAAAACTCAACAGAAAATCTCATGAGCTCCGTTAGCGAAATAAAACAAACCACCACTTTAAGGTACTGTAATGAACTCATTATTTATTTATATTGGTGTTAAACCTACTGTATTCCAACTTATCTATGGTTCATAACCTCCGATACTAGCCATAGACTCATCAAAATAAGCAAACATCACACGAAAAACAGAATCTGTCAAAAACAGAACAGTCTGTAGTAATCTGTATCGAACGCAAACTTCTGTAACTCAGAAAAATCTACCAAAATAGGATGACCTAGATAATTTGTTTGATGATCCACTGCAATTGGAATCAGTATTTTATCTCGTTCTGGTGATTTGTAACAATTGTTTTCGTGAGCAGAAAGTTTCTGACTTTTTCAGCAAGATCAAATAACTATCATCCAAGAAGATCCTATAGGTTTTACTTGGCTCAAACACTAATTAAAACATAAAACCACATCTAACCAGAGGCTAGATGAATTATTTATTACTAAACAGAACCAAAAAGTAAGAAACAAAAATAAAATTGGGTTGCCTCCCAACAAGCGCTATCGTTTAACGACCCTAGCTAGGCATAAAGGCAAGGATAGATCTAGGTATTATCATCTTTGGTATTGGGAAAGAAAAGAGAAAACTTATTATCTATAGCATTTATCTTTCTATTTTGATAAAGCACATGGCCATTAATGGTAGAAGAAAGATTAAGCATGTTACGGAAATTTGCATCTAAGCTAGCCTTCATTTCTTTGATAGTTTCGTTTTGATAAAAGCACAAAAGAGAGGTAGATTCTACCTTCTCATTCATGGGATGCCCAAATATGGTTTTCATCTTTTCATAGGTATCTACGGAATCCCCCTCAAGAAAACCTTCCTCAAAAATACAATCTAAGGCGTGCTTAAACGAAGAGGGTCAGGCAACATAAAAGCTTTTTAAGTATATCTCAATTTGATATTGGGGTACATAGCTAGCCCGGATTCTTAATAGCCTATCCCACGCATCTTTCAAAGGTTCATCAAGTAAATAACGAAAAATTCCGGGATCATCTTCATCAAAATTATTCAGACTCTCATAGATGACCCCGGTAGGTATTTCTATAGCATCATTATTTATGAGCTTAGAGAGGACAGAGGGACTATCCAAGGTACTAAAACCCGGGAGAGAACCCTTAACCCTTTTTGATTCGGCCATGGCGAAAGAAAGGCAAACGGAAAAGAGGGCGAATAAAACGGTAAGGGTGAAGTGGGGGAGAGGAAAACGAGAGGCAAATGGCAAAAAAATGTAAGGCGAGGGATAAGAGTTTGTGATGGTACTTGGTATGTCTTGACTTGTGCGTAGACTCCCCGGCAATGGCGCCAGAAATCCTTCTTGCTACCTCTTGAGCATGCATTGGTTTTCCCTTGAAGAGGAAAGGGTGTTGCAGCAAAGTAGCGTAAGTATTTCCCTCAGTTTTTGGGAACCAAGGTATCAATCCAGTAGGAGGCCACACGCAAGTCCCTCGTACCTACACAAACAAATAAGAACCTTGCAACCAACGCGATAAAGGGGTTGTCAATCCCTTCACAGCCACTTGCAAAAGTGAGATCTAATAGAGATGATAAGATAAATATTTTTCGTATTTTTATGATATAGATTGAAAATAAAGATTTCAAAATAAACGGCAACAGAAATAGCTAGTTGTTGGGAGATTAATATGATGGAAGATAGACCCGGGAGCCATAGGTTTCACTAGTGGCTTCTCTCAAGATAGCATAAGTATTACGGTGGGTGAATAAATTACTGTCGAGCAATTGATAGAATAGTGCATAGTTATGAGACTATCTGGGCATGATCATGTATATAGGCATCATGTCCGCGACAAGTAGACCGACTCCTGCCTGCATCTACTACTATTACTCCACACATCGCTATCCAGCATGCATCTAGAGTATTAAGTTCATAAGAACAAAGTAACGCATTAGGCAAGATGACATGATGTAGAGGGATAAACTCAAGCAATATGATATAAACCCCATCTTTTTATCCTCGATGGCAACAATACAATACGTGTCGGTTCCCTTTCTGTCACTGGGATCGAGCACCGCAAGATTGAACCCAAAGCTAAGCACTTCTCCCATTGCAAGAAAGATCAATCTAGTAGGCCAAACTAAACCGATAATTCGAAGAGACTTGCAAAGATATCAAATCATGCATATAAGAATTTAGAGAAGAATCAAATATTGTTCATAGTTAATCTTGATCATAAACCCATAATTCATCGGATCTCGGCAAACACACCGCAAAAAGTATTACATTGAATAGATCTCCAAGAACATCGAGGAGAACTTTGTATTGCGAACCAAAGAGAGAGAAGAAGCCATCTAGCTAATAACTATGGACCCGAAGGTCTGTGGTAAACTACTCACACATCATTGGAGAGGCTATGGTGTGGATGTAGAAGCCCTCCATGATCGAATCCCCCTCCGGCAGATCGCCGGAAAAGGCCCCAAGATGGGATCTCATGGGTACAGAAGGTTGCGGCGGTGGAAAAGTGGTTTCATGGCTCCACTGGATGTTTTCAGGGTATAAGAGTATATATAGGCGAAAGAAGTAGGTCGGTGGAGCTACAAGGGGCCCACGAGGGCGGGGGGCGCGCCTACCCCCTGGGCGCGCCCTCCTACCTCGTGGCCGCCTCGTTGCATCTCTGACTTCCACTCCAAGTCTCCTGGATTGCGTTTGTTCCGAGAAAGATCCTCGCGAAGGTTTCGTTCCATTTGGATTCCGTTTGATATTCCTTTTCCGCGAAACACTGAAATAGGCAAAAAATAGCAACTGGCACTGGGCCTTTGGTTAATACGTTAGTCCCAAAAATAATATAAAAGAGCATATTAAAGCCCATTAAACATCCAAAACAGATAATATAATAGCATGAAACAATCAAAAATTATAGATACGTTGGAGACGTATCAGGCCCCTCCTCAGCAACTCTGTATTCAGAAAAACAAAGTGAGGCACGATGGCCCCTCGAACACGCTAGAAGAGACCAACTACCAAGACCCATCTCCAAACCAACTCCACCCGAAGCCGCCATTGTTGCCACACAAGAAGCCGCCCAGAACTACCACATCACCGGACGGACACCTGCCGACCGCAATGTCGGGAGCGTCCAGCACATGGAGCACGCGAACGAGATCCAAAGCCCTTCAAGACGATGCCCCAAAGAGGGAATCAACGATGCCGATGCCGTCGCCCGACCCCGACCGGGCCAGGCTTTCACCTGAAGAACAGGCTGCGGGCAGGGGGTGGACTCCACGGCGACGCCTCCAAGGAGGTGACCTGAAGTTCACGGACACCTATGCCGTCGGCCGACAAAAGCTTGACAAGCTTTCGCCTGGAGCACCGCCCAACACCACACCCTCATGCAAAGCACCTCCCCGGCGTTGTGGCAGCGCCCCCGGCGTTGTGGCAGCGCCACCACCATGCCGAAGCTATCCACCTCATCGCCGGCACACTGACGAGCCAGAACTGGCGCCCATCCACAAGAACCGCATGAAGGAGGCAGCACCCACCGCACCATCGATCCGCAACCAGCCCGCACAGGGAGGAGGGGCCGCCACCCCACTCCATCTCGTTGGATTGAGACGCCACATCCAAATCTCGCTGGATCCCCGACATCGGCCGCCGGCGCCACGTGGCCGGACCGGAGAGGCACCGCACGGGCCGCCAAGACGAGGTCACTGGGAAGCCGCCAACACACTCGTACAGCGCTAGTAGAAGGGCCGAGCCTGCCATAGCCGAGGACGCCCGCCGCAGCTGCCCAAGCGCAAATCACCTTCGAGCTAGAAGCATTAGATCCACGCCGCTTGGGCACCACTGTGCTTACACGCCCACCACCCCGCGCCAACCGAGCATTGGCGCCCCACCACAGCCTTCCACCGCCGGAGTGAGAGCCTGGGACCGCCTCCCCGATGCCCAGTCTCACATCACAAACCACGTCGTCTAGGGTCAGCCGCCGCGCGCTAAGGGGCGAGGAAGTCCCGCCGGCGGTGGCTGTCACAAAGGCTTTGCCTGGTGGCGTCACCCGACAGCGGTGAGGGGGACGGGGGATGAGTGGGGGGTTGCGGCGGCGGCGCAGTAGGTTTCGCCCGAGCCGCCCCCTGGAGAGCGACTGTCGTTAAATTATCATTTCTAAATAGTACGCTATCTGACGGTGCATTGCGTGCAACTTTGGAACCTGTTGTTACCCAAAATACTAAACAAAAGTTTAAATTGCCATTTCCTAATACACATGGTGAGGTTTATTTACACATTCCCCTGTCAAAAGGCTAGCACCTTCTGCTCTTGCATAGAATTAAACTCTGCAAGCAATGGAACTATTAGTAATTGAGGATTTAGTGTTACAGAATCTGATTGTGGAAGTCGCTGGCACTTGTCAGGTTGGAATAATAAGATATTGGGGGGAAAACTTAAACATGAATTAGCAATCATGCATTTGATCCAGCCGAGTGTGCATGATTTCTTTGATCAACCATGGATATGTAAAGAGAGCCTCTTAATAAGTTGAGAAAGTATCATTTCAAACAGGACACAGTACGACAGAATGCCAAGCAATTGGAAGATTACGTGATCAAAATTAAAGCCTAGTTGATGAAACATGTGACCTTTTGTACGTACAGAAGGCAAACAATATGCATTGCAATAGGAAAAATAGGGTGCCATCTTCCTATTTATGACAATGTATGTGCATCGCCTATATTATGAAGTTGTATACAGAAGAACAAATGTTGTCTTTTGTTTCTTGTGCATTTTACAGGTGATTTTTTTTCCCTGGTATAGTTTCAGTGCTGAACCCGCAAAAGAAAGTTTCAATGCTGAATTGTTGGTTCTGTTGTTTTTGGCACATTCTAATAGTATAGTCCTTTTTTGCATGTGAGCCAGTGTCGCTACTGAACTGTATTATGTACTCCCTCCGTAAACTATTATAAGAGCGTTTAGATCACTATTTTAGTACTCTAAATGCTCTTATATTAGTTTACGGAGGGAGTAGTTTCTGTCTTGCACATTCTATTAAGGAGTGCTTTTTTTGGTATGATCCAGAGTCTCATATACTAATTAAACTGTTCGTTCTGTTGTTCATTGCAGGATTTGACATCACATGCTAAAAAATTTTGAAGAGAAGAACAAGCAGTGGGATGGTGACAAGTGCATCATTTTCACCTGTTGGTGAACATCTTCGGTCAGTGGTTATGTTTGCGGCAACAAAAAAACCTATCGTGATCAGTGGTCATCGCTTGTCAAACTGAATCGTTATCGTCAAGCGGATGTTTTGCTTGGTGTTATCATCCTTGCCACGTTGATGCTTTGTGATTTGAGCTTCTTTGATGAAGCATCTGGTTGCTCTTCTTCTAAAGATTGGACTCGTTGTAGATTTATGTTGCTAGATGGATTACTTGCAGATTTTTTAGAGCAAATCAATTGTTCTAGGCCTGGTCAATCCCCTATTCCTTGAGCCAGTTCTGGGATGGTGACGCCTTGAAGAATGTGGTCATCACCATCATGGATACGTAATCACCACCCCCACGCCCATCATTTGATCATCAATAGAACACTGCAGCATCAACATTACTTTTAACCATCTTGGCTCTGACGATGATGCCTCACACCTAGAGATAGACACATGGAAATAAGACCGTTGTTGGATCATATCAATATGAGCCTCCTTCAACCTTCCTGGTCTTATGCACAATCCTTCACAGTACAGGACTGCCTTTGCTGTTCTGAGCCTCGTTGCGTGTGTGCGTCCCATGGAAACCGACACCTGACAGCACTAGCAGTTGTTTTCACAGTAACTTGGATTATGACTTATGAGGCAACAGGTTATAATCCAACTTGGTTTTTAAGCTATGTTATTTGTGTGACTTACTGACATCAAGCCATAGCAGCACATCTCTACTGTTGGTTTGGCCTGAATCATCAATTCTGTTGTACATACTTGCAGCATTTGTGTCGGATTATAATATCTGAAGCTCTGGACATTTTAGGACAGTAAAACTGCACCAAAACCCTGCCCTCTCACACCATCAGTCCTCTCAGCCATTCGATCTCACTTCTGGGTGATCGATGTCCGTCAGATCTGCTCTCATGGCACGATTTGCGGGCTGTCCTAAGTGGACGCTACTCCAGGAGAAAAAAACAGAGCAATATGGTTGATTGGGCCTCCCGGCCCGAAGGCCAGCTCATCGAGAAACAATACGCGATTCCGCGGTCCGCATCGAAACTCTAGGTGAAGAGTTGGTCGTTCGTGTGATTAGATCTATGCCGTTTGAGTAGTCCCGTATTGGAATTATATGATATATTTTTTGCGTATACAACTTTCAGGACTTCGGATGGAGAATTCTGGATAACTATTTAGCTTAAGTAGAAAATGGGACTGTGGGTACCTTGCGTAGGCGTCCACATGTGGTTCGTGGGTGTGGGGCAACCGCTTAGGCAGCAGCACCGCTTTTGGCCCATATTGGACCTGCCCAATAAATATTTCAGAAATTCATAATAAGTCCTAGACGCCAGCTTGGCCCATTCATGCATGTCAAGAGGTGGGACTAAAGTTTAGTCCCACATTGCTAGTTGAGAGAAAGTTACACCTCCTCATAAGGTGAGCTCTTTCCCCACTTGTATGAGCATGAAGAAAGGTTCTCACACGCTCCTCCTCTGCCGCCCGCCCCGCCACGCCTTGCCTCGCCTCATCACGACACACTGCGTCGCGCCACGGGCTGCGGGAGTGCCTAGAGCATGCATGAAGCTGAAGTGCTTTGCTGCTGCAGTTAGTGGAGATTGGTTACGAGGTTTGTTCTCCTTTGGCTACTACCTACTCGTCTCCCGTCTCTTCATTTCATTTCCCGTCGCAGCCTATTTGCCTCCTCTTTCCGTGCTTATAAAATAGAGGTCTCTCCTCTCCATAGACACACAGAAACAGAGCACCACCTGCCTCCTGCTACCAAGTTCCAGAGCACTGCGCTACCAGGTTCTTCCCCATCCTGTCTTACGGTGTGCACCGCCGATAGGGACAGTAAGCCTCCGGAACCACGCAACATTGAGTCGTGTACGGGTGAAGGTCAATAAGGTGTTTGGGGAGCGTTCTGTGCACGATCATAAAGAGTAGCTTGAATCTATGTCAAGATTAATTCAGACTTATTATTGAAGTCACCATGGGATGGCTCTCTTCGAGAAGATCAAGATGGTTATGAAGATGGTCTAAAACGAAGCCCGGATGCAAAAATTATGACAAGTTCAAAGATGCTCATGTTGACACCAGATTAAAGAATGGACTGAGACCCAATTAAGATAGCCTCAAATGGAAAAAGTTTCAACATGAAAGTTGTGCGTCTCGTAGAAACGGATGATTTTGATATAAAAACTGTCTCAATCCGAGATTGTATGCAAATGTTAGAGCCATTTGAATACGGCTTTGTCACGAGGCAAAACTAGCTCGTCCCGTCACACATGGTGTCTGATGGGTAGCGCGAGTGACAGTCCGTTTTTCGCGAGCGATTCGGCTCTAAAGATGGCCTCGAATCAAAAAAAATTCAACATGAGAGTTGTTCGTCTCATCGAAACGAGTAAATATGTTTTTCAGCGCATTTTCATCCGAGGTCGTCTACTGCAACAAAAAAGACCCGCAAGGTGCAGCCAGTTTAAACCGAACAGTTTTGGAAAGTTCGGACAAAACCAATCCGAATTTGACTAGGGTTTTGAGCGTGAATCCAAGACTTTTCGTTGCACGGGAAGTCAAGCCGCATCTTATATACCTAAGGGGTGACGGCCGATTCAACAACACACAATCGAACAAATACAACGATGGTCATAAGTGTGCTACTTCAGATTTGATATCAAATAACAAAGAGCCAATTAAAATGTTGACATTGGCTAAAAAAGGCAAAGAAGTGGAGCAATCAATTGTTAAAAATAAAATTGCCAAATATGAAGAAAATAAGTTGAGGGTGCACAGAGACAAACAAGAATTGCCATTGGTCAAAACAGAATCATAGCCGAAATGCCCCCTCGGCTTATCATATTGGCAAAAGAAGAAATTACAAAAACTTAGTGCACAAGAACTTGAAGAAAGGAACATGGCATGGGTTCCCAAAGGAGGTACTCATAAAAAGAATTATGTGCAAGCTTCCATTACAAGAAGTGCGGCAAAGGTGAAGAGGGAAAAGAGTGAAAACTATGAAGGACCAAGCCGAAGGTTTCAACATCTTCGGTCCACACATTATCCATATTCTTCAACTATACCATTAATGCCTATTCCATGGAATTCGTCATCAGGTATGCTTGGTTACCCTCAATGGGCTTATAATGATCCATGGTTGCAATATAATTTCTTACATCATGAAAGGGTATTACCAAATCACTATACATTTGATTAGCTACAAGTTTGTTACTGATCCAAAGGGCCGAAATACTTCATTTGTCATTGCATTTGTTTATTTCGGCTGTATGTGCTTTGAATGAAGTTTACATGGTAATGGACGATATTTATCTGTCATCCTAAGAGTATGTCAATGCATGGCCGGTGTAGTATTCTAACATCGTCCTTAGTTCGATTGGAGAGCGAGACAAGGTACATGCTCATGGAAATTTATATATATGCCTATATTATGATTGAATGGAGTTGAGACATCATGACCGATGTCATTGAATATATGCCGCATAGACCAATTCATAGTTGCAGAATTGGCTAATGGGCTTATACTTTGTTTGGATATGATTTGGCTTATGCATCTTTGAGATCTATAAGAGGCCAAATCATAGCTGATTTTATTACTGATCATCGGATTAATGACATGCATAATGTTGATATTAGCCTTGTCTTTCTAGTACTATGGAGATTATGTTTTGATGGTTCAATTTGTAGCGATGGCCAAAGTGTAGGTGTTGTTTATATATTTCTTTATGGTACGGTTTTTGAAGCCTCATGCCGCTTAGAATATTCTTATGCACGATTAATCAAAGCCGAATATGCATTGTTATTCGGATTGAATATTTTACTTGCTATAGGTGCTATACATATTGAGGCTTTCGGTGATTCGTTATGAGTAGTTCAACAAATATCCAGGGGTTATCAATGTTTTGACGAATCACTTATAGTTTATCTTGGGGTATGTCTAGATGCAAAATTTACCTTGGGTTGCTTTAAAATTGTTCATATATTTAGACATGACAATTCAAAAGAGTTGGCACAGCAAGCATCCGGCTACTATGTTAATCATGGTGTATATATTGCATTTCTCTCAATAGCAGATGCTTCGTCTCGTCAACATAGGTAAGGCCGAAGCGAAGTCCACAACTTCGGACACTAATGAAATTTTTATGTAGGCGAAAGTAAGGATTAGAGAATTTTTGTTGTTGATTATCTACAAAATCCCAACAAAAGGGTGAACAATATGGTTCGGAGGATGACCTTGAGATACATATCTATGGAACTTTATCATCGGATTGTTAATGAAGTTGAGAAGGTTTCGCCCAAGTTTGCATCAAGGATTCAAAAATAACAATGGCCGATATATAATTATCTCCCTAAGCATATAAATGGCCAATGGAGTGTTGACATCGTCCTTAGAACCAACATGGTACAAGTTATTTTTCGGCACGCTAGCTTTGCCGAAAAACAGGGGGGGCATGTGTTGACGCTGAAAAGTGGCACGATCATAAAGAGTAGCTTGAAGCTATGTCAAGATTAATTCATACTTATTATTGAAGTCACCATGGGATGGCTCTCTTCGCGAAGATCAAGATGGATATGAAGATGGTCTAAAACGGAGCCCGGATGCAAAAGTTATGACAAGTTCAAAGATGTTCATGTTGACACCGGATTAAAGATTGGGTTGAAACCCAGTTAAAATGGCCTCAACTGGAAAAGGTTTCAACATGGAAGTTGTGCGTCTCGTTGAAACGGATGATTCTTATACAAAAATCATCTCAATCCGAGATCGTATGCAAAAGTTAGAGACATTTGAATACGGCTTTGTCACGAGGCAAAACTGGTAGCGCGAGTGACGGTCCATTTTGCACGAGCGATTCAGCCCTGAACATGGCCTCGAATCAAAAAACATTCAACATGAAAATTGTTCGTCTCGTTGAATCGAGTAAATATGCTTTTGGGCGCATTTTCATCTAAGGTCGTTTACTATCACAAAAAAGACCCGCAAGGTGCAGCCAGTTTAAACCGAATAGTTTTGGAAAGTTCGGACAAAACCAATCTGAATTTGATTAGGGCTTTGGGCGTGAATCGAAGCTTTTTCTTTGCACGGGAAGTCCAGCCGCCTCTTATATACCTAAGGGGTGACGGCCGATTCAACAACACACAATCGAACAAATACATCTACTACTTTTTCGTGTTCATCTATCTCCTATCCTTGTTCTTCTTCTTCCTCGTTCTTCGTTCGTTCTTCTTGTTGCAGGGCGGCGAACCTCGGGGCCCTAGGGGCGGTCAGGCCGATCTAGGGCAGCCCATAGCCGTCGCGCGCCCTGACGGGGTCCCTCTCAGGCGTGTGGGGTTTTGGGTCCTCAAAAGCACCCACCGGATTGCTTGCGTACCGCGCTTCCGGACGGGTTTCCTTCGACGTGAGCTGCGATGCATCACCCTCGGCGTTGGAGGTACACGGTGACATGTTCGTGTGTGAACATAACCATCTATTGATACTTCATTTATGATTAATAATTCTGAAAAATCCAATTATTCTAGTGCAAAATAGACAGGCGCCGCGACGCGCGCTGATACGTCTCCAACGTATCTATAATTTTTGATTGTATCATGCTATATTATATTCTTTTTTGCATATTTAATGGGATTTATTATACACTTTTATATTATTTTTGGGACTAACCTATTAACCGGAGGCCCAGCCCAGATTGTTGTTTTTTTGCCTATTTCAGTGTTTATCAAACGGAGTCCAAACGAAATGAAACCTTCGGGAACGTGATTTTCAAAACAAACGTGATCCAGAGTACTTGGAGTCTACGTAAAGCAATCAACGAGGAGAGCACGAGGCAGGGGGCGCGCCTACCCCCCCCCCCCCCCCCCCAGGCGCGCCCTCCACCCTCGTGGGGCCCACGTTGCTCCACCGATGTACTTCTTCCTCCTATATATACCTACGTACCCCCAAACCATCAGAACAAGAGCCAAAACCCTATTTTCATCGCTGCAACCTTCTGTACCCGTGAGATCCCATCTTGGGGCCTTTTCCGGCGCTCCGCCGGAGGGGGCATTGATCACGGAGGGCTTCTACATCAACACCATAGCCTCTCCGATGATGTGTGAGTAATTTACTTCAGACCTTTGGGTCCATAGTTATTAGCTAGATGGCTTCTTCTCTCTCTTTGGATCTCAATACAAAGTTCTCCTCGATCTTCTTGGAGATCTATTCGATGTAATCTTCTTTTGCGGTGTGTTTGTCGAGATCCGATGAATTGTGGGTTTATGATCAAGTTTATCTATGATCAATATTTGAATCTCCTCTGAATTCTTTTATGTATGATTGGTTATCTTTGCAAGTCTCTTCGAATTATCAGTTTGGTTTGGCCTACTAGATTGATCTTTCTTGCAATGGGAGAAGTGCTTAGCTTTGGGTTCAATCTTGCGGTGTCCTTTCCCAGTGACAGCAGGGGCAGCAAGGCACGTATTGTATTGTTGCCATCGAGGATAAAAAGATGGGGTTTATATCATATTGCATGAGTTTATCCCTCTACATCATGTCATCTTACTTAAAGCATTACTCCGTTCTTATGAACTTAATACTCTAGATGCATGCTGGATAGCGGTCGATGTGTGGAGTAATAGTAGTAGATGCAGAATCGTTTCGGTCTACTTGTCACGGACGTGATGCCTATATACATGATCATACCTAGATATTCTCATAACTATGCTCAATTCTATCAATTGCTCGACAGTAATTCGTTTACCCACCGTAATACTTATGCTCTTGAGAGAAGCCACTAGTGAAACCTATGGCCCCCGGGTCTATCTTCTATCATATTAATCTTCCAACACTTAGTTATTTTTATTGCCGTTTATTTTACTTTGCACCTTTATCATAAAAATACCAAAAATAGTATCTTATCATATCTATCAGATCTCACTCTCGTAAGTGACCGTGAAGGGATTGACAACCCCTTTATCGTGCTGGTTGCGAGGTTCTTATTTGTTTGTGTAGGTGCGTGGGACTCGTGTGTGATCTCCTACTGGATTGATACCTTGGTTCTCAAAAACTGAGAGAAATACTTATGCTACTTTGCTGCATCACCCTTTCCTCTTCAAGGGAAAACCAACGCAGTGCTCAAGAGGTAGCAAGAAGGATTTCTGGCGCCGTTGCCGGGGAGTCTACGCACAAGTCAAGACATACCAAGTACCCATCACAAACTCTTATGCCTCGCATTACATTATTTGCCATTTGCCTCTCATTTTCCTCTCCCCCACTTCACCTTTGCCGTTTTCTTCGCTTCTTTCTCGTTTGCCTTGATGTCTTACTTGGCTCGTTTGCTTCTTTGGTTGGAATAGTTGTGTATTTATTGCTAAACAGAGAACCTAAGATCTATGAATCCTCATCCTCTTGCTAATCTTTTTAAGAGATCCAATTATGATGAACCAATTGCTAGTGAGTTTTGTGCACTAGATTATCTTTATGAAGTTTTGCTTGAAATTCGTGAATCCGAAAATTGTGATGAAGTACTTTATGAAGTGAATCACGATAGATCTTTGAATAAAAAGCATGATTGCAATGATGATATTATAAATTCTATTAATGTCAATTGTGCTAATAATATGCAAAACCCTAAGCTTGGGGATGCTAGTTTTGCTATGTCCACTACTTGTTGCAATGATCATGATTGGGGTGATTCTTCTTACGATCTTGAAAATTTATTTAAGCCCCATGATGAATATGAGATTGATAATAATGTTTGCAATAATATTGAAAGTGAGTTTGGAAGAGTGTCGACTTTAGATCCCACATATTTGGAGAATGTTCAATCTTATGAAGTTTTTGATAAAGGTGGGTTTGGAGAGGTCTTGACTTTAGTTAATGTTAATCCCACTATTTTGGAAGAGTGTCAACTTTGCATGCATGTGGATCGTGTTGAGAATATGTTATGTGATAGCTATATTGTTGAATTTTCTTATGATCCTACATGTAATTATTATGAGAGAGGAAAATATGGTTGTAGAAATTTTCATGTTACTAAATTACCTCTCTTCATGTTGAGATTGCTATCGTCTCTTTCTTCTTCCTTGCATATGCTAGTTTTTGCTTGCCTTGATAATTTGTTTGCTTATAAAAAGCCTATGCATCGGAAGTATGTTAGACTTAGATGTGTTTGTCACATGCTATTTGATGCTCTCTTTGTGCTTCAATTCTTGTCTCTCATGCGAGCATCATTAAAATTATCAATTCCTAGCTAAAAGGCTTTAAAGAAAAGCGCTTGTTGGGAGACAACCCAATATATTTCCTTTCTGTTGTTGAATAAATCTTTGATCTAGCCTCTGGTTAGATGTGTTTTTATGTTTTAATTAGTGTTTGTGCCAAGTTAAACCTATAGCATCTTCTTGGATGATAGTTATTTGATCTTGCTGAAAATTCCAGAAACTTTCTGTTCACGAAAACAATTGTTAAAAATCACCAGAACATGATAAAATACTGATTCCAGTTGCAGCAGATCAATAAACAAATTTTTTAGGTCTTCCTATTTTGGAATATTTTTCTGAGTTCCAGAAGTTTGCGTTAGTTACAGATTACTACAGACTGTTCTGTTTTTGACAGATTCTGTTTTTCGTGTGTTGTTTGCTTATTTTGATGAATCTATGGCTAATAAAAGAGTTTATAAACCATAGAGAAGTTGGAATACAGTAGGTTTAACACCAATATAAATAAATAATGAGTTCATTACAGTACCTTGAAGTGGTGTTTTGTTTTCTTTCGCTAACGGAGCTCACGAGATTTTCTGTTGAGTTTTGTGTTGTGAAGTTTTCAAGTTTTGGGTAAAAGATTTGATGGATTATGGAACAAGGAGTGGCAAGAGCCTAAGATTGGGGATTCCCATGGCACCCCAAGGTAATCTAAGGACACCAAAAAGCCAAAGCTTGGGGATGCCCCGGAAGGCATCCCCTCTTTTGTCTTCGTCCATCGGTAACTTTACTTGGAGCTATATTTTTATTCACCACATGATATGTGTTTTGCTTGGAGCGTCTTGTATGATTTGAGTCTTTGCTTTTTAGTTTACCACAATCATCCTTGCTGTACACACCTTTTGAGAGAGACACACATGATTCGAAATTTATTAGAATACTCTATGTGCTTCACTTATATCTTTTGAGCTATATAGTTTTTGCTCTAGTGCTTCACTTATATCTCTTAGAGCACGGTGGTGGATTTGTTTTATAGAAACTATTGTTCTCTCATGCTTCACTTATATTAGTTTGAGAGTCCTACAAAACAGCATGGTAATTTGCTTTAATTATGATAGGCATCCAAGATTAGTAAAAAAATCTTATGAGTGTATTGAATACTATGAGAAGTTTGATGCTTGATAATTGTTTTGAGATATGAAGATGGTGATATTAGAGTCATGCTAGTTGAGTAGTTGTGAATTTGAGAAATACTTGTGTTAAAGTTTGTGATTCCCGTAGCATGCACGTATGGTGAACCGTTAGGTGATGAAGTCGGAGCATGATTTATTTATTGATTGTCTTCCTTATGAGTGGCGGTCAGGGACGAGCGATGGTCTTTTCCTACCAATCTATCCCCCTAGGAGCATGCGCGTAATACTTTGCTTTGATAACTTGTAGATTTTTGCAACAAGTATATGAGTTCTTTATGACTAATGTTGAGTCCATGGATCATACTCACTTTTCATCCTTCCACCATTGCTAGACTCTCTAATACCGCGCACTTTTCGCCGGTATCATACACCCACCATATACCTTCCTCAAAACAGCCAACATACCTACCTATCATGGCATTTCCATAGCCATTCCGAGATATATTGCCATGCAACTTACCACCGTTCCGTTAACTATGACACGCTTCATCATTGTCATATTGCTTTGCATGATCATGTAGTTGACATCATATTTGTGGCAAAGCCACTGTTCATAATTCTTTCATACATGTCACTCTTGATTCATTGCATATCCCGGTACACCGCCGGAGGCATCCACATAGAGTCATATTATGTTCTAAGTTTTGAGTTGTAATTCTTGAGTTGTAAAGTAAATAAAAGTGTGATGATCATCATTATTAGAGCATTGTCCCAAGTGAGGAAAGGATGATGGAGACTATGATTCCCCCACAAGTCGAGATGAGACTTTGAATTATCAGTTTGGTTTGGCCTACTAGATTGATCTTTCTTGCAATGGGAGAAGTGCTTAGCTTTGGGTTCAATCTTGCGGTGTCCTTTTCCAGTGACAGCAGGGGCAGCAAGGCACGTATTGTATTGTTGCCATCGAGGATAAAAAGATGGGGTTTATATCATATTGCATGAGTTTATCCCTCTACATCATGTCATCTTACTTAAGGCATTACTCCGTTCTTATGAACTTAATACTCTAGATGCATGCTGGATAACGGCCGATGTGTGGAGTAATAGTGATGCAGAATCGTTTCGGTCTACTTGTCACGGACGTGATGCTTATATACATGATCATACCTAGATATTCTCATAACTATGCTCAATTCTATCAATTGCTCGACAGTAATTCGTTTATCCACCGTAATACTTATGCTCTTGAGAGAAGCCACTAGTGAAACCTATGGCCCCCGGGTCTATCTTCTATCATATTAATCTTCCAACACTTAGTTATTTTTATTGCCGTTTATTTTACTTTGCACCTTTATCATAAAAATACCAAAAATATTATCTTATCATATCTATCAGATCTCACTCTCGTAAGTGACCGTGAAGGGATTGACAACCCCTTTATCGCATTGGTTGCGAGGTTCTTATTTGTTTGTGTAGGTGCGTGGGACTCGTGCGTGATCTCCTACTGGATTGATACCTTGGTTCTCAAAAACTGAGGAAAATACTTATGCTAGTTTACTGCATCACCCTTTCCTCTTCAAGGGAAAACCAATGCAGTGCTCAAGAGGTAGCACGCGCCATCAACGATCTAGTGTACAAAAAATGAGGCACCTGCTTGGCGAGAAGCCAGCGCCTATGACGAAAGTCTAAATTCAGAATATATGCATGGACTACTTGAGCCTTTTGCATAGTTTTTTACTGGGAGTAGTTCAACAATTTACAGTTAGCATTTTAAGAAAGAGTATTTGTATGTGTGCATCTTCAGCCATGTTTCTTCTCTTTTATGTCAATGCAAGATCTTATACGATTTTAAATGAGGTAATTGATGCATGCTTCCCGATATCCTTAATATTTGTCATGTCTGAGTTGAAGCAATGCCTTTCAGTTAGCTGTATCTGTTTGTCAATATGCTAGGTGCTCGTTCAGATTCTTGCCCATCAAAGAGTCATTCAAACCAAATGCTGAATCTTGATAATGCCTTTTAGTGCTATGGTTACTTGTTCTAGGATTTGTTCATTTACTTGTCGCAGCCAACAACTCTCTAATATATTGTGTAAGAAGGGATAGAGAGGGGATTGGTGGAGTATGATGGATGTATTATTGAGACTTGAGGGCGAGTATATATTGAGTACAAGACTTGGAGGACAAGACGTTTCTCCTGGAGATAAGGTAGGAGACGGATTATAAATCCTAGACTACCAAATACATGTATCCCAAACATATCTCTAACATCCCCCTGCAGTCGTGGCGGTAGCGTTGTGAACAACAGGAGCGTCGCGGATGGAAAGACTGGAGAGAATAGCAACCGATGGGCTGACATCCCCCCACAATCGTAGCGGGAGCGTCATGGAGGGTGTCGCGTCGCGGTCTCGTTGACTGTAGAGGAATCCGACGAGTTGCTCAAGAGAGGTGATAGCCCTTTGTGCTGATGTCGAGGTAGCCGAGAGCGTAGGATGGTGTAGCCGTGGTCGAGGTAGCCGTGCGAAGAACGCCGTGGTCGATGTCAAGTCGGCGTAGCCGGTGTCAAGGAAGTCGCGGTGGAGCCGTGGGCGCAAGGAGGCGCCGAGTTAGTCATGGGCGCAGTGGTGTCGAAGTAGTGGTGCGCCGGGGAGAAGACGTTGTTGACGAGGCGTCGCGCCGGGTTTGCCAAACCCGGGGACACATCGTAGATGAAGGCATGCGTCGGTGTTGCCAGCACCGGGCATGCGTAGACGGACGAAGACAAAGTTGACAAAGCGCCACTCCAGACTTGCCAGGCTCGGGGACACGTCGTGGACGAAGGCACGCATCTGTGTTGCCAGCATCGGACATGCGTAGACGGGGACCTGCACGAGATGTACGCCATGTCGCGGAAGTCGGAGGGGCCAGCAGAGAAGGACTCAATGACGGTTGCGGCGCCAATCGGCGAGGGGCGATGTCACCAGTCGTGCTAAACTATGTCAAAATGGCCAAAATAGTGAATTTGCCCGTCCATGGTCGGCTATACTGTTGTCATGGTGAGCTGAGTTGAGGAGCTGAGAGCATCTACAATCGAGCGCCCCCAAACCGGCCTCAAACGACTGGGAGGCTTGCCCGGTCACTGACCGGTCACGAAAATATGACCTATACGGGCGCCTCAAACGGGCTTCAAACGCCCAGGCTTACCGGCACCCCTCATATCCAGCCCAAATATGGGGCGGATATGCGGGCGCTCGAGCGCATCCGTCGCGTAGGACTAACGATGGGGTCCCATGCGGAATCGCCCAGAAACCCGACGGTCCGACGAAGGCCTCCTCCGTCGCCGCGGTGTGTCTGCGTGCCGCCGTTCCGGCTCGCCGCCCGAGGCCAAATCCGGCTATTCAAGCCGGCCGGTGTCCCCAACCCTAGCCCATCCACCTCCTCCCTCTTCGCGCCGCCACCCGAGCCAGTCTGCCTCCTCTCACCCGCTCTCCCATGCTCTCCGGCATCGCCATGGTCCGGCACAAGATCACGACGTACACTATGCTAATGCCGGAGCACCGGAGGCAGACCACGGAGGAGATCCAAGTGAGGCACGCTGCCCGCATCGCTGCCAAGCTGCCTCCAGACTCACCGGAGCCAGAGGTGGAGGAGCAGGAGTAGCCGGAGGAGGAGGAGGGAGAGCAGCTACCGAGGCCGATGGAGGTGACGGATCCGGAGAAGGAGGCGGAGCAGTGATACATCCCAAATGTATCTATTTTTTCAAACACCTGTGCTCTTGTTTTGGACTCTAATTTTCATGATTTGAATGGAACTAACCCAGACTGATGTTGTTTTCAGCAGAATTGACATGGTGTTATTTTTGTGCCGAAATAAAAGATCTCGGATCGAGCTGAAAATTTACGGAGAATATTTTCAGAACATATAAAAAAATATTGGAGAAGAGGACTACCAAAGGGGAGCCACCCAGGAGCCACAAGCCCAGGGCGCGCCCCCCAGGCTTGTGGGCCCCTAATTCCAACTCCATAAATACCTATTCGCCGAGAGAAACAACAGAGAGAAATTTTTATTGCATTTTACAATACGGAGCCATCGACACCTCATGTTCTTCATCGGGAAGGCTGATCTGGAGTCCATTCGGGGCACCGAAGAGGGGGGATTCAACGCCGTCGTCATCCTCAACCATCCTCTATCAACAATTCCATGATGCTCATCATCGGGAGTGAATAATTTCTTCATAAGCTCGCTGGATGGTGATGGGTTGAATGAGATTTGTCGTGTAATCGAGTCAATTTGTTAGGGCTTTGATCCCTAGTAACCACTATGTTCTGAGATTGATGTTGCTATGATTTTGCTATGCTTAATAATGCTTGTCACTAGGGCCCGAGTGCCACGATTTCACATTTGATCCCTTTATATTTTCATGAATATTTTTGAGTTCTCGATCCTATCTTGCAAGATATATGCATCTATTACGTGTTATGATCCACATACCCCAAGGTGACAATAATTGGGATTCTTTTCGGTGATTACCGTAGTTTGCGGAGTTCATGTATTCACTATGTGCTAATGATTTGTTCCGGTTCTCTATTAAAAAGATGCCTTAATACCCCTTAGATTTCCTTATAGACCCCGCTGCCACGGGAGGGTAGGACAAAAGATGTCATGCAAGTTCTTATTACAAGCACGTATGACTATATACGGAATACATGCCTACATTACATTTATGAATTGGAGCTATTGTGTATCGCTCTAGGTTGTGACTATTACATGATGAATATCATCCAACACAAATATCATCACTGATCCAATGTCTATGCTTTTCATATATTGATCTTTGCCAAGTTACTGTCGTTGTTGCTGCTGTTACAATCACAACAAACTGCTATTGTTACTGTTCCTGTTACTGTTGTTATTGTTACCACTGCTATCAAACTATCATACTACTGTGCTACTAAACACTTTGCTACAGATATTTAGTTCTCTAGGTGTGGCTGAATTGACAACTCAATTGTTAATACTTGCAAATATTCTTTGGCTCCCCTTGTGTTGAATCAATAAATTTGGATGAAATACTACCCTCGAAGACTGTTGCGAACCCCTATACTTGTGGCTTATGAAGACCTTTTCCTGGCGCCGTTGCCGGGGAGGATAGCTCTGTTTGTTGAGTCACTTGGAATTTATATTTGTTGATCATTGTGAATAATCTGAAAGATACTAGAACCAAGATCGTACCCTCTAAGACGAGAGGAGGTAAGGAAGTGTCATCAGACTTTGCACTTGATTCACCTTCCGTTTTGAGTAGGCTTGTGACACCACCACTTGTTATTCATTCAGATATGTCGCAAGTAATTGATGATGCTACTTCTGCTATAAATGAAACTTGTGATGATGCTAGTATTCTGCTTCATGATACTGTGCCACTGGGTGAATTTCTTGATGAACAACTTGCTAAATTTAAAGAACTTGAAATTGTTGAAACTGATGAAAATTATGATTCTCCTATTATGCCTAGCTCTCCTACTAGAGTTGAAATACCTGAGGGTTATATTATTGACGGGGAGATAGCTAGAAATTTTCTTTTTTTTCTAATGATAGAGATGGTGTTAAGAAATTACTGAGTAGGCTTAAAGAAAAATCTATGATGGAGGAAATGAAATATGATACTAAATTTGTTACTTCTCCTATTTTTGTTACGGATAAGGATTATGAATTCTCTATCGATCCCGAGTAAATTACTTTGGTTGAATCTGATCATTTTCATGGTTATGACACTGAAACTGTTGTGACACACCTTACTAAATTAAATGATATAGCCATCCTATTTGCTCATGATGAAAAAAATCGCTATTACTATATTCTTAAGTTGTTTTCTTTTCCACTAAAAGGTGATGCTAAGAAGTTATTTAATACTCTTGCTCCTGGTTCTTTGCACAGTCCTCAGGATATGATATATTACTTCTCTGAAAAATATTTTTCTGCTCATAAGAAACAAGTTGCCTTATAGGAAATATTTAACTTTTTGCAAATTAAAAAAGATAATCTCCCTCAAGCTTGGTTGAGGCTTCTCCAATTACTTAACGCTTTGCCTGATCATCCTCTCAAGAAAAATTAAATACGTGATATCTTTTATAATGGACTAATTGATGCTTCTAGGGACTAACTAGATAGTTGTGCTGGTTGTTTTTTCAATGAATGAACTATTGGACAGACTGAAGAACTATTGAATAATATATTGAGAAATGATAATGATTGGACACTTTCTGAATTACCACCTAAGCCTAGGCTTGGGAGTTCAGTTTATATGGTTAATACGGTTCGGTTTATCCGATTTTTCATAATTTCGGTTTTGGAGAAATGGAAACCGAAATAATCACACAAAATTTAGAAACCAAACCATATGCACCAAAATATATCGGTTCGGTTTGCTCGGTTAACTGAAAAACCGAAGTACATGCACCCATCAGTATAAGTGTAAGAATTATTGAGTGGTGATTTGCATTGTATGGAATGCACAAAATAATTACATGAGCTAGTAACCTTAATATCAATCATAAACTGAGCTTGGAATCCTATAACTACTTGTTTGAAGAATACAACTATTGATTACGTTGCATGCAAACAATAGTAAAATAATCTAAGCAGATTAAATTATTCATGCTAGCATGGGGACGCGGTGTTTTGGCTCCTAGGCACAGAATTAAATTGGCGAACAACTTTTCAAAATGTGTATTTAGACAATGGGTGCATATGCACCTAGGATCCATTGCCAATTTCCGCTAGCATGGTCTTATTTATAGTAGTGCTACTTCGATCCAAAGATTAGAACCTCAGAGCACCGGTCCAAGTACCTATGATCGACCGACTAGCCGGACAGCCAACACAACCAACAAGGATTGCCGGTGATTGCTGGCTCGCCGAAGCCGGCTGGACGATGAGTTGTTCGCCAAAGGCTGGAGAGGGGGCCGGCTGATGGTGTCACTATTGACGGCTAGGTTTTCATACGAGGGAAGTGGGAGCATGGGGTGATTACATTAGTTATTCCTAAGTTACAACTGGGATGGGCCGATCAGCAAAACGACCCTGTATCAAACGGCCCTATGTAACACACCAGATCGAAGGGGGAAAGGGGATCGGAGATGAGAACGAAGGAGGCAGGTGAGGAATACTTGCAGAGGAGGAAGGAGGTGAGATTGCAGTGGAAAGGTTCACGTACAGAGTAGTTTACACACGCATGCCTCGCTCAACCACAGGCGGCCTCTGTTAACTCTACACGCACGGGCCAGCTGGCCGGATCCACCCGTCAGGTTCCTTGCCACACTAAGCTAGAGATTAGGTGTGACATTCTCCCCTCCTTAAGGTGCCTCTTCTTCCTCTCCGACCAGAGCGCGGCGGTCGGAATCGCTTGCGGAGGACGTTGTAATCTTCCCACATTGCTGGTGCCTTGTCTCCTGCTCCCCGCTGGACCTTGATCTACACCATCGGCTCGTCTCCGTGCTTCATCATGCGCCGAGTCCGACGGCGATGCCGAGCCCTCGACGGTCTTGCGCGTCGCATCGACATCAGCCTGGGTCAGATCGATCTTCTTGACGAGACCACGCACCTCCTGCGAGATCTGCGTGTTGAACGCAGCTTGCATCCTGATCTGCTTGTCGTGGGTTGCCTTTTGCTCGTCCACCTTGGAGAGGAGGGACTTGAGCAGCTTGGTGATGTTGTTGTTGCTCTCATCCATGGCGGCCAGCACCTGTCGCGTGGCCGTCGAAGCTTTCAGGGGCGCCGTCACCTCGCTCTGGAGAGATTGAACCCCGCGATGAATTTCGGGTGTGCTTGCCGGATCAGCTCACACTGGCGCGATGGATGTTACCGATCTACAACCTGCACGGAGGAAAAAAATTGGCGGCGAAATTGGCTCTGATATCAATTGTAACACACCAGATCGAAGGGGAAAGGGGATCGGGGATGAGAACGAAGGAGGCAGGTGAGGAATACTTGGAGAGGAAGAAGGAGGTGAGATTGCAGTGGAAAGGTTCAGGTACAGAGTAGTTTACACACGCATGCCTCGCTCAGCCACAGGCGGCCTCTTTTAACTCCACACGCACGGGCCAGCTGGCGGCCAATTGGCCGGACCCACCCATCAGGTTCCTTGTCACACTAAGCTAGATATTAGGTGCGACACCCTGTTGCGCATACGTAAACAAGGTATTACACGAGGCATCGTACATATCGGTTTCTTCGATCTATACGGTTTCTGAGCAATTGAAGCCGAACAAACACCAAACAATGAACAACCATAGAGTTTGCCACCGAACCAAAAAGAGGACCACTAAATTAACCGGCAAACCGGTTAATACGGTTCGGTTCGGTTCTGTTTGGTTTTCCGGTTTTCGGTTTAACAGTGCCCACCCCTACCTAAGGCAACTCCGAAGAAGAGAGGTATTCTATTCCTCAGTCCTGAATATGTGCAACAGGCAAAGAAATCTATGAAAGAAAATGATATTAAATCTGAAGATGTTAAGAATTTATCACCTATTGAAGAAATACATGGCTCGACACCCCGACACAGGTAGTAAAGATAAATTCTCTTTATATATTCGATGAAAGTGATACTCTTTATAATAAATCTGCTAGTCAATGCCTGGATGAATTTGATAACTTACCTGGACGGGGTCGACGACTGATCATGAAGAGTCGTGGCCTAGGCTAGTGGTCCACATTGCATTTGGTGGATGCGCTGGCTTACCATCTCCTCAAATGGGAGAGTGGATGTCATAATTTATGATAGAGGGGGTACGCGTTTGCGCGGCCCCTATCAATTCTCTAATTAAAAACTTTAATCTTAATTTGCTACGTTGAACACTTGAACACTTAAATTTGAATTTGCTGGTCTTTCAAAAACAATCTTGTTTGTCAGTTTCAATGCAAGGTGGGCATATGGACGTGTGCCATGTGTTCACCCGTCCTCCTATGGTGCCGCGCACATTGTTCAGATTTCCTTGCTTGCCTTGATGTATTATTGAGCAATATGTTTAGCTGACAAAATGATGAATTACAAAAACAAACGAGGAAACAGAACAGTCTACAAAAAAGTTGAACAAGACTGGCAACGTTAGTGAGTTCTCTTTTTCTATCCAAAAAAGCCTTAAAGATACAGAACAGAACATGAGTCAAGCAACATCAGTAAGTTCCTGGGCTGGTACAGTAGTATTATTTCTTGAAGTGATCGGGAAATTAATCACAGGCGGAAATACACACAAAGGTAATGCACTGGCATATACAGAAGACAAGAAGTAATTCATAATATTTACCTTCTCAGTAGCAGCGATTTCGAGGTTGAATAGAAAACAATGCCACAAGTGAGCAATTTCTGTTTGCCACAAGTTGTTGCCTTCCTGGACAGATTATCCAAAGAATCTCCCTGTGCAATCGGGCCTTTTACTGGAACCTGAAAAGAAAAACATTAGTGCAAACAGAGTTCAGCTGCGCAGTCCTATTCCCCATTGCTTTGCTCCTCATTCGCCAACACAAAATATCAACCTGATTTCGCCAGCTTCCTGGCAGCAAAGTTAACAACAACAAACAACACACTGCTAAAGGCCTAAAGCCTAAAGCACCTGACCAACGGTTTCAGCTGACTGACTGAAACCGGAGTCCTACAACATGCTTCATCAATCAAACTACACAAAAGGGCAAAGAAGACATGAGATGGACGATTCTGAATTGCTTCCCGAACACATCGAACATACTTGAGATACTACTTGCAGAGAAAGGATATGCTGCAAAACAGAACCCACCACCCCAAAAGGGACAAAGAAGACATGAGACGAACAATGCTGAAGTGCTTCCCCAACAGCAAACATACTCCAGATACTACTTGCAGAGAAAGGATATGCTACAAAACAGAACCCACCACCCCAAAAGGGACAAAGAAGACATGAGACGAACACTGCTGAATTGCTTCATCTTCATTGCAGAAGCAACACCTTTTGTTCCTCTACCATTTGCATCTCGATAGATTGGATCTTATTTGGAATAATCCCTCGATAGATACACTGAACAAATATCTTCATCTAAATTTGGGTTTTCAGTTTCCCACATGGTATTATCAAATGAAGCCTTCAAAATATAAAAATAAATTCCACCGAGTCCAGCGTCGAGAATGATGTAGAGCCACCATAGCAAGACACCTTGCAATCAGCCCATATTCCCCAAGCACCACCAGACCATCACGTCCCACTGCTTTTTGCAAAGATGGGAAAAGCAGAGAACAGCATAAGGCAGGGAATCAAGTGATTGATTTCAACCGGGAATAACTTAGCCGGCGGGGTAAAGACCAACTGACTTTTGGCCACTACTCTCCAGCTATAAATAGACCACACCCGCATGCGTTAGGTGCCGTGCATCCATCAGGTTCCTTGTGTTTTTTCATGCATATGCTCGTTCTTCTTTTCGCTATTGCAAAGCCAAGAGTGCAACGCAACATCGCCCCTTTACCACGAAAACCACCATGGCTAGAGGCTACGCAGGCCGGATCCAGGCCTTCTCCAAAGCCGCTCTTCTTGGTTTGGTCCTCTTATCCATGGTGACCTGGGTACCGCATGCGTGTTCTTGCCTGAGGGCCTTCCTCTTTGTGTCACTTCCTTCTGCTGCTTCAGCGATCGCCACACCCAAGTGCCTCTTCATCTTCTCCAACATCATCGTCCTCTTCCTCGCCACCGAGTGCAGGCTCTCGCGGAACGGTGCTCGATCCACGAGCACTAATGAGGATGACATAGATGCTGTGGTCCGTGAGCTTGTGGCTTTTACACACGCAATCAAAGAGACACATGCTGCACAAGAGATCGTCAAAGCAGAACAAGAAGTTAGTGTACGCATGACCACGCAGCAGCTAGATCAATGTGAAAAGGAAGAAGAGAGCGACGTCGCACTGGTTAACAATAATGTTGGTGATGACCTGCAAGAAGAGGTGATGAAGGAAGAAGACTGTGAAGAGGCAACGGAGCTGCCTACCGAGGAGCTGAATAGGAGAGTGGAAGACTTCATTGCAAGATTCAACATGGAGAGGCAGCTCGAGGCAAGGATGGTCGTGTGTTGCTGCTGAGGAAAGTGGCTTAATCATGTTTGTCTTTGTGTAATTAAGGTATTTGCCAAAACTGGTACTAGTACCTTATCAAGTCACCTGTGTTTGTGTAATTAAGGTATTTGCCAAAGTTGGTACTGGTACCTTATCAAGTCACTTGTGTGTGTGTGTGTGTTTTTTTTTTTTGAGAACAAGTCACTTGTGTTTGTGTAATTAATTAAGGTATTTGCCAAAGCTGGTACTGGTACCTTATCAAGTCAACTGTGCAGCAAGCTGAAATAATATGCTTGTGATGTATATTCCACGTTTGCTATTATGCAAGCAACAAAGTCACATCTTCCTTTTTTTTATTTCCGACTTTCGATGCAGATCCGTGGTTGAGATTAAAAACTTGCCTCTTCAGCTAAAGAGCAAGTTATCCTTCTAGTTTTTTATAAGTAAAGCTGGACAAATTACTCCTTTCAAGTAAATTTAGCGCGGGGGGGGGGGGGGGGGGGGGGGGGTGCTTTATGGATTTGTATAGCATGGTTTGAGTCAAGTTCAAGCTCATCTTCTTCTTTAAGTTCTTACTCAATCTCAGTATTTGTGGAAATTGACAGATTTGTATACCTCTACGAGTATCAACAAAAGTTCTTTATGGGAGGTAGTATGTTATATATAGCAATGAAATTTCAGGAAGAAACTCGAATGAACTATAATATGAAATTTATAAGCCGCAAACTGAATAGTGGCAAAATCACTCGTGGTACATAATTTGTATGATGTAAATGTGATAGATCAATACGAAGGTAGCATCGTGTACGCAGCACGCAACGAAGATTCTCTCGCGCCTGCACCTATCGGTAACGCGTGGCAAGTTAACCTATCATGTTGTGTCCTGATCATGGTAACAGTCAAGAGAGAACATTCGGCAGTGCAGAATGGAGCACTGCTCTGCCTTTACCATGTGATAATTTGACATGGAATCCGAGTACCTGGAGCTCTCCAAGCCATGAAACAATGTGCATCATTCAGTGGGTTTCCTTACTTGCAAGGGCGTGTGGTTTCTGGCGATGGAAGAATAGATAAGAAGACGGAAAGATAAATATTCCCTGCGTGTCAACAACTTCTTGCCCACAGAGTACTCAAATGCATAAAGGCGTATATTCTTTGCCCTCTATAATTGAAGGCTTTTAGAATATTTTGGATGTTCATGGTCAAAGAATTAGGCCTCCTGCTTTCCCAGGGAATCATGAAGGACTACCACATATGATTCTTTCAAAAGAATCAATAATGGAAGGTGCCTCTGTGCGTATTAAATACTGACATAGATATTAGTAAAATTCAGGTCTTGACGCTTAAGAGCATGGCTAATAATAAAGCATGTTGCTGGCTATATACTAGTGTGTCACATATAGCCTTTGTAAAAGTACACGCATATAATAAGCCAGCTATTAGGTTGGTTATAGTATTTAATATATGCATGTGAAGACACACAAAGAAACATACTTAATTGGGAGAAAAGAAGGCTGCACTTGTTCACACGCTGCATGCAAGCACTTTTCCTAGTAACCTGTGCTAGCGCCCGGCGACTGATCAAGCGCCCGCTGCGCTCTCTCTCCTTCTTTCTCACCCTTCCCGCTAGGATTTCAATGACCTGGCATGCGTTATAGCCAGTTGACTAGGCTTATTATACTTGCTCTAAATAGCAGAGGAAGTTTTTCTTGACAAGAATCATAATGAGAGTTTGGCTAGGCATACTAAAGTCAGACTGGCAAGAGAATAAGATACCAGTGGTGTCACTCTTATTTGCACTAGATTACATATACCTCAGTTGCCATCTAACATCAGATTTCAAAGCGGATCAATCTTGCTGGCAGACTGTATTCTAGTACTTCCTCCGTTCACAAATATAAGATGTTTTGGATATTTTAATATGGACTAACATACATACTAAAATGAGTGAACAAACACACTAAAACGTGTCTATATACTCCCTCCGTAAAGAAATATAAGAGCGTTTAGATCACTACTTTAGTGATCTAAACGCTCTTATATTTCTTTACATAGGGAGTACATCGGATTCACAAAAAAGTTAAAATATCTTATATTTGTGAACAGAGGGTGTACCAATTATGAGGACAAGGATAGTAGTGCACCGCCATTGCATCTTTGGACAAACTGTGGACAGTGAATCCTCTTAAGAAGGCTCTACTCAAATCCAACCATTAAAGCAGGTTCGTTGCTTCCTCGAGATGATTTGAGCCGTCCCTTTCTACAGCTCCGTATATACTAGATGCTCTATGCAGAGAAGAACGACATGGTACTGAAGCAATAATCATGCTTGGGGTTGGGAGTCGATTATTATCGGAAGTTGTGTGCTAGTCTGACCGCTCGGTGTAGCTAAGCTACGAACCTCGAACCTGGAATGACGCGGGGGGTACGCACTCTCTTGGTCGGCGAGCCAGTGCAGTGCAGCTTCTCCTGCAACGGCGCCTCCGGGCCGGGGCGGCTGCGGCTGCGGCGGTGGCGGCGGGGGCCGCTCGCCGCTTCCTCCTCGGCGGCGTCCTCTCTTCGGGAGGATTTTTTTTTTTTTTGAGAAAATGTGTCGGGTGATCTCGGGGAGGGGAAGGGGACTGGGCTGATCAGGCCCAGTGTTTTTAGCGGTCATTGGGCCTAGTTTGTGCCACGTTTTTCCTGAGCGGCACCCTAGAGCGGGCCCATGTACGGGTCTGCGCCGTTTTAGAAACATATTTTTAATTTCACAAATTTTGTAAAAAATGATGTTAACCTATTTAAAAAGAACCCCAATATACATATGATTCAAGATTTCTAGCGTTAAAGATCTGATGCCCTCAGCTACGTCGGATCCCGTTCAAACACGTGTCAATTAATCATTGCACCCTGCAGCATGGGAATTTTTCTATTAAAAGTTTTACACTATATGGACTAAATAGAACATGGAAAATCTTACAAGACAGCATGACATTTATCTGTTGCATGGGAAATCTGAAGGTTGGCTGGCAATGCTAAAAATCCGACGTCAGATTTTCAGCATTCGCATTTAAAAATGGGAAACAACCGCATTGCTGAAAATAAATAAAACCATGCTCATGCATATATTTTTATCACATATTTTCGAAATTAATGTACAGAAAAAGACATATATACAATAAAAAAGGTTTATGGATTAAAAAAGAGCATCCAGGCACGTTTGCACGAAATTTCATATAGCATGGGAAAATGTTTAAAGTATAAAATGACAAGACAAAAAGCGTAAAATTGATAGAAAGTAAAAAAGAAAGATTTTTTTGCAAAAAAGGAATAAAATTAAAAGATTGAAAAAACAAAAATCTTGAAACTAAAATTTGAATATAAAGTTAAAGGAACAAAAGAAAAAAAAATGAAAATAAAAACTGAAAACCATAAGGAACCAAAAAACTTAAACCAAAGCTTGAAAGAAAGGAAAAAAATAAAACAATAGAAAATAAAAAAAACAAAAGTAAACCGGTCCTAGCTTCGAAATGGGCCATGCCAGCGCGACCATGTGCGTGGTTCCTCGGCTATACCTCGAAACCTTATGTGGTGATTATTATTTGAACCTCATTGTGTCAAATTTCTGGGATAACCTTTTCTCTTTTTTTCTATTTCACTTTATTTTATTTTAATTTTTTGTTTCCACTTTTAAATTATACTACCTTTGTACCAAAATATAAGACAGTTTTGTAGGTTAAACTAGCTTACAAAAGGGTCTTATATTTTGGTACAGAGGGAGTATAATTAAATTTATATTTTATAAACACATGTGGAAACATTTGAAATGGCAGAAATTTTTTAAATATGTGAATATTTTTTTGTATCACGTGTATATTTTAAAGAAGTGCATGAATATCTTTATAAAGGCTTGAACAATTCACAAAATTGCATGCTCATTTTTTTTAAAGTTTTCATGCCTTTTTTAAAATGTTCATATAATTTTAAAAATAATCGAACATTTTCTAAAATGTAAATATATTTCATGAACTTTGATAATAGAACTTAATATAAAAAAAATCACCCACAAAAAAAAACTTGGTCGGGCGGCTAGCGGGATTGGAGCAGTGGGCCTGTCTGAGGGGGAAACTATGCATTTACACGTGTCGTATATTCCAATTGGGCCAAATATTTGACGGATACCCAAATGAAAATCAGTCGACTATTTATTAGACACTCCCATTGTTAGGGCAATTGTTGTGATTTTCAGTTAATTTGGATGAAATGCAAATCTCACCAACGAAAATCTTCCCTTAGTCTTCATTTTCCTTTTGCTACGTGCCGCACTATGATGGGTTTGGTTCGATTTGGCGATGTCACTAATGGCATCAAGGACAACAACAGTGACGGGACGACATGACGAACGACACCGAGGATGCCGAAGAGGTAATCACCATGGTGGCAATGGCATCAAGGATAACAGTGGTGATGGGGGGTGACATATCGAACGATACCGAGGAAGCCAAAGAGATAGCCACCACTGTGGCAATTCACCTGCTTGGGGGTGTACTGTGTGCGGGGAAGTAGTGCTCTAATCGACATGGCAGTGTTTCTAGCCCTCAAACATTGGGGTATTAGGGCATCTCCAATGCCGACCCGCAAAAGTCTATGGTATATGTCTGTTTTTATGTCCGAACGTGCTTCGAAGGACACGATACCAAAGTGAGCCATCCAATGCTTTTTTTGCGAGTGAGTCATCCAATGCTAATCATAAAGTATCCGATTGGGAGGAGAAAAAGTAGGTGAGGACCATGCATGTGGTGGGCTATTTGTAGTGTGATGTGCGGTTGGGAGGAGAGAGAGAGGAGAGGGGGACCATGCATGTGAAGAGAGAGAGAAAGACAGAGAGAGAGAGAGAAGAGAGAGGGCACGCAGAGGCTTTTGGTTGGTCAAGTGGATGTCCGGACTCCGGTATAGCTCCCCTATATTTGTCTTCGCTTTGCCGGAAAATGAACTTCCGGATCACTTTGCGGACCGATGTAGAACCATGTTGTATTGTAAAAGTGAACAAAAGTGTCCGGTCAAACATATACTGAAGGTTTGCGGATCGCCCTTGAAGATGCCCTTAGTGGCGATTGATGGCACGGTTGGGTGCATCAAAGGCGCTTGGAGGGATAGCAGGACGCGTTGGGAGGCTTATTCACATAGAACAAAATTACGCCTGAAATGGCACCGGTGCCATGTGAAGAGAATGATGTAGAGGAGCAATGGGAGCGCGTATATTTTGTAGGTGGCACGGTGAAGCGGTGGCGTTTTAATATGTGCAAATAAAACTAAAAAACTTATGGAAAGGCAATGCAACTCCCAATTAGATAGGGTGCATACACGCACATGTACCGGGTGTAGCCCACGGCCTCAACTCTATAAGGAAACATGAGGTGGGGTTTGTTAGGAAACGATCCTAACCATACATGCGATGATTCAACTCCCCTCACAGTCGATGCGTCACCTGTGACGCATAGACTAGACCGGAACTCCGCAAATGTATGCGTCGGTAACCCCTTTGTAATGACATCGGCGAATTGCTGAGCAGTGGGGAGATGCAATACACGAAAATGTCCGAGAGCCATCTGCTCACGCACGAAATGAATGTCGAGCTCAATATGCTTCGTGCGGCGATGATGAACGGGGTTGGCGGAGAGACGTTGTCGCAGTAGACAACAGTAGCCTTAGCCACGCCAAGGTGCAGCTCCTGGAAGTTGTTGGAGCCATGAAGATTTGGCGATGGCGTTAGCCACAACCCGATACTCGGCCTCAACACTGAATCGGGACACCATGGGTTGTCGTTTGGACGACCACGATATGAGTGACGGCCCAATGTAGACACAGTAACCAGAGGTGGCGATCGGGAGGAGGAGAGAGTAGGGTAGGGTGGGCTGCAGCGGCTAGGGGAAGGAGTGGCGGCAGGTCAGCGGCGGCGACCTAGGTGGTGCGGCGGCGGCGACCTAGATGGTGCGGCGGCGACAGGAGCGGAAGACTTAGGTTTAGGATCGGGGTAGGGAAACTGATACCATATCGGAAGGCAATGCAACTCTCAATTAGATTGGATACATACACGCACGTATATATGTACAGGATGTAGCCCATGGCCTCAATTATACAAGGAAACAGGAGGCGGGGTTTATTAGAAAAAGATCTTAATACATATATTCAACAAAACTAATTAACTCGTAAAGAACATTGATATATAACTTATCAACTATTGTAAAGCAAATATTAGGATATTATTTATTATAATAAATGATTCATGAGCACATCCGGCATCATCCTTCAAAAGCCATATGACTAGATTAGATAGGATGGTGATGGAGAACGATTCATCGCTGCCGCTGGGTCTAACGGAGAAGTTTTTGGACAGTCGGCCAGGCATTCATCAAATGAATCATAGCAGGAATCCTTTACTAAACAACATATGCATACGTCTTTGCAGCCCCGAACACGGGCGCACAGACCACCTGGTATATTGACCCTAATTGATTTCATGTCTTCCAAGATTCTGCCGCCTATAGAACATAAAACAGTTTCACGTTAATCTCTGCTTATCAACTACTCCCTCTGTCTCATAATATAAGACGTTTTCTGACACTAGCGTAGTATCAAAAGACATCTTACATTATGGGACGGAGGGAGTAACAAGTAACTGATACAACAGCAAACAAATACACAAGCACTCAGAAAAACCATAAGAACTTCGGAAGAAATAAAAGTTATAAACAACTCAAAAAAAGTTATACGTAGCATATGCATTAACTCAACGATAATGGAAGATCAGTAATGAAAAGACTAATCATCTGAGGTATAACAGTAAGTGGATCGGTTGGTTTTCGAAACTTACATTGTGCATGGGTAGCAAAGCATATGAGAAGAAGCATCGAGAGTATGATTGATGTATGGAAGCAGTTGCTATAGTTGTCCGTGGAGAAAATTAGAGGTAAATACACCGTTGGTGCTTGAACTTGTCATGGATGTTCACTTTAGTGCCTAAACTTGAAAAATACATTGAACTAGTTCCATAACTTGGCATGAGCGTGCAAATACAGTTCAAATCTCTTCAGCATACGCACACGATGCTGACAAGGCATTCCGGCGTGGCATGGGGCCCGCTGTCAGCTACTGAATGGCAGGGCGTGCGGCCTATTTTTTGGAAAACCCCTTAAAACTATTTTCTTAGAAATAGGACCTCACAGATAAAGGGCTGAAATAAAACTGAAAGCTAGACTGGCAGGGAATCGAACCAGTGAACTACTGTTAGCTCGCGGCTAGCCAGTCGACCGCAGCACAGTTGTATAGTCAAAACTGGATTCATGACCATTATGTACACTAGGCGAAACAACATAAATTAAAGGAATTTAATAATCCAGCAAAAAATAGTGTCGGGTTTGTGATCCAAACATCTGACAAAATGTTATATATCAGCCTTGGATACCACTTCTACCAAAAAGGTCTCATGTTTCTAAAGTATAATTAATATTTATGACTATATAACAAACATGATTTCAAAAAGAATTTAAATTTTACATGTCATTTTAAAAATAATTCATGTGTTATTTTAAAACATATACATACAATTTAAATATTTATGAATTATAAAAATGTCTATTTTATTCAAATATTATTCATGTGAGGATCTGCAATCTGAGGGTGCACTAGGTTCGCTTTTTTTTAAAACACACAAACTTTTATATATTATATAAACTTTTTAAAACAACACTTTTTTTCTTAAAGTATGAACACTTTAATGTACTACATAAATATTTTATTTATAACGTGGAAATGTTTAGAATTATATGGGAATCTATTTAAATATACAAAACTTTCTTAAATTATTTTAATATTTCATTAAAAATGTGAGCACTTTTAAAAATTGTAAAATTAATTTAATTTAATATTTAATATTTTTATTTTTTAAATTATTTGTGGAGATATTTTATTAAATCATATGAATTTTTAATGTACTTTAATTTAATTATATATATCATTTATAACACACAATTATAATTTACATAGTTTTACAAAAACCGGAAAAAACTGAAATGTTGAAAATGATCCATTTTACCCACACGAGCGCATTGTGTTATATAAAGAGAAATTTATCCTTTGTAAAATTACATGTTCTTGGTTGGAGTGGTATTTGTGGCCGCTATATAATATTAGGGTGCAGGTTCAAATAATTGACCCGGCACTATTTTTGATCGAATAAATTAATTTGTTTACGTTGTTCAACCTGCTGTATAAAAAGCGTGTGAATATATATATATATATGACAACAAATTTCACCTTGTCTGCTGGTTAGCCACTCCCACATGAAGGTACAGGTAACATGTTCGATCCCTCACCACAAGCGTGTGAATATATATTTGTTTCTCACCGAGGTCTTTTATGTAAGGAGAAAACAATTTCAGGGATTTTTCCACATAAACCAGGACACTTGGGGTGCCTCGTCAGGGCCGTGGACGTATACATATAAGATGTGAACCGTATTTGCACGTCCATGCCAAGTTATAGAACCAGTTCAATGTATTTTTCAAGTTCAGGCACTAAAGTGCACATTCATGGCAAGTTCAAGCACCAATGGTGTAATTACCTCAGAAAATTACTATCTAGGCTTGTCCGATACGCGTCTATAACACAGTAACTTTGTTGTGGAGGGGAGGGGTGTTCTAATATACCCACCAATCAACATGAGGTAAAGAGGAAAGAAGTAAAGCGTGCAATCAAAACAGATCGTTAAAATCATTGTGTATTCTATGTATAGATAAATAGCATGCCTGCTAACATATATTTGTGTGATATGGTTTGGCATTCCTTATACAATATCTAGTGAAATGAGAGCATCCAAAATCGGATACACCAAATCCGGCACTTCAAACGTCCGTAGAAGCGCCCGGTCGCGACCGCGGACATCGCCGAACGGACCCTACAAACTGTTGGGGAACGTAGCAGAAATTCAAAATTTTCTATGCATCATCAAGATCAATCTATGGAGTACTCTAGCAACGAGGGGAAGGGGAGTGGATCTACATACCCTTGTAGATCGCGATGCGGAAGCGTTGCAAGAACGCGGATGAAGGAGTCGTACTCGTAGCGATTCAGATCGCGGTTGATTCCGATCTAAGCATCGAAGAACGGTGCCTCCGCGTTCAACACACGTGCAGCCCGGTGACGTCTCCCACGCCTTGATCCAGCAAGGAGAGAGGGAGAGGTTGGGGAAGATTCCATCCAGCAGCAGCACGACGGCGTGGTGGTGATGGAGGAGCGTGGCAATCCCGCAGGGCTTCGCCAAGCACTGCGGGAGAGGAGGAGGAGGGAGAGGGGTAGGGCTGCGCCGAAAGAGAGACGTTCTCCTGTGTCTTGGGCAGCCCAACCTCAACTATATATAGGGGGGGAGGGGGCTGCGCCCCCCTCTAGGGTTCCCACCCCAAGAGGAGGCGGCCAGCCCTAGATCCCATCCAAGGGGGGCGGCCAAGGGGAGGAGAGGGGGGGCGCCACTAGGGTGGGCCTCAAGGCCCATCTGGACCTAGGGTTTGCCCCCTCCCACTCTCCCATGCGCTTGGGCCTTGGTGGGGGGGCGCACCAGCCCACCTGGGGCTGGTCCCCTCCCACACTTGGCCCACGCAGCCTCCTGGGGCTGGTGGCCCCACTTGGTGGACCCCCGGGACCCTCCCGGTGGTCCCGGTACATTACCGATATCACCCGAAACTTTTCCGGTGACCAAAACAGGACTTCCCATATATAAATCTTTACCTCCGGACCATTCCGGAACTCCTCGTGACGTCCGGGATCTCATCCGGGACTCCGAACAACATTCGGTAACCACGTACATACTTTCCCTATAACCCTAGTGTCATCGAACCTTAAGCGTGTAGACCCTACGGGTTCGGGAACCATGCAGACATGACCGAGACGTTCTCCAGTCAATAACCAACAGCGGGATCTGGATACCCATGTTGGCTCCCACATGTTCCACGATGATCTCATCGGATGAACCACGATGTCGGGGATTCAATCAATCCCGTATTCAATTCCCTTTGTCTATCGATATGTTACTTGCCCGAGATTCGATCGTCGGTATCCCTATACCTTGTTCAATCTCGTTACCGGCAAGTCTCTTTACTCGTTCCGTAACTCACATCATCCCGTGATCAACTCCTTGGTCACATTGTGCACATAATGATGATGTCCTACCGAGTGGGCCCAGAGGTACCTCTCCGTTTACACGGAGTGACAAATCCCAGTCTCGATTCGTGCCAACCCAACAGACACTTTCGGAGATACCTGTAGTGCACCTTTATAGCCACCCAGTTACGTTGTGACGTTTGGTACACCCAAAGCATTCCTACGGTATCCGGGAGTTGCACAATCTCATGGTCTAAGGAACTGATACTTGACATTAGAAAAGCTCTGAGCAAACGAACTACACGATCTTGTGCTAGGCTTAGGATTGGGTCTTGTCCATCACATCATTCTCCTAATGATGTGATCCCGTTATCAACGACATCCAATGTCCATGGTCAGAAAACCGTAACCATCTATTGATCAACGAGCTAGTCAACTAGAGGCTTACTAGGGACATGGTGTTGTCTATGTATCCACACATGTATCTGAGTTTCCTATCAATACAATTCTAGCATGGATAATAAACGGTTATCATGAACAAGGAAATATAATAATAACCTATTTATTATTGCCTCTAGGGCATATTTCCAACAGTCTCCCACTTGCACTAGAGTCAATAATCTAGTTCACATCGCCATGTGATTAACACTCATAGGTCACATCACCATGTGACCAACATCAAAGAGTTCACTAGAGTCAACAATCTAGTTCACATCACTATGTGATTAACACTCAATGTGTTCTGGTTTGATCATGTTATGCTTGTGAGAGAGGTTATTAGTCAACGGGTCTGAACCTTTCAGATCCGTGTGTGCTTTACGAATATCTATATCATCTTGTGGATGCTACCACGCGCTATTTGGAGTCATTTCAAATAATTGCTCTACTATACGAATCCGGTTTACTACTCAGAGTCATCCGGATTAGTGTCAAAGTTCGCATCGACGTAACCCTTTACGACGAACTCCCTTTCACCTCCATAATCGAGAAAATTCCTTAGTCCACTAGGTACTAAGGATAAGTTCGACCGCTGTCGCGTGATCCATTCCCGGATCACTATTGTACCCCTTGACCAACTCATGGCAAGGCACACTCCATGTGCGGTACACAGCATAGCATACTGTAGAGCCTACGTCTGAAGCATAGGGGACGACCTTCTTCCTTTCTTTCTCTTCTGCTGTGGTCAGGTCTTGAGTCTTACTCAATACTCACACCTTGTAACACAGCCAAGAACTCCTTCTTTGCTGATCTATTTTGAACTCTTTCAAAATCATGTCAAGGTGTGCGTTCTTTGAAAGTATCATCAGGCGTCTTGATCTATCTCTATAGATCTTGATGCCCAATATGTAAGCAGCTTTATCCAGGTCTTCCTTTGAAAAACTCCTTTCAAACAACCCTTTATGCTTTCCAGAAATTTTACATCATTTCGGATCAACAATATGTCATTCACATATACTTATCAGAAATGTTGTAGCGCTCCCACTCACTTTATTGTAAATACAAGTTTCTAACAAACTTTGTAAACCCAAAAACTTTGATCGCTCCATCAAAGCTTATATTCTGACTCCAAGATGCTTGCTCTAGTCCATGGAAGGATCGCTGGAGCTAGCATACCTTTTAGCATCCTTAGGATCGACAAAACCTTTCTGATTGTATCACATACAACCTTTCCTTACGAAAACTGGTAAGGAAACTTGTTTTGACATCCATCTGCCAGATTTCATAAATGCAGCTAATGCTAACATGATTCCGACGGACTTAAGCATCGCTACGGATGAGAAAATCTCATCGTAGTCAACTCCTTGAACTTGTGGAAGTACTCTTTGCCACAAGTCGAGCTTCATAGACGGTAACATTACCGTCCACGTCCGTCTTCTTGTCAAAGATCCATTTATCTCGAATTTCATGGCTTCTAACCATTTGTCGAAATATGGGCCCACCATCGCTTCTCCATAGCTCGTAGGTTCAGTATTGTCCAACAACATGATATCTCAGACAGGATCACGTACCACTCTGAAGTAGCACGCATCCTCGTCGTCCTACGAGGTTTGGTAGTGACTTGATCCGAAGTTTCATGATCACTATCATAAGCTTCCACTTCAATTGGTGTAGGTGCCACAGGAACAACTTCCTGTTCCCTGCTACACACTAGTTGAAGTGATGGTTCAATAACCTTATCAAGTCTCCACCATCCTCCCACTCAATTCTTTCGAGAGAAACTTTTCCTCGAGAAAGGACTCATTTCTAGAAGCAATTACTTTTGCTTCCAGACCTGAAATAGGAGGTACACCAAACTGTTTTGGGTATTCTATGAAGATGCATTTATCCGTTTTGGGTTCGAGCTTATCAGCCTGAAACTTTTTCACATAAGCATCGCAGCCCCAAACTTTTAAGAAACGACAACTTAGGTTTCTCTAAACGGTGTCGTCTTAACGGAATTGCGTGGTACCCTATTTAAAGTGAATGCGGTTGTCTCTAATGCCTAACCCATAAACGATAGTGGTAATTCGATAAGAGACATCATGGTATGCACCATATCCAATAGGGTGCAGTTATGATGTTCGGACACACCATCACACTATGGTGCTCCAAGCGGTATTAGTCGTGAAACAATTTCCACAATGTCTTAATTGTGTGCCAAACTCGTAACTCAGATACTCATCTCTATGATCATATCACAGACATTTTATCCTCTTGTCACGACGATCTTCAACTTCACTCTGAAATTACTTGAACCTTTCAATAATTCAGACTTGTGTTTCATCAAGTAAATACACTCAGCATCTACTCAAATCATCTGTGAAGTAAGAACATAACGATATCCACTGCATGCCTCAGCACTCATTGGACTGCATACATCAAATGTATTACTTCCAACAAGTTGCTCTCTTACTGAAAACGAGGCCTTTCAGTCATCTTGCCCATGTGGTATGATTTGCATGTCTCAAGTGATTCAAAATCAAGTGAGTCCAAACAATCCATCTGCATGGAGTTTCTTCATGCATATATACCAATAGACATGGTTCGCATGTCTCATTCTTTTCAAAAAACGAGTGAGTCCAAAGATCCATCTACATGGAGCTTCTTCATGCGTTCTATACCAATATGACTCAAGTGGCAGTGCCACAAGTATGTGGTACTATCATTACTATCTTATATCTTTTGGCATGAACATGTGTATCACTACGATCGAGATTCATTTTAGGTGCAAGACCATTGAAGGTATTATTCAAATAAACAGAGTAACCATTATTCTCCTTAAATGAATAACCGTATTGCGATAAACATAATCCAATCATGTTTGTGCTCAACGCAAACACCAATCTCGATGGTAGAGGGAGCATGCGATGCTTGATCACATCAACCTTGGAAACACTTCCAACACACATCGTCATCTCACCTTTAGCTAGTCTCCATTTATTCCGCAGCTTTTATTTCGAGTTACTAACACTTAGCAACCGAACCGGTATCTAATACCCTGGTGCTGCTAGGAGTACTAGTAAAGTAGACATTCATATAACGTATATCCAATATACTTCTGTCGACCTTGCCTGCCTTCTCATCTACCAAGTATCTAGGGTAGTACTGCTTCAGTGACCGTTCCCCTCATTACAGAAGCACTTAGTCTCGGGTTTGGGTTCAATCTTGGGATTCTTCACTAGAGCAGCAAATGATTTGCTGTTTCATGAAGTATCCCTTTTGCCCTTGCCCTTCTAGAAACTAGTGGTTTTACTAACCATCAACTATTGATGCTCCTTCTTGATTTCTACTCTCGCGGTGTCAAACATCGCGAATAGCTCAAGGATCATCATAACTATCCCTGATATGTTATAGTTCATCACGAAGCTCTACTAGCTTGGTGGCAGTGACTATGGAGAACTATCACTATCTCATCTGGGAAATTAACTCCCACTCGATTCAAGCGATTGTGGTACTCAGACAATCTGAGCACATGCTCAACGATTGAGCTTTTCTCCCTTAGTTTGCAGGCTTAAGAAACTTGTCAGAGGTCTCATACCTCTTGACGTGGGCACTAGTCTGAAATCCCAATTTCAGTCTTCGGAACATCTCATATGTTCTGCGACGTTTCAAAACGTCTTTGGTGCCACAATTCTAAACCGTTAGCATTACTCACTGAACTATCACGTAGTCATCAAAACGTGTATGTCAGATGTTTCGCAACATCTACAGACGACGCTGAGGTTCAGCACACGGAGCGGTGCATTAAGGACATAAGCCTTCTATGCAGCAATGAGGACAATCCTCAGTTCACGGACCCAGTCCGCATAATTGCTACTACCAACTTTCAACTAAATTTTCTCTAGGAACATTTCTTAAACAGTAGAACTAAAGCGCAAGCTATGACATAATTTGCAAAGACCTTTTTGACTATGTTCATGATAATTAAGTTCATCTGATTAATGAACTCCCACTCAGATAGACATCCCTCTAGTCATCTAAGTGATACATGATCCGAGTCAAACTAGGCCGTGTCCGATCATCACGTGAGACGGACTAGTCATCATCGGTGAACATCTCCATGTTGATCGTATCTGCTATACGACTCATGTTCGACCTTTCGGTCTCTTGTGTTCCGAGGCCATGTCTGTACATGCTAGGCTCGTCAAGTCAACCTAAGTGTTTTGCATGTGTTCCTAGGCCATGTCTGTACATGCTAGGCTCGTCAACACCCGTTGTATTCGAACGTTAGAATCTATCACACCCGATCATCACGTGGTGCTTCGAAACAACGAACCTTCGCAACGGTGCACAGTTAGGAGGAACACTTTCTTGAAATTATTATAAGGGATCATCTTACTTACTACCGTCGTTCTAAGCAAATAAGATGCATAACATGATAAACATCACATGCAATCAAATAGTGACATGATATGGCCAATATCATTTTGCTCCTTTGATCTGCATCTTCGGGGCACCATGATCATCTTTGTCACCGGCATGACACCATGATCTCCATCATCATGACACCATGATCTCCATCATCATGATCTCCATCATTGTGTCTTCATGAAGTTGTCACGCCAACGATTACTTCTACTTCTATGGCTAACGCGCTTAGCAATAAAGTAAAGTAATTTACATGGCGTTATTCAATGACACGCAGGTCATACAAAAATAAAGACAACTCCTATGGCTCCTGCCGGTTGTCATACTCATCGACATGCAAGTCGTGATTCCTATTACAAGAATATGATCAATCTCATACATCACATATATCATTCATCACATCTTCTGGCCATATCACATCACATAGCACATGCTGCAAAAACAAGTTAGACGTCCTCTAATTGTTGTTGCAAGTTTTTACGTGGCTTGTATAGGTTTCTAGCAAGAACGTTTCTTACCTACGTAAAACCACAACGTGATATGCCAATTTCTATTTACCCTTCATAAGGACCCTTTTCATCGAATCCGTTCCGACTAAAGTGGGAGAGACAGACACCCGCTAGCCACCTTATGCAACTAGTGCATGTCAGTCGGTGGAACCTGTCTCACGTAAGCGTACGTGTAAGGTCGGTCCGGGCCGCTTCATCCCACAATGCCGCCGAAACAAGATAAGACTAGTAGCGGCAAGAAGAATTGGCAACATCTACGCCCACAACTACTTTGTGTGCTACTCGTGCATAGAAACTACGCATAGACCTAGCTCATGATGCCACTGTTGGGGAACGTAGCAGAAATTCAAAATTTTCTACGCATCACCAAGATCAATCTATGGAGTACTCTAGCAACGAGGGGAAGGGGAGTGGATCTACATACCCTTGTAGATCGCGATGCGGAAGCGTTGCAAGAACGCGGATGAAGGAGTCGTACTCGTAGCGATTCAGATCGCGGTTGATTTCGATCTAAGCACCGAAGAACGGTGCCTCCGCGTTCAACACACGTGCAGCCCGGTGACATCTCCCACGCCTTGATCCAGCAAGGAGAGAGGGAGAGGTTGGGGAAGACTCCATCCAGCAGCAGCACGACGGCGTGGTGGTGATGGAGGAGCGTGGCAATCCCGCAGGGCTTCGCCAAGCACCGCGGGAGAGGAGGAGGGGGGAGAGGGGTAGGGCTGCGCCGAAAGAGAGACGTTCTCCTATGTCTTGGGCAGCCCAAACCTCAACTATATATAGGGGGGAGGGGGCTGCGCCCCCCTCTAGGGTTCCCACCCCAAGAGGAGGCGGCCAGCCCTAGATCCCATCCAAGGGGGGCGGCCAAGGGGAGGAGAGGGGGGCGCCACTAGGGTGGGCCTCAAGGCCCATCTGGACCTAGGGTTTGCCCCCTCCCACTCTCCCATGCGCTTGGGCCTTGGTGGGGGGCGCACCAGCCCACCTGGGGCTGGTCCCCTCCCACACTTGGCCCACGCAGCCTCCTGGGGCTGGTGGCCCCACTTGGTGGACCCCCGGGACCCTCCCGGTGGTCCCGGTACATTACCGATATCACTCGAAACTTTTCCGCTGACCAAAACAGGACTTCCCATATATAAATCTTTACCTCCGGACCATTCCGGAACTCCTCGTGACGTCCGGGATCTCATCCGGGACTCCGAACAACATTCGGTAACCACGTACATACTTTCCCTATAACCCTAGCGTCATCGAACCTTAAGCGTGTAGACCCTACGGGTTCGGGAACCATGCAGACATGACCGAGACGTTCTCCGGTCAATAACCAACAGCGGGATCTGGATACCCATGTTGGCTCTCACATGTTCCACGATGATCTCATCAGATGAACCACGATGTCGGGGATTCAATCAATCCCGTATTCAATTCCCTTTGTCTATCGATATGTTACTTGCCCGAGATTCGATCGTCGGTATCCCTATACCTAGTTCAATCTCGTTATCGGCAAGTCTCTTTACTCGTTCCGTAACTCACATCATCCCGTGATCAACTCCTTGGTCACATTGTGCACATAATGATGATGTCCTACCGAGTGGGCCCAGAGGTACCTCTCCGTTTACACGGAGTGACAAATCCCAGTCTCGATTCGTGCCAACCCAACAGACACTTTCAGAGATACCTGTAGTGCACCTTTATAGCCACCCAGTTACGTTGTGACGTTTGGTACACCCAAAGCATTCCTACGGTATCCGGGAGTTGCACAATCTCATGGTCTAAGGAACTGATACTTGACATTAAAAAGCTCTGAGCAAACGAACTACACGATCTTGTGCTAGGCTTAGGATTGGGTCTTGTCCATCACATCATTCTCCTAATGATGTGATCCCGTTATCAACGACATCCAATGTCCATGGTCAGGAAACCGTAACCATCTATTGATCAACGAGCTAGTCAACTAGAGGCTTACTAGGGACATGGTGTTGTCTATGTATCCACACATGTATCTGAGTTTCCTATCAATACAATTCTAGCATGGATAATAAACGATTATCATGAACAAGGAAATATAATAATAACCTATTTATTATTGCCTCTAGGGCATATTTCCAACAGTCTCCCACTTGCACTAGAGTCAATAATCTAGTTCACATCGCCATGTGATTAACACTCATAGGTCACATCACCATGTGACCAACATCAAAGAGTTCACTAGAGTCAACAATCTAGTTCACATCACTATGTGATTAACACTCAATGTGTTCTGGTTTGATCATGTTATGCTTGTGAGAGAGGTTATTAGTCAACGGGTCTGAACCTTTCAGATCCGTGTGTGCTTTACGAATATCTATATCATCTTGTGGATGCTACCACGCGCTATTTGGAGCCATTTCAAATAATTGCTCTACTATACGAATCCGGTTTACTACTCAGAGTCATCCGGATTAGTGTCAAAGTTCGCATCGACGTAACCTTTACGACGAACTCCCTTTCACCTCCATAATCGAGAAAATTCCTTAGTCCACTAGGTACTAAGGATAAGTGCAACTATTCCTGGGTGGTTTTGGTAATTCCTAACAACATATAGCTCATTGAGCTAATGCTATTTCAAGATAAATATTTCAGGAAAGTTCAATGATTGGCATGGCATGGACTAGAAAGTGGACCCCTCAAAATGCTAAGGACAAAAGGATTGGCTCAAGCTCAAAGCACAAGACTCTACATTTTTCATTTTAGTGATCCAAGATCACATTGAGTCCATAGGAAAAGCCAATACTATCAAGAGGGGGTGAGGTGTTGCTTAATGAGTTTCTTGCTCAAAATGCTTAGTGATATGCTCCAAAAACCCTCAACTACTTTCTCATATCCACATATGTCCCAAACCTAAAGTCAAACTCGGCCCCACTGATTTGATCTATCCGGCGCCACCGAGTTCACTTGACATAGCCACTGCCAGAAACCCTAGTCTCTTCGGTCTCATCGATAGGGATCTCGGTCTCACCGAGATGGGATTGTAATCTCTATGTTTCCCTTCGTAACGTTTCGGTCAAACCGAGATGACCAATCGGTCCCACCGAGATTGCAATGCAAACTCTCTGTTTCCCTTTTGTAACGTTTCGGTCCAACCGAGATGAGCTAATCGGTCCCACCGAGTTTGCCTGACCAACTCTCTGGTTAGTCTATTACCAAAATCGGTCTCACCAAGTTTGTGTAATCGGTCTCACCGAGATTATGTTATGCCCCAACCCTAACGAAATCGGTCCCACCGAGTTGACATGTCGGTCCCACCGAAAATCCTAACGTTCACATTTTGAACTAAATCGATCCGACCGAGTTTCATGATTCGGTCCCACCGAGTTTCGTAAATTGTGTGTAATTGTTAGATTTTGTGTGGAGGCTATATATACCCCTCCACCCACTCTTCATTCGTGGAGAGAGCCATCAGAACATGCCTACACTTCCAACATACATTTTCTGAGAGAGAACCACCTACACTTGTGTTGAGGTCAAGATATTCCATCAACCACATAAATCTTGATCTCTAGCCTTCCCCAAGTTGCTTTCCACTCAAATCTTCATTCCGCCAAATCCAATCCTATGAGAGAGAGTTGAGTGTTGGGGAGACTATCATTTGAAGCACAAGAGCAAAGAGTTCATCATCAACACACCATCTATTACCTCTTGGAGAGTGGTGTCTCCTAGATTGGCTAGGTGTCACTTGGGAGCCTCCGTCTAGATTGTGGAGTTGAACCAAGGAGCTTGTAAGGGCAAGGAGATCGCCTACTTCGTGAAGATCTACCCGAGTGAGGCAAGTCCTTCGTGGGCGACGGCCATGGTGGGATAGACAAGGTTGCTTCTTCGTGGACCCTTCGTGGGTGGAGCCCTCCGTGGACTCGCGCAACCGTTACCCTTCGTGGGTTGAAGTCTCCATCAACGTTGATGTACGATAGCACCACCTATCGGAACCACGGATAAAAAATCTCCGTGTCAACATTGCGTTCGCTCTCTCAAACTCCTCCCTTTACCTTCATATGCAATTGTTTTACTTTCCGCTGCTATACTCTTAGAATTGCATGTGTAGGTTGATTGCTAGAGTTGTGCAAAGTTGCTAAAATATGCCAAGAACTAAAATTGGGAAAAGGCTAGATTTTTATTTGGTCAAGTAGTCTAATCACCCCCCCCCCTCTAGACATACTTTCAATCCTACAAGTGGTATCAGAGCCTTGGTCTCCATTTGCTTTGATTTCCATAGCTTTTGGTGGTCATAGCCTTGGTTTCACAACCTAGGAGAGTATGGCGTCTAGCGACGGAAATTACCACCGTAGAGGTCCTTACTTTGATGGTACTAATTTTGCTAGTTGGAAGCATAAGATGAAAATGCATATTCTTGGACATAACCCCGCCGTTTGGGCTATTGTGTGTATTGGCTTGCAAGGTGAATTCTTTGATGGGAGAGAACCAAACCGTGAAGCTACCGCGGAAGAGTTGAAGATGCTGCAATACAATGCTCAAGCTTGTGATATTCTCTTCAACGGATTGTGCCCCGAAGAATTCAACAAAATCAGCCGTCTTGAGAATGCAAAGGAAATTTGGGATACTTTGATTGATATGCACGAAGGTACCGACTCCGTCAAGAAATCCAAATTGTATGTGCTTCAAAGTCAACTTGACAAGTTCAACATGAAGGATGGTGAAGGCGTCGCTGAAATATACTCTAGGCTTGCTCTCATCACAAATGATATTGCCGGCTTAGGAAGTGAAGAGATGGCCGATAGATTCATCATCAAGTAGATCCTAAGAGCCTTGGATGGAAAATATGATACTGTGTGCACATTGATCCAAATGATGCCCAACTACAAAGATCTCATGCCAACGGAAGTCATTGGAAGAATTGTTGCTCATGAGATGTCACTCAAGGATAAGGAAGAGCTCCACAACAAGTCAAGTGGTGCTTACAAAGCCTCATGTGAAGCTCCCACATCATCAAGTGAGAAGCAAACTTTCAATGAAGAATTGAGTCTAATGGTGAAGAACTTTAACAAATTCTACAAGAGAAGGAGCAAGGAAAGAAGCTCCAAGTCAAGATCCTACAATGACAAGAGATCTTCAAGTCGCGAAAGAAATTGCTAAGACCCGGACACTACTCCAATGAGTGTACGGCTCCCTACAAAAGAAGAGAAGATTCTCCCAAAAGAAGGAGTAGAAGAGAAGAATCACCACCAAGAGAAAGAAGGGGTAGGGATGGTCGTTATGAACGAAGACCCTCTCGGAGAAGCAAGGATTCGGAAAGGAAGGATAAGTCATCGAGGAGCTACACAAAAGGAAGGCATCAAGCTCATGTTGGTGAATGGGTATCCGGCTCCGACTCCGACAATCACTCCGAAAGAAGTTATCACTCCGACTCCGAATATACTCAAGATGAAGGTGTTGCCGGTCTAGCACTTGTGTCAACCAACTCCTACGACATATTTCACTCACCAAATGAAGGAATTGGAAGATGCTTCATGGCCAAAGGTCCAAAGGTAACACATCCCGAGTATGTTGATTTCAATAGTGATGAAGATGATTTGCTAGGTGATGATGATTTACTTGTTGACAACTCTAGTGATGAAAACTATGATGAAACATCAATTAATCATGCTAATCAAGATAAAACGAATGACGATGATAAGAAGGAGATCGAGCATCTAACTAAAGAACTAAACACTCTTAAGTTAGCTCATGAAACTACCTTGGAAGATCATCAAGAACTTTTAAAGACTCATGATAAGCTACGCTTTGAAAAGCTCAACCTTGAGCAAGAGCATGAGTTTTTAAAGGCAATCAATGATGATCTTCGCAAGAAAAGTTCTTCTTACATTGCCAAGCGTTTACTCTTGTCTACTTACATGCCACAAGTTAAATCTAGCAACAAGAACAAGAAAGATGCTTCATCTAGTAGTAACAACAATCATGCTAAATCGAATGTTGTTGCTTCTAGTAGTTCTCTTGATTCCACTGATGATTCTCTTAGCCAAGTTACACTTGAGCAACAAAATAGCTTATTGAAGGGAATTATAGAAAAAAGGTGTTTATAAGAGCCTTGACGGAAGTAAGCAATTTGAGGAAATTGTACGCAAGCAAGGAAGACACCGGAAGAATCAAGGTGTTGGTTTTGAACGAAAGTTCAATGCCAATGGAGTTGAGTGGGAAGAAGATCAATACCCCAAGACGAAGTTTGTTCCTCAACAAGAGAAGTATGATCCTACTTCTTTCAAAGGGACACAAGCTCAAGATGATCTTCCACCACAAGACCACAAGCAAAAAGGCAAGGACAAGCTTCAAGAAGACATTGATGCATTTGAAGAAGCACCTAAGGCCTTGGTCAAGTGGGTTCCCAAGACTACATCAAGTTCTACTTCATCAAGTACGACTACGACTCCAAGGATTCCCATCAAGATGGCGTGGATCCCGAAGAAGAAGAACTAGAGAGTTCTTGAGGGTGACTCCGCCAACATACTTCACTCTTATCATTTTGGTGAGAACAAGTGCAAACAACTTCCATATCTTGCACTAGTTCAAGGAGTCACAAACCCTCTTGTTGGTAAGACAAGGGACAAGGTAACCTAATGCTTTCATGGACATCATCTTGTGTATACATCACTCTATGTCTATGGATATCCTTGCTTGTTCCTTATGGGACTAACCCGTGTAGGTATTGAAAGTGCAACTCACTCCAAAGGATTGCTCCAAATGATCTACATCAACATTGAGCATCCACATCTTCATTACCTACATGAAGTCATCATCGACAAAACCCAAGGTTAGTTCATCCCTCTTAGGGGGGGGGATATCACATCTAGGGGGAGCTTTACTCTAAGAACTGAGCTAAAGCAACTCTAATGGTGTGAGCACAACAATGCTTTATGTAAAAGTGGTAACCCTGCTTGTGCTTAAACGATGAGTATGACCTATGATCAAATGTTCTCCTTTGACTCCTAAGTCAATATACTCATATATAGATGACCTAGTCATCGCCAATTGCTTGATAGATGCTAGAGTGTTTGTGCATGTGTAGGATCGAAAGTATGTCTAGAGGGGGTGATTAGACTACTTGACCAAATAAAAATCTAGCCTTTCCCCAATTTTAGTTCTTGGCAGATTTTAGCAACTTAGCACAAGTCAAGCAATCAACCTACACATGCAATTCTAAGAGTATAGCAGCGGAATGTAATAATTGCATATGAAGGTAAAGGGAGGAGTTTGAGGGAGCAAACGCAATGTTGACACGGAGATTTTTTATCCGTGGTTCCGATAGGTGGTGCTATCGTACATCCACGTTGATGGAGACTTCAACCCACGAAGGGTAACGGTTGCGCGATTCCACGGAGGGCTCCACCCACGAAGGGTCCACGAAGAAGCAACCTTGTCTATCCCACCATGGCCGTCGCCCACGAAGGACTTGCCTCACTAGGGTAGATCTTCACGAAGTAGGCGATCTCCTTGCCCTTACAAACTCCTTGGTTCAACTCCACAATCTTGTCGGAGGCTCCCAAGTGACACCTAGCCAATCTAGGAGACACCACTCTCCAAGAAGTAACAAATGGTGTGTTGATGATGAACTCCTTGCTCTTATGCTTCAAATGATAGTCTCCCCAACACTCAACTCTCTCTCACAGGATTTGGATTTGGTGGAAAGAAGATTTGAGTGGAAAGCAACTTGGGGAAGGCTAGAGATCAAGATTTATGTGGTTGGAATGGAATATCTTGACCTCAACACAAGTGTAGGTGGTTCTCTCTCAGAAAATATATGTTGGAAGTGTAGGCATGTTCTGATGGCTCTCTCCACGAATGAAGAGTGGGTGGAGGGGTATATATATAGACTCCACACAAAATCTAACCGTTATACACAAATCACCAAACTCGGTGGCACCGATTCAAAGAACTCGGTCAGACCGATTTGGTTCATAATGTGACCGTTAGGTACGTCAACTCGGTGGGACCGATTTCATTAGGGTTAGGGCACAATGTAATCTCGGTGAGACCGATTACACAAACTCGGTGAGACCGATTTTGGTAATAGACTAACAGAGAGTTGGTCAGGCAAACTCGGTGGGACCGATTCGCTCATCTCGGTTGGACCAAAACATTACGAAAAGGAAACAGAGTGTTTGCATTGCAATCTCGGTGGGACCGATCGCTCATCTCGGTTTGACTGAAACATTACGAAGGGAAACAGAGAGATTACAATCCCATCTCGGTGAGACCGAGATCCCTATCGGTGAGACCGAAAAGACTAGGGTTTCTGGCAGTGGCTATGTCAACTGAACTCGGTGGCTCCGGATATGAAATTTCGGTGGGGCCGAGTTGGACTTGTTGGTTTGGGACATATGTGGATGTGAGAAAGTAGTGGAGGGTTTTGGAGCATATCACTAAGCATTTTGAGCAGGAACCTCATTAAGCAACACCTCATCCCTTCTTAATAGTATTGGCTTTTTCTATAGACTCAATATGATCTTGGATCACTAAAATAGAAAATGTAGAGTCTTGTGCTTTGAGCTTGAGCCAATCTTTTGTCCTTAGCATTTTGAAGGGTCCACTTTCTAATCCATGCCATGCCAATCATTGAGCTTTCCTGAAATATTCATCTTGGAATAGCATTAGCTCAATGAGCTATATGTTGTTAGGAATTACCAAAACCACCCAGGGATAGTTGCACTTTCAATCTCCCCCTTTTTGGTAATTGATGACAACATATAGATCAAAGCTTCGACAAATGATAAATAAGATTGAAAAACACCGTCACTTTGAGAAGTATGTGATAAGCAATAGCTCCCCCTAAATTTGTGCATTATTTAGAAATTTGCGTTTGAATGCAAATGCACAATCGATTAGGATCATGGGTTACTCTTCCATGTCACATACATCTTGGTGGAGCGCTCAACATGATAGAGATTAAAACACATGCACTCATCACCAAGCAAAGTGAATGATCATAAGAGGATATAAAAATAATATCATCCAACAAGCATTAAGGGTAGCATATGATCAAACACATGATCAAACAAGTATCTCACAAGGACATAAAGTAGTATCTCACACAAGCACACAATAAAGGTTCGACCAAACTAGCAAGAGAGAATAAAAAGGCAACACACTCTCTCGAAGCCTATGATCTATACATTTTTCTCCCCCTTTGGCAACAAGTTACCAAAAAGTTCAAAAATGCATAGTGCTAAACGACTCTCAGGCTTGATCTTCGGGAGGTGGTGTTGAGAGAACTCCAGGGACGAAGGCTTCGGATGAAGTAGCTGGAGCTAGTGGAGTAGCTGCTGGAGGTGGAACTGGAGCTGTAGCTGCTGGTGCTAATGCTGTAGCTCTAGTGTCTGTCACTGGCACTGCAGCAGATCTCTATCCTCTGGGCACTCTGGCAAAAGCATCTGTGGTAGACTTTCCCTTCTTCTCCTCAGCTTCCTCCTGAAGTTGCTCAACTGCAGTTTGGATCTCTGTCACCTTGACATCAAGGTCATAGAATTTTGTCTCAATAATCCTCTCCAGACTCTCCTGGTTCTTGGTCAGGGTGGCCAAGCCCTTCTCAATCCTTAGGGTGGATTGGATCAGATGTCCAAGCTGGTCTTTCTTGCTCTTCAAGAATACCTGAGATGCCTCATGTGCTGTTGGAATCTTTGCAGCCTTCTCTGCCTTAGCCTTCTCTCTCTTTTCATGTGCTTGAGCTGAAGATGGTTCATTCTCATTCATCACAACTGTGTTATCTTCAAATTCAGGATAGATGGGTAGGTGCTCCTTATCCAAAATGTACTTGCCTTTGCCCATCTTTGAGTTGATGAGCTCCTGAATTTGTGGGGCATACCCACAGCTTCTCTTCTGTTCAGCAGCAGTCCTTTTGATTGTCTCAACAATCAGGCTCATGACCTTGAACTTCTGTGGGACATCAAATATATGCAGCAAGTTGATGGCATGTCCTCTGATCATCTTGTGATCACCTGACTTGGGTAGCAGTGTGTGCCTTAAGATCCAGTTGATTGTTGGCAGACCAGACAACAAGTGGTGAACAGATCCAAACTTATGTGTATCCAAAGCAGCATCTGGGATCTCTTTGTACATGTTGGCCATTGAGTTGTGGTCTTTCTTCTTCTCTGCATAGATACCCAAGTCATCCTCATGTTCCTCAGGAGCATTGATAAGCTTGGCCCATTCCTCAACTGTAGACTGGTACCTAGTACCCTCAGACATCCACACTATCCTTCCATCTGGATAGAAGTGGGCAGTGGAGTAGAACTGCATGATGAGCTCATCGTTCCACTTGGTGAGCTTCGGGGCAACAAAAGTGTCAACTCCACATGGCTTGAAGCTATCAAGCACACCAGGGAAGTGATCCTCATTCTCCTTGATGAACTCCCAGTCAACCCATCTCATGTCACACACAATGGGCTTCTTATCAAGCAGAACTGTCTCATAGAAGTCCTGCTGTTCCTTAGTGTGAAACCTATAGTCCACAGCAGTCCTTCTCCTGATAGCATATGGATCAGACTGTCTCCATAGTCTCAATCCTGCATCCTTCCTGATTTTCATGTTCTCTACAACTGGGTGAGCATCAGTGTGGTCAGGGATCTTGGGTTTCAGCTTCCTCAATACAACAGAGTCTTCTTCTTCTTCTTCAGCAGCTTCAGGCACTGGGGCCTTGTTCTTCTCTTCAGCAGGGATGTTCCTAGTGCTTCTCTTGGCTTTAGGCTTTGGAGCTGGAGCAGTAGCCTTGGGAGCAGGTTTGGGCTTAGATGGAGCAGCCCCTGATTTGATTGCATCCCCCATAAGCTTTTGAGCTTTGGGTGCTGGTGCAGCATCCTCTTCCTCTTCCTCTTCAGAATCTTTCCTCATTGAGGGTTTGCCAAGAACTCTGGCAGTAGTGGTTCTGGCCCTCTTCTTCTTCTTATCTTCACCAGCTGCTTCTTCCTCAGATTCAATGGTGAACTTCATGGTTTCACCTGTGGCAACTTTTCTTGGCTTAGACATGGGCTGTCTTCTTGCTGGAGCCTTTGTTTTCAGACCAGGCTTTGTTGCAGCAGTTGTGCCGTACTCTTTCTTCAGCACCTTTTTCTTTGAAGTGGCTTCATCTTCAACTGCCACATAGTCTTCATCCTCAGAGTCAGAATTCCTCTTCTTCCTTGTCCTGGTGGCAGCCTTTGGCAAATTGCTGGGAGTGCTCCTGCTGCCATCATCATAACTGCTGGAGGGATCTGAGCCCTCACTCAACTCCACCTGCTGTTCAGACTTGTTCTGGCTGTCACTCTGGTCAGACATCTTTGCAAACTCTCTGACAGCAGACCCTGTGAATAGATTATGGATGAGGTAGAGTGGATGAGCATCACAAAGTACAGGAGTTTTGCAAAACAGATGACTTAAAAACTTAGTTTTAGTTCTTCACAGAAAGCATTTCGGATCTACCGATTTGTAAACTCGGTGATACCGAAGCAGCTTTTGGAACCTAAACTAGTGAACTCGGTCAGACCGAGTCACAGTTTGGTGGTACCGAGACTACTAGGGTTTCACAGAGAATCGAACTCGGTCACACCGATTTGCAATTTTCGGTCAGACCAAAAATGCATGTGCTCTGGCCTAAGCCAAATCGGTGAGACCAATTTCTACAACTCGGTCGATCCGAGATGAGTTCGGCGGAGACCTAACCCTAAATTTTCAAATCAAAACTAATCTACGGGACGTTTTCGCTGGACAGGATGATTTCAATCGTGGCAAGAATCATGGCAAAGCAATGTGCTAAGAATCAGAGTTAAGGATTAGCACAAAGTTCAAGTTCGTACCCTAGTTCGGCGGCGAACTTGCTACGGGGGCAACGGCGGGGCAGATTGCCATTGACGGCGGCGGAGACCAGCGGCGGGAGGTCGCTGGCGACGAGAGGACGATCCGGAGACCCGGAGAGGCAGAGCAGGTTATGCGCGGGCGAGGAGGTTCGGAAAAATTTCCAAAATTTGGCCCGTCGGTATATATAACCTGATCCTGTCGGTGTGACCGAGTGGAACAACTCGATGGCACCGAGATGCAAAACTGCAAGCAGTTACTGCAACTCGGTGTGACCGAAAGGTTCTAATCGGTTGCACCGAGATTGAAAACCCTAGATCAACTTAGTGATCTCGGTAGGACCAAAAGGGATGAATCGGTCAGACCGAGATGCACAAAGAGGTTTTGGAGGTTTAAGTCTATGACGAATCGGGAACTCCGAGTGCTCCTCACACAGAGTGGTTCGAATCTGACTTGATCAAACTTTGTGATGTAGCATGAATAGAGTTTGAGATGAGGAAAGCATAGATAGCTAGAGGGAGTTCTTAGGCATTCTTTTCCATCCATTTGGCAAAAGAGAAAAAGCCAAACAATCAAAGCAACAAATGGATGTCCTTGAATGAGTAAAATATGCATCCAACATGCTCACACAATAAAATGGCAAATAAAATATGTGGCAAAGCATGCACAATCACTCTAGCATCTATCAAGCAATTTGGCGATGTCTAGGTCATCTATATATGAGTATATTGACTTAGGAGTCAATTGAGAACATTTGATCATAGGTCATACTCATTGTTTAAGCACAAGTGGGGTTACCACTTTTACATAAAGCATTGTTGTGTTCACACCATTAGAGTTGCTTTAGCTCAATTGATTACAGTAAAGCTCCCCCTAGATGTGATATCCCCCCTAAGAGGGATGAACTAACCTTGGGTTTTGTCGATGATGACTTCATGTAGATGTTGAAGATGTAGATGCTCAGTGTTGATGTAGATCATTCGGAGCAATCCTTTGGAGTGAGTTGCACTTTCAATACCTACACAGGTTAGTCCCACAAGGAACAAACAAGGATATCCATAGACATAGAGTGATGCATACACAAGATGGTGTCCATGAAAGCATTAGGTTACCTTGTCCCTTGTCTTACCAACAAGAGGGTTTGTGACTCCTTGAACTAGTGCAAGATATGGAAGTTGTTTGCACTTGTTCTCACCAAAATGATAAGAGTGAAGTATGTTGGCGGAGTCACCCTCAAGAACTCTCTAGTTCTTCTTCTTCGGGATCCACGCCATCTTGATGGGAATCCTTGGAGTCGTAGTCGTACTTGATGAAGTAGAACTTGATGTAGTCTTGGGAACCCACTTGACCAAGGCCTTAGGTGCTTCTTCAAATGCATCAATGTCTTCTTGAAGCTTGTCCTTGCCTTTTTGCTTGTGGTCTTGTGGTGGAAGATCATCTTGAGCTTGTGTCCCTTTGAAAGAAGTAGGATCATACTTCTCTTGTTGAGGAACAAACTTCGTCTTGGGGTATTGATCTTCTTCCCACTCAACTCCATTGGCATTGAACTTTCGTTCAAAACCAACACCTTGATTCTTCCGGTGTCTTCCTTGCTTGCGTACAATTTCCTCAAATTGCTTACTTCCGTCAAGGCTCTTATAAACACCTTTTTTCTATAATTCCCTTCAATAAGCTATTTTGTTGCTCAAGTGTAACTTGGCTAAGAGAATCATCAGTGGAATCAAGAGAACTACTAGAAGCAACAACATTCGATTTAGCATGATTGTTGTTACTACTAGATGAAGCATCTTTCTTGTTCTTGTTGCTAGATTTAACTTGTGGCATGTAAGTAGACAAGAGTAAACGCTTGGCAATGTAAGAAGAACTTTTCTTGCGAAGATCATCATTGATTGCCTTTAAAAACTCATGCTCTTGCTCAAGGTTGAGCTTTTCAAAGCGTAGCTTATCATGAGTCTTTAAAAGTTCTTGATGATCTTCCAAGGTAGTTTCATGAGCTAACTTAAGAGTGTTTAGTTCTTTAGTTAGATGCTCGATCTCCTTCTTATCATCGTCATTCGTTTTATCTTGATTAGCATGATTAATTGATGTTTCATCATAGTTTTCATCACTAGAGTTGTCAACAAGTAAATCATCATCACCTAGCAAATCATCTTCATCACTATTGAAATCAACATACTCGGGATGTGTTACCTTTGGACCTTTGGCCATGAAGCATCTTCCAATTCCTTCATTTGGTGAGTGAAATATGTCGTAGGAGTTGGTTGACACAAGTGCTAGACCGGCAACACCTTCATCTTGAGTATATTCGGAGTCGGAGTGATAACTTCTTTCAGAGTGATTGTCGGAGTCGGAGCCGGATACCCATTCACCAACATGAGCTTGATCTCTTCTTTTTGTGTAGCTCCTTGATGACTTTTCCTACCTTTCCGAGTCCTTGCTTCTTCGAGAGGGTTTTTGTTCATAACGATCATCTCTACTCCTCCTTTCTCTTGGTGGTGATTCGTCTCTTCTACTTCTTCTTTTGGGTGAATCTTCTCTTGTTTTGTAGGGGGGCGTACACTCATTGGAGTAGTGTCCGGGTCTTCCACAATTGTAGCAATTACGCTCACGACTAGAAGATCTTTTGTCATTGTAGGACCTTGACTTGGAACTTCTTTCTTTGCTTCTACTCTTGTAGAACTTGTTGAAGTTCTTTACCATTAGGCTCAATTCTTCATTGAAGGTTTGCTTCTCACTTGATGATGTGGGAGCATCACACGAGGCTTTGTAAGCACCATTTGACTTGTTGTGAAGCTCTTCCTTATCCTTGAGTGACATCTCATGAGCAACAATTCTTCCAATGACTTCCGTTGGCTTGAGATCTTTGTAATTGGGTATCATTTGGATAAAAGTGCACACGGTATCATATTTTCCATCCAAGGCTCTTAGGATCTTCTTGATGATGAATTTGTCGGTCATCTCTTCACTTCCTAAGCCGGCAATCTCATTTGTGATGAGAGCAAGCCTAGAGTACATTTCAGCGACACCTTCACCATCCTTCATTTTGAACTTGTCAAGTTGACTTTGAAGCACATCCAATTTGGATTCCTTGACGAAGTCGGTACCTTCGTGCATATCAATCAAAGTGTCCCAAATTTCCTTTGCATTCTCAAGACGGCTGATTTTGTTGAACTAGGGGCACAATCTATTGAGGAGAATATCATAAGCTTGAGCATTGTATTGTAGCATCTTCAACTCTTCCGCGGTAGCTTCACGGTTTGGTTTTCTCCCATCAAAGAATTCACCTTGCAAGCCAATACACACAATAGCCCAAATGACGGGGTTATGTCCAAGAATATGCATTTTCATCTTATGCTTCCAACTAGCAAAATTTGTACCATCAAAGTAAGGACCTCTACGGTGGTAATTTCCCTCGCTAGACGCCATACTCTCCTAGCTTGTGAAACCAAGGCTATGACCACCAAAAGCTATGGAAATCAAAGCAAATGGAGACCAAAGCTCTGATACCACTTGTAGGATCGAAAGTATGTCTAGAGGGGGGTGATTAGACTACTTGACCAAATAAAAATCTAGCCTTTTCCCAATTTAAGTTCTTGGCAGATTTTAGCAACTTAGCACAAGTCAAGCAATCAACCTACACATGCAATTCTAAGAGTATAGCAGCGGAATGTAAAACAATTGCATATGAAGGTAAAGGGAGGAGTTTGAGAGAGCAAACGCAATGTTGACACGGAGATTTTTTATCCGTGGTTCCGATAGGTGGTGCTATATATCGTACATCCACGTTGATGGAGACTTCAACCCACGAAGGGTAATGGTTGCACGAGTCCACGAAGGGCTCCACCCACTTAGGGTCCACGAAGAAGCAACCTTGTCTATCCCACCATGGTCATCGCCCACGAAGGACTTGCCTCACTAGGGTACATCTTCACGAAGTAGGCGATCTCATTGCCCTTACAAACTCCTTGGTTCAACTCCACAATCTTGTCGGAGGCTCCCAAGGGACACCTAGCCAATCTAGGAGACACCACTCTCCAAGAAGTAACAAATGGTGTGTTAATGATGAACTCCTTGCTCTTGTGCTTCAAATGATAGTCTCCCCAACACTCAACTCTCTCTCATAGGATTTGGATTTTGTGGAAAGAAGATTTGAGTGGAAAGCAACTTGGGGAAGGCTAGAGATCAAGATTTATGTGGTTGGAATGGAATATCTTGACCTCAACACAAGTGTAGGTGGTTCTCTCTCAGAAAATATGTGTCGGAAGTGTAGGCATGTTCTGATGGCTCTCTCCATGAATGAAGAGTGGGTGGAGGGGTATATATAGCCTCCACACAAAATCTAACCATTACACACAAATCACCAAACTCGGTGGAACCGATTCAAAGAACTCGGTCAGACCGATTTGGTTCATACTGTGACCGTTAGGTATTTCGGTGGGACCGACACGTCAACTCGGTGGGACCGATTTCGTTAGGGTTAGGGCATAACATAATCTCGGTGAGACCGATTACACAAACTTGGTGAGACCGATTTTTGTAATAGACTAACAGAGAGTTGGTCAGGCAAACTCGGTTGGACCAAAACGTTACGAAATGGAAACAGAGTGTTTGCATTGCAATCTCGGTGGGACCGATCGCTCATCTCGGTTTGACCGAAATGTTACGAAGGGAAACAGAGAGATTACAATCCCATCTCGGTGAGACCGAGATCCCTATCGGTGAGACCAAAAAGACTAAGGTTTCTGGCAGTGGCTATGTCAACTGAACTCGGTGGCTCCGGATATGAAATTTCGGTGGGGCCGAGTTGGACTTTTTGGTTTGGGACATATGTGGATGTGAGAAAGTAGTGGAGGGTTTTGGAGCATATCACTAAGCATTTTGAGCAAGAACCTCATTAAGCAACACCTCATCCCTTCTTAATTGTATTGGCTTTTCCTATAGACTCAATGTAATCTTGGATCACTAAAATAGAAAATGTAGAGTCTTGTGCTTTGAGCTTGAGCCAATCTTTTGTCCTTAGCATTTTGAAGGGTCCACTTTCTAATCCATGCCATGCCAATCATTGAGCTTTCCTGAAATATTCATCTTGGAATAGCATTAGCTCAATGAGCTATATGTTGTTAGGAATTACCAAAACCACCCAGGGATAGTTGCACTTTCAGCATGCTTTGTCACATATTTCATTTGCCATTTTAATTGTGTGAGCATGTTGGATGCATATTTTTCTCATTCGAGGACATCCATTTGTTGCTTTGATTGTTTGCATTTTTCTCTTTTGCCAAATGGATGGACAAGAATGCCTAAGAACTCCCTCTAGCTATCTATGCTTTCCTCGTCTCAAACTCTATTCATGCTACATCACAAAGTTTGATCAAGTCAGATTCAAACCACTCTGTGTGAGGAGCACTCGGAGTCCCTGATTCGTCATAGACTTAAACTTCCAAAACCTCTTTGTGCATTTCGGTCTGACCGATTCATCCTTTTCGGTCCTACCGAGATCACTTAGTTGATCTAGGTTATCAATCTCGGTGCAACCGATTAGAACCTTTCGGTCACACCGAGTTGCAGTAACTGCCTGCAGTTTTGCATCTCAGTGCCACCGAGTTGTTCCACTCGGTCACACCGACAGGGTCAGGTTATATATACTGACGGGTCAAATTTTGGAAAATTTCCGAAACCCTTCACCCACGCGTAACCTGCTCTGCCTCTTCGGGTCTCCGGATCGTCCTCTTGCCGCCAGCGACCTCCCGCCGCAGGTCTCCCCCGCCGTCAGCGGCAATCTGCTCCGCCGTTGCCGCCGTAGCAAACACTCGCCGCTCTAGGGTAAGTGTTCGACCCCTTGTGTTGTCTTTTTCACTCCGATTCCTAGCACAAGGACAATGCCATGTTTCTTGCCACGATTGAGATTGATACATCCAACTAAAACTTTCTTAGGTCTAGATTGATTCGAAAATTTTAGGGTTAGCTCTCCGCAGAACTCATCTCGGACCGACCGAAATGTAGAAATCGGTCTCACCGATTCAGCCTTGGCCATTGCACATGCGCTTTTCGGTCCGACCGAAACGTGCAAATCGGTGTGACCGAGTTCAAGATTCTGTGAAACCCTAGCAATCTCGGTGCCACCAAACTGTGACTCGGCCCAACCGAGTTCACTAGTTTAGGTTCCAAGTGTTGCTTCGGTATCACCGAGTTTGTTAATTCGGTAGCTCCGAGATCACTTCTGTAGAGAACTAAAACTAAGCTTTTTGACTCAATTGTTTTGCAAAACCTCTGTACTTTGTGATGCTCATCTACTCTACCTCATCTACAACCTATTCACAGGGTCTGCTGACAGTTTGCCTGAAGATGTCTGATCAAAGTGACAGTCAGAACAAGTCTGAAGAGCAGGTTTAGATGAGTGAGGGCACTAGTCCCTCAGGCAGCTATGATGAGGGAAGCAAGAGCACACCTAGTAACTTGCCCAAGGCAGCTACCAAGACAAGGAAGAAGAAAACCTCAGATTCTGAAGATGAAGATTATGTGGTTCTTGAGGATGAAGCCACTTCAAGGAAAAAGGTGCTGAAAAAGGAGTATGGCACAGCTGCTGCAAGTAAGCCTGGAATGAAGACAAAGGCTCCAGCAAGAAGAGTTCCAATGTCAAAAGCCAGAGCCTCCACTCAAGAAACAATGGAGTTCACTCTTGAACCCAAAGAAGGAGGTTAAGGCAAGAAGAGGAAAGAAAGGGTCAAGAAGACCATTGCCAGAGTTATTGGGAAGCCATCAATGATGAGAGATGATGAAGAAGAGGAAGAGGATGCTGCACCAGCACCCAAAGCTCAGAAGCTTATGGGAGATGCAATCAGATCAAGGGCTGCTCCATCTAAGCCCAAGTCTGCTCCCAAAGCTCCAGCTCAAAAGTCTGCACCAAAGAGAAGCACTAGAAACATTCTAGCTACGGAAAAAAACAAGGCCCCGGTGCCTGAGACTGTTGATGAAGAAGATGATGAAGCCCAAGTGCTAAGGAAGCTCAAGCCCAAGATCCCTGACCACAATGATGCACATCCTGTTGCAGAAAATATGAAGATCAGGAAGGATTCAGGACTGAGATTGTGGAGACAGTCCGATCCATATGCTGTCAGGAGGAGAACTGTTGTTGATTACAGGTTCCACACAAAGGAACAACAAGACTTTTATGAGACTGTCCTGCTTGACAAGAAGCCCATAGTGTGTGACATGAGATGGGTTGACTGGGAGTACATCAAGGAAAATGAAGATCACTATCTAGGAGTATATGACAGCTTCAAAGCATGTAGAGTTGATACTTTTGTTGCCCAGAAGCTCACCAAGTGGAATGATGAGGTTATCATGCAGTTTTACTCCACTGCCCACTTCTACCCAGATGGGAAGATCATTTGGATGTCATAAGGTACTAGGTACCAATCCTCTGTGGAAGAATGGGCTCAGTTGATCAATGCCCCAGAAGAGCATGAGGATGACTTGGATGTTCATGCCGAGAAGAAGAAAGACCACAACACTATGGCACACATGTACAGAGAGATCCTAGATGATGCTTTAGAGACTCATAAGTTTGGATCTGTCCACTTCTTGTTGTCTGGTCTGCCTACCATCAACTGGATCCTAAGGCACACATTGCTACCCAAGTCAGGTGATCAAAAGATGATCAGAGGACATGCTATCAATTTGCTACATTTGTTTGATGTGCCTCAAAAGTTCAAAGTCATGAGTCTGATTGTAGAGACAATCAAAAGGACAGCAGCTGATCAGAAGAGAAGCTGTGGGTATGCCCCACAAATTCAGGAGCTCATCAACTCCAAGATGGGCACAGACAAATATCTATTGGATAAGGAGCACCTGGCTATATACCCTGAATTTGAAGACAACACAGTTGTGATGGATGAGAATGAACTATCATTAGTTCAAGCACAGGAGAAGAAAGCCAAAGCTAAATCTAAGAAAGCTACCAAGATGCCAAGTGTTGAAGCTGCATCTCAAGTTTTCCTGAAGAGCAAGCAAGATAAGCTAGCATATCTGATCCAATCCACCTTGAGGATTGAGAAGGGCTTGGCCACCCTGACTCAAAACCAGGAGAGTTTGGAGAGGATCATTGAGCAGAAATTCTATGATCTTGATGTCAAGGTAACTGAGATCCAAACCGCAGTTGAGCAGCTTCAGGAGGAAGCAGAAGAGAAGAAAGGCAAGGCAACCACTGATGCATTCGAGCGAGTGCCTAGAGGACAGAGATCTGCTGCAGTGCCAGTGAGAGATTCTCGAGCTACAGCGTCAGCAGCAGCAGCTATAGCTCCAGTGCCACCTCCAGCAGCCACTCCAGCAGCTCCAGCTACTTCAACTGATGCCTTCGTCCTTGGAGTTCTCTCTACACCACCTCCCGAAGATCAAGCCTGGGAGACGTTTAGCACTATGCATTTTTGAACTTTTTGGTAACTTGTTGCCAAAGGGGGAGAAAAATGTATATATCATAGGCTTCGAGAGAGAGTGTTGCTTTTTATCTCTCTTGTTTTTGGTTTGGTTGAACTTCTTGATTGTGTGCTTGTGTGAGATACTTTATGTTCTTGTGAGATACTTGTTTGATCATGTGTTTGATCATATGCTACCCTTAATGCTTGTTGGATGATATTATCTCTTATATCCTTATATGATCATTCACTTGCTTGGTGATGAGTGCATGCTTTTAATTTCTATCATTTTGAGCACTCCACCAAGATGTATGTGAGATGGAAGAGTAACCCATGATCCTAATCGATTGTGCATTTGCATTCAAAAGCAAATTTTAAATAATGCACAAATTTAGGGGGAGCTCTTGCTTATCACATACTTCTCAAAGCGACGATGTTTTTCAATCTTATTATCATTTGTCGAAGCTTTGATCTATATGTTGTCATCAATTACCAAAAAGGGGGAGATTGAAAGTGCAACTATCCCTGGGTGGTTTTGGTAATTCCTAACAACATATAGCTCATTGAGCTAATGCTATTTCAAGATAAATATTTCAGGAAAGCTCAATGATTGGCATGGCATGAACTAGAAAGCTCAATGATATTTATTTTAAGTCCACAATTCAAATATTAGCTATTTGGTTTCCGTTGTGGGTCCACATATGCTCCACAAGATCACTAAGTAGTTGTGCGTGTACCTAAAGATTCTGATGCATCTGCAGGAAATTGATCGTGCGCCTCCACTCCCTCCACCACGCGCGCAAGAACAATGGTTTCCGCATACGGAAGCGTTGATGAAACAATTCACCAGGGAAAGCTGATTTGGGATCAAAGTAGTCCTTTTAGAGTATCTGTGCTCAGAAGACCCTATCCCGGTGTAGAACTCTTCTCCCTTTGATCGAAGCCAATTGGATGCTCATCATCATCTTGGCTTCTTCGTTCGAATCCGATGAATCGAAGAACTCCTTTTGAATTAATCCATCAAGCTCTGTGGTTCCATACTCCTCATTTGACAAACCATTCATATCCATCACTTTTGCCTACAAAACAGTCGCAAAAAATGGTGGGACAATGTGTCAAAGACAAGGTGCAGTCCAAGAGTAGCTGGAGCGTACCACGGCGGCGTCCGGGCTGGTGAGCGTGTCCGTGCAGGTGAGAATGGAGGGGGGAGTTTTCTCGGGGTGCTACGGGCTCAGTATGGCTATGGAGCGAGGGTGGTGGCAAAGCTAGGGGTGGGCCAATGAGGACGGGGGAGAAGAGAGGAGAGGAACAAGGTCGAATGGGGGGAGGGTCATATTTGAGGTGGGGTTAGGTTGTCTAGTCTGACGTGGCGGACGCTCCCGGGTGTGCCTGGGCCTCCCCATATCCACCCCAGATTTGGGTTGGATATGAGGGTGTCGGTTTGCCCAGGCGTATAGGGCCGACATAAGGCGTCCGTCCGGGTCAGGTTTTTTTTGCCAGCGCCGTCCGCCTAGGCGTATAGGGGGGTTCCCGGCTGTAGATGCTCTGAGAAAGTGAAGTCCCTCCCTCCCGTTGAGCCATTGCCTTGATCGAATGTCCCCCACGTGAGCGTTGGCAACGTGGGGCTAGTAGAGGGCCCACCATGCAGGGTGTCACATTTTTTGCGTAGGAAGGGCGTTACACGTGGTGCAAAGGGGCCATACCAACGACATTATTTTCCCCTTTGTTCTTAAACTTTACTTTCTTTTGTTTTGTGGATATTGAAATTTTCAAACTTTAGATGTTTTTTGAAAATTTGGAAGTTTGAATCTAAAATTTTAAGTTTCTGAATATTTCAAATTTTAAAAGTTCATATTTTTAAAAAGTTGAAACATGAAAGCTTCGAACTCTAGAGCTTTAAGAATCCATAAAGTTTCAAATTAAGAAAGCCAAAGTAAGATTATTCTGAAAGTTGGTACTATAGACTCAAAAGTCCTAAAATGAAAAAAATCCTGACATGTTAGAAAATGTGCGTCGGCTCGGTGTACCGTGAGAACATGCATTAGGGCACCTCCAATAGCTGTGAAACAACGGTTTGTAGAATTTGCCACATAGGATATTTCATGATGTGATAGATTATAAATGATGAAAAAGAACAAGGTGTATATACATGAACCAACAACCCTTGCACAAACTCTAATGTGGAATGAGAGAGCAAACTTATAGGGTAAACTAGATACACTATGTTCTTTTTACGAAAAAGATCCAGATCTATTATTGAAAGTGCAACTATCCCTGGGTGGTTTTGGTAATTCCTAACAACATATAGCTCATTGAGCTAATGCTATTTCAAGATAAATATTTCAGGAAAGCTCAATGATTGGCATGGCATGGACTAGAAAGTGGACCCCTCAAAATGCTAAGGACAAAAGGATTGGCTCAAGCTCAAAGCACAAGACTCTACATTTTTCATTTTAGTGATCCAAGATCACATTGAGTCCATAGGAAAAGCCAATACTATCAAGAGGGGGTGAGGTGTTGCTTAATGAGTTTCTTGCTCAAAATGCTTAGTGATATACTCCAAAAACCCTCAACTACTTTCTCATATCCACATATGTCCCAAACCTAAAGTCAAACTCGGCCCCACCGATTTGATCTATCCGGCGCCACCGAGTTCACTTGACATAGCCACTGCCAGAAACCCTAGTCTTTTCGGTCTCATCGATAGGGATCTCGGTCTCACCAAGATGGGATTGTAATCTCACTGTTTCCCTTCATAACATTTCGGTCAAACCGAGATGAGCGATCGGTCCCACCGAGATTGCAATGCAAACTCTCGGTTTCCCTTTCGTAATGTTTCGGTCCAACCGAGATGAGCGAATCGGTCCCACTGAGTTTGCCTGACCAACTCTCTGGTTAGTCTATTACCAAAATCGGTCTCACCGAGTTTGTGTAATCGGTCTCACCGAGATTACGTTATGCCCTAACCCTAACGAAATCGGTCCCACCGAGTTGACGTGTCGGTCCCATCGAAAATCCTAACGTTCACATTTTGAACTAAATCGGTCCGACCGAGTTTCATGATTCGGTCCCACCGAGTTTGGTAAATTGTGTGTAACGGTTAGATTTTGTGTGGAGGCTATATATACCCCTCCACCCACTCTTCATTCGTGGAGAGAGCCATTAGAACATGCCTACACTTCCAACATACATTTTCTGAGAGAGAACCACCTACACTTGTGTTGAGGTCAAGATATTCCATTCCAACCACATATCTTGATCTCTAGCCTTCCCCAAGTTGCTTTCCACTCAAATCTTCTTTCCACCAAATCCAATCCTATGAGAGAGAGTTGAGTGTTGGGGAGACTATCATTTGAAGCACAAGAGAAAGGAGTTCATCATCAACACACCATCTATTACCTCTTGGAGAGTGGTGTCTCCTAGATTGGCTAGGTGTCACTTGGGAGCCTTCGTCTAGATTGTGGAGTTGAACCAAGGAGTTTGTAAGGGCAAGGAGATCGCCTACTTCATGAAGATCTACCCTAGTGAGGCAAGTCCTTCGTGGGTGACGGCCATGGTGGGATAGACAAGGTTGCTTCTTCGTGGACCCTTCGTGGGTGGAGCCCTCCGTGGACTCGCGCAACCGTTACCCTTCGTGGGTTGAAGTCTCCATCAACGTGGATATACGATAGCACGACCTATCGGAACCACGGATAAAAAATCTCCGTGTCAACATTGCGTTTGCTCTCTCAAACTCCTCCCTTTAGCTTCATATGCAATTGTTTTACTTTCCGCTGCTATACTCTTAGAATTGCATGTGTAGGTTGATTGCTTGACTTGTGCAAAGTTGCTAAAATCTGCCAAGAACTAAAATTGGGAGAAGGCTAGATTTTTATTTGGTCAAGTAGTCTAATCACCCCCCCCCTCTATACATACTTTCGATCCTACAATTATAAAATTTCATAAGAAGTACAAAGCACCCCAAACGTAATGAAAATCACATTGAGGTCTCTAGACCATCGAACGACCACTACCGCCACTAGAACGAGTCGCTGATGCACCGTTGTCGCCGCATTCCTACTGGAGTCGGCTTGACATTGTCAATGACAGTCGGGAAGTCTTCAAGCACGTGCCCATAAGGAATTTTTTACTCACAGGAAAATGTTTACTAATGGTCTCTTCTTTGCAAATAACACATCTTTTGTACCCACTTGTAGTCTGGCAGGACTGGTATCTATATGTGGTATAATCACTGACCGTTTTTAAAAACATTGCTTTTGGTTTGAAGTATCTTCGTTTGTCAGCATCTCAAATCCAAGCCCCCTTTACCCAAAGTGTTTCTAGATCCTTGAGTAGTTGGTGATACAAGTTAAGATCCATGCCAGGTTGCTTAGGCCTTGGATCAACATTGCCAGGAGTATGCACTTCTGCTTCATGCGAACTCACGGCGGAAGGTTGTAGAAACAAACAACCACAGGACATATGATGTGTCTACTTTTCAAGTTACCGAATGGATTTCCATCAATACTCATATCAATCATTAGATTTCTTTGGTCATCACCAAAATAGTCTTTGAACTTACTTTTGACTGCCTCCACTGGCAAGCATCGACCGGGTGTCTAAGCACATCATCTTCACTATTTCTCCCTTCCGCGTACCAACGCATCAACTTTGACTCAGTCTTATTACCATGCATACGCCTCAAACGGGGAGGTATCGGCGGATAGCATACAACCTTCCTGGGAACACGTCCCTTTTTATTCTTCGTCATCTTCATCGTTTCCCCTTCATTTGCCTGCTCATCTCCCTCTTCAATAATGTCATCACCATCATCCTCTACGAATTGCCCGTTGTATCAGGATATGCCGCAATGTGGGTATTTCTGTAGATACTTATGCTCCTTGTAGTAAATAATGTAGTTACTAGGGCATGCATGATATTTCACCGTGTCTAATGCAAGGGGGCAGACAACCTTCTTGGATTCGTAAGTGGCCTCAGGCAAATTATTTTTATTTGGAAAAACCTTTGCATGGTACGTGTCAACGCTTTTGTCGGACCAATTGTGCGCAGCCTTCATGTTTAGAATTTTTAATGTGACTGCAAGGCGTGTGTGCTTTTCTTTGTTGTCAGGATACAAAGGGGGTTTTTAGTCCACCAATAATTTCTCGAACTTTTTGCCTCCTTTGCCTTTTTCATCTTGCACCACCTGATCATGCACGTCATCCAACATCTCACTCATATTCTCAGTGCATTCCGTTTGCTCATCTGCATCTTCTGAATTTCATTCGTCTTCCCCTTCACCCATTACACGTGTGTCATCACCATCTCTCTCATTGTCAACATGATATGTGCTATTGTCATTGTCACCGTCGGACGCATCCTCAATGTGTGATGTCCAACATGTATAGCCATTAGTAAAACCCCTCTTCACCAAATGATATTGCAATTCATCTTTCGATCCAACCATTCTCGCGTTGTCACATCTACAACATGTACAACACATCTTTCATCAGCCATTAACCTTCATGTGTCGGACGACGACTTGAAGAAACCGTTCCACCTTTTGGATGAAATCATTTTTGGCATGTTCTCATACATCCATCTTCGAGCCATATATATCAAAGAAATATATAATTAATTACCACTTCCATATAGGTACAATGATGCCCAATTACATTGACAAAAAATAAAAGGGTGACTTAACCGACCTTGGACACACATGCAATATTTGTTTCCGAGATAATGCGTTGATCAAACTAACGCGTAAGGGTAGATCGGGAGGCTTTAGAGAAGCCTTCCGTACTAACAGTACACAAAACTAATGAGTTGCAACTATCAAGACAAGGGCAACTCTGCACCCCAGCATCTAGCCAAAATGGCTCGCAATGGAATACAACAAGTTGTTGTGTGTACGAACAGACTATATATATAGTTGAATCATCACTAACGGGCCGACAAAAGGCATAGTCAGAGATAACACTGGACAGTCCAGTATTTTGACTGTAGAGTCATCATGGACCGACAACAAAAATGAAGATCGGTGAAGGTACTAACACCATTGAGCGACCATAGTGTCCGACTAGTTAGTGAATAAAAACCGGCCACCGATGGCATAACATGGCTAACGCCCGCACTTACTAATACGTCTCCAACGTATCTATAATTTATAAATTATTCATGCCATGTTTACAATAATTTTATATGGTTTTGGTGTGATTTGATTAGAACTAACCTAGACGGACGCTATTTTCAGCAGAACTATCCTGTGTCATTTTTTGCAGAAATAAAAGTTCTCTGAATGGGCTGAAAATTTACGGTGATTTTTTATGGACCAAAAGAGACCCCCAAAGCATCGGAGCTGGGCCAGGAAGTGACCGAGGGAGCCACAAGCTTGGGGGGCACGCCCACCCCCTAGGGCGCGCCCCCCCAAGCTTGTGGGCCCCTCGGGCACCCCCCCCCCCCCTAGCATGAGACCGACGTCAAAAATTCATATAAATACCCCAAACATCGAAAATAACCCTAAATGAGATGTTCCGCCCCGCAAGCCTCTGTAGCCACAAAAACTCAATCGGGACCCTGTTCCGGCACCCTGCCAGAGGGGAAAATCATCATCGGAGGCCATCTTCCTCATCCCAGCGGCCACCATGATGAGGAGGGAGTAGTTCAACCTCGGGGCTGAGGGTATGTACTAGTAGCTATGTGTTTGATCTCTCTCTCTCTCTCGTGTTCTTGATTTGGCACGATCTTGATGTACCGCGAGCTTTCTTAATATATTTGGATCTCATGGTGTTCTTCCCTCTCTACCTTCTTCTGATGAATTGAATCTTTTCCTTTGAGGTTTTGTTATGTTGGATTGAATCTTTTGGATGTGAGAGCACTTGATGTATGTCTTGTGATGGGATATCCATGGTGACAATGGGATGTTCTATTGATTCACTTGATGTATGTTTCGGTTATCAACTTGAGGATTCCCTGGTGACATTGGGGTAATCTATGCATAGGGGTTGATACGCATTTTTATATCCCTTTCTCCGATAGAAATCTTGGGGTACTCTTTGAAGTTCTTTGTGTTGAATTGAATATTATGAATCTGAAGTTGTTTGATTCATATCGTATAGTCAACTCACGGATACTTGTGGTGAAATTGGAGTACTTAGGTGACATTAGAGTTGGTTGATGTGTATCATATGGTGTTATTTTAGTATGAACTCTACGGTTGTTTGTGGCACTTATAGGAATACTCAATGGATTTGATCGGAAAGAATAACTTTGACGTGGTTTCGTACCCTACAAACAGTTTCATCTTATGTTCTCGGCGATAGGGACTTTGGAGTGATTCTTTGTTGCACGTTGAGGAATTGTTATATTTTTTAGAAAAGGAGGATGACCCCCGGCCTCTGCATCTGGGCGATGCATACGACCACTTTATTAATTATACTCATGAGACCTTACAAAGCCATACAACAGCAAGACTAAAGCCACCGTCTAAGCAACAACTGTCGCTACACCTATCCAATTGATGAAGGGGCGCAGATAGTCTGGGCCTAATACCAAACAGACATCACAGCCAAACCTAAACATCTAAGACCTGAGGTCCCAACCAGGACGCCTGCCTGGTATGGGGCACCTACCAGTCCGGCGCACTCCTCAACCAGGACGCCTGCCGGGTATGAGGTCGCCGCAGCCACCTGCCACCAATCCATCTTCAGAGCTGTACTGTTGCATGTACCGTGCCAGATCTCTCTGCCATCGACGCCACCACGACGCCCGACAGCGTCGTCCTCCTGCGCGAGTCCATCCTCCCACAGCGAACTCCGAATCTGCACTGCGCCACGCCGTCAAGATCCGTCGCCATCAGTGTGTAGGATGAAGCACCGCTCCACCAAAGAATCCGTCCTCTGGTTCCTCGATCACGTGTGTACCTCCAAGAATGACGCCCCCAAGGGAGGAACGACACCAGAGCGCCGCCGTCATCCGATCATCCGATCTGGGGTTTCCCCTGGAGGTAGCAGAGAGTGGCCTTGAACTTCTCCATGGCGATGCCTTCAAAAAGGGAATGGCGGAGATAGCGCCTCCACCGCCGGCCTTAGCATGAGCCGAAGGCAAGTTTTCACCCAGATCAGTTCGAAGGGATCCAACTCTCATGCACGGGCCGTCGTCACCACCAGCACCACCAAGCACACCCTAGCGTAGCGGCAGATCAATGAGCCGCCGACACCACCGCATCCAGATCGCCGGCCACACCGGGCCGCCGCCATCCCCCGCGCCGTTCGAGTCAGAGACGGAGCCGCCGACCGCGCACAGGGACCGCCGCCGCCTGCACACGCTGGAGCGCCACCGAGAGCCCAGCGCCCGCCACCGCTTGCCGAAGCCAACCGCCGCCCGAGCACTGGCGCCACCGTGGAGCCATCAGATCGGGGAGGAAGACGTCGCGCGCAAACCACCCTCGCGGACCCCGCCACACGCCCGAGCGCCGGCGCCACCGTGGCGCCATCAGATCGGGATGAGGAGGAGCCCGCGCGCTCGCCGCCCCGCACAGACCACGCCGCAGCCAGCGCCGCAGCGCCACCAAGCAGGGGAGCCCCGCCCAGATCCGCCGGCGGCCCGACCTGCCGCCGAGCCGAGCGCCGCCGCGAGGGCCGGCCGTCCCGCGCCGCCCAGGAGCCTCGTGAGGGGGGAGGAAGCCCCGCCGCCGCCAACGCACGCGCGGGCTTTGCCCGGCGGTGTCCCCTGGTGGCGGCAAGGGAGAAGGAAGATGAGAAAGGGGAGCGGCGGCGGCGATCTATGGTTCCGCCCGGGCCACTCGCGGGAGCGGCACAGGCGGAGAACAGATATAATCATGTCAACTTGTCTGTATGGATGATGAGGAATTTTTATATGATCCAATTATATTATCATTGTTGAGAGATTTTGCACTAGTGAAAGTATGAACCCTAGGCCTTATTTTCAAGCATTGCAATACCATTTTTGCTCACTTTTGTTACTAGTTACCTTACTGTTTTTAATTACAAAAACCTATATCTACTATCCATATTATACTTGTAACACCATCTCTTCGTCGAACTAGTGCACCTATACAATTTGACATTGTATTGGGTGTGTTGGGGACACAAGATATTTCTTGTATTTGGTTGCAGGGTTGTTTGAGAGAGACCATCTTCATCCTACGCCTCCCACGGATTGGTAAACCTTAGGTCATCCACATGAGGGAAATTTGCTACTGTCCTACGAAACTCTGCGCTTGAAGGCCCAACAAGAGTCTACAAGAAAAAGGTTGCGTAGTAGACATCACTTACCACCGACCGCAGTCATAGAGAGTGGTTTGTGATAATTACTCGGTCATGGCTTAAATGACATAGCACTGACGAGTTTATGTTCGCCCGTCTGTAATGACCCCCACCAGTGACGCGTGGCCAGAGGCCGGTCAGTGATGAGGGGTCAGTGGTGTTCGGGTCTGTAGTAGAGTCAGTGACCTAAAGCCATAGTCATTACCATTGAACCTTTGAATAGATCTGAAGCAACTGTCACCAAATCTCGCCGTCGCGCATGCGCAACAAGGGACCCTAACCTCGCCGCCCCAAGGAGATGACAGAAATCTACGACGAGCTCCGTGGACAACATCCAGATGGATAAACTTGAGGAGGATCAGAGCCCGGAAAACAAACTAAAAAAACAAGCATTGTCATCTGCCCGAGCGTCGCACCTGCGAAGAGTAATAAACCCTAACCTAAACTATTAGCCAAAGCAACGACACCGGGATTCCTCTCCCCGCCACTGGCCATCTTAGCAGTAGACGGGGGAGGCGAATGCACCTGCTCACCGGCAAAGTCTAGGAGAGTTTGCCTTAGCCGCCGAGGGGAAGGGGAAATGCTTGGAGAAAAACCATGATTTCTAGATACAGTATGTTGGAATAGTTGTATAATAAGTTGTTGGTTGATGACATGGTCATTGTTACCAACTAAATGAAACCCCGCACGTTGCTGTGGGACATATGCTATTTGCCCCAAAGTTAACATCAGGTTGGATTGCAATAATAGCTAGAAACATGTGAAGAACCTAAAGAACATGCTCCTATATTAGCAAAGGAAGCATGGGAGACAGAAGAGCTCAAACAACTACAACAGTATGAAAATCTCACACGTGAAAAAATTGGCGTTGTAACTATTATATCGAACAAATGACTGGGAACGAAATAACAATTAAAGACAGTAAAACTGAGGCTAAACCCAGCCCTTTCACACCCTCTCCATATATGTCTGTCAGTTTTAGTGATTGAGGTGTTTCTGGCTGTCGGATCTGCTTTCTTTTTAGGGCTGGCCGTTGGATCTGCTGATCTATCAATCTCCATCGCAGTTTAAAATCCTTGCCCAACTGTCCTAATAGGTTGTTGCTCCAGTAGAAAAAAGGGAGCACTCTCGTTAATTGGGCCACTTCCCCATCCCACTTAGTTAACCAATGGCGGTCCAGAGCACTCCTATTCGGCGCTTTCAGCGTTGATTAGGGCTCCTGGCGCTCGGAGGCGATGTTAGCGGGCCGGCCCAGCAACATCCTCCAAAACCACACGTGAAAAGAAAAACAGTTGAAGAAGAAATATGGGAGAGGTGGGATTCGGAGAAATATCTGGTACTCCCACCCCTAGGGTGCTCCCGGTGCTCCAAGCTCGGTAGCACATTTAAAATGTTCAAAAAATCTATAAAAAAATCTAGCACATTGACACAACATCAATGTATGTTGTTAAAAAAAATTAAATCAAAATTCAAAACATTGCTCGAGATACAAAAATGACAAAATGGACATCAATGTGATAACGGGCCTAATCTAAAGCCCAACTTATGTTGTGTACTATTTATTGTCGAATTTGTCATTTATGTTTCTCAAGCTATGTTTCAAATTTTGATTTCATATTTTTTGACAACACACTTTGATGTTGTGTCAATGGTGCGGATTTTTTTCAAAACATTTTGAACATTTAAAAATGTGCTATAGAGTTTTGGAGCACCGGGAGCACCCTAGGTGGTGGGAGTACCTAATATTTCCCGGTGGGATTCGTACCCGCATGGCAATACTTGTCGGCCGAAGTCTCTGCGAAAACCAGTGGGCCAAGACCTATTAGTTGTCTACAATACGCGAACACCTCTATTTAATACTCCTTTCAGTACAAATATTAATATACACATATAAACCACCTGAAAAAAGAATCATATTTAAAAAATCATTATAGATTTGCAATAAAAAAGTTCGAAAGCATGGTAAAAAAATTAAAAATTTGAAAAAGTTCATTGATTTTGAAAAAAAGTTCATCAAATTTTGGAAAAAAAGGTTCATAAATTTTACAAAATTTCACCGGTTTTGAAAAAAGTTCATCGATTTTGAAAATAAGTTCAAGGATTTGAAAAATAGTTCATCGATTTAGGAAAAAGTTCATCAATTTTGAAAAAAGTTCATGCATTTTTTAAAAAGTTCACAAATTTGAAAAAAGTTAATGGATTTTGAAAAAAAAATACAAACTGAAAAGAGTTGACAAATTCTTTTTTTTAAGTTCACAATTTTGAAAAGTGTTAATCGATTTTGAACGATTTGAAAAATAGTTCATTGATTATTAAAAAGAAATAGTGAAATTGAAAAAGTTCGCGCACTTATCAAAAGAGTAAGAAAAAATAAAAATAAAAAACCGAACAAAACCGGTTTAAAACAGTAAATAATTAAACAAAAGAAGGTGAGGAGTCACGTCCAAAGAAGGTGGCTGTGTGGTTATCGCGGCTTTGCTATAACCAGCAAGTCTCTATGGGCGCCTACAGCGCCAAATAGGGAATGCCCCCGTCCTCGTCTCCGAAAAAAAGCAGAGAGGAATTGAATGTACAGCTTGATAACCCACAAGTATAGGGGATCAATTGTAGTCTCTTTAGATAAGTAAGAGTGTCGAACCCAACGAGGAGCTAAAAGTACAACAAATATTCCCTCAAGTTCTATCGACCACCGATACAATTCTACGCACGCTTAACGTTCGCTTTGTTGGAAATATGCCCTAGAGGCAATAATAAATGGTTATTATTATATTTCTTTGTTCATGGTAATTGTCTATTATTCATGCTATAATTGTATTGTCCGGAAATCGTAATACATGTGTGAATACATAGACCACAACGTGTCCCTAGTAAGCCTCTATTTGACTAGCTCGTTGATCAATAGATAGTCATGGTTTCCTGACTATGGACATTGGATGTCATTGATAACGGGATCACATCATTAGGAGAATGATGTGATGGACAAGACCCAATCCTAAGCATAGCATAAAAGATCGTGTAGTTTCGTTTGCTAGAGCTTTTCCAATGTCAAGTATCTTTTCCTTAGACCATGAGATCGTGCAACTCCCGGATACCGTAGGAGTGCTTTGGGTGTGCCAAACGTCACAACATAACTGGGTGACTATAAAGGTGCACTACGGGTATCTCCGAAAGTGTCTGTTGGGTTGGCACGGATCGAGACTGGAATTTGTCACTCCGTGTGACGGAGAGGTATCTCTGGGCCCACTCGGTAATGCATCATCATAATGAGCTCTATGTGACTAAGGCATTAGTCACGGGATCATGCATTGCGGTATGAGTAAAGAGACTTGCCGGTAACGAGATTGAACAAGGTATTGGGATACCGACGATCGAATCTCGGGCAAGTAACATACCGATTGACAAAGGGAATTGCATACGGGATTGATTGAATCCTCGACACCGTGGTTCATCCGATGAGATCATCGTGGAACATGTGGGAGCCAACATGGGTATCTAGATCCCGCTGTTGGTTATTGACCGGAGAGGCGTCTCAGTCATGTCTGCATGTCTCCCGAACCCGTAGGGTCTACACACTTAAGGTTCGGTGACGCTAGGGTTGTAGAGATATATGTATGCGGAAACCCGAAAGTTGTTCGGAGTCCCATATGAGATCCCGGACGTCACGAGAGGTTCCGGAATGGTCCGGAGGTGAAGAATTATATATAGGAAGTGAAGTTTCGGCCACCGGGAAAGTTTCGGGGGTTACCGGTATTGTACCGGGACCACCGGAAGGGTCCCGGGGGTCCACCGGGTGGGGCCACCTATCCCGGAGGGCCCCATGGGCTGAAAGTGGAAAGGAACCAGCCCCTAGTGGGCTGGGCGCCCCCCATGGGCCTCCCCCCATGCGCCTAGGGTTGGGAACCCTAGGGTGGGGGAGTTCCCCCTTGCCTTGGGGGGCAAGGCAACCCCTTCCCCCCCTTTGGCCGCCGCCCCCCCTTGGAGATCCCATCTCCCAGGGCCGGCGCCCCCCCCAGGGGCCTATATAAAGGGGGGAGGGAGGGCAGCAACACACAGCCTTGGGCGCCTCCCTCCTCCCCTGCAACACCTCTCTCTCGCGCGCGCAGAAGCTCGGCGAAGCCCTGCCGGAGACCCGCTACATCCACCACCACGCCGTCGTGCTGTTGGATCTCCATCAACCTCTCCTTCCCCCTTGCTGGATCAAGAAGGAGGAGACGTCGCTGCACCGTACGTGTGTTGAACGCGGAGGTGCCCTCCGTTCGGCACTCGGTCATCGGTGATTTGGATCACGGCGAGTACGACTCCGTCATCCACGTTCATTGGAACGCTTCCGCTCGCGATCTACAAGGGTATGTAGATGCACTCCCTTCCCTCATTGCTGGTACACTCCATAGATGCATCTTGGTGAGCGTAGGAAAATTTTAAAATTATGCTACGATTCCCAACAGTGGCATCATGAGCCAGGCCTATGCGTAGTTACTGTGCACGAGTAGAACACAAAGCAGTTGTGGGCGTTGAGTTTGCCAATTCTTCTTGCCGCTACTATTCTTTTCTTGTTTCGGCGGCATTGTAGGATGAAGCGGCCCGGACCGACCTTACACGTACGCTTACGTGAGACAGGTTCCACCGACTGACATGCACTAGTTGCATAAGGTGGCTAGCGGGTGTCTGTCTCTCCTACTTTAGTCGGAACGGATTCGATGAAAAGGGTCCTTATGAAGGGTAAATAGAAATTGGCAAATCACGTTGTGGTCATACGTAGGTAAGAAAACGTTCTTGCTAGAAACCTACAAACCACGTAAAAACTTGCAACAACAATTAGAGGACGTCTAACTTGTTTTTGCAGCAAGTGCTATGTGATGTGATATGGCCAGAAGATGTGATGAATGATATATGTGATGTATGAGATTGATCATATTCTTGTAATAGGAATCACGACTTGCATGTCGATGAGTATGACAACCGGCAGGAGCCATAGGAGTTGTCTTTATTATTTTGCATGACCTGCGTGTCATTGAATAACGCCATGTAAATTACTTTACTTTGTTGCTAAACGCGTTAGCCATAGAAGTAGAAGTAATCGTTGGCGTGACGACTTCATGAAGACACAATGATGGAGATCATGATGATGGAGATCATGGTGTCATGCCGGTGACGAAGATGATCATGGTGCCCCGAAGATGGAGATCAAAGGAGCATGATGATATTGGCCATATCATGTCACTATTTGATTGCATGTGATGTTTATCATGTTTTTGCATCTTATTTGCTTAGAACGACGGTAGTAAGTAAGATGATCCCTTATAATAATTTCAAGAAAGTGTTCACCCTAACTGTGCACCATTGCGAAGGTTCGTTGTTTCGAAGCACCACGTGATGATCGGGTGTGATAGATTCTAACGTTCGAATACAACGGGTGTTGACGAGCCTAGCATGTACAGACATGGCCTCGGAACACACGCAATACACTTAGGTTGACTTGACGAGCCTAGCATGTACAGACATGGCCTCGGAACACGGAGGACCGAAAGGTCGAGCATGAGTCGTATAGAAGATACGATCAACATGGAGATGTTCACCGATCTTGACTAGTCCGTCTCACGTGATGATCGGACACGGCCTAGTTAAACTCGGATCATGTTTCACTTAGATGACTAGAGGGATGTCTATCTGAGTGGGAGTTCATTGAGTAATTTGATCAGATGAACTTAATTATCATGAACTTAGTCTAAAATCTTTACACTATGTATTGTAGATCAAATGGCCAACGTTGTCCTCAATTTCAACGCGTTCCTAGAGAAAACCAAGCTGAAAGATGATGGCAGCAACTATACGGACTGGGTCCGGAACCTGAGGCTCATCCTCATAGTAGCCAAGAAAGATTATGTCTTGGAAGCACCGCTAGGTGATGCACCAATCCCTGAGAACCAAGACGTTATGAACGCTTGGCAGCAGCGTGCTGATGATTACTCCCTCGTTCAGTGCGGCATGCTTTACAGCTTAGAACCGGGTCTCCAAAAGCGTTTTGAGAAACATGGAGCATATGAGATGTTCGAGGAGCTGAAACTAGTTTTCCAAGCTCATGCCCGGGTCGAGAGATATGATGTCTCCGACAAGTTCTTCAGCTGTAAAATGGAGGAGAACAGTTCTGTTAGTGAGCACATACTCAGAATGTCTGGGTTGCATAACCGCTTGTCTCAGCTGGGAGTCAATCTCCCGGATGACGCGGTCATTGACAGAATCCTTCAGCCGCTTCCACCAAGCTACAAGAGCTTTGTGATGAACTACAATATGCAGGGGATGAAAAAGACCATTCCTGAGGTATATTCAATGCTGAAATCAGCGGAAGGGGAGATCAGAAAAGAACATCAAGTGTTGATGGTGAATAAAACCACTAAGTTCAAGAAGGGCAAGGGTAAGAAGAACTTCAAGAAGGACGGCAAGGGAGTTGCCGCGCCCGGTAAACCAGTTACTGGGAAGAAGTCAAAGAATGGACCCAAGCCCGAGACTGAGTGCTTTTATTGCAAGGGAAGTGGTCACTGGAAGCGGAACTGCCCCAAATACTTAGCGGACAAGAAGAAGGCCGGCAACACCAAAGGTATATATGATATACATGTAATTGATGTGTACCTTACCAGTACTCGTAGTAGCTCCTGGGTATTTGATACCGGTGCGGTTGCTCATATTTGTAACTCAAAACAGGAAATACGGAATAAACGGAGACTGGCGAAGGACGAGGTGACGATGCGCGTCGGGAATGGTTCCAAGGTCGATGTGATCGCCGTCGGCACGCTACCTCTGCATCTACCCACGGGATTAGTTTTGAACCTCAATAATTGTTATTTAGTGCCAGCTTTGAGCATGAACATTGTATCTGGATCTCGTTTAATTCGAGATGGCTACTCATTTAAATCCGAGAATAATGGTTGTTCTATTTATTTGAGAGATATGTTTTATGGTCATGCCCCGCTGGTCAATGGTTTATTTTTGATGAATCTCGAACGTGATGTTACACATGTTCATAGTGTGAATACCAAAAGATGTAAAGTTGATAACGATAGTCCCACATACTTGTGGCACTGCCGCCTTGGTCACATTGGTGTCAAGCGCATGAAGAAGCTCCATGCAGATGGACTTTTGGAGTCTCTTGATTACGAATCATTTGACACGTGCGAACCATGCCTCATGGGTAAGATGACCAAGACTCCGTTCTCCGGAACAATGGAGCGAGCAACCAACTTATTGGAAATCATACATACCGATGTGTGTGGTCCAATGAGTGTTGAGGCTCGCGGAGGATATCGTTATGTTCTCACTCTCACTGATGATTTAAGTAGATATGGGTATGTCTACCTAATGAAACACAAGTCTGAAACCTTTGAAAAGTTCAAGGAATTTCAGAGTGAAGTTGAGAATCAACGTGACAGAAAAATAAAATTCTTACGATCAGATCGTGGTGGAGAATATTTAAGTCACGAATTTGGTACACACTTAAGGAAATGTGGAATAGTTTCACAACTCACGCCGCCTGGAACACCTCAGAGAAATGGTGTGTCCGAACGTCGTAATCGCACTCTATTGGATATGGTGCGATCTATGATGTCTCTTACCGATTTACCGCTCTCATTTTGGGGCTATGCTTTAGAGACTGCCGCATTCACTTTAAATAGGGCTCCGTCTAAATCCGTTGAGACGACACCGTATGAATTATGGTTTGGGAAGAAACCTAAGCTGTCGTTTCTAAAAGTTTGGGGATGCGATGCTTATGTCAAGAAACTTCAACCTGAAAAGCTCGAACCCAAGTCGGAAAAATGCGTCTTCATAGGATACCCTAAGGAAACTATTGGGTACACCTTCTACCTCAGATCCGAAGGCAAGATCTTCGTTGCCAAGAACGGGTCCTTTCTGGAGAAGGAGTTTCTCTCGAAAGAATTGAGTGGGAGGAAAGTGGAACTTGATGAGGTGATAGTCACCCCTTCCGAACCGGAAAGTAGCGCAGCGCGGGAAAATGTTCCTGTGGTGCCTACACCGAGTGGGAAGGAAGTTAATGATGATGATCATGAAGCTTCAGATCAAGTTACTGAACTTCGTAGGTCCACAAGGACACGTTCCGCACCAGAGTGGTACGGCAACCCTGCCCTAGAAATCATGTTGTTAGACAACGGTGAACCTTCGAACTATGAAGAAGCGATGGCGGGCCCGGATTCCGACAAATGGCTAGAAGCCATGAAATCCGAGATAGGATCCATGTATGAAAACAAAGTATGGACTTTGACTGACTTGCCCGATGATCGGCGAGCCATAGAAAACAAATGGATCTTTAAGAAGAAGACGGACGCGGATGGTAATGTGACCATCTACAAAGCTCGACTTGTCGCTAAGGGTTATCGACAAGTTCAAGGGGTTGACTACGATGAGACTTTCTCACCCGTAGCGAAGCTGAAGTCCGTCCGAATAATGTTAGCAATTGCCGCATCCTATGATTATGAGATATGGCAGATGGACGTCAAAACGGCATTCCTTAACGGCTTCCTTAAGGAAGAGTTGTATATGATGCAGCCGGAAGGTTTTTCGATCCTAAGAATGCTAACAAAGTATGCAAGCTCCAGCGCTCAATCTATGGGCTGGTGCAAGCATCTCGGAGTTGGAACATGCGCTTTGATGAGATGATCAAAGCGTTTGGGTTTACACAGACTTATGGAGAAGCCTGTGTTTACAAGAAAGTGAGTGGGAGCTCTGTAGCATTTCTCATATTATATGTGGATGACATACTATTGATGGGAAATGATATAGAATTCTTGGAAAGTATAAAGGCCTATTTGAATAAATGTTTTTCAATGAAGGACCTTGGAGAAGCTGCTTATATATTAGGCATCAAGATCTATAGAGATAGATCAAGACGCCTCATTGGTCTTTCACAGAGTACATACCTTGACAAGATATTGAAGAAGTTCAGTATGGATCAGTCCAAGAAGGGGTTCTTGCCTGTATTGCAAGGTGTGCAATTGAGCACGGCTCAATGCCCGACCACGGCAGAAGATATAGAAAAGATGAGTGTCATCCCCTATGCCTCGGCCATAGGGTCTATTATGTATGCCATGCTGTGTACCAGACCTGATGTAAACCTTGCCGTAAGTTTGGTAGGAAGGTACCAAAGTAATCCCGGCATGGAACACTGGACAGCGGTCAAGAATATCCTAAAGTACCTGAAGAGGACTAAGGATATGTTTCTCGTTTATGGAGGTGACGAAGAGCTCGTCGTAAAGGGTTACCTCGACGCTAGCTTCGACACAGATCTGGATGACTCGAAGTCACAAACCGGATACGTGTATATATTGAATGGAGGAGCAGTAAGATGGTGCAGTTGCAAGCAAAGCGTCGTGGCGGGATCTACATGTGAAGCGGAGTACATGGCAGCCTCGGAGGCAGCACAGGAAGCAGTCTGGATGAAGGAGTTCATTACCGACCTAGGGGTGATTCCCAATGCGTCGGGCCCAATGACTCTCTTCTGTGACAACACTGGAGCTATTGCCCTTGCGAAGGAGCCCAGGTTTCACAGGAAGACCAGGCATATCAAGCGTCGCTTCAACTCCATTCGTGAAAGTGTTCAAAATGGAGACATAGATATTTGTAAAGTACATACGGACCTGAATGTAGCAGATCCGTTGACTAAACCTCTCCCTAGGGCAAAACATGATCAACACCAGAACGCAATGGGTGTTCGATTCATCACAATGTAACTAGATTATTGACTCTAGTGCAAGTGGGAGACTGTTGGAAATATGCCCTAGAGGCAATAATAAATGGTTATTATTATATTTCTTTGTTCATGGTAATTGTCTATTATTCATGCTATAATTGTATTGTCCGGAAATCGTAATACATGTGTGAATACATAGACCACAACGTGTCCCTAGTAAGCCTCTAGTTGACTAGCTCGTTGATCAACAGATAGTCATGGTTTCCTGACTATGGACATTGGATGTCATTGATAACGGGATCACATCATTAGGAGAATGATGTGATGGACAAGACCCAATCCTAAGCATAGCATAAAAGATCGTGTAGTTTCGTTTGCTAGAGCTTTTCCAATGTCAAGTATCTTTTCCTTAGACCATGAGATCGTGCAACTCCCGGATACCGTAGGAGTGCTTTGGGTGTGCCAAACGTCACAACGTAACTGGGTGACTATAAAGGTGCACTACGGGTATCTCCGAAAGTGTCTGTTGGGTTGGCACGGATCGAGACTGGGATTTGTCACTCCGTGTGACGGAGAGGTATCTCTGGGCCCACTCGGTAATGCATCATCATAATGAGCTCTATGTGACTAAGGCGTTAGTCACGGGATCATGCATTGCGGTACGAGTAAAGAGACTTGCCGGTAACGAGATTGAACAAGGTATTGGGATACCGACGATCGAATCTCGGGCAAGTAACATACCGATTGACAAAGGGAATTGCATACGGGATTGATTGAATCCTCGACACCGTGGTTCATCCGATGAGATCATCGTGGAACATGTGGGAGCCAATATGGGTATCCAGATCCCGCTGTTGGTTATTGACCGGAGAGGCGTCTCGGTCATGTCTGCATGTCTCCCGAACCCGTAGGGTCTACACACTTAAGGTTCGGTGACGCTAGGGTTGTAGAGATATATGTATGCGGAAACCCAAAAGTTGTTCGGAGTCCTGGATGAGATCCCGGACGTCACGAGAGGTTCCGGAATGGTCCGGAGGTGAAGAATTATATATAGGAAGTCAAGTTTCGGCCACCGGGAAAGTTTCGGGGGTTACCGGTATTGTACCGGGACCACCGGAAGGGTCCCGGGGGTCCACCGGGTGGGGCCACCTATCCCGGAGGGCCCCATGGGCTGAAAGTGGAAGGGAACCAGCCCCTAGTGGGCTGGGCGCCCCCCCATGGGCCTCCCCCCATGCGCCTAGGGTTGGGAACCCTAGGGTGGGGGAGTTCCCCCTTGCATTGGGGGGCAAGGCAACCCCTTCCCCCCCTTTGGCCGCCGCCCCCCCTTGGAGATCCCATCTCCCAGGGCCGGCGCCCCCCCCAAGGGGCCTATATAAAGGGGGGAGGGAGGGCAGCAACACACAGCCTTGGGCGCCTCCCTCCTCCCCTGCAACACCTCTCTCTCTCGCGCGCAGAAGCTCGGCGAAGCCCTGCCGGAGACCCGCTACATCCACCACCACGCCGTCGTGCTGTTGGATCTCCATCAACCTCTCCTTCCCCCTTGCTGGATCAAGAAGGAGGAGACGTCGCTGCACCGTACGTGTGTTGAACGCGGAGGTGCCGTCCGTTCGGCACTCGGTCATCAGTGATTTGGATCACGGCGAGTACGACTCCGTCATCCACGTTCATTGGAACGCTTCCGCTCGCGATCTACAAGGGTATGTAGATGCACTCCCTTCCCTCGTTGCTGGTACACTCCATAGATGCATCTTGGTGAGCGTAGGAAAATTTTAAAATTATGCTACGATTCCCAACACGCTTTACCTAAAAAAAGTATGAAACTAGAAGTACTTTGTTGGTGTTGTTGGATAGGTTTGCAAGAATATAAAGAGCATGTAAATAAAAACTAGGGGCTGTTTAGGTAAAGAAGCAATAAAGTTAGTATAGCGAGTGTGGAAAAGTGGTGGTAGGAGTTGCGAAATTGTCCCTAAGCAATTGACTACTTTACTAGACCGATAGCAAGTTTTATGTGGGAGAGGCCACTGCTAGCATGTCATCCCTGACTTGGAATTCTATGCACTTATGATTGGAACTATTAGCAAGCATCCGCAACTACTAACGTTCATTAAGGTAAAACCCAACCATAGCATTAAGATATATTGGTCCCCCTTCAATCCCGTATGCATAAATTTCTATGCTAGGTTGAAGCTTCTGTCACTCTTGCCCTCTAATACATAGTCCTATCAACATACAACTAACCCTATGGTGTGATCCACGCGTGCGCTCATATGATGGGCACCAAGGACAACAACATAACCACAAGCAAATTAAACCAATCATAGCAATTCACCAATTACCGATAGGACAACGAAAATCTACTCAGACATCATAGGATGGCAACACATCATTGGATAATAATATGAAGCATAAAGCACCATGTTCAAGTAGAGGGTACAGCGGGTTGCAGGAGAGTGGACCGCTATAGATAGATGGGGGAAGGTGATGGAGATGTTGGTGAAGATGACGGAGGTGTTGGTGTAGATTGCGGTGACGATGATGGCCCCGGCGGCGTTCCGGCGCTACCGAAAGAGAGGGGGAGAGGGCCCCTCTTCTTCTTCTTCTTCATTGACCTTCTTCCTAGATGGGAGAAGGTTTTCCCCTCTGTTCCTTGGCTTCCATGGCATGGGAGGGGCGAGAGCCCCTCCGAGATTGGATCTGTCTCTCCGTTTCTGCCTCCCTGATTCTGCCCTTTCACCATTTCTTAAATTCCCAGAGATCCGTAACTCCGATTGGGCTGAAATTTGGACACGATTTTTATCCGGATATTGGCTTTCTTGCGGCGAAAGAAGGGAACCAACCGCCTTACGGGGTGGCCACGAGGGTCAGGGGCGTGCCCACCCCCTGGGGCGCGCCCCCTGCCTCGTGGCCCCCTCGGGCATCGTCTCGCGTTGATTCTTCTTCCAAAAAATCACATATATTCCAAAAAAATCTCCGTAAGTTTTTATCCCGTTTGGAGTCCGTTTGATATGGATTTTCTGCGAAACAAAAAACATGCAACAAACAGGAACTGGCACTGGGCACTGGATCAATATGTTAGTCCCAAAAATAGTATAAAAAGTTGCCAAAAGTATGTGAAAGTTGTAGAATATTGGCATGGAACAATCAAAAATTATAGATACGACGGAGACGTATCAGCATCCCCAAGCTTAATTCCTGCTCGTCCTCAAGTAGGTAAATGATAAAAAAGATAATTCTTGATGTGGAATGCTACCTAGAATAATCTTGATCATAATCATGGCATGAATATTAAGACACGAGTGATTCAAAGCAATAGTCTATCATTTGGCATTAAGACAATAATACTTCAAGCATACTAATACAGCAATCATGTGTTTTCAAAATAACATGGCCAAAGAAAGTTATCCCTATAAAATCATATGGTCTGGCTATGCTCCATCTTCACCACACAAAGTATTCAAATCATGCACAACCCCGATGACAAGCCAAGCAATTGTTTCATACTTTTGATGTTCTCGAACCTTTTCAACTTTCACGCAATACATGAGCGTGAGCCATGGATATAGCACTATAGGTGGAATAGAATATGATGATGGAGGTTGTGTGGAGAAGACAAAAAGGGAGAAAGTCTCACATCGATGCGGCTAATCAATGGGCTATGGAGATGCCCATCAATTGATGTAAATGCGAGGAGTAGGGATTGCCATGCAATGGATGCACTAAGAGCTATAAGTGTATGAAAGCTCAAACTGAAAACTAAGTGGGTGTGCATCCAACTTGCTTGCTCATGAAGACCTCGGGCATTTGAGGAAGCCCATCATCGGAATATACAAGCCAAGTTCTATAATGAAAATTCCCACTAGTATATGAAAGTGATAACTCAAGAGACTCTCTATATGAAGAACATGGTGCTACTTTGAAGCACAAGTGTGGTAAAAGGATAGTAGCATTGCCCCTTCTCTCTTTTTCTCTCTTTTTTGTTTTGTTTTTTTGTGGCCTTCTTTGGCCCCTTTTATTTTTTGTGGGCTTCTTTGGCCTCTTTTATTTTTATATTTTTTTGTAAAGTCCGGAGACTCATCCCAACTTGTGAGGGAATCATAGCTTCCATCATCCCTTCCTCACATGGGACAATGCTATAATAATGATGATCATCACACTTTTATTTACTTACAACTCAATATTACAACTCGATACTAGAACAAAGATATGACTCTATATGAATGCCTCCGGCGGTGTACCGGGATGTGCAATGATCTAGCATAGCAATGACATAAAAAAATGGACAGGCCATGAAAACATCATGCTAGCTATCTTACGATCATGCAAAGCAATATGACAATAAATGCTCAAGTCATGTATATGATGATGATGGAAGTTGCATGGCAATATATCTCGGAATGGCTATGGACATGCCATGATAGGTAGGTATGCTAGCTGTTTTGAGGAAGATATAAGGAGGCTTATGTGTGATAGAGCGTATCGTATCACGGGATTTGGATGCACCGACAAGGTTTGCACCAACTCTCGAGGTGAGAAAGGGCAATGCACGATACCGAAGAGGCTAGCAATGATGGAAGGGTGAGAGTGCGTATAATCCATGGACTCAACATTAGTCATAAAGAACTCACATACTTATTGCAAATTTCTAGAAGCTATCGAAACAAAGCATTAGACGCATGCTCCTAGGGGGGTAGATTGGTAGGAAAAGACCATCGCTCGTCCCCAACCGCCACTCATAAGGAAGACAATCAATAAATAAATCATGCTCCGACTTTGTTACATAACGGTTCACCATACGTGCATGCTACGGGAATCACAAACTTCAACACAAGTATTTCTACAATCCACAACTACCCACTAGCATGACTCTAATATCACCATCTTTATATCGCAAAACTAGTGCAAGGAATCAAACATATCATATTCAGTGATCTACAAGTTTTATGTAGGATTTTATGACTAACCATGTGAATGACCAATTCCTGTCAACTCTCTAAATAGATATAAGTGAAGCAAGAGAGTTTGATTCTTTCTACAAAAGATATGCCCACGCTCTAACAAATATAAGTAAACCAAAAGAGCATTCTACAAATGGCGGTTTTCTATGTGAAGATAAACAGACAATCCAAACTTCAAATGATATAAGTGAAGCACATGAAGCATTCTATAAAGCCATACTCAAAAGATATAAGTGAAGTGCAAAGAGAATTCTATAAATCAACCATGGACTATCTCATACCATCATGGTGCATCAAAGAAAAGTGAAAACTAAATGCAAAAGACGCTCCAAGATTTTCACATATCACATGAACGAAACGAAACCGAAAACATACCGATACTTGTTGAAGAAAGATGGGATGCCTTCTGGGGCATCCCCAAGCTTAGATGCATGAGCCTCCTTGAATATTTACTTGGGGTGCCTTGGGAATCCCCAAGCTTGATCTCTTGCCTTTCCTCCTTCTCCTCACATCAAGACCTCCTCGATCTTCGAACACTTCATCCACACAAAACTCAACAGAAAGCTCGGTAAGATCCGTTAGTATAATAAAGCAAATCACTACTCTAAGTACTGTTGCAAACAAATTCATATTTTGTTTTTGCATTGTAGCTACTGTAATATAAATTTTCCATGGCTTAATCCACTGATAGAAATTGATAGTTTCATCAAAACAAGCAAACTATGCATCAAAAACAGAATCTGTCTTAAACAGGACAGTCTGTAGTAATCTGAACATTCACCATACTTCTGGTACTCCAAAAAATTCTGAAAAATTAGGAAAAATAAACAATTTGTATAGAAAGACAGTGCAAAAAGTTTCATAACCGTTTGACGTTCCAGTAAAAAATGTAAAATCGCGCACTACAGCCAAAGTTTCTGTTTTGCACCGCACAAACCAACAAGCAATGTAAACATCCTAAAGGCGAATCTTGACACATTATTTTTTTTACTTTATAAAAGCACACAACAGAAATAAATGACTCTCTAAAACTTCTGGGTTGACTCCCTGGCAGCGCTTTCTTTAAAGCCATTAAGCTAGCCATATAGTGCTCAAGTAATGGATCCACCCGGATCCCAAGGTATATCAAAGCCAATTTTAATTAACAATGATTTGTGATTTAGTAGTGAGCACAAAGTAACATATATCATGCAACAACGAAGTCTAACTCTCTTCCTATGCATCGGCATGTCATAAAAGAACACATAGTAAAGGCCAATGCATAGTATAAACAGTTTCTTGCAATTTTATCATATTGGAAACATGGAGAGGCGGAGATGTAGTTACTCTCTCATAATAATTGCAAGTAGGAGCAGCAAGCACATGCATATTATATTTATCAAAATCATCATGTGTAGTAGTGAAACGCAACCCATCAATATAATCCTTAATAAGGGCAAACTTCTCCGATATAGTGTAGTCGGGAGAATTCAAAAATATAATAGGACTATCTTGCGTGGGTGCAATAGCAACAATTTCATGTTTAACATAAGGAACTATAGTAAGTTCATATCCATAAGCATAATTCATATTGGCATCTTGGCCACAAGCATAGCAAGCATCATCAAAAATGGATATTTCAAAACAATCAACGGGATCATAACAATCATCATAGCATTCATCCTTTGGTAAATTTGAAGGGAAATTAAACAATTGATACGTCTCCAACGTATCGATAATTTATGAAGTATTCATGCCATGTTTACTATTGTTTTATATGATTTTGGTATGATTTGATTAGAACTAACCCGGACTGACGCTGTTTTCAGCAGAACTACCGTGGTGTTGTTTTTGTGCAGAAATAAAAGTTCTCGGAATGCGCTGAAAATCAACGGAGAATTTTTCTGGAAAATATAAAAAATATTGTAACAAAAATCTACCGGAGGGGAGTCCCGTGGGCCCCACGAGGGTGGGGGCGCGCCCCTGTGCCTCGTGGACTACCCGTGGGGCCCCCTGACTTGTTCTCGACGCCAACCTCTCCTATAAATACCCAAACCTCCAGAAATTAACCTAGATCGGAAGTTCCGCCGCCGCAAGCCTCTGTAGCCACGAGAAATCAATCTAGGCCCTCTCCGGCACCCTGCCGGAGGGGGACATCATCACCGGAGGCCATGGAGGAGGATCCCGGAGGGGCCATCATCGCCATGAAGGCCAAGGACCAGAGGAAGAACCTATCCCCATCTAGGGGGGAGGCCATGGAGGAGGAAGCACAAGGGGGAGAACCTCTCCTCCTCTCTCTCTCGGTGGCGCCGGAGTGCCATCGGGAGGGGAATCATCGCCTCGGTGATCGTCTTCATCAACATCACCATCATCATCACCATCCTCATCTCTTTTACGCGGTCCACTCTCCCGCACCCCGCTGTAATCCCTACTTGAACATGGTGCTTTATGCCACATATTATGATCCAATGATGTGTTGCCATCCTATGATGTTTTGAGTAGATATCCTTTGTCTTTGGGGTGATTGATGATCTAGATTGGTATGAGTTGTATGTTTTATTTTGGTGCTGTCCTATTGTGCCCTCCGTGTCGCGCAAGCGTGAGGGATTCCTGCTGTAGGGTGTTGCAATACGTTCATGATTCGCTTATAGTGGGTTGCTTGAGTGACAGAAGCATAAACCCGAGTAAGGGGGTTGTTGCGTATGGGATAAAGGGGACTTGATGCTTTAATGCTATAGTTGGGTTTTACCTTGATGATCTTTAGTAGTTGCAGATTCTTGCTAGAGTTCCAATCATAAGTGCATATGATCCAAGAAGAGAAAGTATGTTAGCTTATGCCTCTCCCTCATATGAAATTGCAATGACGACTACCGGTCTTGTTAACAATTGCCTAGGACAATTCCGCACATCGATCCATCATTATTCCACACTCGCTATTTATAACATTTAGTAATATATTCTAACTTTATGATAAGAGCACCTACTTTTATGTTTTAGCTCTCCGGTATCATGCAAAGTTATCCTCTTCATACCCACAATGTAGTTTTATTTCTCGTTTCTAGTTGGAAGCAAACGTTCGGTATACGTAGAGTCGTATCAGTGGCAGATAGGACTTGAGAGAATATTGATCTTACCTTTAGCTCCTTGTGGGTTCGACACTCCATACTTATCACTTCCACCTTTGGGAATTGCTACAATGATTCCCTGCACTTGGGGATTATCAAACTCTTTTCTGGCGCCGTTGCCGGGGAGCAATAGCATGGGGTTGGTATTCTCGTGTGTGCTTGTTTGCTTTCTTCACTAAATAGATTTTGTTTTTCCTTTTTGTTTCTATTTAGTTGTGGGTGAAACATACAAAAACCATATTTTTAAAGAATGAAAATACAGAAAAAATACTTGCTTCCCATGCCTAAAAAGTTTTTCAATAAGAGAAGTGATTGGAAGATTATGCATTGAAGAAGTGAGGGTCGACCTTGAGAACTTGTGTTCATGCTCATGGAAACAATGTAAAAAAATTCATGGAAGCTTCTCTGAAAATAATTATCCCCTTGTATGTATCCATTGTATTATAAAAATAATGTGCCAAGCTTTGGTTTTAGGATGATTAGATTGCTTGTTTACTATGTGCAGTACAAAAACAGAAACTTTGGCTGTAGTGCGTGAATTTACATTTTTTACTGGAAGGTCAAATGGGTATGAAACTTTTTGCACATTACTTCTGTACAAATTGTTTAAATTTTCATATTTGTTCTAGAATTTTTGGAGTTACATAAGTATACTAAACTTCCAGATTACTACAGACTGTCCTGTTTTTGACAGATTCTGTTTTTTATGTGTTGATCGCTTATTTTGATGAATCTATGGGTAGTATCGGGGGGTATGAACCATGGTGAAGTTGGAATACAGTAGATATAGTTCTAATATGAAATTGGAATAAGTTTGCAACAGTACCCAAAGGTAGTGATTTGCTTTATTATACTAACGGATCTCACAAAGTTTTTGTTAAAGTTTTGTGTGGATGAAGTGTTCGAAGATCAAGGAGCTAACAATATGAGAAGAATAAATAGAGGCAATATTTCAAGCTTGGGGATGCCCAAGGCACCCCAAGTAAATATTTCAAGTATACTCAAGCATCTAAGCTTGGGGATGCCCCGGTTGGCATCCCATCTTTCTTCTTCAACAATTATCGGTATACCTCGGTTTTTGTTTTGTTCACATGATTTGTGTCCCTTGTGTTTTTATTTCTTCTTTAATAACCATGCTAGTATGAGATACCCCTTCATCGATTTATAGAATGATCCATGTGCTTCACTTATATCTTTTGAGTATGATCTTATGGAATTGCTCTTTGTGCTTCACTTAAATCTTTTGAGTAAGGTTTTATAGAATGCTTCGTGTGCTTCACTTATATATTTTGAGCTTGGATATTGGTTAGTCTATATTAATTGTAGAATGCTCCATGAACTTCACTTATATCTTTTGGAGTATGAATAATACTATCATCTAAAGCGGGTTTGGAAGAGTGTCAACTTTAGGAATTAGTGACCCCACTATTCCGAATGAGAAGAATTTTGCTTATGTGGAGAGTAGAAAATTCTCTATGCTTGTAGATCATGAAAAGAATGCTTTATGTGATGGTTATATTGATGAATTCATTCATTATGCTACTGAAAAATATTATGAGGGAGGAATATATGCTTGTAGGAGTTGCAATAATATCAAGTTTCCTCTCTATGTGCTTAAAGTTTTGAGTTATACTTGTTTTGCCTTCCTATGCTAGTTGATTCTTGTTCCTATAAATTATGTGTTCACAAAATCCTTAGGCATAGGAAGTGAGTTAGATTCAAATATGCTAGTCATATTCTTCATGATGCTCTGTTTATGTTTCAATTCTTTTCTTTTATGTGAGCATCATTGAAATCATCATGCCTAGCTAAAAGGCACTAAAGAAAAGCGCTTGTTGGGAGACAACCCAATATTTACCCTTACTGTTTTTGTGTTTTTACGTGATTAAGCTACTGTAGTAATCATATTTTATAGCTTTGTTTCAATAAATTGCCAAGTAAGACCTTTGGGAAGACTTGGGTGAAAGTTAATGTGATCTTGCTGTAAAAAACAGAAACTTTGCGCTCACGAGATTAGTTGTAATTTTTTTACAGAAGAGTGATTTTGAGTTGATTATTTTTGCAGAAGATTAATAAACAAATTCCTCATGTCCACCAATTTATTTCATAATTTTTGGAGTAGAAGAAGTATGGTTGCTGTTCAGATCATTACAGACTGTTCTGTTTCTGACAGATTCTGTTTTCATTGCATAGTTTGCTTGTTTTCTAGTTTCTATGGCTTATATTTCTCAATATAAATTGTAGAAATGATATGGTACAGTAGGAATTGTTTGAGAACAATTATGAACCTTGTCTTTGACAGTACCAAAGTGAATGGTTTACTCTTTATCATACTAACCTATCTCACGAAGTTCCGTTAAGTTTTGTGTGATTGAAGTTTTCAAGCTTTGGGTAAGATATCGATATGAGGAGAATAAGGAGTGAAAGGACCCTAAGCTTGGGGACGCCCAAGGCACCCCAAGGTAATATTCAAGGAAGACTCAAGCGCCTAAGCTTGGGGATGCCCCGGAAGGCATCCCCTCTTTCGTCTTCAAAACCATCGGTATATCTTACTCGGAGCTATATTTTTATTCGTCACATGATATGTGTTTTGCTTGGAGCGTATTTTCAATTTTACTTGCTATTTGAATAAAATCATTGGATCAGAAATCTTGAATGAAAAAGAATCCTCCCATCGCTAGTTAATAATTTGACTGCTCAGTGTTCTTCACTTATATCTTTTGGAGTAGTTTGTCATTTACTCATGTGCTTCAGGTATATCCTATGAGTAAATGGTTGAATAAATTGAATATCATAAATATGAATTTATATATGTTTCATATGCTTATACCATGGGGAGTAATGACTTCACACAGAATAAGTATAGGTAGTAAACTCTTTTGAAAGTTAGCAAACGCAGAATTGGTCACTTGAACAATTCATGAAAGAATATTGAAGGAAGAGAGATTTCACATATAAATATACTATCTTGGACATCTTTTGTAATTGTGAGCACTCATTAAAATATGACATGCTAAAAGGTTGATGTTGGACAAGTAAGACAACGTAATGGGTTATGTTTTCTTATATCCGAAATAAAGTATATTGTCATGGATCATCCAACATGCTGAGCTTGCCTTTCCCCCTCATGCTAGCCAAATTCTTTGCACCAAGTAGAGATACTACTTGTGCTTCTGAATATCCTTAAACCCGGTTTTGCCATGAGAGTCCACCATATCTACCTATGGATTGAGTAAGATCCTTCAAGTAAGTTGACATTGTTGCATGCAATAAAAAAATTGCTCTCTAAATATGTATGATCTATTAGTGTGGAGAAAATAAGCTTTATACGATCTTGTGATATGGAAGCCATAAAAGCGACGGACTGCATAATGAAGGTCCCTATCACAAGTGGCAATATAAAGTGACGTTCTTTCGCATTAAGATTTTGTGCATCCAACTATAAAAACGCATGACAACCTCTGCTTCCCTCTGCGAAGGGCCTATCTTTTATTCTTGTCTTATACCTTATACAAGAGTCATGGTGATCTTCACCTTTCCTTTTTACATTTTATCCTTTGGCAAGCACATTGTGTTGGAAATATCCTGATATATATATAACCAATTGGATGTAAGTTATCATGAACTATTATTGTTGACATTACCCTTGAGGTAAAAGGTTGGGAGGCAAAACTATAAGCCCCTATCTTTCTCTGTGTCCGATTAAAGCTTTGAACCCAGAAATATCACATGAGTGTTAGCAATTGTGAAAGATTAAATGATAGTTGAGTCTATGGAGTTTGCTGAAGCAAAGCTCTTACATAGACCCTTCCCAAAAATAAGATGAATTGCAGTTGTTCGATGACTAAGAGCACGGTTTGTTAGTTTTCAAGAAAGTTTATGATATATACTTTAACATGTGAATATCTTGTTAGTTGATCATGAGAAGTTTTATGAGTTGAGCTACTGTTATGATATATAATGATGCTATAAAAAGTGTTTGAAACTATCATTGATCAAACTTACGAACTTGCTAGCATTCACACTTCATAAATTATGTCTTTTATCATTTACCTACTCGAGGACGAGCAGGAATTAAGCTTGGGGATGCTAATACGTCTCCAACGTATCGATAATTTATGAAGTATTCATGCCATGTTTACTATTGTTTTATATGATTTTGGTATGATTTGATTAGAACTAACTCGGACTGACGATGTTTTCAGCAGAACTACCGTGGTGCTGTTTTTGTGCAGAAATAAAAGTTCTCGGAATGCGCTGAAAATCAACGGAGATTTTTTCTGGAAAATATAAAAAATACTGGAACAAAAATCTACCGGAGGGGAGTCCCGTGGGCCCCACGAGGGTGAGTGGCGCCCTCCCCCCTGGGCGCGCCCCTGTGCCTCGTGGACTACCTGTGGGGCCCCCTGACTTGTTCTTGACGCCAACATCTCCTATAAATACCCAAACCTCCAGAAATTAACCTAGATCGAAAGTTCCGCCGCCGCAAGCCTCTGTAGCCACGAGAAATCAATCTAGGCCCTCTCCGGCACCCTGCCGGAGGGGGCCATCATCACCGGAGGCCATGGAGGAGGATCTCGGAGGGGCCATCATTGCCATGAAGGCCAAGGACCAGAGAAAGAACCTCTCCCCATCTAGGGGGGAGGCCATGGAGGAGGAAGCACAAGGGGAGAACCTGTCCTCCTCTCTCTCGGTGGCGCCGGAGTGCCATCGGGAGGGGAATCATCGCCTCGGTGATCGTCTCCATCAACATCACCATCATCATCACCATCCTCATCTCTTTTACGTGGTCCACTCTCCCGCACCCCGTTGTAATCCCTACTTGAACATGGTGCTTTATGCCACATATTATGATCCAATGATGTGTTGCCATCCTATGATGTTTTGAGTAGATATCCTTTGTCTTTGGGGTGATTGATGATCTAGATTGGTATGAGTTGTATGTTTTATTTTGGTGCTATTCTATTGTGCCCTCCGTGTCGCGCAAGCGTGAGGGATTCCCGTTGTAGGTTGTTGCAATAAGTTCATGATTCGCTTATAGTGGGTTGCTTGAGTGACAGAAGTATAAACCCGAGTAAGGGGGTTGTTGCGTATGGGATAAAGGGGACTTGATGCTTTAATGCTATGGTTGGGTTTTACCTTAATGATGTTTAGTAGTTGCGGATGCTTGCTAGAGTTCCAATCATAAGTGCATATGATCCAAGAAGAGAAAGTATGTTAGCTTATGCCTCTCCCTCATATGAAATTGCAATGACGACTACCGGTCTTGTTAACAATTGCCTAGGACAATTCCGCACACCGATCCATCATTATTCCACACTCGCTATTTATAATATTTAGTAATATATTCTAACTTTATGATAACAGCACCTACTTTTATGTTTTAGCTCTCCGATATCATGCAAAGTTATCCTCTTCATACCCACAACGTAGTTTTATTTCTCATTTCTAGTTGGAAGCAAACGTTCAGTGTACGTAGAGTCGTATCAGTGGCAGATAGGACTTGAGAGAATATTGATCTTACCTTTAGCTCCTTGTGGGTTCGACACTCCATACTTATCACTTCCACCTTTGGGAATTGCTATGATGATTCCCTGCACTTGGGGATTATCAACAATGTATGGGATAAAGGGTTACTCTCATTAAATGGTGGGAACGGGTGATCAATCGGCTCTTCCTCCTTTTGTTCTTCGCTCCCCTCCTCATCTTTTTCATCCAATGAGCTCACAGTTTCATCAATTTCTTCTTCCATAGACTCCTGCAAAATATTAGTCTCTTCTTGGACAGTGGAGACTCTCTCAATAAAATCATCAATATCGGAATTGAATTCATAATTCTCATAGCAATATTTAAGTATAGCAAAAATTTCAGGTCTGTAAACAGCATCATCAAGATTTTCACACTCTTTAAACAAAGATTCAATTTCATAAGCACCCATAAAAGCAACGATTTCTTCTATTTGTTCCACATCCTAGTAATCATATATACCATTAGCATAACAAGCCAAGGTTTTATCATCATTAAATTTGCATGAAAAGGGAAGGTATGGAGCCTTCATCCTAGAGCAACAAGTATAATCATATCTCAAGCATAGTTCCCGAGCATACCACTTCAATATATGAATTTGTTCCCATAATAGTTTCCCTTTTTGAGTCAAGCGATAATCCCTAAAGTATTCACGTTGATCGAACGTACTCCCATTATAAAGTTGAATGGGGTTTTCTCAGGATTATCAAAGTAGTACATAATATCTTTCACATAATGAGCATCAAGGGTTTTCGGAGGTTCCCCATCTCCATGAGTAGCAAGTAAACCTTTTTTTTGGTATTTCGTGTTCCATATCCATAACTAAAGATAGATAACAACTTAGAACAGCAAATAAAAATGACTTAGTGGTAAAGCAAACAAGCACACATGAGAATATTCACCCCACGCTATAACTCCCCGGCAACGGCGCCAGAAAAAGGTCTTGATAACCCACAAGTATAGGGGATCAATTGTAGCCTCTTTAGATAAGTAAGAGTGTCTAACCCAACGAGGAGCTAAAAGTAGAACAAATATTCCCTCAAGTTCTATCGACCACCGATACAACTCTACGCACGCTTAACGTTCGCTTTACGTAAAACAAGTATGAAACTAGAAGTACTTTGTTGGTGTTGTTGGATAGGTTTGCAAGAATATAAAGAGCATGTAAATAAAAACTAGGGGCTGTTTAGGTAAAGAAGCAATAAAGTTAGTATAGCGAGTGTGGAAAAGTGGTGGTAGGAGTTGCGAAATTGTCCCTAAGCAATTGACTACTTTACTAGACCGATAGCAAGTTTTATGTGGGAGAGGCCACTGCTAGCATGCCATCCCTGACTTGGAATTCTATGCACTTATGATTGGAACTATTAGCAAGCATCCGCAACTACTAACGTTCATTAAGGTAAAACCCAACCATAGCATTAAGATATATTGGTCCCCCTTCAATCCCGTATGCATAAATTTCTATGCTAGGTTGAAGCTTCTGTCACTCTTGCCCTCTAATACATAGTCCTATCAACATACAACTAACCCTATGGTGTGATCCACGCGCGCGCTCATATGATGGGCACCAAGGACAACAACATAACCACAAGAAAATTAAACCAAGCATAGCAATTCACCAATTACCGATAGGACAACGAAAATCTACTCAGACGTCATAGGATGGCAACACATCATTGGATAATAATATGAAGCATAAAGCACCATGTTCAAGTAGAGGGTACAGCGGGTTGCGGGAGAGTGGACCGCTGTAGATAGATGGGGGGAGGTGATGGAGATGTTGGTGAAGATGACGGAGGTGTTGGTGTAGATTGCGGTGACGATGATGGCCCCGGCGGCGTTCCGGCGCCACCGGAAGAGAGGGGGAGAGGGCCCCCCTTCTTATTCTTCTTCATTGACCTTCTTCCTAGATGGGAGAAGGGTTTCCCCTCTGTTCCTTGGCTTCCATGGCATGGGAGGGGCGAGAGCCCCTCCGAGATTGGATCTGTCTCTCGGTCTCTCTCTGTTTCTGCCTCCCTTATTCTGCCCTTTCACCATTTCTTAAATTCCCGGAGATCCGTAACTCCGATTGGGCTGAAATTTGGACAGGATTTTTATCCGAATATTGGCTTTCTTGCGGCGAAAGAAGGGCACCAACTGCTTTACGGGGTGGCCACGAGGGTCAGGGGTGTGCCTACCCCCTGGGGCGCGCCCTCCTGCCTCGTGGTCCCCTCGGGCATCGTCTCGCGTTGATTCTTCTTCCAAGAAATCACATATATTCCATGGAAGCCGTGAGGCACGTTGTGTTGACAAAGAACTATGCTGAACTAATAGATGAAGCGTGCAAGAGTGATGAGACAGCGAGGGTGGCAGAAAAACACAGGAAGGCCCTGAAAAGAGAGCTTGATGAGATCAAAAAGAGGAAAGCTGAAGAAGCCTTACACAGGTTCCCCCGCACCTCAAGTGTGCCTTTGTCCATGGGGCCATCATCTGAAAACTCGGAGGTAGGGTCTGGAACAGCAAGCACACAAACCCAGGTCAGGAACCCGCCCCGTTCCATCACAAAAGGGCGTCCAAAAGAGGTGAGATACAAATCGGGGTTGGAGATTCAAGAAAAACACAAGAAAACAAAGAAAGGGACGGGCAATCCGTAAGCAACATTGGAGCACTATAACTTGGTTATTGGTGACATTTTTTGTAAGGTAGATGTTCTAAATTTTAAAAAATGGGAGAATGACTTTTGATGGGCATCAGAATTTGAAAGAAAATGCCATGAATGAATGACTATAGTTGCCCCGTGTGTGGTACTGAATTTGCCATGTTATTTCCACTGAATCTGCCATGTTATTTCCACTGAATCTGCCATGCCTTTTCTACTGAATCTGCCATGTTATTTCTACTGAATCTGCCATGTTATTTGTACTGAATCTGCCATGTTATTTGTACTGAATATGCCATGTTATTTCTACTGAATCTGCCATAGCGTAGATTTCTGTTATCAGTCAACGCATTTTATTCCACACATATTGTATTGTGTGCATACTATGAAAAACAATTTGAAACGATCGCGTGCAAAAAACGCAAGGTTACGGCTGCTTATGAACTACCATGCTCACCGATACAGTTAGCAATACAAAAAACCCAAAAGCCAAACGAAAAGAACGATAACTTTCACTAACCGTGTCTGATCAACTACATTTGCCATGTTTTCAGGCATCATAGACGCATTCAAAACACCCAACTGGTACTACCAAACACGAACACATAATAATACTGAAAAACATAAACGTAGCTGCTGTCACACCTAAGTAGGTTCACATCCACAAATATATTACAAATATTCAATGTCACTCACACGCCACCACTATATACTAGGCTACGGGGAGATGCAGTCATAACATAGTACACGGACATAGTTTTGAAAGAACAAGGTAATACCTTACATTCCTCGGCAACAGAATGTAAGGTAGGCGTGCGGTATGGAGCACCACGTGATCACTTGTACTTCTTGTTGGCTTTCTTGACAGCTTCCTCTATGAACTCTCGCGCGTTGGCCCGCGTGTTGAAGTCTTCATTCATCAACCAGTTCCATGTGTATATTTTGCGGAGCTCGACGACCATTGCAGCTGTGACGACAGGGACCCGTCGACCTTCCCACTTTGCAAGGTATTCCAACGTGTGAAAGCCATAGGCGTGCCTATAAAAGAAAAGAATCAGGTGAACTCAAGAGAACAGTAAAGATCGTAAACTTCAATGCAGAGGTGTCAAAAGGTTTACGATTGGTGTAGAGGACACATGAAAAAAAGATACTAATTACCGGTTTCCTTGCTTCGTAGACGCGACGTACTTGATTGGAAAATGTCTGATCTGGACCTTTGAGTTTTCGTAGTGACGGTTCCATGTCTCTTTGAGGTGGATGATGAAGTATTCAGCATGCGTAGTAAGGTCTTCATTAGCTTCTGAGCGCATTGAATCAAGCACCTCAAATATTTGGTTCTTCAGGTCAAGGCAAATCGTGTAGTGGTGACCACACTTGTCATCTGGGTTGTCTGGTGCAAGCTCCTGGAACATGGGGAACAGGACCTACAAGTAAAATAAAGGAAAGAAAAAGAAGAGTTCACATCAAAAACAGAAATGGTGTAGTTGGAAAAATGATGTGTAAAGATATCGCCGGTTGCACTAAGAGGTACATGAATGACAAAAGGCAGCAAGTGTCCAAAAGTACACCCACATAGAATGTTTAGTTGCCATGTGTAATTAAAATAAGTTGCCATCCATGTATGAACAAAGTTGTCCAGTATTTTAGTTCAAGTTGCCACATAAGTTGCATTAAGAAGCAATCAAACTCATTTTACATGACAGATGTTGCCACATGAAACAGCTGTCACAAAATAGTGTGTAGCCCACATGTGAAGCATAGCTACTGGCAAAACATAGCATGGGAGGAAAATGTGCAAAAAAGAAGGAATACTCACACATTTCTTCATTGTGAGCTTGAATTCACCATGCCCAGCAAAATGCTTCCTCAGGATTTTATGGTGGAACTCACCATCCCATATTTTGCACGTCACACTGTACTGCATGATTGTTTTGTCGGGACAAATATCCATATGCCTGTTGATGAAGTCAATCCCACATGCAACTACATTCTTTGACATTTTACCGAGTGGCCTCACAGACTCAGCAAGATCACCCAGGTCAACGTACGTCGCATCACATTGTATGATCTTGGTTCTGTCCAAACATGAGTTGTATGAAAATGATATAACATGAAAGAATCATGTCTACTAAGTAAAAAATAGAAATAAAACGTAAACAGAGCATCTCTAGAATAGCAAAAGGAAAAAAAATAAAGTGGAAAGCAAGTGAGGGGTTATGTGGTGTGGTCATTACGCTTTCAGCTCCTTCATGTGCTTGTTGTTGGACCTCGCATTTCCAAAACGCTTGACAATATCGTACAGCTGGTTCTGGTCCTTTGTAGCCTTCACTTCGGGCTCATAGTCATCTGTGGGTGGTGTGTGAACTACCCTATGCTGCCTCACAGAACCAGGGGTGGAACTTCTAACGGTATCCTCAGATACCGACTCAACAGGCACGTTAGAACTTGATTGCCCCTGACCTCGTGAGGACCTCCTCTGCAATGCTGCCTCCTCAATCCTGCGGTAAGCTTCATCAAGTGACGGCGTAATCTCCTCAGGGGTGGCTGCAAGGATCTGTAGGAGATATGCCCTAGAGGCAATAATAAATGTTACTGATTATCTCCCTGTTCATAATTATGTTTATGTTCCATGCTATAACTGTTGTGGTTCCCGAGCCCGTATATCCATAAAGGCTCTAGGGAGAACCCATGTGCACGTGTGGAATAATAAACGGTAAAATGTATTCCTAGTCGTGCCTCTAAGACTAGCTCAAGTGTTGCATGATGATTATGTTTTCCCAATCATGGGCATGTCTATGCCAAGCAACTTTGAGGGCACAATGTCAGGAAGGACATTTGTGTTGAATCGACCCGAATTGATGTTATGCTATGAGATACATTCGTCACAAGTTAATGGTTTATAACACAGAGATAGTTAATGTTTGCATAATTCCTTAGACCATGAGAGTATCGAGTTTCTTCATGCTTGCTTCATGAACTTTGGGGTTTGTTAAACGTCATCCGTAACTGGATGGCTATTACGGCGGCTTACGGGTTCATGGGAAAGTATGTTAAGTAACTTGATAGCTCGAGATTGGGATTTGCTCCTCCGATGATGGAGAGATATACTCGGGCCCTCTCGGTGTTACGGTGTCCATCATCATCTGGCCAGACACTTTGTGATTTGATCACGGGGATGCCGGAACACGAAACGAGAAAAGAGAACAAAACCGGTAACGAGGTAACTAGCATAGTGGACAAGTTGTTGATCCACGGGAATGCCAACATGTCTCACCTCGGGTATTTGTAACATATCGCGAAGCAACAGGAATAGCACACGGCAACTGGAGGTTCACTCGAATATTCATTCGTGTGGGTATAGGGGTCAATATGGGTGTCCACGGCTCCGATGTTGATCATTGATCGGAAGGGCTTCCGGGTCATGTCTATACTTCACCGAACCTATAGGGTCACACGCTTAAGGGTCATCTATCTGCTGAATACTAGATAGGGAGTCTGAGAGAAAATCACCGAAAAAGTTTCGGACACCGAAAAGTTTCGGACAGCGGAAAAGTTCCGCAGAGAGAGGTCACCGGATGAGTTTCGGTGAAACCGAAAAAGTTGTTTCGGGGTATGCCATTAAGTCAAAATGGTTTCGGCACATGCCTGATAATTCTTGGAGGGTGCCAGAATCATTCTGGAAACTTTTTGAAATTTTCAGAAATAAAAACCGAAAATGTTTCGGAGCTGCCGGTACCGCTTTGGCTGTTTTTCGCAGATGAAATTCACTAATCTGAAATTGTTTCAGAATGAATCCAAAATCATTTTAGTGGGTACTGGAATTATTCTAAGACCCACAGAAATATTTTCGGATTTAGTGGACGCGAAAAATTGTCTTCATGAATAGTGAAAACGCATTCTTGTCTGCTTTTCGCAGATGAAAATCACTAAACCGAAATTGTTTCGGAACGCGTTGAAAATTATTTTAGTGGGTACTGGAAATGTTCTGAGCCCACATAAATATTTTCAGTTCGAACGGACGCTGAAAAATGTCGTCATGAATAGTGAAAGTGCTTTTTGCTTGGCTTCTTGGAGAAGCCACCTTGAGGGCCTTTTTGGTATTTCCCCCCTTGGCTTCTTGGAGAAGCCACCCTTGGGCTTGGCCTATAAATAGGGGTGGAGGGGGCTGCCTAAAGATCATCCCTTCTCACATACAAGTGGCATGCATGATCTGGCTTCTCTCTCCCTCCCAGCGAAATAGTTTCGTAGAGCCGAAAGGCTGTCTGGGTTCCGGTGGGAACTAGTTCTGGATGGCGAAGACCTGCCGGATAGATGACACCGTATGTGTGCAACTCTGTAGAGAGATCGTAGTTTCGGTCTTAGTTCGTGAGTGCCTCCCGAAGGGCTGTCCGTGTGACCGTCCGAGTTTCGAAGGTCCTCCCGAAGGGCTGTCCGAGTGACCGTTCGATTTTCGAAGGTCCTCCAGAAGGGCTGTCCGCGACACCGTCCGGGGGGCTGTTCGACCGCCTCCCGGAGGGCTGTCTGAGGAGCAGATGAGGGTATACATCCTCGCGGTTGGGAGGTTGTAAATCCTAGCTGCGGGGATCTGCACCGCCGATCGTCATCGACTCTACTTCCCGCTGCGCTACGAGTCGGTAACGAAAAAGATCAAACCATGTATGCAGTCTCCATAGTGGTCCTGGGCTGGTGCGTAGGTCGGAAAATTTTTGTTTTCTGCTGCGTTACCCTACAAAACAGTGGGTTAGGGTACCTAGAAAACAAAACAAGTTTAGTGTGAAAGAAAGGGTGCAGAATATGAAATGTAGGTGCAAAAAATAGGGAGTTGCCATGTGAAGGTAACTCCAGTTGCCAGGTGTAGTGCAATGTAGTTGCCGTGTGGCAACAACTACAGTTGCCAAGGTCATTGAACTGAAGTTGCCATGTTGCATCGACTCCAGTTACCATGTGCTTGGCGAGTGGAATTGTAACATGGCAACAAACTGTAGGTGACATTGTGCAGCAACTCCAGTTGCCATGTGCATCAGATAAGATTTGCCATCACCAGTGATAAACCAAAAAAAGCTTGGGACAAAAGTCAGACTAAAAAATGTATACAACAAAATGATAAACACAGAACAAATGTACCTTGCACTATCGGCTTTGCAAACTTCACAGCCTTCCTGCCATCAGCCATTGGCTGCGCCATCATTGGGGTCATGCCTGCCGGGAAAGCAAAGGCAACTGGCATAGGATCTTGCACCACTGGTTCATCTTGACTGTGATCGATGCCAAGGCTAAAGCTCGGTGGGGTGAAAGCCATTGGGTGCCTCTCCTGCCTACTAGCCGGACCGCGAACAACTTGCTTGGTAGAATCCAGGGGTGACAGATCAACAAACAATTATGCCTCGTCTGCTGCAGAATCATCAGGCTTATTAGTAGGGCGGGGCGTGTTGTCAGCGGTATCAATCGCAACTTTCTTGCCAATCTTCTTGTTTGGGCTGTAGGGGACACCAATGTTGACTGGGAGCTTAGAAGTGCGCAGATTTAAGCTGGGGTTCTCCACGGCGGGTAAAGACACAGTCTGCTCCGGACGTTCACCTCCGTCAGTCATGCCCGGCTTGCCACCTGGGTCAGTTGTACTCTGGACTTCCGTTTTCTCCATAACATTGCTTTTGGCAGGTGGTGGGAACAGTGTGGATGCAGGCACATAACCAGAGTCATCTCTGCTGCTCCTAACTACAGCTGGTGCGTTGGGTATGTCTGTAGATTGCTTGCAGGGACTACGACGCCTAGGTGGAAGACCAGCTCGCGAAACGGTCGCCGTAGCAACCTCTGGACCACCAGAAGCTGGGGTTGTTGTGCCAAGAGTCTCACCTGTGGATGGCATCTCATTCTGAATTGTCGCCGCAGCCCCTTCTTTTGTGGACGCAGAAGTGCCACCACCCACGCGCTTGGAATCCGTATCAGATGAGCGGGAATCTTCCTTGCTTAGGTTGATATCGGGAGCGTCCACTTCAACACTTGCTGATCGGGTGGCATGGGTCACAACAGCATCCTTCATTGCCAGCAGAGTGGGCAATATCTCAGTAGTCCTGGCAGGTACTCACTCATCACTCCCAAATGTATGGATGCCTGTTGTTGTAGCCTGCACATCTGCAACCTGTGGAGATGGTTGGCCGCTTGCATCAGAGCTAGTGGGAACAGTGGATGGTGCAGCAGCAGTTTTGTCGACTGGCGCCTCATGAACATCTGAGTTGCCACCTGTCGACAGCTTTGAATGAATGCGTTCGAGTGGGTCTCTAGTGTTCGGCTTGGTCACGCGTGTAGTAGTCTTCTTCACCTTGCAAGAAAAGCACATGAAAAGGTATAAAAAATTGAAAAAAAATTGTTCCCATGGTAGCCATCTTAAAAATGAAAAAATGTGTGATGTGCCAGAGCTGCCATTTGAGAACTAGGTATGGATGAGCACACAAGACAATGTAGGGGGTTGGTAGCCAGTGGAAAGCTGGTAGTTGCCATATAAGTGGAATAAGAATTGCCATGTGGCCTAGTTAGCAGTTGCCATGCAGAACAAGGAGTTGCCATGCAGCAAAAAAATAGATCATGAGAAAATAGCAGTTGCCATGTGGGACTGATGGCAGTAGCCCATGTGGAAAGCTGGACAGCTGCATTGAAGAAGCAAACGGGTAGTTGCCGCATAAATGTATAAACTAGAAAGGTTGTGTATGATCTACAATGCATCAAGCAAAAATGTAGCACTATGACAAATGAAAAATCAGGGATAACCTACTTCTTGACTGTCTTCCTCAAGTCTACCAACACGACAGGATCCTCGGTGTTGGACATCGACGTACGAGGAGACGACCTAGTGGAAGGGGTGTCACCAGCAATGGGGGCACCCTTGTTCAATCGGGCAGAAACACGGGTTGGCGTTGGTGCTTGTTTCTTCATAACTGCTCGTCCACCAGCTGTCGCCTCACTACACGTAAAAAAATGGCAAAAAAAAGGTACCAAGCGTGAGACACAAAAATCATGCCACGCTTAGCAAACAATGAAAAAAAGGGTCGGTCTGTTAAAAAGGAGAGACAAACAAAACACTAAATAGATGTCGAACCTCCTCCTTGCAGCTAAGGGATCGGTCCTAGACCTCTTGCCAACAGAGCCCTGCCCAACATCCTCTGGAGCCCTGCCCCTCTTTAAGGGCAACACCCCCTTGTCTCTCGCAACTGTCTGTTCAATGACTTTCTCCGGTGGGGGGACATCTGGTGCAGCCTTGTCCTTCTTACCACCTGCACGAACTTCAACATGTTCATCATCGTCGGTTTCATGTTGCACATTCTCCATGTCATCATCATCCTTGTCGAGACCACCATCTCCATCTAGTTCATCTTGCGTGTCAGGAAGCTCCTGGGAGCTGTTGTAGTCGTACCGGCCACGGCAACCAGTTGGCCGATGTGTCCGTTCTGCAACAAATGGTGTGAACTGCCTCGCAACCGCATCGCTGTCTGAGCCATTAAGTGCCGTCCAACCCTCAACCAACTTCCCGAGCAAGCTGGTCATGCCAGAAGCAAACTGCCCAACTAGATGCTCAATAGGTGCCCCCGCCTGTGCACGAAACAAAAGGCAACAGTAACCAACCATATTATAGTCACGTGCGCAAGAACAAAAAAACCAAAACAACCATAGATATATATCAAAAAAAGAGAAAAACAATTTCAAAAAACAAAATAAACATCCTTCATTACCTCGGCAGGACAAGACGGAGCTGAGTGCACGCCCAACCACTTGCCAAAGTTTTGAGGCCCGCCAAACACGCTATAGTCTATGGCATGCTTGGCCATCAGCTGGAAATCATCAAAAACAACTAGGATGTAAGAGACAAAATAAGGAACAGTGACTAACAATTCATCTATTGTAAAAAAAAGGAGAAAAATAGAAGTTTCAACACGGATGGCGGAGTTGCCGTGTGGCATCAGACATGGGTGCCATGCGCAAACAACCATGGCTGACAAGGTATTCATCTCTTGTTAGCCACAGATGGTTGCCATATGGGGATTTTTCATATGTTATACAACATCGAAATTGAAGATTGCCGTGCAAGAAAGGAGGCAAAACTAACCTGCAGTTTCCCATATTTCGTATCAGTTACCCGGTCTGCGGCAAGCACAGCCTTGACAGCATCGTACGTCCACGCAGAGACAGCAAACTTATGTGGAGGCGGCGGGCCTCCTATCCCAGTAAAGTCGATGGTGGACAGATCAAGACGATCAACGTACATGAGCTGGTATACACAATTTAAAAGAAAATATGTCAGTTGCCATCATGCTATGTTGAAAAAAGAAGCTAATGTAGAGTCCTTCAGTCATCAAGTTGAAGGGGAATGAAAGGGAAAAGATTTGCCATCTATCTGTGTTAGTTGCCATCATGCTGTGCTGGCAGTTGCCATCTTGTTATGATGATAGTTGCCACAAGCTCAACATCATGGTTGCCATGCATATTGTATAAACAGAGAGTGGATGTATGAAATCAACATTTTTTTGTGTTGTTGAAAAATGCTATTGCCTTGTAGGTAGCAACCACAGATGCCATGGATCAAATAGAAGTCACTTTCACATGTAAACAAATTCACATAAACAATGAAAACAAAAGGGTTGCCATGCATGATCTTGAACGGTTCACACTTATCAACAGCTGACATGTTGATTTGGGAAAACATTCAACCGTGGTAAGAGTTTTTGCAAAAGAGTAGGGAAAAAATACCATTAAGTGCAGTCGACAGCCCTTCTGGTACTTCTTGTTTGCGAATGCATCATGCAGGAAGTCCGCGATGAATTTACACCAATTCATGTTCTTCACATCTTTCAACTTCGCATGCACGACACAAATTTCAAGACAAAAAGTTGCCGCATCAGCACTCAAATGAAAGCATCAAAATAACTGGCAGTGACTAGCTTACAGATGACATCAGAATCAAAAGATTGAAGGAAGAAAGGAGTAGAGATAGAGCATTCACCAGGATGGGGAAGCACTTGTTTCTTGGGCGAAGAGATGTGGTAGGCGCAAAAACAGCTGAGATCGGGTACATGAGGAGCTTCATCTTAAAAACTCGCCATGGGTTTTCATGCCCTCCAGCGAAGTTGCCAGCACAGTCGTATTCGGCATGGATGTCGTCCCAGGAAACAAACGGGCGAAAAAGGCTTCCTCAATCTTATTATTCACCTCGTACGGGACTTTGATTTCTCCACGAGGCACACCCAAAGTGCAGAACACGGATTCCTCGTCCAAAGGCAGTCTTCCACGTCCCGAAATCACAAATTCCCTGGAGGCAGGATCATAAATCTCACCGAGCCAGTCGCATGCAGGGTTCACTAGGTTCTTGCACCGAACATCCATCAGAGCCTGCATCCCCATCTCATCAGCAGCTCCCTTCTGCTCGTCAGTAAATCCCTCAGTCAATATAGTCAGGCGTTCTTGTGAAGCCCTATTGCGATAACGTTTCTTCTTCTGCATAACAGACAAATGATCATTTGTTGCCATGTTTGAGTGTCGTGAAAATTTGGTTTCTAACAGAAGATTACAAATTCAATGTGATATTAAAACATATGGGGGTGGAAAGTGACCTCATCGCCATCTTTTGTACGACCAGTTGCGCGATTCTGTTGCGGTAACTCCATGAAGTCATCATCATCGTCTTGATGGTCGCCGCGAGCCATTGTGCTGAGGTAAGAACAAAACACATGTCAGGGTGAAATGAAAACACAGCCGACAGATACAAAAAGAACTGCATAAAGTAAGTATTCACTTGATATCATCGATGAACGGAAAAAATAAAACTCTAATGATTGCCCCAAAGTTTAAGCATCTGAAAGAGGACAGTAATTGCCATGTGCTGAACATGCACAAAAATGTAGAAAAAATAAATCAAAAATGGAAAAGCAAATTGCAGAAGCATGGCAAACTGGACGTGTATGAGCTTATGAAGGAAGCAGTTGCCAGCTAGCAGAATCTACTTGCCATATAGGCTCATTTGAAAGTGGCAAAATGAGGCAATATCATAGGAACACCCCCCCCCCCCTAGGATTGTCAACAAGAAATGTGGCAACTACACACATTGGCTTCATAAAGAATATGTGTCAGATCGTAAGGCACTTTAAAAATGTTCAAGTTGCCATGTTAGGACAAGGCACTACAAAATAAGGCACACATCTTCCACTGCACAAAACATATAATGTGGCAACTCACACCCTGGCCTCATATGAAAATGAGTTGTCATGTGTTCACAAGCAAATGTACTAGGTTCAAGTTGTCATGTTAAATGCAAGGCACTTCAAAAAAGGGCAGACAACTTCCACTACACAGCATGTAATGTGGCAATTCACACCCTGGCCTCATATAAAAAATGAGTTGCCATGTAATACAGCCAAATATGTTCAGAAATCACAAGTTAGCATGGCAAAACGCAAACTGAATCTATAGTATAGTGAAATTGCCCATTATCCTGCCTACAGAATGGCAACAGCCATAGTGTGTTCACAAATTTAGTTGCCACATGGAAAGCATATTTGTGGCAACTGACACGGTTGATCAGGAAATTAGTTGCCATCCAGTGAAGATAGTTGCTGAAAATGCCATGGCTGCCATTATACTACACTTTGAAATGCACATACCTAGATCTAGGGTTCATTCGCAACTATCATATCCTCAAAATTAACAACAAAAAAAACCCTACACTGATGGCCTTAGCATTCTGAAGCAATACATAACTAACATCTAGAAAAATCGCCGGCTCAATCGCAAGGCAGAACCCGGATGTGGCTGTGGACAGGCCGATCCACATCGGCATGGCTGCCACCGCGGCGGCGACGAAACTGCGCAATGCCGCCCTAAACGGCAAGCACCAGACTCCACCGCCGACGGGGACGCCGGAGCACCGTGAAACCACCGGAATCTCGAGGAATCTAGAGCGGAAATTAACCACATATGGGAGGGGGGAATGCAGGCAGGAATGTGAGTGTGGGATGGAGCATTACCTTCAATCTGCGGCACTCCGGCGAAGACGCTCCGGTCCGGCGAGCCCCACCAACGGTCGCGAATGTCGTCGACTCTTCCGCCTCACTACAAGAAACTTGTTAATACATGACAATGCGTGCCCACCCATGACGTATCCGAAATCCGCATGTATATCGCGTCATAATTTGATATCATACTTCCCATGACGGTTCTTGGCCGTCATGGATCTGCCCCAGGCCCGCCAAGCCCAAACTAGGCTGTGACGGAACAGACCGTCACCGATTTACATGACGTGGCTGCAACATGGCATCTACCTGGATCTGACGTGGAGGATAACATGGCCCATGTTGTAACCAGCCCAGTTAGAGATTTGGCCCAATTTAGTGGACAGTCCAACCAAATAATGTTTATCTTTCACCTGCCATTAGCGTGCCTATTTTTTAGTCCTACTTAATAGCCCTTTTTTGTCCTGCCTGTTTTCTCAATGCAACAGAATTTACAATAGGACAACCAAATTATATTCATTCAAAAATATCAATTGTTCACATGACAATACAGTGTTCAAACATGACTTCAAAACATCACAAGCATATCTAGAAAGCGCTTTAAGCATTTTTGTTAAAGAAAAGAGTAACATGGCTTCAAAGAAAATGCACTACTAGCAGATTTTTAGTCTCCAACACTTCAGCACCGCTTCAGGGCAGCTTCCGAACCCAAATAATTCTCGCTGAAAAAGTTCAATCTCCAGGAACACAGATTAACTGCCAAACCTGCATAAAATCAAAACACTCAAAGGCAAGACCATTTTAAGCAAAATGATGATCCACAATTCAATATGAGATGTGATACAAAATTGAGACAGAGTAGATGTTGAATAATACCAAGAATTAGAGAATATGCTAGTAATAACACTAGCAATTTGAGACTGAACAAATGCACTATGTAGCCGATCTAACACTCCTAAATCTGAAGCAAAAACAATATACCATTTACTATTAGTAATCTTAAATAAAAGCGCGCAATCTTCACTTCCATCGCTCCTTCAGATTGTAATTCTGTGTACACGCATTTCCAGAAATACAGTTGTACAAAATCCATCACCTCTGCTGTAATAAGCGAAGAAACTCAACATCAATTAAACTGTTAGCTTGCAAACCAGAAGAAGGGAAAACAGAAGGATTATTTATACAACCATATTAAGAAGTCAGGTAATCATTGAATTAGACATCAAGGCAGTAATGAAAGTCAAATGACAAAGTAACAAAACACAAAAAAATGTGTCAAATAAAATTCAAATGATAAAATAACAAAACACACATCACATAACTAAGTACTATAGCAGCAGTAGTTGAGGCCATACAAACCTGTCAACTAAACTTTGTAGAATCATTTCGTACCATAAGTGCAAACCTAACCACTACTAATGATGTCTCAACTACTGCTGCTACGGAGAAGACCATATACCTGGTATAGTTAAGAGTTAGCTTTGGTCAGGTTTATAAGATTACCAAATGTTGGGCACCATCTGTAATTAAGAGGACAAATCTTCAAGCTCTACACATATCTAACTCTGCACCAATTTCTAATATAAATAAATAAAACAGAGTAAAGGGCAGGAAAAAAATATTTTTACAACTTGTTTAGATGGAGGTATTTAGTACATAACATCCTGAACATGGTGGCATGTACTAAGAACAAGAAATTCATCATCAAATTGTGATATATATTAAATTGAGCAAAGATCATGTGGCATAAATTCATCAACTTATTGTGTGGAAATCGATATGATGGCAATTTTCACCACATAACACAGAGGTAGTTTGCACATAATATATAACAGAGAAGCAGTGTAATAGCAGGCCTAGTTAACAAACAATCTACTCTTGGTAGATGGATTCAGTGAGATTAATGAATTACTTTCTCTCCATAAAGAAGAAAAATCGAAGGTACCAACAGGAGCATCTCATGGGCATTTACTTATTAAACTAGTAGTTGCTTAACTAACTAGCAGATCTCACAAATTCTACACTGCTAGTGCTCGCACAGTGAGAAAAGAAAAATAGCCAGCAGTAAGAAGTGTTGTGCTCATGAAGTAACTAAACCAAAAAAAGTAAAAGAGCTGGATTCCAAATTATCTTCTTCAGTGACACAGGGACATAAGCATGGACTGAATTTTTTGTTAGAAGAACAAGCATGAATTACGTGTATTTTCAGTCAAGTTTACTTCCAGCAATCATAATTCACAAATGTAAATTGAGCGAGTGCCATAGCAGAACATAAGGGCAAATAGATGTTTGAGTAAAGTGTATGCATAACATAAAGAGCATGTGCAGGAAAAGGCAGTGTAGATATAATCACCAAGTAAAAAATGTTCCTGGTCCATGTGAGATGTGCAAATTATGTAGGCAAGGGCAGTGCAGATATCACTAAGTAAAAAATGTTTTTAGTTGTACAAAGACCATTAGATGCCCTGACTCATATGGGATCCATCACCATTATGTGCATGCAGAAGATTGGACACTATGCAGTAAAATGAACCTGGCACTGAAAAACCTGAATATTCAGTGCACTATCCAAACTTCATAGATATTCAAGAATGGCGTTCTTGGCAAGCTCGCCAGGGATGATGAGGCGGACGGAGGACGTGGGACGTGGCAGGCATGGCACTTTTTCTCAACAAAATACATGCAATAAAACTGCAGATAAGAAATAGCATGTACCTACAGAATCTGCAGATGTCAGTTTTTCTTCATTTAGGTATAAAATGGTACGAGTTTCTCAATTGTAAAAGCTGGCAAATAAATGCTGTGGGCAATTACTCTTCAAAAAATCAGACAACATACATCAGACTTCTGAATTAGCAGTGTACAACTACAAAGCAATGCCTGAACTGCAACAAGAACATAAATTTACCTAATACTTTTTGTTTCCAGTACAAAAGATGAATGTGCGGCACAATGTAATTAGGAAGGAAGCAGAACAGCCTACATCTACAAAGCACAAATAATCAGTAATTAACAAGCAGCCCAGGAAGTGGTGCTCGTGCCTTCTGCTATTCGTTTTAATGACGGACATGGCAGATGCCCAGATTTTTTGCCTGTACCGATTCAGCCTGGCCAACGAAGCCTGCAGCCGTCCTCTACCAAGAACGGCTACATCCATCCATGGAGATGAACAGAGGGGGGCGGGAGGGTAAGGGACGATGCGGATGTACATACTTGGTCTTTCCGGCCGGAGAAAGTGAATAGCGGCGAGTGGAGGCTACTCACCACGGATGGAGAAGACATCCGCAACGACGAGGGGACCGACGGCGGCGTGGCTGACGGATAACTGGACCCAGCCACAAGGGCTGTACTTTGGATCTGTGGCGGTGTCGCCACATCATGTACCTCACCTCGGCACGCCACCACCATGGATCTCGCATCTTCGCGGACGCCGCCGTGATGACGGATCTCGCATCTTCGCGGACGCCGCCGTCGTTGCCGTCTGGTCGACACTACCACGGATCTCAGGAGCCCCACCCACGCGCGCCTCCGCGTCGTAGGAGGTGACCTTCGGAGCTCGCCGTGCTTGTTCACCGGACACGGAGAAGGAAGAGGACAGATGATGGATGGAGGCGGGCACGGAGTGGTGGATCGGGAGAGGTAAGGGTGGTTCTGTGCTGTCTCCGGTGCTGGTGTGGAGCGGCAGAGAAGGATAGGAGTGGCGGCGGCCGAGGGAATGGGAGAGAATGGGAATTAGGGTTAGGTGGGAGTGGACCATGGAGTTAAATGGGCTGGCTCAAAAATATTGCCACCCGCGCGTCGGCGACTTAAAATTTTGCACCTCCGCGCGCTCTTGGACTTTGCCTTTTTTTTTGGCTGGCTGGTCAACTTCATCTCCCCGCGCGCGCCCTTCTCTTTTTTATTTTCTCGACAGCATTTGACTGACATGTGGGCCAAACAAGGGGGCACGCATTAACACATCAACAGGAGCTGTCCGTGATGGTCCGGATGGTGCATAAAGAAAAAAAAGCTAGGCCCTGCTAGGCCTATCTGGTCGATCCATGACGGTTTACGTGACGGTCCCTCGATGTCCGTCATAAAGGGGCTACCCTTTTGAGGCCCATTTGCATCTTGTTAATCAGTGACGGTTTCCGTGACGGATCAGAGAGCCGTCACCAGAAATCCGTCATGGATTAATAGGTTTCTTGTAGTGCCTCCACCGCCGCCTTCTCCTCTCGGCTTCTCCTCCAATCGACTGAACTAGTATGGATGGTGGGTTGGGGGAGTAATGAAGTGGAGGGGAGTAATGGAACTGCGAGGGGAGGGGGGCGAAGTGGCGAGACGTGGTAGACGGCAACCACAGTCGGGCGTGGCGTGCGGGCGTCACGGCAGTTCCACCGCACGCCCCGACTGGCAACCGTTGACCGCGGAGAGGAAACCGACGTGCGGGCGAACTCCCTCACACGCCACACACACGAGTTGTCCTACGTGGCATACAAAATCAGCCATTTCGTGCTAAGATTCGTGCAAACTAGACGGCGATCGAGGCGTGTGGGTGAGTTGGCTAACGCCCACACATGTGGGCGTTAGTGTTTTCGTAAAAGTATGAAAGCAACCATGGTGCTTGAGAAATTCGAAAGCTAGGGCGTACAATCTGCTTGAGGCGGCAGAGACTCACCTTTGTTTGCACTGCAGCTCTGTATAGTTCTAGCCCTCTCAAGATCCCATGGCAGCGGCCTTGTCATTCCTCGGTGTCACAACAACGATGGTAGAGCATGAATCATGGTCCTTAGAGTGGATTGGGAAGGGAGAGGGCTCACCGGAGGATTTAAGATGAGGGAGCCAAAGGGGAGGAAGAGCAACAGATGTACGGGGAGTGGAGAAGCCAATCTTTGTTTAGTGGATTTTCTTATACGAGGTGGCAGATTTGCTGAGGTGGATGATGCATGTTGAATGATGATGTGGATAGGCTGCATATCAAGATAAATAGGTTAGTGGGGATCGAATATCCATTACTGAGCTCGGGCTCACCCGGTGAACAGTAAATTAAAAAATACTACATTTTTTATAAAAAACTAAATTTTATATCTTTTGCATGGAAGATGCTTTGGCGTGTGAGATCCCGTCCAAATTTCAACTCATTTTGACATCTGTGTAGCTCCCAGCAAGAAAGACAAATTGGGTCAGGACCATACATGAACAGTAAATTGTTTGATAGACCCCAAATTTTTCTGCTGGGAGCTAGTCAGATGTTCAAATGAGCTAAAATTTGGAACGGTCCTCACGCACCAAAGCATCTTTCGTGCAAAATAAATTTGCATTTTTTGAATTTCTTTAGTTTTTTATTTACTGTTCATGGCGGCAGCAGATGAGCTCAGGAGCCAAATAGCCGCACGTTATAAATTAATCGACCCCTTCCCCATTTCATCATCTCTCCATCATCTGCATGCACGTTATAAATTCAAATCTTGGTTGTATGGAAGGCACAGGAGGAAGAAGAAGTAAGGAGGGAAGATATCGTGTCAATTAGCCAGCAATGGCGTCGTTGCCATTTTCCTCTTGTTGGTACTGCTGCTGGCCATAATGCTGCTGGTGGTCATGGATCAGGTGGCCATGGCGTACCTGTACGTTTTGCTTTGTTTTTCTTCTTTTAGTTCCTATTGAGGTTACATAATTTACATAATCATTTTAAAAAAACACATGATTTTTTTAAAAACACCTGACCATTTTTTAAATCACGCCAGCATTAAAAAAAGTACCTGAACTTAGTTTAAAGGCTTGAAGATTTAAAAATACCTGAATATTTTTTTTCATGCCTTTGTTTTAATGTTCGTGTAATTTTAAAAATAATCGCACAGTTTTAAAAATCTTCATATAATTTCAACATGTGTCCACGTATTTTTATAAAAAAAGATTAATGTGACTTTAAAAAATGTTCATGCGATTTCTAAAAGTGGTCACACATTCCTTAAAATTATGTTGACTATTTTTCAAAAATATTTATATTTTTTAGAAAAGAATAAAAATAGAGCAAAATTGAGAAAATTGACTTGGAAATACCCCAGAAGAAACCACCGAAAAATCGTCTTGCGTTGTGCCCATAACTAGGATGGCCCGCAGCTAGGGCGCCGATAGGCAAAGCACCCGCAACATTCGAAGTACTGGTTACTTTTTTGCGGGCCTAATGCACCATATGTGTGATGTATTTTTTTAATCTAATAGATGTAGCACGAAGGGTTTCAAAGGGAACGACTCTATGCACATCCAATTTACCCTATCTATCACAGTCTATCTAGTGCAATATATGAGTTGAGAAAGCGAATTCCCTCCCTCTCCTCGAGTTGCGGCCTTGATCAAACATCCCCCGCGCGAGCGTTGGCAATGCGGAGAGCCCACCAAGCGGGGGGCATCACATTTTTGCGCAGGGAGGGCACTGCACGCAGTGCGGAGGGGCCCTACCAACGGCATTCTTTTCCATTTTCATCTCATTTTTTCGTTCTTTCCTTTTGTGGATTTTGAAAGCTTGAAAGTTCAGATTTTATTTCAAAAAGTTAAAGGTTCAAAATTCTAAAAGTTAATTTTTGAAAGTTAAAACGTGAAAGCATGAAATTTCAAAAGTTTCAAATTTAGAAAGCCGAAGTAAAGATTTTTCTAAAAGCCCATACTAGAAGCTTCAATAATTCTAACGAAAAAGTTTCTTGACATGTTAGAAAATGAGCACCGACTAGGTGATGATGTGGTATAGAATAAAGAATGAAGGAAAGCAATGTGTACCTACATGAACTCTAACGTGGAACGAGAGAGCAAACTTATACATTTTCTCAACTTCTATTGGACAAACTAAATACACTATGTTAGAGTTGTTATATGCTAAGTTGTTGGTTGATGATATGGTCATTTTTTGTTAGAACCTAACATACAAGCTATTGGAGATGCTCTTATAACCTCAAAGTACCCTAAAATCCCTTAGAAAGAAAAAAGAGTTTAATTTGCTTATGATGTATAGTCACTGTTGGAAAAGGCCACGCTAAGAAGCTGCTTAGGCATGCTTAGGCGCTAGACATCGATCAAACTCCTCGTCTATGGTATAAACGGAACTCTATGCACGACAAGAAACAAATTGCTCACTCAAGCGATAAATCCTGTCATATTGCACATACAAGCCAAATGGGTCATATTCTCATGGCAGTAGCTAATAGCTTACACACTTATATGCTCTCAATCAATACCGATACACATATAATATCTCAAATAGACTCCGATAGCCAAAATTGTACGTACACCTACACTGCGCCTAGGGCTCTTAAGCATCACCTAGGCTCTAGGCGAAGGTCAACTGATTCGTTTTCATTACAGTTCCTCCTGAAATACTCCAACCACCTAAACGAGGCATGAAGGGAATTACAAACGTACCTTATCTCCACATTGGATCCAGAACAGGATCGGAGGGATCAAAAACTGCTAAAGTTGTATAAAGACATTGAACTAGCCCAACCAGAAACTAGAGTTGTCTGCATTATATGCACCGCAAGCAATCGACTTGGATCATTCAATACGATAGTATGAAAACGATAACAAGGGGGAAATATCATGTGCTCCCATCCTTGGGGTGCTCCACACGCTTCAACTTAACAAAAATCAATTTTAGATGTTTCAAAAAATTCTAGAAAAGATGTGAATGTTCAAAAGGAATGTGACTACAACTCCTAAAAATTTCAGGTCCAAACTTTAAATGAACATTGAGAAAACAAATGTAAAATCTAGCTTGAATACTGTCATAAAAAGACAAAAGCAAGATTTGACACTATTCACATCTGAATTTGTCTTTTTTATTTCTCAATGTACATTTTAAGTTTGGACCTGAAATTTTTACACGTTGTAGTAACATTCCTTGTGAGCATTCATATTTTCTCTAGATTTTGAAACATTTGAAATTAATGTTTTTAAGTTGGAGCATGGGAGCACCTGATATTTCCCCGTTGCCAAGGCAAGCCATGAAAATTTCCCTGATATTTCACATCTGAATTTGTCTTTTTTGTTTCTCAAGGCATTTTGTGGGCTCATTAACAGAAAAAGGTGAGGCGGGACAATCAGAGGACAGAAGGGCATACATTACACATCCACACTTTTGTTTTGAACCTGCCAACTTGTAGTTGGACGGAAATATGAATGAAGCTCAATTGATTTTCATCCAACTGTTTCTCCGGTTTCTTTTCCTGATGTATGGCATGTATACACTCGAAAGCTATTAGAGCATTATTTGTAATGAGTCTCCCAGGGACAAAGGCACTCTCAAACGGGGATATGGTCTCTTCCAACATAGGCTGGAGGCGATTAACAAGACATTGCATAGACTGATTGGACGAAAATCTGTGACTCTTATTGGTTCATCTCTTTTGAGTATAAGCACAATAATAGCTTCATTCACACCATTAGGCATAATTTTTACAGCGAGGGAAAGAATTTACAATGAAGCTAAATAATGTTTTCTATACTCTGTATTGCTAATGTAGCGGGGAGCCAGAGAATGTTGTCAGATAGTAGCAACGAACTGGAGAATGATGTCAGATAGTAGCAGCGAACGACTTGATATGCGAGTAATAGCCAAAAGATTATCACTGCGCATAACACAGGCAGCAAGGGCACTTGTCCTTTGCTGCTCTCTTCCTGCGTTACTCAGCTTGTTTCGTTTCCTCGTCGGGGCACCACCAGTGATTGGCAAGATGATACAGGCATCGCAGTAATTTCTTTGTCGCTTTGTAGAAAAATTACATCGCTTATATATCATATAGAAACTAACATGTTCGAAGTTAGATTAATTGGTGCATATATAGATGTACATACATTCCTATGTAGACTGCGAGGAAGACAAAGACGCAGATGATGACTGGGCCAAGGAGATTTAAGAAGGCGTTGCTTGGGTAATTCGGGTTCCTGCCATAAATGAAGGCGCAGACGAGACATGCGAAGTTGACGAGGGTGATGAGTATCAACGATGTCATCTTGGCATGCGTTCCGTAGAAACACTCACTGCAGACAAGCCCCATTATTAATAATGAAGTGAGGAAGGCATAACTATTTAGGTACTTGTAGCCCATCACCGGGTCTCCCGCGTCCAAGGCCGGCCCTAGGCCATGGCAAGTGGCGGCCTAGGGCCCATCTTAAATTTGAATAAAATGATTTACTAAACAAAAACCAACATGGATGGGGGCATATGCCCCCCTCACTAGTAGAAAAGAGGGCTTTGGTTCAGGCCGGGTCAGCCCATTAGTCCCGGTTCAGTCCAGAACCGGGACCAATGGGGGCACTGGTCCCGGTTCGTGAGGCCAGGGGCCTGCCGGGCCTCGTGGGGGCATTGGTCCCGGTTCGTCTGGCCCCTTTGGTCCCGGTTGGTGGGATGAACCGGGACCAATGGGCCTTGCTCCTGGCCCACCACCATTGGTCCCGGTTGGTGGCTTGAACCGGGACCACAGGCTGCCCTTTAGTCCCGGTTCATGGCACGAACCGGGACCAATGAGGTGCCTATATATACCCCTCGCCCGCGAGCAGAGCACTCCAGTGCTATGTTTTTCTCTGGCCGGCGAGGGGAGGGCTTTGTGGTGCTCTAGCTCACCTCCTATGCACATGAGGTGTTCGATGAAATGCCCGAGCCACACTAGTTAAGCTTTCTCCTCTCGAAGCTCGACCTCAAAGCTCCATTTTCCTCGAGATTTGTCTAGGTTTAGCGGCCCATCACGTCCCATTCCCGTCTTCACCGCCGTCGATCGCCCGCGCCGATCTCGTCGCCGGCACCACCGTGGTGAGCCTCTTGTTCTTATCTTCTTTCTGAAAGAAAAAAATTCTTACTTTAGATCGGTACTTGTCTAATTTTCTTACTATTTTATTGCTTGTTATTATATAGTGCGATGGTTTTGGTATCCGCCCCCGTCGGCCCTCGTCCTGTCTATGATTCGGATGTGGTATATATTATCTTTATAACTATTGGTTCATTTATTGTTTATGAAAATTATGCCAACCAACATGACATAGATTTTATTTATCTAGGAGGTATGTGAACCGGAAATTCCAACCGACCCTATTGTCGAGAGGTTAAATTTAGTTGAAGAAAAAAACAATTTCTTGAAGAAAAAAATAAAAAAAATTGAGGAGGAGAAGATGATATTGAAGTTGCATGTTGCGGATGTCGTCGATGATCACAAGATCAAGATGGATGCAATGCGCTTGAAGATTAGAAAGATTAGAAAATATGCCATTCATACCGAGGCTTGGTATCATTATGCCGTTGGATCAATTGTTACCTTGGTTGCGATTATGATCGCATTTGTTTTCGCATTGAAATGTTTTACATAGTTTCAATGTATGGTTTAATTAATTAGATGCTCTGGAGAGCTATATGTTGTTAGATGAGTACTATGTATGTACTTTGGTTTTAATGTGATGATGAACTTCTATTAATTTGGTCACTTAATTATCTATTCATGATGTTCCGTAATGGTTTTTGACACACTTAATTATATATAATGCACGCAGATGAACCGACAATGGATGTACGGTGACAGACACACCTCCGAGTACATTAAGGGCGTGCATGATTTTCTCGAAGTGGCTGAGGCAAACAAGCAGAATGGTTTTATGTGTTGTCCATGCCCTAAATGTGGGAATACGAAGTCTTACTCTGACCGGAAAATCCTTCACACCCACCTGCTTTACAAGGGTTTCATGCCACACTATAATGTTTGGACGAGGCACGGAGAAATAGGGGTTATGATGGAAGACGGCGAAGAAGAAGAGGATGATGACAACTATGTGCCCCCTGAATACGGTGATGCTGCAATGGGGGAAGCTGCTGAAGATCAAGAGGAACCAGACGATGTGCCCAATGATGCTGCAAGGGGGAAGCTCCTGAAGATCAAGAGGAACCAGTGCCCGATGATGATGATCTCCGCCGGGTCATTGTCGATGCAAGGACGCAATGCGAAAGTCAAAAGGAGAAGCTGAAATTGGATCGCATGTTAGAGGATCACAAAAAAGGGTTGTACCCCAATTGCGAAGATGGCAACACAAAGCTCGGTACCGTACTGGAATTGCTGCAGTGGAAGGCTGGTTTTCCGGACGCAGGTGGTTACAAATGCCAGGAGAGGAGGAAAAAAGTGGAGCAGACCCAAATTCAGAAGCTGCACGAAAGGGTTCAAGCGCTAGAGGAACGAGACGTAGCTCGCAGCAATCGACCTGCCGAAACTACCCCCGAAGCTACCCCGCCATCTCAGCGGAGAAGCAGCGTGGCTTCCACCGAGCTGCTTCAGCCGGAGCATGTCTTGACGGCTCTTGCTAGCTACCCCGTGGATGCTATCACGGAGTCTCAACATTGCCACCTTATGACGCGATGGGAGAACTTCAAAGTCAAGGCGGCTGTCGGCTCTGTTCGACCTCCTGAACCCAGCGCAACTTTTCACTGTCGTCCGATTCCAGAAGGATATGCTAGGGTGACGGTGGACGAAATAACGGAGGGATTTAAGGACCTCCAGCTTGACCACCCTACCGGTGAAGGGGAGACTCGGCTGGGTTCTGCTCTGAAGACTCCATGCCTATGGCGGAAGGAGCTCATCAACCTTCCGAACTGGACGCCTCCGGCGAGTAAGGGCACTCCGCCTCCTCCTCCGGCGAGTGATCAGGGCACTCAGCCTCCTTCTCCGGCGCGTGGCGGCACTCCGCCTCCTCCTCCGGCGAGTGATCAGGGCACCCAGCCTCCTTCTCCGGCACGTGGCGGCACTCCGCCTCCTTCTCCGCCTGCGCCGGCGCGCCCGAGCAGCCAGCCACCTCCTTCTCCGCCTCGTCAGCAAGGGCGGAAGAGACCCGCCGCCGCTCCGGCTGCTCCGGCGCGTCGTAGTCCTTCTCCTCCGCCTCGTAAGCAAGGAAAGAAGACAGCCGCAGCCGCTCCGTCTGCTCTGCCGGCGTCTAGCAGTACAGCCAGAGGCGGGAGGCAATATAGATTTGGTCCTTCTCTGAAGACTCCAGAGAAGTTACCATACGAGAGGACCGAGGAGGAAACCACGAAGATCGTGCGAGCCGAAGTGACGAACTTCTTTGAAGGGGTGAAAGCAAAGAAACATCCACCTCCGGAGGAGAAGGTAGATCCGGTGAAAGGGAAGCGCACTCTGGCTGCCCTGACAAAACCACCAAAGTCTCCGCCGAAAGGCAACTATGAGCGCATTATTGCAAAGACATTTGTCGAAGCGGAGCGGTCGGGAAGTACTGTCAGTGATCAAAGATTAAAAGAACGACGAGCTGGGAAAAAATTGCCCAGCTCGGCGAACAAGCGAACCAATCGTGCCCCCCGCTCAAGGTGTCTAGCGACATCGTCGCTAATGATCCGAGGATGGTGGCCGGTTATAGCAATCTTGGAGATTACCTGCCCGATGATGTACATTATGATTTCTTGGAGGTGGACGAACACAAATACCATTACGGGAAGCCTCTCGTCAAAGATGAAAGATCTCTAACAACGATGATGCGAAGATTACATGATTGGTACATGAAAACCTGCAGAGAGTCTGGGGGAGGGATACTTTGATGCTGAGAGTTAAAGAGGAGCATGACCTCGTTGGAATTGAACTGTTGAATGTTCCATTTGAGGAGTTCTTTTTCAATCAAAAGGCCCTCGATAAATCAACAGTCACTTGCTACTGTCTGTAAGTAGTACTACTTCTGTCATTAAGTCTCTTTATATAGGTCAGCTCTTTCATTGCATGTATTTATAATTATCCTCACTATATTATGCAGATTGAAGATCGCCGAATTGAAGAAAAGACAAATCGGTGATATTGGATTCATTAACACAAATCTCATAAATGCAACTGAGGTTAAATATCATGCCGAAAATACCGAGGCCAACTTGCTACGATCGTTGGTAATAAATGAAAACAAAGATATAATACTCTTTCCTTACAACTTCAAGTGAGTGTTACTATCTTGTGCATATTCGGTTTCCCTTATTAGTCCAGGTTATAGTAATGTAATTGATGACTTATGCATGCGTGCGCAGCTTCACTATATTCTCCTAGAGATTAAGCTTGAGCAGGGAGTAGTAACTGTCTTAGACTCGAGACGAAAAGATCCTCAGGACTATGCGGACATTACTCAAATGCTCGAGAAGTAAGTTAAATCGATCATTATCCATCATATCAACAACTTTGTTCATTTCTTGATATCAAGTAATTGTTTTCTTTGTCTGGCAGGGTTTGGAGAAAATTCACCAAAAAAGCTCCGGGACTGCCGAAGAAGCTGCAATTTAGACACCCGAAAGTAAGTACTATAGTAGCATGTTCCGCGCATCTCCTAGTGATTCAAGCGCTAGTTTCATCAATACCATTTAGCATGCTTGCTTATCAGTTTGATTGACCTCTATTTCTTGTAAAGTGGTTGTGGCAGGAACAATGGAATGATTTCTGTGGATACTACGTTTGCGAGTCCATCCGCCACACGACCTGTGAGCGGGGCTACTTTGACGAACAATATGAAGTGCGTAAGCAATAATATTCACAATTTTATTTTATTACCATCATTTGTGTTGAGTTTCATTTATTCATATATATATGTATTGACCCCCTTCTTCAAATTAGATCTTTCAGATGCGGGATGAACTCCTAGCACCAGATCGTATGCGAGCAATTCAAGAGGAATTGGCGGCATTCTTCCTTGACCACGTGATCGCTGAAGACGGAGGATACCATGTGGACCTTGACTTCGTATATAATTAGGAGATTATATCGTAAGAGATAATTATTGTATATATGTAGCCAGTACTGTCGGATAGATATACGAGAACTTGTTGTTCGACCAATCTCTCGGAGAAGGAGAGGTGGTCGATATCACTTCTCTCTGTATGCATATGTTCATGACGATCTTCTGTTTTCTTTATTTTCTTACTAGCTAGCGTGTCTAGTCCTCTCTATACGTATATAGTACGTAGCGTCGACCAAGCACGGAGATAAGAGAGGACACTTCTCTCTATTAATTAGCTAGCTAACACAATATATGAAACACCTAAATTAACCCCCCAAAACCCCCAACCCCCCCCCCCCCTCAAAAAAAAAGCCCCAGCCCCTGAAATGCTGACACGTGGATGCCTATTAGTTCCGGTTAGTGACACCAACCGGGACCAAAGGCCCTCCTGCCTGGGCTCGCCGCACCGGCCACGTGGAGGCCCATCTGTCCCGGTTCGTGTAAGAACCGGGACTAAAGGGCTAGGGCATTAGTAACGACCCTTTAGTCCCATATGGCGAATCCTTGTCATCTTGCCAGAACCCGCCCGGGAGAGTCATCACTGGTTGGTACGCCAGCGTCGACGCCGGCAACATAAGCCACCCACGCATATCCTTTATCCACTTATTTTGCTTGTCCAGCAGCTGGCCGTCCTTGTCATCCTCATGGAGGATGAGCATGGTACTGTCTGAGAGAGGCGCTGGCGCTGGAGCCGGCCGACCCGCCCCCTTGCTCGATGTTGATGTCAATGACAATGTCTTCTGGAGCACCTCCCTCTGTCTGGTGATGTGACGACACAGTCTGCCTGCATAGCGCGATCGAGTAGCACACCGTACTCTAACCTATAAGGTGGCTGGGCGACCCTCCCTCCCGAGCGTCCCTCGATTTCGCGCCATTGCTTGCCGTTCGATCGGGCCTGGTCGGGTCAACACTGCTACACTGCCGTTTGGTTTTGACTGAACGTTGCGTCGTGCTGGGCGATGGAAAGAAAAATAAGAGCGCATTTTTAGTTGACCAGGCAACCTCCCCGCTCGTGCATCTGTGCATGGGCAGCATGGCGCATTGGAAGGTAGGTTGTGCAGGTGGCATGCAGGTAGGTTAGGTAGGTAGCGAGGCCAGCGGGAGGCCATGGAAATAATCAAGCTCCGTGGTAGTATGAACGAGGCCGTGTTATTATCCAATAACAAGCCCCAAATAAGGCAAATTGAGCGAGCCAGCCCAACATTCCATGGATCCTAACATGCGATGCCCCTGGCAGAAACATTCTCAAGAACGTGGCATGTTCCTCCAACTAATCGACCCCTTCCCCGTTTCATCATCTCTCCATCTTCCGCATGCGCGTTATAAATTCAAATCTTGATCGTATGGAGGGCACAGGAGGAGGAAGAAGAAGAAGGAAGGAAGGGAGAGATCGTGTCAATTAGCTAGCCATGGCGTCGTCGTTGCCGTCTTCTTCTTGTTGGCATTCCGTGCTGCTGGTGGCCATGTTGCTGGTGGTGGTCATGGATCAGATGGCCATGGCGTACATGTACGATGACATCGAGATCGTGTGGGGCGACGACCACAGCTTCTTCTACATGGACGACGCCGGCGACGACGAGATCCTCGCGCTCTGCCTCGACCAGACCCACGGCTCGGGGTTCCACTCCAAGGAGGCGTTCCTCTACGCCCGCTTCGACGTCGACCTCATGCTCGTCCCCGACAACTCCGCCGGCACGGTCACCACGCTCTACGTAAGTCCGTCGATCGATCTCCGACCGCCGCCACGCCGATACGCCATGTCAGGGCGCGGTCACCGTGCCCCGCGTTTACACGTCGGTGGCGAATTATTAAGAATGCGATCGGTGCGTGCAGCTGATGCCGGAGGACGTGCCGTGGGACTACCACGACGAGGTGGACCTGGAGTTCCTGGGCAACGTGACCGGCGAGCCCTACACGCTCCACACCAACATCTTCGCCAACGGCGTGGGCAACCGCGAGGAGCAGTTCCGCCTCTGGTTCGACCCCGCCGCCGACTTCCACACCTACTCCATCGACTGGAACCCCAAGCGCATCACGATCCTGGTGGACGGCGTGCCGATCCGGAGCTTCAGGAACAAGGAGGAGCACGGGGTGGCGTTCCCGACGTGGCAGAAGATGCGGCTGCACGGGAGCCTCTGGAACGCCGACGACTGGGCGACGCAGGGCGGCCGCGTCAAGACGGACTGGTCGGAGGCGCCCTTCTTCGCGCACTACCGCAACCTCCGCGTGTCCTGGTGCCGGCCGTCGCCGGGGGTGGCGTGGTGCGGCGACGAGCCGCCGGGGTCGACGTGGTTCGACCGGGGCCTGGACGCGGCGGCGCTGCGGCGGGCGCGCGACGCGCACATGATCTACGACTACTGCAAGGACGTCCAGCGGTACAGGTGGTCGGGGCTCCCCAAGGAATGCACCGTGGAGTAGTTGCATGATTTTTCTTGTAGGTTTATGCCTCTGCTCTGTAGTCTGTACATTACTTTGTTTGTTTGCTCTGGTCTAGATTAAGAACTAGCTGGACATGTTTTTTAATCTTTATTTACAAGTTTCATTGCAGAATATATTTATCTATAGAAATGAGAAATACATAAGTGTCACAAAGGTTGGCCTTCTGAGTTGGTCTTGAGGTAGTGACAGCAAGTAACCCAGACGATCAGCAATTTTACTGATCCCTCTTAAGCTGGTTGCTAAGTGAAAACAAATGAATGATCCTGGTGTAAATATGAGTACTGCTTGTTGTGAACAAGGTCTTGTACAATTAACTTAAAAAAGATCAATGTAGTGAAATTGGATTTTCTCTGAATCACAGAAGTTGTATCCGATGACCCGCGGTAAGAGAAAACCTATATTAAGCTCATTCCAAAGATAATACGCACTTAGTAAGTTAGTAGTTTTGATGTGATTTGACATGAAAGAGAACATATATATCCAATAGAACACTAAGCACTAAACTTCAAAAAAAAAAATCCCCAAAGGAATTATTACCTAATGAAGGGTATTTCTACCTAACTGCAACAGGTACCACTAAACTTCCAAAACTATCAGATGCATTTGATACCAACCAGCATCCTCCCTGAGAAGCAAATACAGTTCGGACAAACAACTTTATTTCTGTATAAACTCATCGTTCAACTGCAACTAATGGCAAACTCAGATAGTAGAAACAAAAATGGATCAGCCCTATAACTGCAGTCCACTCGATCACAGCTCAAGACTAAATACAAATATAAATGGGAAAAAAAAAATGAGTACCATGAGGTATGGGCACGATGAGGATAAAATAGGTTCATGGCATCAGAAATGCGAAGAGTCTAGTCTCTTGTCAAGCTACAAAAAACTATCAGATGCATTT